>NW_028274822.1:24431875-25052500 GCF_037043125.1 Eumetopias jubatus | reverse complement strand
GGCGGAGATTGTCTAAGGGAATATAAGTTGATTGCTAGGCAAAATTAAAAGACTGCTTGAGGTTAGTGGCTGTTATTTTAATTTAGCAAGCCTGTGCTTTGTTTTGTTTTCCAGTTATGGTCTGCTATGTAGATGTATAGATACAGGAATAGGTGAAAAATTGGATTTAACCAAAGGTTTGGTATTTTAAGGGAATTTATCCGGGGAACCATATACATCTGGCATTTTGAGGGCCTGTATGGATGGAATAGTTGGTCACTATGGATCTTTTCTTGTGTTTTTGGTCTCTTCAGATAACCTGGGGTCAGTTATTTGTAACATATTTTTCTAGAAGATGGACCTTTTTGAATTAGGTTAAAAAATATTTTTTTTCACAGAGCTTTGGAAATGCCAGAGCATTTAAAATTTGATAATCTAGTCTTCCAGGCTGTCCTTTGAACCATTTTACATGCTTCTCAGTTGGCCACGAACCCCTCTGCCTCAGCCTTTCCTTTGCCCTGTTCTGTTCTGTGGAAGTGATGGGTGAGAGGAAGGGTCCCAGCAGGTCCACCTGGTTTGCTCAGCTGGGCTTCCTCCACACGGTCCTCCTGTCCTCTCTGTGGGAGGTTGCAGACCCCCAGGTGTGCTGAGGACCCTGACGTTCTTGGCTGGTATCACAGTGGTTATTTAGTTTTTGTATGTAGGGCTCATTGGAGAAGATTACTAACAGTGAATTAAATGGCACTCTGAGCTGAACCACCCTGGTTTTGTGGGGTTGGGGGCTGTGAGTGGATCTTAATAACCTTTCCCTGGGTCTCACCCTGATAATGTAGCCCAGCCCTGCTATCTCTCCCCAAAATAATGTGCCGGGCCTGGCTGGTTTCTCAGGCAAATTCCTTTAAACCATCCAACCCCCTGGTTAAACCCAGCATTTGACCTGCTCCATGCCTGTATAGACCCAGAAGGAAAACAGCCACGTATAAACTGCATATATGAATTTGCAGGAACATCTCTTTATTAAGGAGAATGACTCAGCTCCTTTTAGATGTCTTCTAAGTGAAAGAATTCTAGGTATTGAAGCTTGTGGATTTGCAAAGGAGGGGCAAACATAAACAAATCAACAAACCCAAACAAGCCTACCCAAAGCTACCTTCAGCATATAGGAGAGTTGAGGTCAGTTTACGAATGGAGGTTTAAACTGAGCCTCAGTTAACTTCCTCTGTGGTTACAGTTCTTAACCCAGTGCTTTCCAGACAATGTTCTTGGAGAATTCTGAGCCTTCACTAAATTCTTTGTGGGATGAGGTTTCTGTGGTCAAATCAATTTAGCAAATTAATTTCACATGTTTCTTTTTATCTTTTTGTGCTGCTACTAGAGAATGTAAAATCACATATGTGGCATTACAGACCGAATTGTGCCCCCCCCCCTCCCAAATTCATATGTTGAAGCCCTAACCTTTGGTATGATGGTCTTTAGAGATGGGGCCTTTGAAAGATAATTAGGTTTAGATGAGGGCAGGAGGTTGGGGCCCTGATGATGGGATTAGTGCCCTTAAAAGAAGAGACCAGAGAGCTTGCTCACTCTCTGTCTCTGTCTCCCTCCGTCGTCTGAGGACAGTGAGGAGACAGCTATCCACAAGCCAAAAAGAGGGTTCTCATCAGAACCCAACCATGCTGGCATCCTAATCTCAGACTGCCAGCCTCCAGAACTGTGAGAAAATAAATTTCTGTTGTTCGAGCCATCCACTCCATGGTATTTTGTTACTGCAACCCGAGCTGATGAACACATATGGCTTCTATTTCTGCTGGACAGCACTGGATGTCTGGTAGCTCCTAGCCAGCGATCTGTTGCCACTTGTAACTCTCTACCTTTGTTCATGAAAGTAGGGATGGCCCCCTGAACCTTCCTTGGGGGTGCTCGGCCGGGTGTTTTACCTGTAGTAGCTGCTCAATTAACATCTGGTGATTGAGTCATCTTGTGAGTTGCGAGCAATGCGGAAGAGGAACTCATTGAAATGATATTGACTAATAACCCCGAATCTCTGCAGGGCACAGGAACCAGGCTTGGGAGAGCATTCAGGCAGATGGCAGTGGCGAAATCCCACTGCAGACTGGTCTAACTGGTGATCTCTCCACTGCCCCAGAGAACCAGAGCTGGCTGCGTCCGCTGCTGCACCATTGGTAGAGCCCTCTCCACGGGCTTCTGGCCTCACTAGCTTCCAGGTCAGAGTTTGATTGGCTGAATTTAAACTCTACCTGCAAGGGAGGCTGGAAAGGTCTCATAAGAGGAGAATTCATTCCTTCAACATAGAAAGGTGCCTTCACATGTTGGCAGGCAAAACGAATGACCAGAATCCTTTACTAGAGTAGCCTGAGACCTTGAAATTTTGACAGCAACTCAAACAGAACTTTTTCTTTTCTTTTTTTTTTTAAGATTTTATTTATTTATTTGAGAGAGAGAGAGAGCAAGTGAGAGAGAGCACAAGTGGGGTGAGGGGCAGAGGGAGAAGCAGACTCCCTGCTGAGCAGGGATCCGGAGAGGCTCAAGAAATCCCCGGGAACTCCAGGATCGTGACCTGAACGGAAGGCAGATGCTTACTCGACTGAGCCACCCAGGGACCCCTAAACAGAATTTTCTGCTGAAACTCCCCAGACAGAGACTTCCTCCACACAGGAGGCTCCCCAGATCTCCTGTGGTTCTTCTGGAAAGTATGACGTATAACAAACAGTTGATGTTACACATTACTCTTATGCTGCGACTGTTATTTCATTATGTCCTTTGCCAGTTCTTACATTATATTTTAATATAGAGACACAGGAGGGCACTCTAACCAACCAGCAGTAAAACTTAAATGGTTTCATAGTCTTGGCAGTTAAAAACATGGATATTGATTTTGTTGAATCTGTTTTTTGCCCCCCAGGTAGGATAACCAACTTTGCAGGAATACCTAGTTCTCCTAGGGGATCTCACATGTGGCAAAGGCCCCCAAGACACATCCTCCACACTGTCCAGTTAAGGTTCTAGGGACTACGGCTTTGAGCAACTCAGGACAGAAAAAGGGATTTTTGCCGCTGAGGCAGGAGAGATGGGGGACATGGTTCCCAAGAGCTCCTATTTAGAAGCCAACTGGCCAAATTAAACTGGCTTCTAGGGCAGAGGAGAGAGATCTGGTTGTCCAAACGACCTTCAAACCCTCAGCCTGTCCCTGACTCAGTTTTCCTATCTACAAAACGCAGATAATACCTGACTTATGTCTGTATCCTTTACCAATGGAGGAGAGCTGGAGCAGAAGGAAAGGAACGTATCTGGGGTGGTATTTACCATCCCAAGTGCACGGGGTTTAATATTAAGAGATAAAGCTAGCCTGCTTCTTGTTAATTTATTACAGCACATGGGAGGGACAAAGCGTGCTCCGCTGGCAGCCGGAGTAACAAAAGTAAGGAGGATAGGCGGCACCAGAACCTGCTCCTCAGGACTGGTTTCCCCACACTGATCTCCCCGGCTGGGGCCCTGACACCAGGAAGAAAGGGGCGCAAGCCTGCCCAGGCATTTTCCTCCCCAGGCAAGAGTGGGACTGGTTCCCTGCGACGGTGGGGTTACTCGATGTCAAAGATGCAGTCTTGCAGAGCCAACTCTGGCTGGCTGGAACGCGAAGGCACGGCGGACCGCAGCCCTGTCGTGGCGCCTTCTGCCCTTCCTACCCTCTCTGCGTCCCCAAGGGCTGTTGGGGCGCTGCTGCCTCCCAGTTGTCCCTGCCGCCGCCCCGAGGTTGCCCCAGGTTCAGCTCTGGCTCCCGGGCGTCAGCCGCAGACTCACAGTCAAGGTCTCGGTCACTCTAAGTTAAGTCCCAGGGTCCCTCCGGGGAGCCGGGGAGCTGGAGCCAGCACCGGAGGGAGGAGGAGGGACGCGGATCAATAAAGGGAAGGACAGGAGGGGAAAAACGATCAAGGAAAGGAAGAAGCTGCTGCTTAATTCCAATCAACAGGGAGTTGCGCGCGTCGGGCCGAGACTTGGCGCTGGTCAGGCGTCTGAGACCTCTAAGTTTGGCTCACTGTTCCTTTGGGAAGTGTCGCCTGGTATCCCTCTAGCACTCCACCCCCAAGGCAAGAGAGATCCTACCACTTGGCAGGCCCCGTGCTAAGCGCTGTATCACACTATCTCTCTTAATTTCCCCAACATCCCTAAGCTGCGGGAACTGTTACCACCCGAGTACTGCGGACGACGGAACGACCTTAGAGAAGCTGGGTGGCTTTCCCAAAGTTTTGCTGCTAGTGGCGGAACAGTGACGCGGAAAGGGTCTGTGCGATCCTGAAAAGCCCAGGCAGTTCAGAGCCCACAGCCCACAGACCCTCAGCTCTGCCCGATTATTGTCAGATCACTCTACGCACCTGTCGCACGCGGGCCTCGCTGGGGGTGAGGGGGCTCGAGAAGAGAAGGACCCAAAGGGTGACCTGGTGACTCCCCTCCGTCCTGACTCTTGGGTGCGCGGAAAGCTCATTTCGGGCGCAGGGGTGGCTTTGCACTTGGGAAAGGATAACCTGCCTTCTCCGGGGATCGCGTTCCCAGCGGGCGCATCGTTTCGGCGCGGTGTTCCCCCTGGGGCGGCGGGGGCGAGCGGAGAACCTGGGGTCGGAGAGCCCGCACAAGGAGGAAGTGCGGTGGCGGGAGCTCGGCTGCCAGCCAAGCAGGCCGGGGTTGGAAGCGAGGCCGCGCGTGCGGAGCGTCCACGCGGTGGGTGTGCTGCGCTTCATTCAAACTTTGGGGAGTCTCGGTTTCGGCGTCAGCGAAGGTGTGACCAATCAGAGTCCAGGGACGGGAATAAATTATGCAAATCACCATCTGGCGATGGGTCAGATGACTCCCATACTTTAAAAAAACTACCTCGCCGGGAGTTCGAGGAGTGACAGCGGCAAGTCCTGGCTTCCCGGGCGGGCGGCACGGGTGAGGGCAGATCCAGTTCAAGCCCCTTCATACTCCCCGCCACTCCCCGTGGCTCAGATTAGCCAAACTTTCACTCCCACCTTCACCTGCAGCTGGCTAAGGCCACCGCTCTCTGGTCAAGAGAGAGCTGCCCACTGCGGGTCTTACCCGCGCGGACTGCTAGAAACCCCGAGAGGTGTTCTCTTTTTCCGTCCTGTTTCGGGGAAGGGGGTGTGGCGGGGAAGGATGCGAAACTCCGTTCCTCTGTTCTGCCTCTGGAGCGTCTATTGTTGCTTTGCCGCGGGAAGCTCCACACCCCCTGGGCCGGAGGGATGGCTGCGAGGTAACGTGCACTTATTCTTATTCTTATTACCCCCCGCCCCATCCACCCACCCCCAACTTTTCTCTACCATGTCCCCTCTCTGTCTTGCCGACCCCTTTCCAGCCGCTCCTGGTGCCTGCGAAATCCTCCTGCCTTTCCCACTGCCCAGTCGCTCCTCCTAATCAGCTTTGCGGTTCACTTGTTCCTTGGCGCTTCTGACTAGGACATCCCCCGCAAGGCATCCGAGAGGCCGCCGGCGGACGGGGGCGCTGGCCCGCGCTCACCCTCTCGCCCCACCCGCTTCCATGATAAGGTTCCCTGGATGGGTGCCGTCCAACCCGCAGAGTCGGCTGCCGACGGCTCTTCAGCATTGCCCTTTGCGAGGCAAGAAGGTTGTTAGAGCCAAGTCGCCTGGTGCCCCTCCTTCTAAACTGGGTGTAGGTGTTTGGAAAGTTGGGGGGCAGGGTAGCTGGTTGTGGTTTGATTAGCGCATGCAGGGAGCATTTATTTGGTGAGTAACGTTCGGGAAGGCCGCTGGGCTTATTCCCCCAGGTGGCTGACCTCCTCCTCCCCCTACACCCTTTCCAGTCACCACTCTGCCTACCTACCTCTCTTCACGTTCTTCCTCCTAGATGCTGGACTTTCTTCCTTCTGAGTTCTGTATGGCAGTCTCTTCCATTAGAGGAAGCCCGCCCTGGTGGAATGAGGGTAGGATCACCCATCGGGGCTGCCAAGTCAATTAGTTAAGCAGGGGAGAGGGGAGATCCCCTAAACTCCACCCCATTATCTCATTTTCTACTATTCTGCTGAGGTTGAGCCATCATGGGCATGATGTTGGCCCATGTCAGTTTATGTACACGAGGGCAGGTTAATTTGAATGAATGGGAAAGCTTTGCTTTACTCACATCTCTAGCTCCTCTCTTGTAAAGCGCCAAGGTTCCTTCCAACTTCTGTGTTCCGTGATTCTGAGTATTCATGGGCTATTCTTTCAGTTGAGAAAGTCGTTATTGTGTGCCTGCTTAGTGCCTCTTCTGGGGGTGGGGAGGGGGGAGATACAACAATGAACAAAGCAGATGAAGACCCTGCCTCATGGAGCTTACATTTCAGTAGTGGGAAGACAGACACCAAACTAATTAAAATATATAAATGATGCTCAGTAGGAGAAAAGTAAAGCAGAGGAGGAACAGGGTGTTGGTGGAGAAGGTGGTCAGGCTTTTCATCTGTAGTCAGCCTTCCCTCACTGTGAAGTTGACCACCAAGCAAGGAACTGAAGGACGTTAAGAGAATGAGCCATGAGGGCACATGGGTGAAGAACAATCGTAAAGTCCCAGAGGCCGAACTGACCCAGGCTGAAAGTAGTAGGAATGAAGCTGGAGAACTCTGGGGTCAGACCAGATACTCAGGTGAACGTTTTATGTCAATATGTGGGTTTATCCACAAATCTGTCCCAGGAAGCCAGAAGACTTTTGTCTTTTCTCCTACAGTTCCCCATCTGGTCTCTGTGAATGGCTACCTGGGCGGGAATTGGAGAGGCAGACTATTTTTGTCCATGGTTCAAATTTCTGCCCGCTGGAGCTTTTGTTCATTACTTCAATGACAGTTAACCTGAGGTCTGCTCATGTATATTTAGTTGCATTTTCTGGAACCCTATCCTTTTACATCTGGTGTATTCTTTTCCTCCCCATTGCCACCTTCTCTACCATTTTGGTCTCTCCTTCCATGATTCCATTTGCTTCTTAACTCTGGGATAAATGAAACTCCTGGAGTGGTCATTTGGTATTTTTTCCCTTGATCTCTGGGTGACAGGAGAGTTATATTTGCTAATTTCCTAGGCTGTTATAAAGGGATAGTTTCCCAGGTGGCTGGAAGAATGCTGGATGGAGTTTGTTTATGACTGTCCATAATGGCGTGGTGATGACAGTGCTTCGAGTTAAGAGGCCATAGGGACCTCAGTAACATCTGCTGTATTTTGGGAGCTGGGCACTCTGTGTGAGCAGTGGAGCAGGAAGGAACGGTTTTGCTGCTCTTATGGATTTCCCCTATGGCTTCAGTCATTTATTTAACAAACTAGAAGAACGTCTGGCTCATGTCTGGCATGGCAAGGAGTCCTGAGGATGCAGGAGGTCTTTGGAGTAAGTGCTGGAATCCAGCTGGGGATGCTAGGGGAAGCCCACTGTATGATAGTTGATGGCTTCTTATCTCGAATTTAAAATCCAGAAGCTTTCAAAATGGGAACATTTATTTGGTAATTTGTTTGGCAGCAAGACACGGCCTTACCTGCCCTGAACTGATTTGGCAGCAAAAACGGACCAGAACTGACACAAGAATATCTATAACCTTTATTTTTGCCCTTGAGTGGTGAGTGGTTGTGTGTTTCCTTGCAGATATATTCGTGTGTTTGATGATTGGGGAATGCCCCAGACCACACTGGGGATGTCATGTACCACATAGCTTACGTCCCAGAAGGCCTTTCTAAAATCTGAAACATTCCAAATTCTGAATCTCAGCTGGTCCCAAGCATTTCGGGAAAAGAATTGAGGACCAAGTAGTCACTTGAGGGAAGGAGAACTCATTTGATAGGGAAGAGGAAAGAGAAACAAGAGACACCTGTTTAATTCAGAGTCACAGTAATTCATAGTAATTAGGACTAGTGACTAACTAATATTCTTCAATATGGAGGAGATGTCCCTTTATCATATCTTTGCAACTCTTCTGGGAGGTGAGGAGAAAACATTCAGCAGGTATAAACACTGAAACCCAGAGGATTAAGTAATGTGCTCAAGACTGGACTAAAACTAGACCCGAGGTCTCTCACTTATCCAAGCCCCTGCCAGATGCACCCACATTCTGTTCTTTTTCCCCCAGATGAGCGCCACAAGTCTGGGCATATACAGGTTGCTGCCAAATCTGTGAGATTCAACCTCCGCACCTCTGGGGACTCAGACCATGAAGGATGCTACCTCTCCCTGGGCCACAACCAGCCCTTGGAAGACTGTGGCTTCAACATGACAGCCAAAACCTTTTTCATCATTCATGGATGGACGGTGAGCCCCAGGGGAGGGAGCTCTGCAACTCGACACAAAATTTGGTTTCCTTTGTTTTGGTCAATTAAAAAGAAGACTGGTGTTTCCCAATTCTGCTCTCTCTCTCTCTCCCTCTTTTCTTGTGGGCTGCTTGTGTTGCAGACAGCTGTGAAGAATGTAATGGGCACTTCGCTGAGGGGGCAATATGGACTCCAGCAGGGTGGTATTTAATGCTGCGCTTTCAGAAAGTGGCTCTCCTGAAGGCAGCGGCCCAGCTCCACTGGCTCTTAAGGGGCCTTCTAATTACACTTAATTACATTGGTCAACCACTGCCTCCTGGGGGCCGTGCCTCCCTAAGAGCTGAGCTGAAATGCAGCAACTTGACTGGCTCTGAGAGTCTATGCAGAGCCAGCTGGCCTGGATTGCTGGCCGCCGTTGGCATGGTGCCCTCCTGTTTGCATAGAGATGGCTCCGGTTAAAGGCATTGGTGCTCTTTATGTGCCCTAGCTGAGCAATTCACATTGAAAGGCCCATGACAAACTTCAACAAAAAAGGGTTTTAACGCTCGGCTTTAGAAGCTTTTGACCAGCGAGGGGTTTATTCATTCGTATAATGATGGTCTGTAGGAAAATGACACTATTAAGTGAGCAGGTTTCTGCCTGGGCTAATTGGGAGGGGACATTCCTCCTTTTAATGATGAGAAATTCATATCCGTTAAATGCTTTCTGGGTCTTTAGGTCTATCACCAACTGCTGGGGTCAGGCCTGGGGTTGGGGGGTTGGTAAATGCCTATCTACCTAATGTGCCTGGAGAGATGGTTAGGGGCTTGGCTATCCAGCCTCATCCCACAGCCCACAATTAGAATCATGCAATTGAACCTTTTTAAGGCCCCCTGTCAAAATGCAAATACAAACTGCCTGCAACTTACAAATGGGTTGCATTCCAGAAAGTTCTTTTGTAATCTGTTTGGAACTTGGAACAGCAGTTTCCCATAGAAGTGAGATTGTAAATGGCGTTTGGGTTCCCAGGCCAGGCACAGAAAATCTATTTATCTAATAATGTACATGTGGATAGGTTTACAACTGGACCTAGGCTCTATTTATAACTTTGTTTCTGTGGGAAAATGTGTTCTGAGTTCTAATTTGGGATTCCAGGGAGAGATCTTCCCTACTCTGGAATCGAGAGGGATGGCGGAGATGAGCTGTGGGAAGGGGTCATCTGTTAACTCTGCATTTGCCTAGGAGACAGCATCTCCTTGCATCTCTGATAGAGAAGCTAATTCTCCAGGGCAACCCTTCCCAGTTGCCTTTTGGCACCATGTGCTCATCTGTGACAGGGACTCCGGCTAACCCCAGGCCAGAATGGCCACCACCACTTATATCATAGCGGCCCTACTGGACAGTGGGTGGCAGCCTAAGACACCAGCTATGCAAATTTTGATGGGAAAAAGCAAGATATAAAGAGCAATGGGAGACCAACACTCACGTAGCAATCCTGCCTGGGGTCGGCCCTGCTCATGTGCAAATGTTTGGTGCCTGAGCAGCCATTGTGAAAGTTCTGGAACTGGCTGGGGAGAGGGTCATGGAACTGAATTCCATATTCATTAGGATTTCTGAAACCCATAAGAAGAATTTTTTTAAATGTCCTGTTTTCTTTGCAGTTGAGCGGCATGTTTGAAAGTTGGCTATACAAGCTGGTGTCAGCCCTGCAGATAAGAGAGAAAGAAGCCAACGTTGTCGTGGTTGACTGGCTTCCCCTGGCCCACCAGCTTTACACGGACGCGGTCAATAACACCAGGGTGGTGGGACACAGTGTTGCAAGGATGCTCGACTGGCTGCAGGTAACCGCTCTTAAGAACAAGATCTTGAACCGGAAACTGCATAAGAGAATACAACTCAGACTGGGTGACAGTGAACTCCAGGAGTCTGAGGATGTCTTTGGGATTCAAATTTTTACTGAATTAAGTATTGCGTGAAATGCTTGAAAGCGGGAACTTTGGAAAGCGTTTTAGTTATTGATATATCTCTGGGTCTTGCCTGTTGCTTTATTTGCCGGAAGAAAATTTGCCCGATGGATCGTTCCTCGCTGATGCCCTCGGGTTGGGAATAGTCAGGAGCCAGGACCAGCATGAAATCTTGAAAACTTACTGTGGTCTGCTCTGCTCCTTTCCTCTGAAGGGTGGCTGTCCTCAGGGGAAGGAGGGGGTTGGTTCCAGCAAATGCAGTCTAATGCGATGCTTAAAATGTTAAGTGTGGAAAACAGATCTCAAGGTCTTACATTTACACTCTATAGGTTAATGATTTGCCTGAGATCAGCGGACTTACCTGGAGGCAGGGGTGTACTGGCAAAGTGACCCCACGATCGGGGCGATTCCAGTCTGACCTTCCTTTGGCCCATGGAATCGGATGACTCCTGGCAGCAGTCTGGTCAGGGTTCTCAAGCCATACCCCAGTTCTCTGCCTGGGTTGTTTTGTAGAGCTGGGTTTCTGAGCTGTAGGGTCCAGGCCCCACCTCCTCACCCTGCCAGCGAAGTGCCCTCTCTCTGGGTGGCTTTGTGGTGAGCAGACCAGCAGCTCCTGGGGCCTAAGAAGTGGGGAGAGAGTAAGCTCCTGCAGCCTGTGGCTGGCCCTTAGTGTCCAGTGAGTCGGGTGCCTCCCATAGTGCCTGAGGGAATGGAAATGTAGCCCAAAGGTCAGGTATGTAGCTTCCAGTCATAACCTCCACCCTGCCCTCAGCACTTGGCATTTAAAGGGCCGTAAAGTCCTTTTGCCCTCCCCTTCCCTGGCTGCGTCCCATCCCTGTCTCATTGCCAGCAAGGCGGGCGACACCCTGGCAAGTCTCTGTCCCCGGTTCCTTGTTGCCATAGAATTGTTGGATTGCTGGTGACCCTGTGGGCTCAGGACCACACACTTCACTCACAGTCACTTTTGTGACATTTCGCAGGAGAAGGATGATTTTTCTCTCGGGAATGTCCACTTGATCGGCTACAGCCTGGGAGCTCACGTGGCTGGGTACGCTGGCAACTTCGTGAAAGGCACGGTGGGCAGAATCACAGGTAGGATCTGCTTCCTGCGCTCTGGCTCACCCCCAAACTCCCTCAGCCCCCATGCCACGCTGGCTTTTCTGAACCGGAGTGCTCCCGCAGAGGCAGCATGAGGGAGCCGTGGAGGGTTAGCTTTGGAACGGACCCAGAGGGTATCTAACCCAGAACTTTCCAGTGTTCTCTTCGGCCACAGAGTCCTTCTTACAAGTTGAACTTGTGTGGGACTCTGATACATGAAACAGATAAAGGGGAATGTTCTGGTCGCAGCTGGAAAGATGGTGGGTAGTGCACGCTTTGCTAGGGGGCCTTCCCCTTATGCAGAGAAATCTCAGGGCCCCAGAACATCAGGGAACATAGTTTGAAAACCACCCGTCTAGTCGGACAGGCAAGGAAATGCCGAGGGGCAAACAGCTAATAACTAACGTGCCGAACTGGGGTGGATCCTGACCCGTGAACCTCTGAGGCTCGCTCCGTTGTCTGCCAGCGATGCTCAGGGCCTCCAGGGAAATGAAGAGTGGCAGATTCTAGTTTGAATTCTGCCTTAGTTCTATTTCATCCGCCAACAGCCTTTTCCCCATGTTCTGCGGGCATGTTTATTAGTGGTAATTATCTGTTTAGAATGGATGCTTCAACTTTGTCATTAAAGAGGCCGTTCTGATGTTGGTCCCCAGGTCGTCAGTGAAAAAATTGTGTTTTCCATCTTGGTGAGCTTCTGATGTGTGTTTGGATTAAATCATTTAATGATTTGAAAAGTGGGAAAGATTTTCTTTCCCATTTTTGTGCTTCCTCTAGGCTGAAATTAATGGCAAATTTGTTGCCCTAAACTTTTACCTTCCTTCCAGAATTCTTTGATTCATCTTCACTCCCAGCTTCCCTCTCTCCTCCAAGAATGCCAAGGCCCCAACTGGTCACCTAGAAAGAAAGATTTGATCATTTTCTTTCCCAGCAGTATTTTTATTTTAAAACAATGAAGAAGGGAGTCCTTAGCTAACAAACGATTTAGTAAAGGTTTTAGCACCAAGCTGCCGGGGGTAGATTTATTTGTGAAATTTTATTGGCTCACCTCCAGTCATCCCTGGGCTTCAGTCTAATGTATACACACACACACACACACACACACACACGTGCACACACTCCTTTAGGTCCAGTTATTTGATTTAGCATAGCCTGAGAGCCTCGTTTTTGTTTACCAAGCCTGTGGGGCCTGAGCGTCCAGGTGGACCGTGATTGTGTGGCCACGTCACTGCTCATTAACCCTTTGCTGGTGCAAAGCTGTTCAGCTGTAAGCCACTCTGGGTTCCATCATCTGAGCAGCTCCCCCTGGCCCCCAGTGAGAGAGAGGCATGATGTTCAGAGCCAGACCAGGCTTGTTCAAACTGCAGCACATACGAGTGTCACGTCCCCATCCCCCTGCCCCCCATGAGGGTCGTTGGCTGCAAGGACAAGCTGCAGAGCCTTCCGTTCCCTCTCTCTGAATCTGAAATGAGATGGGGCTAGGGAAGAGTTTTCCAGTTCTTTCCCCCTGCCTGTTTGGGGGGCAGCTGCTGAGATGCGGGCTCTGCTGGCCGAATGCTAATCAGTGCTCCGAGCTGTCTGCATGTCCGGAGCACGCCCCTGTTCTCCAGCCTTTCTCTGTGGGCCGGGGCTGGGTGAGCACAGCGGGAAGGATTACCCTCTGTCCAGTTGCCAAGAGGCCCTTCAGAGGGTATGTGGCTCACCTGATGCGTGCTGTTGTGCGTGTCCGATGGGGGAGGAGTGTGTACTCTCCTCCCTGCCCTCGGCAGACTTCCCATGGGCCTGGGAACCAGGTGGTCCCAACTAGTAGAAGGACCAGACTGCAGCCTGTGTGGGGTCCTGAGACCCATGATGCTGCTGTACGGAGGCCAACAGGGGGACCCCTGAACCCTAGTCTCGCTTGGATTGGACCTGTGGATGGGGGTTGCCAGAGTTTTACTTTCTTAGGCTTTTGAGAGAATTCTGTGCGATACTAGGGAAGAGGTTGTAGATTTCTAATCGACCCTGTGTCTAGTTAGTTACAAATAAGCAAGCAGATTCATTCGTTCCTTCAAGAACTATGAATTCAGTGTCCACTCTGTACAGACACTGGGCCAGATGCTTCCTAATGTCAAGTACCTAAGATGTGACAAGGACTTCATGCTATCTCTAAGACTCAGCGCAGTGGGGCAAAAGGGGCCTTTCCGCTTCATTTTACAGATGGGGAAACCAGGACTTCGTGCTTAAATAATGGGTACAACGTCTTACATCCTAAGTAGCAGCGCCAGGATTCAAACCCAGGCTGTCAGCTTGCAGAGCCCGCACCTAGCCACGGGGCCATCTCACCTCTCCTTTGTTGGTGGAGATAAAATAGCAATTGAAATGCAGCAGGCCCTGCCCTGCCAGGCCAGAGTGCAGAGGTTTTCCCAGGTGTGTATGCGTGTGCATGCACGTGTGTATTCCATTTGCTGGACAGAACATCTTTGGAAGGGCTCTGACTGAATGGAAGAAGGGGTGGTTCTCCACCTGTTCTATTTTTTTTTTTTTTTTGCCGGGGACAAGCTCTCCCTCCTATTCCTAGTTTAAAAAAGTAAATTGTGCAACTTTTCCCCAGCATCTGTGAGCCCTGGCCCTGTGTCAGGCTGGGTGAGTCTGGGGAGGTGAAGGCTCCGTGTGCCCCCCCCCCCCCCGCCCCCGGTCATCTTCTCCAAAAGCCCTGTCAGCTGCCCACATTCTTCCAGCTCAGCTTGGTTTCCATGGCACTGACCGTCTGGTGGAGACTTTTGTTCACATCAAGCAAAGAGCCCCTCTCTTGTATTGGTTGCAAAGCAGAATGGTCTTCTCTCTCTCTCTCTTTTTTTTTTCTTCCAGAAAACATAGCAAGAGGCAGGGGGAGGCTGCTTGTGTTGGTACTGTAGCCCTTGGAAGCCTCTGAACCAAGTCCTCGTGGGCTGTGCTGGGGGGGGAGGTCACTGTTTTTGTGCCATCCTCCTTTGGGGCCCTGGGCTATGGATGAACCACCAGGCAGCCCGGGCTGCCTTTCTGCCTTGGTCGTACGGGCATTTCTCTAAACTTCTTCTGGAACCTGCTTACTTTCAGTCTCTACAGTTCTCCTGAGTGATGAGTTTCATGAATTTACTGTCCACTCCAGACAATAGCTCTGCCTATTGTTTACTTTGAAATCACCCCAGTGATTCAAGCCTCACAGTGTGCTCCCTGGTTCTCTTGTGCTGGGATCGGATGGGTTCTGTTACCCATCTCCTCCTTTTATGACTCTGCTCTTAGTCTTAATTCCTCTCTGATGTGGTGTTTCCAGACCACGGTGCCTTGGCCTCAGCACTGTGCACATTTTGGGTCAGCTAATGCTTTGTTGTGGGAGCTGACCTGAGCATTGCTGGGTGTTTATCCAGCCTTCCTGGCCTCTACGCACTAACTGCTAGCAGCTTCTCTCCCTCTCCCTGCCACTGTGACAACCAAAAATGTCTCCAGACACTGCCAAATGTCCCCTTAGGAGCAAAATCACTCCCAGCTGAGAACCACCATTCTAGACTAAACAGTGCACAGTATTCTCAACTTTCTCCAGGCCCTCTCCCTGTGTCTGTAGGGCAGAGATCCTACCAGGGGGCAGGAAGTCGGCTCCCATAATTACTTGGTAATAGTGGCTAGTATTTACACTGACAAGCACTTAAACTCTTAATATCTCACATGAACTGTATGGATTAAGATATTCAGGTTCAATGTTATCGATGATACTGATGGTGGGAGAAGTTTTTTTCCGATCTAGTTCATAGACCACCTCCTTTTTAGGATCACCTGGGGAATAAATAACACATTTCTGGGCTCCACACCAGACTTGGCAATCAGAATCTTGACGGGTTTGGAGAATCTGCACCTCATGCTTTGCAAACTCTTTTTTTGAATGGTTTACATTCACGTGGTTCCAAAATAAAAGTCTCTTTTATTGTTGCTACTACCCGTTTGCTTCCCTGCCCTGCCCTCTCCGCCAGCACACATATACACAGGTAGCCAGTGGCTTGTGTGTCCAGAGTTTTTTTTTAAAGATTTTATTTATTTATTAGAGAGAGAGAGAGCATGCACGAGCAGGGGGGAGTGGCAGAGGGAGAGGGAGAAGCAGGCTGCCAGCTAAGCAGGGAACCCCACGTGGAGCTCCATCCCAGGACCCCGGGATCATGACCTGAGCTGAAGGCAGACGCGTTTTTTCTTTTTTTTTTAATATTTTATTTATTTATTTGAGAGAGAGAGAATGAGAGATAGCACGAGAGGGAAGAGGGTCAGAGGGAGAAGCAGACTCCCTGCCGAGCAGGGAGCCCGATGCGGGACTCGATCCCAGGACTCCAGGATCATGATCTGAGCCGGAGGCAGTCACTTAACCAACTGAGCCACCCAGGGGCCCTGAAGGCAGACGCTTAACCCACTGAGTCACCCAGGCGCCCCTCCTCCCGAGGGAGTTACATAGTAGAATTTGAATTTTCAACAACCTCCCCGTGATATTTATTTATAGTTACATAGTATATATATTTATAGTTATACAGAATTTATAGTTACATAGTAGAATTTGAATTTTCACCAACCTCCCAGTGATATTTGCGCTGTTTTAAATGTGAGAACCAGTTCTCTCTACGTTGCTGCTTGCCTGTTCAATGCAGAAAGTTTGCAGGCAAAAGGATTTCACCTCCTAGCTGCAAAATACAGGAATTCTGGAAGCCTGGGATGTGGATCCTCAGTGTGTCTGCTGTGGCCCCTACTCCTGACTCACCGTTCTATCCTTGGGCCTGATTCATCACTAAAGGAAGGGGAAGAGTAAGTCCACATGCAAATAGCTCAGTTTGGGTAAACTGAGTCTTCCCTCCAGAAGATGGAGGTAGTTTGGTTATTCCATAAAAGGCCTGCTAAATTAAGGCTGCGGAAGGCTTTCAGTGGCAGAATAAATGGGACGGATGGCCTGAGTTCTTTCTAGAACTGCTCCATTTCTGACAGTCTGGGGCTTCTGGGAGCTGCATGTCATTGTGAACCTGGCAGCCAGTTTTCTGAGTCCATTGAGTTGTAAGGACAGGTGAAGGCTCCAGAAGAAAGCACAGGTTCCCCAAGTGTGGGCATCACACGGTTCCAGATTTGTTGGGCTTGGCTCCGAGGATGCCTTCCTTGTGCACACGTGGATTTACTTTTAACTCAGGACTCATGGATTTGGCACAGCTGACACAGTGGGTCTTGGCTCCCCCTTCTGCCGTAGGTTTGGATCCCGCCGGGCCCTTGTTTGAAGGGGTGGACATCCACAAGAGGCTGTCCCCTGACGACGCAGACTTTGTAGATGTGCTCCACACCTACACACGTTCCTTCGGCCTGAGCATCGGGATTCAGATGCCCGTGGGCCACATCGACATCTACCCCAACGGCGGTGACTTTCAGCCAGGCTGTGGACTCAATGACGTCTTGGGGTCAATTGCATATGGAAGTGAGTTCCTTATTTTCTGCTTCATGGAGACGTTTGACTCGGTTATCACATCTCCTCCTCAGTCAGCCCCAGCTGGTAGTGCTCCCAACAATGTTCGTTTCATTATGCCCCCACCCCACGGGGGCTGCCAACCCCATGTACAGTTCATCCTTCTACAGGCTTGTTAACAGCCATCTATGGGTCTCTGCTTGGCGTCCTCATGCTTTGAGGTCCCAGTTTTTATTGATTAATTTCTTTTTATAAGAAAAGGAATATATATTTGTTGAGGGGGAAAAAAACAAGCAATGCAGAATCGCATAGAGCAAAAAGTAAACCCCTTTCTCCCATTCCCTCTTTTGTTCTTCAGAGGTAGCTAATAGAACAAGTTTGTACGTATCCTTCTAGTCTTTTTTTCTTTGCAAATGTGTGTGTGTGTGCGTGCACATGTGTGTGAGAGATGATATTTTTCAAAATCACATTGTGCTGTGACTTTCCGTTTTCAGTCATTATATGTGTGTGTGTATATATATATATATATATAATATATAAAATGAATATCCTTAAACATCAGAGCACGTAGATTTACTTAACTTATGCTTTTTTTAAATGATTTTATTTATTTGAGAGAGAGGGCACGGGAAAGCACAATCAGGGGAAGCAGCGGAGGGAGAGGGAGAAGCAGACTCCCTGCTGAGCAGGGAGCCCAATGCGGGGCTCGATCCCAGGACCCTGGGATCATGACCTGAGCCAAAGGCAGACACTTAATCGACTGAGCCACCCAGGCGCCCCCTACCTTATTCTTTTTAAAGGCTGTACAATCTTGTACAGAATGGATGCACTAAAGTTTAATTTTATGTGACATTTTAAAGAAGGAAAACCAAGATAATGTCTCCATTCACTTATGATTTACCTTCTGAATGCCTGAGCCTGTTATCAGCAGACTTGGGTTGAACTGAATTTGCTGCTGAACTGATGTGTGGCCGCAGTGACCCATCTCTTTCCGGGTTTCCCCCTACTCACTGCCTCGGGTCCTGGCAGTCTTGCTACGTCTTGGCCCCCGTTGGCTCTCTGCACTCTGATGCTCTGCCCTTCAGATGTCCCCCTCTCTCTCATTCAGTCTTAAGACTGTAGCCCTCTCCCAATGGGCTAATATCCGAGTAGCCCCTGCAAGGCTTGGGGGTCGATGCCAGGACCCCCATCAGATGACGGCATTCCTTAAAGCCGGTGGTGTTACTGAGGAAAGGATGGGATGGCTTTGTCAAATTTTTCTTAAGGTCCTAGGATTTACTGAACTATTGGCTTTAGCTTCTGGTTACAAGAGATAATGACGTACTGTGGGCCAGAAAATCCAAATTATACTCCTAACTTTGTAACCAAGTGATCGTGTGACCCTGAGCAAATTACTTCACCTCTATGGGCCTTGGAGTCATAATCTGTCTTTGACGAGAGGCTCATCCTGCATTGTTCCCTGTCTCTCTGTCCCCCAGCAATCACGGAGGTGGTGAAATGTGAGCACGAGCGGGCTGTACACCTCTTTGTCGACTCCCTGGTGAATCAGGACAAGCCGAGTTTTGCGTTCCAGTGCACGGACTCAAATCGCTTCAAAAAGGGGATCTGCCTCAGTTGCCGGAAGAACCGGTGTAACAGCATAGGCTACAATGCTAAGAAATCGAGGAGCAAGAGGAACAGCAAAATGTATCTCAAAACCCGGGCAGGCATGCCTTTCAGAGGTAACCCCCGGGCCCCACAGCGCCCTGAGGAAGGCCCTTCCTCTTTTCCGCTCTTCTCAACACCATGCTGTGGGAAGGGCACATCCCAGGCCGGAAGATGGGACCGGCGCTAGTGAAATCAAATCACTGCAAATCAGATGATGCTGTGCATGCCCTAGGAAAGTTAGTCATGAAAAATAAGGGGTGGGGACTCCTTTCGTGATGCACATCATCACTCCCCGATCGCAACATCAGCATCTTAATTTTGTATTAAGATAGAAATTTTTTCATTTCTTTGCATTTGCCTTTTGCAAAGCTATTTCCTATTTTTCTCATTTGAGTGTCACAACACATCTGAGATTGGACCAACAGGGAATCAAAATCATGTCTTGCATTTTTACAACATGCTCTAAGACCATAGGGGTTTGTGGGTGTTATTTTACATATGAGAAAGCTGGGGTTCAAAGAGTTAATACCTTGGTCCTTCATTCAAGGTCACACAGCTAGGCTGGAACTCCCCCCCTCCCCAAATTCCCTGAACTCCATGTTTGGGGCTCAGTTCAATACTGCAGTGATCCCTTACACCATTGGACTGAAACAAGAGCAGAGGGAGGCTGGAGGCTGGGCTGGACCAAAGGGACATCAGCCCCTAAAAACTCAGTGTGCTGGGTGACTCAGTTTGAGTCGGGGTGTCCTGAGATGGCCAGCAAAGCTCACAAAGGCCTTTGTTCCACTATCTCTGCAGTTTACCATTATCAGATGAAAATCCATATCTTCAGCTACAAGACGATGGGAGAAATCGAACCCAACTTTTATGTCACCCTTTATGGTACCAGTGCAGACTCCCAGCTTCTGCCTTTGGAAATGTAAGTCACACACTCCCTTTGATGGGTTCAGGACCCAGCACAAGTCAGTCTAAGATTGAGCGAGTGTGGGAATGTGTGAACAAGTGCAGGGGAGTGCAGCCTGAGGGCCTATGGGAGGGGCTGAGTGGTTCCAGAGGCGTCTGTGGGCCACACTCTCCACCAAGCCCTTGACTCAGACCCCTTCTGGGACGGATGCCCCTGGATGAATCAGCAGCATGAGAAGCTTTTGGATCATCTGGACAGAGACTGCTGTTTCATTTCAGGCAACGCCTGACACCTGAGGCTGTAGGAAATTTGGAACATAAACGCCATTCCCGCACTGTTTCTAATTGTCTGTGGGAAGGGCACATGGCAAGCAGTGTATATTTGTTGAACGCATGCAAGGTGCAAAGCGCCGTGCCAAGTAATTCTGGGATTGCAAAGTAATGTCATCAAAGTACTCACTTCCTAGGGCTCAGGGTCTAGTTGGGGGACCAGGTGTGTATGCACACGAACAGGGTGGGACAGGCTCCCCAAGTGTCAAATGAGGGGGACAGGCAGGAAGGGGCTGGGAGTTCAGAGGGAGACCAGTGTCTGTGGGCCCATTTGTCTGCAGTCACTGCGGGGCAGTTTTCCGGGGACCGGTGAGTGACACCTGCCCCTATGTCCCCTCGCAGAGTGGAGCAGATTGGGCTGAATGCCACCAACACCTTCCTGGTCTACACTGAAGAGGACCTGGGAGACCTCCTGAAGATCAAACTCACCTGGGAGGGGACAGCTCAGTCCTGGTACAACCTGTGGAAGGAGCTTCGAAGCTACCTGTCTCAGCCCCGCAGCACTGAGCGGGAACTGAATATCAGGCGCATCCGGGTCAAGTCGGGGGAAACTCAGCGGAGGTAAGGGCCTCATGTCAATGGGGAGCAGAGAGCGTCTGCCTCGGCCGTGTCCTCCCCTTTGCTGAGCAGGCATCTCCAATCGTGCCGCGCCCAGAGCACATGGGCAACACCGCAGACACCTCTGTAAGGAAAAGTGAATTCTACATGGAGACCTCTGTCAACCATTGTGTAGCTTGTGTCCTGATTCCAGACCCTCAACTGAAGGGGGTGGGCAAAGTGGGGGCTGGAGTCCAGCCTCGGTTGTGTTTGCCAGACCCTGTGTTGGCCCAGAGGAAGGAGGGCTCCTCCTTAGGGGCACTGCCTTGCTGATCCGTTTGCTATAGGGGTCTGGCCAACCAACATCTTTGCCTGCCCCTGTCCAGAGAAAACTCGAGTATCGAGCCTAAGAAGCCCCCATGGATGAGGCCTGCCTGAGGCCCTGGTTTCCCCAGCACCCGATTTTCAGAGCATTATACCCTTCCTTCGGAGGCTGTGAGTCAAGGTTATGGGGTGGGGCCCTGATGTCAAGTAACAGCGAATCCTCCGTGCTATGCCGGCTCACAGTCCCCCATGGTTTCAAACCTTCAGCCTGGCATGAGAACTCCAGACCTATATGTATCAGCCCCTGAAACCGTGCCTGGACTCTGAGCAGAAGTCAGGGAAGCCAGTGAGGCCTTTGTCAAGAGAGGAGGGTTTCCTTGGCCACATCCTGCTGTGGGCTGCTGGGAGGTCACTGCCAGCCTGGGCATGAGAGGAAGCAGCCTCCACCCTCTCTGTACCTAGTCTCGTTTTTGTCTCCCTCACAGTTCTTCATGTGGCCCGTTTCTATCCATCACCTGTGGCACAGAGTGGCCGAGGGGGGAGGGAGGCTTGGGTCCCTTGTCCGAGAGATTCTGGCCTAGAAACTTGGGAACTGGGGGAGCTGAAGCCCCTTTGCACACTTCCACTGTCGCGGGGTTACAGTAAATGTGTTCTCCAATGTGACCAGATATTATTTAATCTCCTTCCAAAGTGTTTAGACAAATTGACAATCTAAGAGTAAGAGTCTCCTTTCTCTCCTCACCTCCACTTGGTGGGACACTCTCACCATTGGGTGTGAATTGGTCCCTTACTGTTGTGTTAATGTGTTTTAATTTCCTGCTCTCCATGAGGTGGGTCCCCTTCTTATATGTTTATGGGTTGTTTGGTCTTCCTGGTAAAGGTTCTTAAACCTGTTCTGAATGTGGCTTTTGTCCCTTCAGTCAGCACGTCCCGTACATCGGGGTCAGGTGTCCCATATACATCTTTTGGTCATGGGGTCATGCTAACTACACACCATTGAGGTCCCCATGGTTTGGCTCTAAGTTATAGTCGAAATGGTTATTTGAGTACTGATTTTTTTTTTCCGTGATCTTGGTTGAGCATTTTCTGAATCTTTGATTTTGACCCACAGCTGAATTTCAGTTATGCTTATCAATGGGCATTTCTGAGCACCCTAATGGAGGTACCTTGAATTCTTCCATTTGAGGAGTGTGTAGTCCACCACAGATATGGGAATCCATGAGCAATTCAAGGCAGTGTATAATGTGTTAAAATAAGACAAGACATTCATTACTAACTCCATACCATACAAGGTAATGACAATAGCAAAAACAACACTTATGTAACAATACGCTTTTCTATTAAGGTCAAGGGCTTGGGCAGTCAGAGAGGCTTCAGAGAGGCTATGCCTTGAAAGGCAGGCAGACTTTTGGATGGACAGACAGAAGAAAGTGGAAGGGGTGTGATGAAAATCTGTGTGAACCGGATCATGGCAGATGTCCGAGTGAGACACGTTTAGGACACTTGTAGCAGCAATGGGGAGTTCCGAAGGTTTGGGTCAGGGTGTGGCATGATGAAGACACAATTTTCTCCTTGGTCGATCCACTTTGGATCCAGAAAGCACCATCTGACTGAGGCACAGCGATGTGCCTCCCCCACTAGAGTTTTGGCTACACTGGTTTCTTTTTTCTCCTAGATTAACTTTTTGTGTGCAAGACTTTGAGAACACCAGCATCGCCCCTGGCCAAGAGCTCTGGTTCCACAAGTGTCGAGATGGCTGGAGAATGAAAAATGAAACCAGGTAACTGGGACTTTCTCATATGCATCGTATGTTGACAGGTGCTCCAGCATGTGCTGGACATGGGTCTGGGCACGGAGGACACAGCAGTGAGCAAAACCGATACAAATCCCTTCTCTTGGGAAGCGGACCTGTTGGAAGGAGATGGAATCCGTGGAGTATGGAGGATGTCAGAGGGTGGTTGTGTCTTTCTGCCTCTTGTTCTGCCTCCCCCAGAAGGCATTCGCAGCCCATGGCCCCGCTGGAATCAGGCCATCTTAGAATGAATTTCTCCATGGTGAGCAGGGCTGCGGGAAGGTTCCAGGGCTCCCAGCTTCCTTCTGGGCACAAGTTTGGAGTGGGGAGTCAGGTGGGAGATGAAGGAGAAGTGCCAGATATAGTCCCCATTTGTAGGTTTTCTGGAGCCCCGGTTGGTGTAAGTGGAGACTATTGGGCAGTTCTCCCCCTCTTTGAGAAGCAGGAATGCTCATGTGCATGGCACTGAATGAGACAGAAGACACATCTTGCTTCAGTGTCCCATTGCCCCATTCTGGAGTCCCATTATTTCAGAATTGAGGAAAGGCCGGTCTCATGGTGTGAGGCAGCGGGTGCATCCAAAGGGGGATTCATCACAGAGCCTCTGAGCCTAAATACCTGCTGAAGAGGATGGAGACGGGCCCCCACCACTTACCCCAACCCAGGTGCTGCCATGGTACACCGAGCATGTGGCGTGTGCCCATCTGTGTTCCGTGCCTTCCCTATGCTATCTCATTTACTTTTGTCATCAACCCCATGACGCTGGTGGTGTTAACCCTGCATGCTGTTGTGGACCCTGAGGCTCAGGGAAGTTGGGTCATTCTTTCTAGGTCCCCCAGCTGGCGATGGCAGGGCAAACATTTGAAGTACGTTGCTTTACTCTAAAGCCTGTAGTCTTTCTTGAGCATGGAGGTTTCACTTGCGCAGATGAATCACCTCACCTTGATCTGGGTATCAATTACCAAGCAGCTGCACCCATGCTGGGGTCCCCTGGGATTAACCATCCGCCAGCCCTGGGGGCCAGGCTGCATCCCCACTGCTCTGTTTCCTGCTCAGAATCACCAGCCTGACCATAAGCTTGGCGATCACAGGATGCGCAGCATTCTGAAAACTGCCCGTCTAATGAAGTGGCTCAGTCCAGTGCAGGTCCATGGGAAATTCTCCTCTAATAATAATTTTAATTCTTTTTTTTAAAGATTTTATTTATTTATTTATTTGAGAGAGAGAATGAGAGAGAGAGAGCATGAGAGGGGGGAGGGTCAGAGGGAGAAGCAGACTCCCTGCTGAGCAGGGAGCCCGATGTGGGACTCGATCCCAGGACTCCGGGATCATGACCTGAGCCGAAGGCAGTCGCCCAACCAACTGAGCCACCCAGGCGCCCTAATAATAATTTTAATTCTTTATGTTTGTATTCAAATGTGTACTTTTCCAAGTGCTTCCCCAAATATTAATTTCATCGATCCTCAGAACAACCGTGTAGATTGGACATGCCCAAGGAGGATCACTCGTCTTATCGTTATTCTTATGATAACATATCTTATGATAAGACATTTTATTCTTCTTTTCCGCTCCAGAACTTCACAATAGTTGAGAATGGTATGACTCACCTCCTACTGCCTCTTTGAGAAAAGAAGTCACCCGTTCCTTTACCCTCAAAGGAATAGAAAGCAGTAGAAGCCAGAGTAATCCATCAACACGAGGAGGTCCTGACATTCCTAGACATATGTTGTGTCTTCAGTATTCTTTCCCCCAGTGTGGATACTGGTCACCTATTCACTGATAGAAGAGACTAAGTTTCTGGGAGGTTCAGTGGCGTGATAGCATAGCATCGAGTAGAATCAAGATCTCTGGATTCTGACTTGTCCCCTTCCTGCAATCCTATCGTCTCTCTTGTGTTTCTAGGTCAAGGCAAAGAAGACTCATGGATCATTCTCCCTGCATTTGTGTGTGTGTGTGTGTGTGTGTGTGTGTGTGGTGGACGAGTATTGTGCTAAATCTGTGCAAGCCAGCACCAAGTTTTAAGTAGCGAGGAACCCAGAGACTGCCCCAGTGTTGTGTTTCTCCAAGTGAATCCGTGGCTTGTTGGGAGAGGGGGAAGAAGAGGCACTCAGGACCCTTTCCTCTTGGTCTGAATGGAAAGAAAGTAGAAGAGTGTGATAGGTGTGTAAGAAAGCCTGGTCTTGAGGTCAGCAGAGGATGCACTCAGTGCAGGCTGGTGTGTTGGCCAAGCGAGTGACAGAGCGCCTCTCTTACAGGGTTCCCTACAGCCTAGCTGTGGAGCTTCTCTGAAGGGCCAGCAAGGCCCTCCCACCCCCGCCTTCCAGGGACACGGAGGAAAGTTACTGCTGAGGACCCACCTGATGGAAGGACCCCTCTTGGCCTGGACCCTCGAGCCCCGGGAAGAGTCTTTGCTGGGCCCAAGACCTTACCTCCTAGGATGGTTGGGACTTCTCGCCAGAGGGGACCACGCCCTGCTGTTCCTGCTGTTCCTGCTGCTCTAAAATGGCTCTGACTCCAGACCTGTGTGCAAAGGGCCAAAGGCCCAGGGCCTCTTGTGCACCCCGGGCTGGCTTCTAAGTGACTGGATGAGCCTGGGCTTTCCCTGATAAGGAACACTTGTGGAAGTGCGTGGAAGGCTGTCAACTGCCTGACCTGACCTGAGAGGTGGGGAGAGGTCTCGCATCAGGATGGCAGAATTGTGATCTCATTCCCCCAAACAGAGGGGAGTGAAGACCGGGGGTGGTGGCGAGGCCCTCACTGTTGGGGTTCTGTGGGCTGCACTGATTAATACTGGTTATATTTCAGACATTCCATCCTGCTCCCCAGCTCACTCTTTAAAGCACACATCGTTGGCTTTCTCGGTTTTCCATTGCTTATTTTTTGATTGAACAAATGCTTATTAAGCACTTAACCTTAATTAGCGCATGGCAGTAGACGCATTCGTAAACCTGTCCAGACTTGGAATCTGAGGGGGTTGGGATTTCTAGACTCCCTTCCAGTGTAGGTGATCCATGGATATACGTGTGATGAAGGGCACGGGGGACACTGGGGGCTAAGGGTGTGAGAGTTGGGGATCCTAGGCCTTCAGGGGTTTCAGCCAGTTCTGGAAGAGTGACACATTTGATTGCTTGCATGGGAGCAAGCCGAGTGTCATACATGCTGGGGACAGATGGGTGGCCAACTGCCAAATGGGATTGCTTCAGAGCAGTATCTCTTCTGCTTAGGCAGATAGAAGGCATTTACATATCTGTTCTACAGATCCGTTCACACAGAAACCAGCTCCTATCAAACAGACCTGGCACTAAGATTTAATACAGTGCTTCTTCCTTCTTGGAATACGCTCTTCTCATACCCGTGCCTTCTCTGTGTTGAGCTCAGAAAAGATTCCAATTCTCTATCTTGATATGAATGAATCTATGTGATATCTGGGAAACGGTTTTATACTTTTCCAAAGATTTGCACGTGCATCACCTAACTAGAGACTCACAACAGGAGGTGAGCAGGGCAGCTCATGTCTCATTTGACAACACTGAGGCTTCGTGAGTTCCGGCCACATGCCTGGAATGATATACCAAGTTGGTGGTGGAGTCAGGGGATGACCCAGATTTCCTGGAGGCAAGTCTGTGGTGTGCTCATTTCTGCAACTTTATCAAGAGGTCTATAGCCTTTTCCCACCAGTATACCCCAGATGTGACAAACAAGGAATTGTTTTTCAGAGCCATCCATAAAACCATAAACCTTTCGTTAATATATAACCAGGAAAACAACTGTTCCCAGAAGTTGGGCTTTTTATGGATGAGACTTATTTGGAAGGAGATGTGATATCAGGTTGCGGGAGAAGAGTGATTTTCTCCGTATTTAGGTTTTTAAAGGACGTAGTCTTAATCTGTATTGTGCCAAAGCTGAATCATTGTTCAATGCCAAACTTTCTAAGACATAACCAGTCAAGTCTTAATTCTAGGTATTTTCTTAAATTGTGTGCTTCCTCTGTTGCTTCCGTGAATGGTTTCTAGCCAAAGTGCAGCCTGTGTTGTTGACTGTGCATCCCAATTACTTCTGACTTCTATTTTTGGTAATGGAAGACTTTGGAATCAATTCCTCAGTGGGTCTTGTATTTATACATTTGGTTTGAAGCCTTATTTGTATATAATGATGCTTTTTTTTTTAACACTTAGAACACTATTTATTTCTCAAGTGTATATAATGTATAAAAACAAATATATGGCTAGTTTTTATTTTCAAATTAACCAATTTTGAGATTGAAAATTTTTAATAGTAAAATAATAAAAATCTATACAATGCTTTGTGGTCTGGCATCTCAATTCTTAATATTTGAAAGAATTATGGCTGCCCAAGCCTAGGGTTTGACAAAAAGTTACTTTCATAAAAGCTCTACTCTCTATTTGATACTAATTATAGGTAGGAAGTGGACAACAGCTCCTTTCACTAAAGAACAAGATGGAAATTTATTTATGCATTTTCCTGAGCAGAGAGCCCAATGCAGGACTCTATCCCAGGACCCCAGGATCGTGACCTGAGCTAAAGGTAGTTGCTTGATCAACTGAGCCACCCCACGTCCCAAGATGGAAAATTATTCAAATCACAGAAGTGCCTGAAGTGTATGCTAGGAAAAAGGGCAGGTGGCCGGACATTGGGGAACACTGGAGAGGATATAGGTTTCGTTGCCTGGGACCCAGATAACAGTGACTCGAGCCAGGTAAAAGCTGAATTCTCTATCATGCTCAAGTCTCGGCTGGTATGGAGGTTCTGCTCCATAAGGCTGAGAGGGGTCCAGGCTCTAAGTTTTTGCTGTGCCACCCACAGGATGTTTCCCTCATCCCCACAGTTCGAAGTGTCTCCTCCCATTAGGTCCCTTCCAGACCGTGAGAAGGAGGAGAAATCCATCTCCAGTGAAAATACTAAACTAGACGAAGTTCGTATTTGTCAAATTCTGACATCTCTTTCTTATGCCTCTTGCTTTCGTCACTCTACATAGTATCAGTGGTTTCAGTATTATTCAGATATTAATATTCAGAAATATCAGTAATTTCTCTTGTTGCAATAGAGTTAATGATCATTTTATACATGGGTGGAGAAATTTCCATACGGTGGTGGACCATCATGCATTACTCAGCTATCCCTCCGTGGTTGGTCATCAGGTTCATGTTCCTTTCCTGCCCACTTTTTCCCCCTGGTGCCTCCTTTCCTACTGCCCATTCTCACGTTGCTCCAAGCATTTCCCCTCCCATACTCCTCAAACGTTCCGTTTTCCAAATTTACTTGAGTTTCTACTCCTTCAACACAAGCTCTTGGTTATTTGGTGTAGCTGACTTCCACAAGGCATGGTTGGAAGCTTTCAAATCAGTCATGCTCACCAATCAATGGCTAGTAGGCCTTTAATCAGTCCAGAGTTATTCCCATTGTCAAAGTAAGATGCCTGTTAATCCAAATCAATCTTTGATTTGCCTCGAGGCAGCAGAACAAATCAAAAGAAAGTTTTCCTGTTAGGGTAGGAAAATACTGGGTCAAGGTAGTAACCTTACAAATAGGCTAGTCCTGCTTGGGAATCTTTCCTCCAGTGAAGGTCCCCAAAGTCCTCCTGGTTTTCACGGTTGATCCCATTCCTTCACTCTTGATCCTATAGATCCTGTATTTGTTTTTTTCCCTCCCCCTTTGCCCGGTGGTTTCCATGGTGGCCGTAGTTGCCATGGAGAAGTAGAGAGAAGTGTCAAAGCTGTCTTTTGTAACTGTGGGGTTATCTACAAATTGGGGATGGTCTCTCCTAAAAAAAGATTACTAAAGTATGTGAAAAGAATAAGAGTAAAACAAATGCAAACCAGGGTTCAAGTCATTTGTTCTCCTAAACACCTGTGGTTAGCAAAATCATTTAACCTTGACTTTCTTTGTACCATGCCAGTGCATGTGTGTGTTGCAACAGGAGGGGGCTGCTGGAAGAGTCTGGAAGCTAGGACAGGTCTAAGCAGGCTAGGGCTCAGGTCCTGAGGTCAGGGGGGCAGCAAGGAACAGTATCCGGCCCCGTGCTAGATATCGCAGCCCAAAGGAATGCACACGCTAACCGTTTATACTCTCACCGGAAGTGGGTGATTATGGTCAGATGGTGCATATGAACCTTGCAAGCAGGGAGGCCAGGAACAGAGGCTGGGGTGATTTCACTGGAATGCAGAAGCTGGGAGTACACTTTAAAAGTAAAGATATCTTAACTGCTCCCCCGGATGGTATCTCAAGACAACTTCAGCGGGATTGCTGTGAAGGCAAAGCCTCAGCGATTTGTTGGGAGGGAGACCATCCTATCATGACCTCAACTTTTTGTTTTTGTTTTTTTGGTCAGAGATATCCTTCCTACCGTCTGTCCCGTGTCCTTTTTAAGATAAACACAGCTTCCTTCTTTCCGACTAGGCTACCCTAAACTCTCTATACAGGCTTCTTTTTGGCCCCTCTAAAAGAGACCCTCAGAAGTGTGGCCTCATGAGCCCCGCAGTTCATTTCCTTGGTGATGGGGCTACTCTTGTCTCTCCCTCCGAGGCAGTTGAGTTTCCCCTGCTTCTCCCTCTCCCTCTCTTCCCCCTCCCCCTCCCCTTCCTCCCTCACATCCTGCCTCTTCCCTTCTTCCCGCCTCCTCCTTCCCCTTCCCCTTCCATTCCAGTATCTTCTTTGGTGAAGTATCTGCTCAAATCTTTCCCCCATTTGGGGCACCTGGGTGGTTGAGCATCAGACTCTTGGTTTCGGCTCAGGTTGTGATCTCAGGGTCATGATCTCGGGGTCATGGGATCAAGCCTCACCTTGCATTGGGCTTGGGCTCCGTGCCCAGCAGGGAGTCCGCTTGGGATTCTTTCTCCCTTGTCGCTGTTCCCCCTGCCCTGCCCTGCGTGCTCTCTCTCTCTCTCTCTCAAAATAAATACATAAATAAACCTTTAAAAAAATATATTTTCCCCATTTGAGGGGAAGTTGTTTGTTTTCTTATTGTTGAGTTTTGGAGGCTCTTTGCATGTTCCAGATGTAAATTATTAGACATACAATTTTCAAATACTTTCTCCCAGTCTATGGTTTGTCTTTTTAATTCACCTAACAGAGTGTTTTGAAGAGTGATGTTTAAAATTTTGATGCAATACAATTTATCAATTTGTTCTTTTATGAATGTTGCTTTTAGTACTATCTGTAAGAAAAATTGGCCTAACCTGAGGCCACAAAGATCTCTCTGTCTTATCTGAAAGTTTTATAGTTTTAGGTTTTACAGTTAAGTCTATGATTCATTTTAAGTTAATTTTTTTTTTTTTTTTTGCATGGTATGAGGTATTGATCCAAGTTCATTTGGGGGGGGGCAGACAGATATTTGTTTCAGCACCATTTATTGAAAAGACTATCTTTTCTCCAGATTAACTATGTTAGCACCTTCGTCAAACACTGATTGTCTCTGTGTGTGGACTTTGTTTCCAGACTCTCTGTTTCATTGATCTATTCATCTGTTTCTATGTCAACACCACACTCTCTCCATCACTGTAGCTTTATAATAAGTCTTGAAATTGGGCCCAAATAGTTTTCCCACTTTCTTCCCAAGTTGTTTTAGTTATTGTAGGTCATTTGCATTTTTATATACATTTTGGAATTGGCTGTCAATTCCTACAAAAAGTCAGCTGGGATTTGGGTAGGATTGCACTGAATCTATAGACCTGTTTGAGAATTGATATGGCCATATAAATTTTTCAACCCATTTTTCATCAGTTCTTCATTTGAATTGGAACACTTTTTACATTAAATTCAGTATTTTACAGTGTGGCTGTGTAGTGACAAAATTATTTCCTCAGGGGGCTTGGCTTACTCTTTCTGAATATATAAAAATATTTTTGGATAGAACCATGTTAAGCAATTCACACTTAACTTACAATGGCATTTTTATTTTTAAAATTTAAAATTTGAACATTAAAAAATGTCAGGACACCACTTTAGATGTTGTAATGGGTGTGAAGGGCCACCCAGACGCCCCCTCAGAACTGAGGCTCTCTTTTCCCCAGCTGCTGGGACTGTTGGCAGTTGAGGGCTCCCAGGTGAGCCTCTCTCCAGCCAGCCAAGGAGCTCAAGGGCACAGCCCCTCCCCAGGGGCAGTCCACAGCCCTTGACGGGTGAGAAGGCCCCATGTCTTTGCCTCAAGACAGAACAGCTCTGAAGGGCCTTAGGAGCTGCAGAGCTCCTGGTGGGATCAGCCCAGAACTTTGTTGGATCCAACGCTCCCCTGCCCTCCTGCTGCCCTCACCCTCCACAGGTGGGATTCTGGGAGTGCTCCCCAGCAAAAGTCCTGTACACAGATCTCCACCTCACACAGAGGTCTGTCTCCCGGGAATCCAACTAAGGACAGATTATTTCCTAATCAGCCTGCAATTAATTCAAGTGCTTAAAGAGGTGTAGAAAGAGAAACTAAGGTCAGCCCTTGAGGCTCAGGGAAGAGACAGGAGGAAAACAGGAAGCCAATTTTCACTGGCCTGTTAGGACTGCTTCTGGTCAAAGTCACTTACCTCACCCAGGAGTGCTTTCCCTTTCACACGGCACCCTTTGAAACTATCCTGACATCTGGAGGAGAAGGCACCTGGCAGGGAGCAGGAGAGAGAGGGAAAGAGGGAGACTTTCCATCAGGGCCAAGTGAAGCTGAAGAGAGAAGTTCACCCCCTGGGAACAAGGTGTCACACAGCTGGGGTGCACAGGGCGTGTTTGTGGAAGGTAGAGAAGACTCACTTTGTAACTTTTCTCAGCCCCCCTTTGACAGGGAGGGAGTGTGACATGGGAAGTCTGAGGAAATAGTACCGAAAACTATTACAAAATCATGCGCTGTGATACTCAAACATATTTTTATTTGCCTACTGATGCTAATGAAAATCAGAGAGATCAGAAATGACAGGTGGGCAACCAGGATCCTAAGGAAGGGATTTCCTAAGTGTTCTTTGCTACAGATGTCAGTCCACATTCACCTTGACATAAATCTTGTCGTATTCTGTCCCCATAATATGTGCCTCTTGGAATCACCCCACATTTTTAAAGAGTTAGAATAGGGCCTTTAGGGGCGCCTGGGTGGCTCAGTCGTCGGGCGTCTGCCTTCGGCTCAGGTCATGAGACCGGGGTCCTGGGATCGAGGCCCGCGTCGGGCTCCCTGCTCCGCGGGGAGCCTGCTTCTCCCTCCCCCGCTCCCCCTGCTTGGGTTCCCTCTCTCGCTGTGTCCCTCTCTGTCAAATAAATAAATCAAATCTAAAAAAAGAATAGGGCCTTTAAAAACAAGCTTGGGCTAGCTCATATAAGTGAGGTTCCCTTATACAACAGACATATGTTTTTGTAAATTTAATTATATAATAATAACTAATAAGTTAATTGTATTATAAAGTCCTTTCACCTATGTTCCCTCATGGACCCTTACAGCCACCTATGTGGTAGGTATAGGAGTTAAACTTGGGTCCACAGACCTTAAAGTCTGTGTTATTTCCTTCCCTTAAAAGTACTAAAAGAATTTGCCTTTCGGTAGCGTGAGTCTGTTTGTCCTCTGTATAAATCTGGATGTTCATCTATTTCGAGGTGGGGCAACCTGCTTTCTTTTGGGGAACACCCATTCTAAGATTTTCTCATAAGAAGATGGACAAAGAAGAAACACTCTCTCTGGTGCTCCAGGTGAGTGGGAGATGCGAAGTCACCTGGATTTCTAAACTTGCCCAACTGGCTCGTTGTGGAATACTGGAATCATATACATTTCTGAAGAATGGCCTGGAGATGTTTTACCAGCAGAACCACCCGGTGTGGTAGGAGGGGATGCTTCCCAAGGGGAGGAGCAGCTACAGGAACAGGAGGAGGGCTCCAGCTATCACTCAGTAAGGCAGGCCTGGAATATTCTGGAAGTAATAGAGGACCTAGCGTGGAACTGGGCTCTTTTCAGTTCCATTCCATGTAATCCTCACCGCACTACTATGAAATGAATTTTCCCACCCTTTATTTCGAACGTGGATGCCGAGGTTTGGAGAGACTGAATTGTCAAATGTCAGAGCAGTAAGTGGTGGTTGGGATTTGAGCCCAGGTCTCTCTGACTCCAAATCTGTTGTTTTTAATCACTGGGTTTTATTGTGTATAAAGTGAGGTGGGATAATGAACTGTAGTGCATACCTTTAGATCCGTATTTAAAATATTTCTTCAACATTTAGTTAGTGGAAAGATTGAGACCGAGAGGGGAAGGTTGATGGGTTGTTGGGGAGCGGGCAGCATCCAGCACACCTCACTCGGCAGACAAAGTACCATAGTTAACACCTCCTCCCACCTTACAAGGCAGACGAGGGAAACTGTGCCCACCTGAGCTTAGCGTCGGGCGGTATCTTCTTCCCCACCCTAAGAAGCCCATCAGAGCATCCCGGACAAGTGTAAGCAGCTCAGCCCCTGAGAGGGGGCCAGGGAGCATGTAGCACCAAAGGCAGGCTCTTTAGGCACTGCTGCGCCTGCTCTCCGTGTGGCCAGACCACAGACCACATCTGTGGACTCTCTGAAAAGGTCTCGTATTCAGTCTCCTGACTTTGTCAGAACGGCTTCCTTCTGTACTCTGTCCAGGGTTGGCCGCCTGGCTGGAAATGCTGGCCCCACCAACCAAATGGCTCTCCCCGTCCCTCTTCCACTGGGCCATGCCACATTGTTTTGCAGCAGGGCTCCGGGCACCTTCCTCTCTGCTGGGAGAGTGGGAGGTGAGGGGACCTGCTGATGGTTTCACGTCATGGTTACCTGTCTAGGTGGCTTCCTGTCAGGCTACAGCCACCGCTTCCCTTCAGAATGTCAACAGCACCAAATAATCAGCGGACATCCTCCATCTATCCACATTAATGCAAAGACAACTGGGTTGATAGAAGGACCGTCTCCCAGGAAGCCTGCCCCAGGATTTGCATATTGTGCTAAGTAACCAACAACCTAGTCTCTCCATTTGATTTGCTGTCTTGTGATTGTTGACATACTTCACGGAGCCTGAAGTCTGTGGCGTTTTGGTTGAAAATGAATCAAGCTGAATACTTCTAAAAACTATAATTTTATGTAATTTAGACATATTTCCATCAAGGAGATTGTAGTCTACAAAGAATTCAGTCCACAGTGTGGCAAATCTTTATGGTGCCCAATCCAGTTTCAACACTTAGGAGAAGATAAGCTAAAAGCTTGTGTACAAGTAATTACGTATGGGAAGTGGGGATAAATGGGAGGTACAGAAATGGGTAAAAGATGACCAGAGGTGGCTGGCGAGGAAGGAAGACCCAGAGAAAGCCTGTACCTGCTACACAACATGCTCCTCAGAATCCTGATCATTATTAGAAGAAAAGAAATACAATAGAGGAACGTTGCGGGGCTTTTGAACTTGAGCCAGCCTAGGGGTGCTGAGGAACCCATCCTAAGTGCAAAGCCAGGAAGGGCTCTCAACTGGTACTCACAAGATTAACTTGAGCTGTAAAGATGTGCAGATTATTCCATGAGTGAAAGACTCTGGAGGATGTTCCAGGCCTTGGATCATCCCACCCGGCAGCTGTGTGCATGACTTCTCGGTGACTTCTGGTGGGTTTGCCCAAATTCTGTGATTGTCTATTGGCTAACACTATCAGGGAGCATCATGAGGGCCAGGGGAAGATGCTGGTCTGTGGGGGGTCTGGCCACCACAGGGACAGGCAGGAAGGTTTGAAATGTTTGGCTATGGATGTAACATCTGAACGATACTGTGTTATTCATGATGATGTCAGCTTTCCCTTACTTTGTTCTGGAATAAGCCTCTCATGCATAACAAGTAGATACTCTGATAATGATTTATTTAATAGTCTTCTGATTCCCTTATAAAGGTAGGAAGCACTTAATTAAATGGGGGGGGAGGAAGCACAGATAAAGCAAATGACTTAGCCAAGATCTTGCAGCTCAGGGGCCCCTAAGTTGAGGTTTCTGACACTAGTAAACGGTCCAAGGAGATGTATCCTGCTGTCTTCCCTCCTGTACTAGGTTTTTTCACCCAAAGTGTTAGGGTGACCAACAGGATTCTTGGTTTTTTTTTTCCTGTTCTTTTCAGAAGACAAAAGGTACTTTTTGGGTACCTGAATGTTCATAGTAATATTATTCATAATAGCCAACAAGTGGAAACCATTCAAATGTCCATCAGCTGAAGAATGATTGAACAAAATGTGGTCTGTCCACACAATGAAATATCATTCAGCCACGAAAATGAATAAAGTTCTCATACGTGCTACAGTGTGGATGAACTTTGAAAACATGATGCTGAGATAAAGAAGCCAGTCCCCAAAGATCACCTGTTGTATGATTCCATCTCTGTGGAAAAGAAACTACATGGAAATGTCCAAAATAGGGGGCCCATGGAGATAGTTGATTAGTGGTTTCCCTGGGCTCAGGGACTTGGAGCAGGGGCGTTGGGGAATAGCTGCTAAATGGTACAGGTTTCTTTCAGAGGTGATGGAAATGTCCTAAAATTAGCTGTGGTGATGGTTGTATACCTCTGGGAAGATACTAAAAACCATTGAATTGTACACTGCAAATGGGTGAATTGTACAGTATGTTAAATACATCTCAATAAAATGGTTGAAAATGAATATGGAAAGACCACTAGTAAGGTTTGCGGTGCTGGAGATGGGAAGCCTCAGCTGTGTTTGCACCTTTTGGTGTAGTCCTGGGACCAGAACTGAGTATCAGCGCAAAGGGTGACAAAAGGGAGCCTACACTGGACAGCAGGGGCTGGAACCACTAGGCATTCAGTAAATGAATGAACAGATCCTGAGGTTACCAATTCTTTGTTAATGCCCAGTTAGTGAGGGGGAATGGAAAAGGGTTTGGCTTAAGTGTTAGGATGTGGATCCAGGAAGGGCTTTTGATGGTGGCCTAATGCAATTTTGTATTAAGGCTTTAATGGAACCAGCGCTATGGGGGTATACTTGCACATCTCTTACCCCTCAGAGAGCACCGCCTCTGGGGGCTCATTTGAGGACTTGGTGCTGTTAGACTGAGGGGTTGAGAGTGGGAGGCTCTCATCTGGCACTCAGCATGGAAACCTAGAACGAATAAGGAAACCAGACACCCCCCCCCCAAATGTAATCTCCTCTTGGAGCAGGTGGCATTTAAATTAAATGTCAGGATTTTTCTAGCAGCACAGCTCACAAAACACTGCACTGAGTCACCTCTGGAAGAGTGGAAACTTTAAGGTATGAGGACACCTAGGAATTAGATGCAACCCATTATGGGACTGGGCCGTGGATTATTTGACTTCTGGAAAGCCTGCAGTCAGTGGAGGCTGAGATTTCACCTGTTGCAAGATCAAATTCAGATGTGATCTGGTGGGTTGAACAATCAACTGTGTCATTTCAATCAAGTCCTAAACCAACTACTGCTACATAAATTGATCGTGTCATGATGAATTGATGGTGTTATGCTGGGGCAAGCCATTTGCGTTGTAAATCGAAGTGTCAGCAAGGATGATTTGGAAAGAAATCGTGTGGCCATCTTTCATTTTCCCTGTCCCATTTCTGTCTTTCAGTTCAACTGTGCTTGAGCCAGAGAACCAGTGTGGTCCCAGTCTGGTCTCAACTCCCTTGCCTTAACAACTTGGCTGGCAGAGGGCCTGGGAAAGACAAGGACTCAGGCTAAACCATTTTGATAAACAAATTCATGCTGAGATATGCTTGACTAAGTTATTTAGCATGTTGCATTTTAAAGGAGCAAGTCAGTTATCTTAAGGAACAATTTAATGACCCCACACCTCACTGGGGTAGAATCTTTTTGTTTTGTTTTACTTTGTTCTCAGGTGGGTGAACTTTCTGGATGCTTCTTAACTGACATAGTTAGATAGATCGGTGCATCTTCAGTGTACATAGGAACCATCTGGGGATCTTGTTAAACTTGACGAATTCAGTAGGTCTGGCATGGGGCCTGAGATTCTGCATCTCTAACAAGCCCCTGTGGGATGCTAACACAGCTCATGGGGGACTAGTCTTTAAGTAGAGGGTCTGCATGACCACTAACTGACATTCAGCAATACTAATGCACTCAGGAAGGAGCTGAGTTTCTCTTCCTTGGAGCCCCCTTGATGCACTTTATATCCCTCCATTATAGCACTTAAAACATTGTATTGTAATTATTGCTGAGGAGCCAGCTTCTTTTTCTCTGTTGCACTGAGACCTCTTCTCTCAACTAGCGTCTTACTCACCTCATCTTGGTTTGTGCCTCTGCTCAGCTTAGTGCTGTGCTTGGCACAGAGGAGGAAATAGTAGCATTGTGCATAATTGCCGAAAAGTGGAAACAACCCAAATGCTCATCAACTGATGGCTAGATACATAAAATGTGGTACGGCAATACAATGGAACGTTGTCTAGCCATAAAAAGGAACGAAGTACTGTTACATGAGTGGATGAAGCTCAAAAACTTTGTGCCAAGTGAAAGAAGCAAAAGGCCACATATTGTATGATTCCATTTGTATGAAATCTCCAGAAGAAGCAAATCCATAGAGACATAAGTAGATTGGTGGCTGCCAGGCCATGGGGGAGTGAGGAATTGAGAGATACAGGCTTTCTTTTCTAAAAGTAGGCTCTACACCCAAGGTGGGGTTTGAACTCATGACCTTGAGATCAAGAGTCGCTCACTCTACCAACTGAGCCAGCCAGGAGGCCCCAGAATGATGGATTTTAAGTTTTATGAATTTCATCTTTAAAAATAAAAAATCGCAAGCTTCCCAGGAGATTCTGAGCAGCCACGTTTGAGAACCTCTGGTGTCAGGTAACGACATGCTCCAACATTTGCAGTGGAGAAGATGATGCTGGTGACCAGATATTCTCAACTTCAAATGTACCTTGGAATGAACTGGGGAACTTTAAAAATGTCAGCGCCTGCATCCCCCACGCCCCACCGCCCAACAAAAGAGTCTGATTTGATTATTCTGGGGGCAGCCTGGACAGACTGCACAGGAAATTCTAATGGGCAGCCAAAATGGAGACCATGTTACTTGTGAAGCTCAAGTTCCTAAACGTTAGGGTTAAGATACCAAAAGAGTTGTTAAATGCCCTTTTCTGAACTCTGCCTGCAGAGATTCTGGTTCAGGAGGCCTGGGGTAGGGCCTGGGAGTCTTTATTATTAATGCATTCCCTGGTGAGGCTGATGCAGGTGGTCTGGACTACACTTTGAGAAACAGTGCTTTGGAGGAGGCTTCTCAAAATTTGATGTGCATACAAGTCAACTGGGACCTTATTAAAAGGCAGCTTTCGCATTGGTTCTGCAATTCTAACCAGCTCACAGATGATGCCAAGGATACCGGTCCATAGACCACTGTTTAAGTCTCAAGGCTATAGAGCCCTGGTTCTCAAAGTGGGGTGCCTGGACAGGCTTCCATATCACCTGAGAACTTTGACTCTGGGAGAGGAAACCTTTGAAGAGGGGCTGTGGGAGACGGATGGTGGGTGCTTCTGAGGATTCGTGAGGTCTTCAGCTCAGGATGGTGGCAGAAAGAAGGGCCGGTTCAGAACGGGGCTGCTGGGCAGTAACAGTAGGGGGTAGGGCTGCGTTTGTGGCAGGAGTGGATTTGTGAATCAGGGCCTCTTGTCTTCTCTGCATTCCTGCTACAGCTCAGGGCACCTGCCTTCCCAGTGCTCCCCCCTCCCCCCGCCGCCCCGACCCCTTGGAAAAGCTGTACACCCACCCACCGATTTACACTGAGGTGTTAGGGAATTAATGTGTTACTTCTCCCAGGGTCATTTGCATTTAAAAAGTGGCTTCCAGGAGAAAGCACTAATTCTAAAGTGGAATTTTAAGCTTTGGGATTCCTGGATAGGAAACTGCCTCGTCTTCCAATCACACTTCCTCAGAGCTAGTGTAGGGGGTATCTGAATGTGGCTTTGCCTCCAGCTTTCCCTGGGGAAGGCTAGCAGGCCGCCCTCCCTGGGTGCTGGCCTGGAGATGTGAGCTGAGGAATTCCCCATCTGCTTGGCTGTCTCCCGGAATCTGTCACAGCCCCATCCTCTGTGGGAGAGAGGCAGCAATTAGCATAATTGGAACAGAAACCCTCTGTCTACATTCCAGACTGTGGGATTCAGGCCTCCTCCAGAGACATGCTAATTATGTGGAAGGGACCCTGGGTACCTCTTGGCACCCATCCTTGCTCAAATGCTGCTGCTGGAAAATAGACCAGGTGTAGGTAAAGCTACGGCCCAGGCTTGTGCATCGATTAACCCCCTTCTCATCCAGGAAAACTGCTGCTACTCCAGCCCCTCGAGCTCTCTCAATATCTTCCTCCTCCAAATTTCTACAGCCTTTTGTGGTCAGGAAAACATGCTTGCTCTTGGCATGAATGTTTTCCATCACCTCACCCACGATCGGCTTTCCTCTCCATCTGGACTGTAGTTCCTCCACAGGGGACCCTGTTTTATAGCTAATTAACTAACCAATCAATGGTTATTAAAGAAACCCCTTGCCAAACACTGTGCAAAGATCAGTGAGGCACCATCTGGATTGAGGGGTGTGCAGCCTAGTTGGGGATGCAGGGGTATAGAGCTGAGTGAACAGTTACATAGCAGTGGTCAATAGAGGAATGTATCAGATGCTCTGGGGACACTGAGGAAGGGGTGTAGAAATGTGCCTGAGAAGGAGTGGGGGAGGCTTGGGGGAAGGCTTCCTAGAAGAGGTGACATTTGAACATCATTAAAGATGAGTAGAGATTGATCACACAGGTGTTGTACACGGGGAAAAGCATCTCTGAGGTCACATGATGAGAAAGAGTTTTGGGTTTTCCTAGGACCGTAGGCAGCTGAGGTGGCTGGACCGTGGGCCCACAGTGAGAGAGACAGAGGACAAATTGGAGAGGTGAGTGGCTGGGTCCTAAAATATTTTATCTTCTAAGCCAAACTGTGCGGAGGTTAACATAAGGGCACGGGGCAACCTGTGAGGGATTTTAATAAGAGGGTAATGTGGTCAGAGTTGTGCTTCAGAAAGCGAGGGCCACAGTGGACTCCTGGGTGAAAACTGAAAGTGCCGGGGAGACCAGGAAGGCATCAGAGTGCTGAGGAAGGAGAGCGGGGAGAGGAAGCAGGCAGTGAGAGGGGGGGTGTCTGGGGTGACACAGCCCAGCGTCGGGGAGGAGCCTGGGCACGTGGTGGTGCCATAGGAATCCGGACAGGGCGGATGGGGAGAGCGACAGGCTCTGTTCTGGACACGGAACAGCTGAGGTGCCCGAGGGCAGACCGGCCTCCTGGGAGGGGCCCTGGAGTGAAGGCGAGGGATCGGATGGAGAGATCCTGATGTCCCAGGTGGGATAAGCTTGGGCTCAGAGAAGATGGTGACAGGCCTGGCTGACTTTGAACCGTGGCTTTGCCTCTTACTAGTTGCGTGAACTTGAGGAGGACGTGATCTACAAGCTGTCTGAGTGTTGCTTTCCACTTTTGTAAAAAAGGAATCAAAGTCCTACTTCGCCAGATTGTGGGAGGACTGAATAAGGGAATATTGGTAGGGTGCTTAGCACAACATCGGGGACATCGAGCCGCTTGGTAGTTTTAAGTCACCAGGGAGGCGGCAGTTGAAGCTGGGTGTGGGTAAAACCACCCGGGGGAGAATGAGCCAAGTGCAAGAGAAGAGACTCAAGAACAGAACCCCCAAGGAGCCAGCCGGCTAGGAGAGTGGGGTCAGGGGGACCAAGGTGGGAGGGAGGGAGTGTTCAAGAGGCCAGATATCACAGGGGCTTATGAAATGAAGGGGGAGACTATCGCTTATCAGTCATGAGGTTACCAGTGATTTTAGAGCAATTTCATGGACTGGGAAATGGGTGTGCATAATATTTGCAAAAAGCTTTTTATAAAGGGTAGGAGATTTAAAAAAAATGAAGCAAAAGGGGGAACAGGTACAGGGAAGATTTCTCTCTCTTTTTTTAAAAAACATTATTTATTTATTTATTTGAGAGAGGAGAGAGAGAGAGAAAGCACGAGCAGGGGGAGGGGCAGAGGGAGAGGGAGAGAATCTCAGACTCCCAGCTGAGTGTGGAGCCCGATGGGGCTTGATCTGAAGACCCCGAGATCATGACCTGAGTTGAAGTCAGATGCTTAATCGACTGAGCCACCGAGGCACCCCCGGATAGTTTTCTCTTTTAAGACAGATTTTGTACATATCTCTCTCCTTTCACTTTCCACATTTTACTGAAATTATCTGTGCAGGTAGACATCTGCCTCCCCACCCCCCTCTCAGCATCCCCTCACCCTATGGGGAACTGAGGTTATTGGTTACTTATGTGTCTTCCCATCAGACCAGAGGAGTTATGCCTGTGTGCTGTGGGTTTCCCAGCACCCATCCCAGTGCTTGGCACAAAACAGGTGCTCGATACATGAGTCTGGAACAAAGCTATGGGAGCAAGATGTTGGATGAAGGCTGCTGTTTCCAGACACTGCATACCTGGGGAGACCTGCACATGTCCGGGGGTAGGAGCTGCAAGGTATCTAGTGATTCCATTTTCAAAAAAAAATTTTTTTTTAAAGATTTTATTTATTTGACGGAGAGAGAGAGTGCATAAGCAGGGGGAGTGGCAGAGGGAGAGGGAGAAGCAGGCTCTGCACTGAGCAAGGAGCCCGATGCAGGGCTCGAGCCCAGGACCCTGGGACCATGACCTGAGCCGAAGGCAGATGCTCAGCCAACAGAACCACTCAGGTGGCTCACCACTTCTCGGCCTTTTGGCTAAGATCAAGTGTAGCATCTAGTGATTCTAGCATGATGGAGAAAAATGACAAAAGAACGAAAGGCTCTGCAGTTGCTCTGATCACATACTGAGGCCAGAGCAAGCTCAAGCATGCCCACAGCAGCTACGTAGACCCAGAGTGGCTCACTCATTTGTTCCTGGAACTGGTGTTTGTGGTGCCAAGGGCGTGCTAAGTCTTGTCCCGACTGTATCCCGAAAAGTTTTGACAGGAAGCACAGTCAGTGTTGATTTCCTAAGTGGGTACTGTGTGGAAAAGGCCCTGACCGCGTGCGGTCTTCTACTCCTCACTGGTGTCTGCAGTCGTCCTGCTCTCTGAGTGTGACTTGCAAGGGCAGGGACACCGAGGGTGATGCGGTCACCCAGGCGCCCTCACCTGGAAAGTCACTGAGTCTTTCCAGCTCCCAATCCCTCTGATTCTGCTGCGTTTTGAGATCCGTCCCTGAGATTGGGTTTCGGAAGGAAGATCGTGGAAGGATGTTTAAGCCCCTGAGAGGAAAAAAGTGTGGGGGGCTGAGAGACGGGAGGTTATGGCTTTGGGAGCGCAGCTGCCTACCTCCCTGCCCTTCCCACAGCACTTCCCATCCACTTGAGGAGTCAGGATGACCACAGCCCTGAGATACCCTAATGATCAAAGCAAGTTCTTGGTGATTGCAAGTTCACGTGGAGCCATAAGCATGGGATCCGATGGGAAGCAGCAGTCCGGACTGGACCGGGTCAGATCTGCCCTGAAATCAACCCAAAGGCCCACGAGGTGGTCTCAGGACTCCATGGGCCCATTCTTTCTAGGCCCTGCTCATTGGATCTGCTCTGGCCTGGACAGCTTCTCGTTCTACCCTGTGCCATAATCAACCTCTCAAGGTAATCCAGGGCCAGAGCAAACCTAGCCTGTGGGGAGGGACGGCAGTCTCCTGGGAATCCATCCTGGTGCATGCTTCTCCCTGATCTACAGCAAAAGCATGCAAGGAACCTCTCTGTGACCTTGGCGCCATGACGGTGCTAACCCATGAAGGCCTGGTTTTGCATCTGAGTGGATAGAGCAGAGATTCTGAGAGACCTTTGTTCTTTCTTCTCTTTGACCTTGAGGTTTGAGGCAGAAAAACAGAGAGGAGGATGCATCCCGGGGCTCTGCTGTCCTTAACTTTGCACAGAGCCTGTGTTTTTGCTGCACTTGCATCCCTCACCGTGCCTAGCATTGGTCTGGATGAACAGATGTTGCCCCTAAAATACTTATTGATGGACTGAATTAATTGTAAGCTGCAAAAACAAAGTGGTTTTTCACATTTCTGTAGTTATATACATTGAGATCTGCCACTTCAACTTGATCCTGAAGGAAGAAGTTCAAATTAGCTGTTTGCACAGTGGGAGCATTCGGGCTCTGGGTCCCTCTTCTGCAGTGGGATGTACTCCCAGACCACCTCCATCTGCCACCCCACAGAGCCCAGACACCCCAAGGCAGCCTTGGTCCCCTTCTGGTTCTGATCACCCAGTGGGAGTGTGTTTTGTGACTTGGTCAGAGTTTGCTCTAAGAAGTGGTTTTTACATCTTGAAGTAGAGGAGACCCTTTCTGATACATTGTCATCAAGTAGGGCTTGATGGGATGAGGAAATTCTTGGGCCTCGGTTTTCTCATCTATAAAATGGGGATGAGAATACTTATTCTTGCCCCTAACAGGCTGGTTTTGAGGATCTGACAAGACAAAAGGATGGAGGAACCTTAGAAACTGCCACATGCTGTGCTGAGGAAAGGGGTGGTTCTTCTGATTACGAGCCAGCTGGCTCTGGCACCTCTAGATATCTGCTAGATCAGACCATGCGGGCCTGCAGGGGGTGTGGGGTGAAGGTGGTGGGAGGCTCTCTCAGCTCCATCTGGGGCTGCCTCACTGGCCCACACTCTGCTGTCTTGTATCTCTTGCCCATTTTGCCCCACATGAGAGCCAGTGGGGGCTTCAACGCTGGAAATGTTTTCCCAGTTCCTGCCATGAGCAAACCAAACTTTCCCAGGGCTGCACTCTGCGCTCCCCCAGAAGGGCATTGCTGGAAAGGATGAGGGCCTGACCTTCACCTCTGGGGCAGTGACAACCTTCATAGCCAGTCAGGCATTTTACTGTTTTGCCAGTGATGACACGGTTGGAATCTAGCCCACCTCTCTGTAGCACTCCCCGGTGTTGAATTAATATACAAGGGAAGACCAGGAATCACACACCAGACAACAAAGCCTGTGGACTTGGAATGTTACACACTCCCAGAAATTCTCTTGCGGTTGAGAGGCAGCTGAGTTGAGAAGGGTTGAAGATGTGGAGTGCTTGCTGGAAATGGGACAGGGGTGGCTAATAAGTCCCTGGGCATCATCTTGTACAAACCTCTTATGGGAAGCAAGCAAGTGCCAGAGGAGGAGGTGGTGGCTTTCTCGGGTGCTATCTCTGAGTGGTGGCTGAACCCAAATGTTGGCATCAGGACTATGGAATTTAGATTTAAAAAATGATCAGTTTCCCCAAGAGAGACATTTTGAACAGATTGTTAAGAATCAACAACATCGGATTCTTGCTCTTCAGGAACTTGCAAGAAAGGATCGTAGATACAGCCACATGTAGTTATGACCCACGGTGGACTGCAGCAACCACTCTTAGGCAGGTACCAACACAGTGTGATGAGTGTTTAGTGTATTGCTATGGTCTGAATGTGTGTGTCCCCCCCGCCCCAGATTCCTACGTTGGGGCTTCATCTCCAATGCGGCAGTGTTTGGGAGGCGGGGCTTTGGGAAGTGATGAGGTCATGAGGGTGGGGCCCACAGGAAATGGGAACTGTGCTCTCGTGAAAGAGATCCCACGGAGCTCCCTAGCCCCCTTCCCCCCTGTGAGGATACAACGAAAATTCTACAACCCAGAGGAGGACCTTCACTCGATCATGCTGGTACCCTGATCTTGGATTTCTGGTCTCTAGAACTATGAGAAATAAATTTCTGTTGTTTATACATTTCTGCTGTAAGCTACCCAGTCTCTGGTATTTTGTTATAGCAGTCCAGTCGGACGGGTATTGTCAGGAGAGTTCCAGAAGTCTGACGGGTGATGGGGAGCTGTACCAGCCCAGGCCTGCGGGGCCATACCCATTGGTCACATGTCTGTACAGAGCCCCACGGTATTTACCACTATGGGCTGGTAGCCTGGGAGCATCATCACATCAGTCTGGCCAGTCTCTTTTGAGATAGACTGCTTAGCTATGGCATGGTCCATATCAGTTGCATACTGAGGGGGACTAGCTAGCTGCCCTGGCTGGCAGTTACCTCAAGGGACTCCAAGCCTGCCTCCTCGGATTTGGACTAGCCCATACTCTAAACATGAGGGTCTCTCCTCCTTAAAAAAGGAAAAGAAAAATAGAAGCCATTAGAAGCAGCCCCTTCCCCTTCCTGATCACCAAAGCCTCCTCTGTTTTTTGCACCCTTTGTTCCTTCTCTGTGTCACGATGGAACTGTGTCCACGATCTGTCTCCTCCGGGGCAACTGACTCCCAACATCTGTGCCCTGGATTTCACAACCTACTGATCCCATCAAATGTTCCTTCTCTCTCCAGGAGGAAAGGCTGGACGTGCAGATGGTGCCACCAGGGTGCTGCCACCAGGGAGGGGCTTGCTGAGCCCTGGTGAAGGAGCTGGTGTCCCGGGAGGGAAGACGCCCACCGTGTCCCAGGGACTAGCTTCAGGCAACAGACCGACTGGAAGGGATGGGAGACCCATGATGGGAGGGAGAGGCAGGGATGAGGCTCCAAAGTTGATACAAGCCAGCGCTCCCCACTCTTGGTGGGGAGCCCAGAAGCCAAGGATGAGCATGGAGCCTGAGCACTGCTTTGGTGGGGGCATGACCACTGCTTTTGGTGGAATGGCTTCTCAAACTTCCTCATGGGCTTTCAGCAGAAAATTCAACATTCCTTTTTCCTGGGGAGGTTAGTAATTTTTCTTTTAAGGCCTTCAACTGATTGGATGAGGCCCACCCATATTAGGAAGAAAACCTGCTTTACTCAGCAGCTACTGATTGAAATGTTAATCTCATCTAAAAAATACTTTCACAGAAACATCTAACATCATGTTTGCCAAATAGCTGGGTACTGGGGCCAGCCAAGTTATCAGATGAAATTAACCCTCAGGGACGGGTTATCTTGGTTGTCTCCGAAGTTCATTCCCATTGGCCTGGGGGTTTGTTGCCGGCCCTGGAGGCTGATATGCCCATATCCTCCCACTGAGTGCAAAACATGTCCCAAATGAATGGCAAGAAGGTGCTGTTCTGGGAGTGCACGTGGGGAACCCATCCCAGGGCAGTGGTTGGCAGGGGCAGCTGAGATCTGAGCAAAGCATCTTCAATGCCAGTGACCATAGGATCTGCAAGCTCATGCCATATGCTCGGCCTTTGTGTCTCACTTTCCTCATCCGTTAAAAAGGTGATAATCTGTGGGACTAAATATGATAATAAGATGTGAGTGCCTATCATGTGATAGATGCCACGTAAAGGCCATTCAAAAGATACCAGTTTTCTTGTTTCCTTCTCTCCTTCTTTTCCCTCCCTGTTCTTATGGGAGATGGTTTGTGTTTGACCCAGTGACAAGGGTTGAGACAAGCAATCTTCCTTGCTTTGTGGGGCAAATATTCTTCTAATTCCATCTCTGCACTTGGGTGTAGCCCTTTGGGGCTCCAGCATAAAGTATCCTTTCTGACTATGCCCCTTGGGACAGCCTTAGGCTTTGTTTCCATATTCCCCGATTTCACAACCTTTTCCACCAATCTCTGTCAGCTATCATCCTAATTATGTGGGTGAGAGGGAGTACTTCTTTTGTGTGGCCTCACTGGCCAGAATGTAACTCATTCATTTCAGGATTTTTTTTCCCCCTCTTCTTAACAGCCCCGCTGTGGGTGACTCAGACTCAGGAGAAATCATGAATGAGTAAGACATCATTGGTAAGTTACAAGGGCTTGGCACCATCACCACGGAAGGGATGCTTTCTTCTCTGACCTTCTATTTACCTTGGGAAGGAAGAACAAAACCAAAAGAGACAGAAGCACTGTCTCATCTGCCTAGATGTTTTGCTCAGGGGTCGTGGTTTCAGCCTGACTTTGCAAATCCCTTTGCAGTGGAAAGTAGGACAGATCAGGCAAAGAGAAGCTCCAAAGTAAATAAGGTAATGGTTTAATAACCCTAGGCTTCTCTTGAATGAGCCAGTGGATGATAAGTTTCCACATTACCTCTGACAGGTAAGGTCGGTTGGCAAACATGTTAAATAGGAAGGAGAATAACGCTCAAGTTTCCATCATCAAATACTTGCAATATAGTTGGCCCTTAATAACATAGAGGTTAGGGACACTGACGCGTAGCTCAGCCAAAAACTTGTGTACAACTTTTGGCTCCCCCGGAACTTAACTACCAGTAGCCTACTATTGATCAGAAACCTTACCAATAACATAAACAGTTGATTAACACATATTCAATGTATTATCCACTGTATTCTCACAATAAAGTAAGCCAGAGGAAAGAAGATGTTAAGGAAATCATAAGAAAGAGAAAATACATTTATGGTACTGTACTGTATTTCTGGAAACCCCTCTCCCCCTTAATGTGGGCCTGTGTAGTTTGTAGTTGTTCAACTATAGTTGATTCTGTGAAATAAATCACAAAGTGCTAGAGAAGAGGTGTCAGGGAATAATGGATGTCAGCCCATCGATGGTGATCACTTGCTATGGCTAAGCCTGCCAGCCACAAGCTCAGGTTGTGCATTTCTGACCTGGGAGTAGACCTGGCCTGCCCAGTCTAGGTTCCAGGCTCAGGGTCTGTCCTTGGAGGGCTGCCTGTGGCCTTGAACAAGAGCATCACCCATTTGCGTGGGACTGCACACTAATGAAACAATTCCGAACTCAGGATTGAGGCATGTGGAATTAGAATCCCAGGGGAGCTTGTTGAACACACACACACACACACACACACACACACACACACACTTCCCCACTCCACGTGGTTCTCACTTGGGAGGACTGCAGTGGGGCCAGGGACCTTCGGGTTCACGGAGCTTGCCAGGTGATTCTGCCGCAGAGCCAGATACAGGAAACACAGTCTTAATCCAGTGTAGACTGATTGAAGATGGAGCACAGTCTTCCAAATCAGCCCCCTTTCTGTTCCCCCTCTGACTGTGGTTCTCCACTGATTCTTGGCCTCAACACTATACTATGTGGGTCTGTGTGCTCTCAAGAGTGTGTGGTTATCGATGTTCTGCCCCCTCTTCTCACAATGAAAGACATTCTCACACTACCTCTTCCTCACCAGTTGCAAGGAATTAATAATTAGTTAATGATTAACAATGACAACTATTTATTAAAAAAATTAAAAAGTATTTAATAACTAGTTTAATTACTTAATAATTAAGTAATGATTAGTTAATTGCTTGCTTTGTTTTTTATTTTTTATTTGTTTTTATTTTTTAAATTTAAATTCAATTAATTAACACATATATTATTAGTTTCAGAGGTAGAGGTCAGTGATTCGTCAGTCTTATGTAACACCCAGTGCTCATTACATCAAGTGCCCTCCTTAATGCCTATCACCCAGTTACCCCATCCTCCCACCAGCCTCCCCTCCAGCAACCCTGTTTGTTTCCTGAGATTAAGAGTTTGTCTCCCTCTCTGGTTTCATCTTGCTTTATTTTTTCCTCTCGTACCCTATGATCCTCCATTTTGTTTCTTAAATTCCACGTATCAGTGAGATCATATGATAAGTGTCTTTCTCTGATTGACTTACTTCACTTAGCATAATACCCTCTAGTTCCATCCACGTCATTGCAAATGGCAAGATTTCTTTTTTTTTTTTTTTGATGGCTACACTACATCTTTCATCCATTTTGAGTCTATTTTTGTGTGTGGTGTAAGGAAATGGTCCAGTTTCATTCTTCTGCATGTGGCTGTCCAATTTTCCCAACACCATTGGTTGAAGAGACTCTTTTTTCCACTGGACATTCTTTCCTGCTTTGTCAGAGATTAGTTGATTTTAGAGTTGGGGGTCCACTTCTGGGCTCTCTATTCTGTTCCACTGATCTATGTGCCTGTTTTTGTGCCAGTACCATACTGTCTTGATGATGACAGCTTTGTAATAGAACTTGAAGTCCAGAATTGTGATGCCACCAGTTTTGGTTTTCTTTTTCAACATTCCTTTGGCTGTTTGGGGTCTTTTCTGGTTCCATGCAAATATTTGTTCCAGCTCTGCGAAAAAAGTTGATGGCATTTTGAGAGGGATTGCACTGAATGTGTACATTGCTCTAGGTAGCACAGACATTTTCACAATATTTGTTCTTCCAATCCATGAGCATGGAACGTTTTTCCATTTCTTTGTGTCTTCCTCAATTTCTTATATGAGTGTTCTATAGTTTTCTGAGTACAGATCCTTTGCCTCTTTGGTTAGGTTTATTCCTAGCTATCTTATGGTTTTGGGTGCAATTGTAAATGGGATCAGCTCCTTAATTTCTCTTTCTTCTGTCTCATTGTTAGTATATAGAAATGCAACTGATTTCTGTGCATTGATTTTATATCCTGCCACTTTGTTGAATTGCTGTATGGATTCTAGCAATTTTGGGGTGGAGTCTTTTGGGTTTTCCACATAGAGTAACATGTCATCTGCAAGGAGTGAGAGTTTGACTTCTTCATTGCCAGTTTGGAGGCCTTTTATTTCTTTTTGTTGTCTGACTGCTGAGGCCAGGACTTCTAGTACTATGTTGAACAGCAGTGGTGAGAGTGGACATCGCTGTCGTGTTCCTGACCTTAGGGGGAAAGCTCTCAGTTTTTCCCCATTGATAATGATATTTGCTGTGGGCTTTTCGTAGATGGCTTTTATGATGTTGAGGTATGTTCCTTCTATCCCTACACTATGAAGAGTTTTAATCAAGAAAGGATGCCATACTTTGTCAAATGCTTTTTCTGCACCTATTGAGAGGATCATATGGTTCTTGTCCTTTCTTTTATTTATGTAGTGTATCACGTTGATTGATTTGTGGATGTTGAACCACCCTTGCAGCCCAGGAATAAATCCCACTTGGTCGTGATGAGTAATCCTTTTAACGTAGTGTTGGATCCTATTGGCTAGTATTTTGGTGAGAATTTTGGCATCCATGTTCATCAGGGATATTCGTCTGTAATTCTCCTTTTTGGTGGAGGCTTTGTCTGTTTGTGGGATCAAAGTAATGCTGGCCTCATAGAAAGAGTTTGGAAGTTTTCCTTCCATTTCTATTTTTTTGAAACAGCTTCAGAAGAAAAGGTATTCATTCTTCTTGAAATGTTTGGTAGAATTCACCTGGAAGCCATCCGGCCCTGGGCTCTTGTTTGTTGGGAGAGTTTGGATTACTGCTTCAATTTCCTTGCTGGTTATGGGTCTGTCAAGTTTTCTATTTCTTCCTGGTTCAGTTTTGGTAGTTTATACGTCTGGAGGAATGCATCCATTTCTTCTAGATTGCCTAATTCGTTGGCATATAGTTGCTCATAATATGTTCTTGTAATTGTTTGTATTTCTTCAGTGTTGGTTGTGATCTCTCCTCTCCCAGTCATGATTTCATTTATTTGGGTCCTTTCTCTTTTCTTTTGGATAAGTCTGGCCAGAGGTTTATTGATCTTATTAATTCTTTCAAAGAACCAGCTCCTAGTTTCGTTGATCTGCTCTACTGTTCTTTTGGTTTCTATTTCATTGATTTCTGCTCTAATCTTTATTATTTCTCTTTTCCTGCTGGGTTTAGGCTTTATTTGCTGTGCTTTCTTCAGCTTCTTTAGGTGTAAGGTTAGGTTGTGTATTCGAGATCTTTCTTGTTTCTTGAGAAAGGCTTGTAGTGCTATATACTTCCCTCTTAGGGTCATCTTTGTTGCATCCCAAAGGTTTTGAACAGTTGTGTTTTCATTTTCATTTGTCTCCATGAATTTTTTAAATTCTTCTTTAATTTCCTGGTTGACCATTCATTCTTTACTAGGATGCTCTTTAGCCTCCATGCATTTGAGTTCTTTCCAAATTTCCTCTTGTGATTGAGTTCCAGTTTCAAAGCATTGTGGTCTGAAAATATGCAGGGAATGATCCCAGTCTTTTGGTACCGGTTGAGACCTGATTTGTGATCCAGTATGGGATCTATTCTGGAGAATGTTTCGTGTGCACTTGAGAAGAATGTGTATTCTGTTGCTTTAGGATGGAATGTTCTGAATATATCTGTGCAGTCCATCTGGTCTAGTGTGTCATTCAAAGCCCTTATTTCCTTGTTGATCTTCTGCTTAGATGATCTGTCCATTGCAGTGAGAGGGATTAAAGCCCCCTACTATTAGTGCATTATTACTGATGTGTTTCTTTAATTTTGTTATTAATTGGTTTATATAATTGGCTGCTTCCATGTTAAGGGCATAAATATTTATAATTGTTAGATCTTCTTGTTGGATAGATCTTTTTTTTTTTTAAGATTTTATTTATTTATTTGACAGAGAGAGACCCAGTGAGAGAGGGAACACAAGCAGAGAGAACAGGAGAGGGAGAAACAGGCTTCCCGCCAAGCAGGGAGCCCGATCCCTGGACCCTAGGATCATGACCTGAGCCGAAGGCAGACGCTTAACGACTGAGCCACCCAGGTGCCCCCTGTTGGATAGACCTTTAATCATGATATAGTGTCCTTCCTCATCTCTTAGTGCAGTCTTTGGTTTAAGATCTCATTTGTCTGATATAAGGATTGTCACCCAAGCTTTCTTTGATGTCCATTAGCATGATACATGGCTTTCCACCCCCTCACTTTCAATCTGGAGGTGTCTTGGGGTCTAAAATGAATCTCTTGCAGGCAGCATATCAATGGGTCTTGCTTTTTTATCCAATCTGATACCCTGTGTCTTTTGATTGGAGCATTTAGCCCATTTACATTCAGAGTAACTATTGAAAGATATGAATTTAGTGCCATTGTATTACCTATACAGTCATTGTTTCTGTGTATTGTCTCTGTTCCTTTCTGGTCCACGTTACTTTTGGGAATCTCTCTTTGCTTTGAGGATCCCTTTTAATATTTTTTGTAGGGCTGGTTTGGTGATGACAAATTCTCTTAATTTCTGTTTGTCCTGGAAGCTTTTTATCATTCCTTCTATTTTGAATGATATCCTAGACAGATAAAGTATTCTTGGCTGCATATTTTTCTCATTTAGCACCCTGAATAAATTATGCCAGTCTTTTTCTGACCTGCCAGGTCTCTGTGGATAGGTCTGCTGCTAATCTTTTTTTTTTTTTAAAGATTTTATTTATTTATTTGAGAGAGAGAGAATGAGAGATAGAGAGCACGAGAGGGAAGAGGGTCAGGGGGAGAAGCAGACTCCCCGCTGAGCAGGGAGCCCGATGTGGGACTCAATCCCGGGACTCCAGGATCATGACCTGAGCCGAAGGCAGTCGCTTAACCAACTGAGCCACCCAGGTGCCCCGGTCTGCTGCTAATCTAATGTTTCTGCCCTTGTAGGTTACAGACCTCTTGTCCCAAGCTGCTTTCAGAATTTTCTCTTTGTCTCTGAGATTTGCAAGTTTCACTATTATATGTCAGGGTGTTGATCTATTTTTATTGATTTTGAGGGGAGTTTTCTGTGCCTCCTGGACTTGGATGCCTGTTTCCTTCCCCAGATTAGGGAAATTCTCTGCTATAATTTTCTCCAATATATCTTCTGCCCTTCTCTCTTTTTTCTCTTCTTCTGGGACCCCAATTGTTCTAATATTGTTTTGCTTTATGGTATCACTTATCTCTTGAATTCTCCCCTCATGATCCAGTAGTTGTTTATCTCTCTTTTTCTCAGCTTCTGTATTCTTCATCATTTGGTCTTCTATATCATTAATCCTCTCTTCTACCTCATTTATCCTAGCAGTTAGAGCCTCCATTTTTTACTACGTCTCATTAATAGCCTTTTTGATTTCAACTTGGTTAGATTTTCTTTCTCCACAAAGGGATTATCTAGTGTCTTCTATGCTTTTTTCAAGCCCAGGTAGTATCTTTAAAATCATTATTCTGAACTCTAGTTCTGACATCTTACTTATGTCCATACTGTTTAGGTCCCTGGCAGTCAGTACTGCCTCTTGTTCTTTTTTTTGAGGTTAGTTTTTCCGTCTTGTCATTCTATCCAGAGAAGAATAGATGAACGAGAGAACAAAATACTAAATTCTAAAATGGCAACAATGAACCCAGAGAACTATACACTAAACAAATCAGAAGAAAACCGAAATCGAAAAAAAAAAAAAGAATGTAATCAGACAGGTGAACAGAGTAGAGCAATACACTGGCTCCTGTGTATTTTGGTCTGTTTGATTGAAAACTCGATCCCAAAATTGTAAAGAAAGAAAAACTTATATATGTACAAAAATAAAATTAAATACAATGAAAGGATAGAATGTAACTGTAAAAAATGCAAATTCAAAGAGAAAAAATAAAGAGAAAAAGAAAAAAAGAGAGGGAATATAAACAGGTGAACAGAACAGAGCAATACACTATATCCTGAGTGTATTTTGGTCAGTTTGTCAGAAGAAACTACATCTCAAAATTGTAAAGGAAGAAAGACATATATATATATATATATACAAAAAATAAAAAATACATTGAAAGGATAGAAGGTAACTGTAAAGATGAAAATTAAAAAAAAGGCTTTAACAAAACAAAAAAAGGAAGAAGAAGAAGAAAAAAAAAAAGAACGAACATGATCAGACAGGTGAAGAGAACAGAGCCATACACTAGAATCTGGGCGTATTTTGGTCTGTTTTCTAGAAGAAACTGCATCCCAAAATTATAAAAAAAGAAAAACATATATGTGTGTGTGTATATATATATATATATATATATATACACACAAAAATAAAATTAAATACAATGAAAGTAGAGAATATAATTGTAAAAATGAAAATTAAAAATGTTTTAAAAGAAGAGTTGATAAGGGTGCCTGGGTGGCTCAGTTGGTTAAGCGACTGCCTTCGGCTCAGGTCATGATCCTGGAGTCCTGGGATCGAGTCCCACATTGGGCTCCCTGCTCGGCGGGGAGTCTGCTTCTCCGTCTGACCCTCTTCCCTCTCGTGCTCTCTATCTCTCATTCTCTCTCTCTCGAATAAATAAATAAAAATCTTAAAAAAAAAAAGAAGGGTTGATAAAATAAGAAATTGGTTGAAAAAGGGAAGAGAAAAAAATTAAAATTAAAAGACTAAAGAATCATGGGGGAAAAAACCCCATGAATTCTATATACCATATTCCTCTAGCACTGAGGTTTTGCAGTTCTCAATGATCAGTAAACTTAGCTGGCTGTTCTTGCTAATCTTCTGGGGGAGGGGCCTGTTGTGTTGATTCTCAAGTGTGTTTGCCCTGGTGGGTGGGGTGGGGAACACTGCACCGCCCTTGCCAGGGGCCAGGCAGTAATCTGCTGGATTGCTCTATGTGGCTTTTGTTCCCTGAAGGCTTTCTGAACAGCTTTAGAGGATGAGAATGAAAATGGTGGCCTCCCAATCTCCAGCTTTTTGGAGCCGAGAGCTCAGGGCCCCACTCCTCAGTGAATTTTCGGAGAAAAGCTGTCAATCACTCCTATCTCCCTGCTCTCCGGCTGCACTTTGTGCTCACCTGGCCTGTGACCCAGCATTTCTATTTCAGGCAGTGACCCTATTTCCAGTCTCCAAACCCCACAGACTCCTGTGGAGTGCTCCCACACCGCTCCTCCCCGGGGGAAGGAGGGGGGATCTTGCTGGTTCTGCTGTTTGCTGGGCCCTGGCTCAGAGACTAGTGGCCCGCCTGTGCCGGGGATTGCGGTTTATGGCAACCCTGAGCTGAGACCCCACTCCTCAGCTCTGTCTTTGCAACCGGCTTCCCTGCTCCAATACCTGAGAGCTTTGCCGTCCTCAGGCACCCCCAGTCTTCCTGTCATCCTGAGGATCCTGAGACCTCACTGTCCCACCTAGGATTCTGCCCCGCTTCGCTGCCTGAGCACCTTTCAGGCCTGCACATCCCTCACCGGAGCAGACTTCTAAAAGTTCTGATTTTGCGCTCTGCTGCTCTATCACTTCCTGGTGCCGGCTTCCAGAGGCTCCCTCCCCCTGCTCTCTATCTTCCCATATATCGCCTTGGATTCACTTCTCTGCACCTCTTATCTTGCAGGAAGCGGTCACTTTTCTATTTGTAGAGTTGCAGCTATTCTTTTCTTCGATCTCTGGTTGAGTTTGCAGGTGTTCAGAATGATTTGATAACTATCTAGCTGAATTGCTGGGACCAGACAAAACTAAGGTCTCCTACACTCTGCCATTTTGGACTCCTCAATTGCTTGCTTTGTTGATTTCTATGTCTCCAACTAGAGTAGGAGAGGAAGTTTCCCTGCACACACACCTGGGTATTTCGACTCTTCCTTTGTTACCCCCCCTTCCTCCCATAGTCCTGGGGGGTACTGGGGAGCAGAAGAGGAAATACACCCTAATGGTGGGGTTTTCTTTGACCTGGACACCTGCCTTGTGGACTAACAGTTTTGATGTCACTAGGTGCCCACATAGGCTCTCCGCTAATTCAGCCCCTCCCTTTGGAGAGGAATTTTACACAACCCTTACACAGAAGTCAAGAACATGGCCACTTTTTCCAAGAAGGATTTCAGTGCTGTCACCATAGTGGAGGACAGAGGAACACCATGGCCTACGGGGGAATTTCAGAGTGTATGGTGCTCACGTGGACTGCTCCACGACGGGCCTCTGGCTCCGAACTGCCTTCTGAGATGGTAGGTGGAAGCCCCATGGATGGAGCTGTCAGTGACCCCTGACCCCTGCCCCTGGGACCACTGTACAAAAAGATGTGATAACTCACACTGCCCTTGTCTTTCCAGATTCTCTTTTGTGCCTGTCTGGTCTTCCGTCCTGCTGAATTTTTGAGCCTCTCTCTCTGTTTCCCCTTCAGATCAACAGTGCATGTGCATTCTGATGTGGCCAGTTCCAAGATGTCGCCTCTCAGATTAACCCCCTGAGTTCACCACCCATCCTCCACCCCACCCTCAGTCATGTCCCTCATCCTGGCCCCCTCCTTTGGCTCTTGCTAACCTGGGTAGGGAAGCAGACACGGACAGATGGAGTCTGGCTAGAGAAGAGGGAGTAGGGGCTGATCTTCCCTGCCTCTCTTGGGCCTAGCCTCCTCCTTGCCTCCACTCAACAGCCCTATTTTCTACATTCTTTACATGCTCTCTGATTAGGACAGTCTAGTCTGAGTCCCTCTTGTACCCTGTTGTGCTAAGCCCTTACATACATGGGCACAACCAGAAGCCAAAGCTTCATGTGAGCACATTCTCTCATCCCAATAAGATAAAGGAAGGCAAGGAATATGCTCCTAGTACTCACTAGTGCCCTGCACACTGATGGAAGTCCTTGTGTTCGGGGTAACTGATTCCTCCTGCTGAAACACACCTGGTTTCCCGGTGCTCTGGAAGGCACTGGAAACAGTTTCCACCACCAGTGGCTTGGTCAATTGAAAGAAGAGCTCTCTTGTTGGGAAGAATTCTGGGTGTAGAAAGAAAACATGGCTCTGACCAAAGCAATCCATTTCCTCATTCATGTCTCCTTTCATTTATTCATTCCCAGGAGAACCACCCAGTCCAATTCTAGGGAACACACAGTCCCAGGGAACTCACCATCCTTTGGGGCAATGAGGCTTGAAACAGACAAAAAGGCAAATCAGCATGTGACTGAGTGCCTCACACACTTGATTTGAGTCATGAATTGAGGGGTCAGAGAAGAGGGGCGGTAGGGCTGCAGGGGGGTGTAGGCTCTGCAGTGGGGAGTGGTTTCCCAGGCCGTGGAAGGAAGAGCAAAATGTAGGCATGTAGAAGAGAACGTGGAAGACCCTCTAGGTGGAGGATACAAGGCAGAAGGAACCTGGTGTTTTGCAGCATGCAGGAGGTGTGCTGGGGCAGTGGAGGGAGTGGGAGAAAACAAATGTTGGCTCTGTGCTGCTCCCATGGATGTAGCAGGCGAATGGGCCCATGCTGGCCATTCCAGGCCTTGTCTGGGAATTGCTTTGGTAACCAAGAATGTGTAAGAGTAGCCTGCTGGGGCTGCACTCGCTTCTTCCCATGCCGTACAAGCAGGCCCAGCCAGGGCCAGAGGCCTCAGCCAGACCACTCTTGCCTCGTTCCAGGCTCAGAGGTAGAAAGAAAGGCTGGAAAGACAGAGCTGTTTGACTTCCAAGGCTTTCCAAGCTCGCCAGGTGGAAGGAAGCCAGAGAAGCAGCAGCTGATGACAGCCTGCCCGGCTGCCTCAGATAGCATGCAGCTCCTCAAGGGAACAATTGGGCAGAAAGGGGGGTGGCAGGTCAGGCAGAACATGCGCCAGTGGAATTCTGAACAAGGTCAAAGTACGATTTGGTACAGTGCTTTATTACCAATTTAAATCTCGTCTTTCTTCCCAGGGTGGCTGCCACCCCTGCAGGAGGAGGCCAGGGCTGCCACAGGGGAAATTTGCATTTAAAGACTCCAAGTCCCTGGCACCCTGGCAAGGGCTGTAGTCTGGCCCGACCGTTCATCCCAGCATCCAGAAGTTGCACGCCGGGTATGTTCCTATTGTGCCCGTATCTGGACACCTGCTTGCATGCGGGGGGAGGGAGGGGGAATCTCCAACTCTTTGTACTTCTTCCAGTAGTGGGAAGGATCCCAGAATGTGCAGAGTGGGAGATGGTGGGGTCTGGAAAGTGGTAATCCTATGTTTCTCTTAACTAGGGCTGGAGGGAATTCCCAAGGGAATGGCAGTCAATGGCATCGGGGATATTAAAGACCCACACTACATTGTGGGAGGGGGAGGGTGTGGAATGTTGGCTGATGGGATGAGGCAAGGATCCAGGTGACCGTGAAGGTCTAGCAGGGAGGTTCTACAGAAGTGGTGGGTGGTTTATTCCTGGCACGTGATTCTGTTTGAAGAAAGGCTCCTCTTCGTGCCTCCCTCGTTGGGGCAGTTGTTTGTCAGTCTTTGGCTTCATCTGGGGCATTTTAGGAAATATTCATGGCTGATTACAAATGCCCCAGAGATTTTGATGTAGCAAATCCACACCTTCTCTTTTTCCCTGCCAATCTTACCACCTCAACCACCATTACCACCACCCCAAGGGAAGGAGATAGACAAGCCCCTCCTCACTTCCATGTGCTACTGTGCCTTGGGTTGGTCTTTTTGTAACCCCCTTTACCATGAAATCAACATACATTTACTGGGAACCTAGGTGTTGGTGGACACTTAATCACATAGCTTAAAATCTCCGCTGCTTTGGTGTTTGATTTCGGCTGTACAGAACTCTCTTTGAGAAGAGGAACCGTATGGTACAATGTGTTCATGACATCAAGGCTCATGGGGACAATGACCTCACAAGGAGATTTGCTTGTCAGCACCCTCAGAGGCAAAGCCTGTCACAATCCCTTGGCTGCTTGCTGGGCTGGGACATTAGATGTGGGTTACCTAATACCCTGTACCCAGGAGCCCCACGCGTACACACACAAACCTGTCTCAGGCACCTGAAGATACATTCTGTAGATCCTACAGCTACGCTTGTGTTCAGGCAGGCCTGGCTGGCCCAGACTCGGAGCACTCCTGGGCCTCAGAGAGAGCACTTAGGCTTTGCTGTGGGCCTCAGGGATTCCTCATCCCTTTTCAACTGGCAGTGGGGAACAGAGATTGATGTGACAGGGACCCTCTGTTGTCTCTTCAAGTCTGACTGGAAGAAACGAGGAATGCTGGGGATCAGCCATTCAAGAACACATGAGCCCCTCCAGGCCCCGGGGTCATGCTGGGGAGGGCCGAAGTGCTCCCCGAGGCTCTGGTGACTGTCCACAGTTGGCAGGAGCTCTGGGAGAGCAGTTAGCTCAGAGGTGGGCACCAGATGAGCGGACCACAAATCATCTTTCCTGGGACACGTTCCCCACATGAAAACACCCAGCCCCACTTGTGTCCCTTTGTCACTCACTTTGAAAGCAGGAGGAGCTTTTGTGGGTCACATTTAGGGCCCCACCACAGATCAGGGATCGTCAGTAGCTCCCGATGGTCACAGCCTGAAGCCCAGAGGTCTTGGGGTTCCCTCCAAGACACTCTATTGTCAGCTTCCAAACTGTCCAGTTCTTCCGACCTTCCAACTACCTGCCTCTTTGCTCTCGCTTCAGATATTCTTAGACCGACCCACTCTGCTCACCTCACCTCCAGCTCCCCTGGGAGGCTCCCCAGGCCACTGTCTATGTGCCAGTCGCACCACAGGTGTGGAATAATACCTGCTTCCTCCTTAGATACTTATCAAAGTCTACCGGCCCATCTAGATACAGTTCTGGGAAATCTTTCTCAACTAGAAGTGATTCCTCTGCATTTCTCAGGGATGGCACTTTGCATTATTCGTCTCCATATCCCCAGAGCATAGCATGGTATGAAGAAGCTGAATATGACTGCGTTGAATAAATAAGTACACCTCGATGACCCACATCACTAATTTGGTGCTCTGCCTTGAGTGTCTATTTCCATGTACATACATTATCTAACTAACTTAGGAACTCAAGAAGGCACAGATCTTGCATTTCAAGTCTCTCTACACACTGCAGCACAGCCCAGAAGCTTGTACATGGACGTGTTTGGTGACAGATGTGTTTTGATAATGAGGAAGAGAGACATGAAAAGTGGGTTCTTTTCTGCCCCCTATATGGACCGTATGGTCCAGCCAAACCCATTTCTTTGCCATCTCCGTCACCCACTCCGGGCTTGCCTGGGCTGTCATGTGTTTGTTCATTCTGTTCTCTAGTTCCTTTCTTTGTTCCCCCAAGCCTTTCCTATTGTTCTCAAAGTGAGCTTGAACCCCACCTCATCCACAATACCCACCTCTAGATCTTTTATAACGGGGAAGATCCAGTTCACCAACTCCAGTGTGCAAGCAATAGCATAGTTCTTCATTTCTAAAAAGTGGCTTGTTTTAGTTAATTTTATGCGTCAACTTGACTGGGCTAAAGGATGCCCAGAGAGCTGGTAGAACATTGTTTCTGGGTGTGCCTGTGAAGGTACTTACAGAAGAGGTAGCATCTGAATTGGTAGACTGGGGAAAAAAGGAGAACTTCACCAATGTTGGGTGGGCATCACTCAATCTAATGAGGCCTTGAATAGAACCAAAAGATGGGGGGAGGGAAATTCACTCTGCCTGAGCTGAGACATCCATCTTCTTGCACCCTCAGACATCAGAGCAAGGGGAATGTCTGGTTTTCAACTTATCCAAGATAAATTGCTAAGTACAAAGGTGGAATGTGGGTATAATCTCCTACTATTTGAGTTTAAGAAAAAAACGGCTATATACCCACCCATATGCCTGACTGTGTTTGTGCCTCAACACCACTGGGAGGGTATACAGATCATGTTGTTGGCAGGGGTGGGTGTGGAGGGTGGTAGCAGGGAGGAAGTCAGGGGTGAGTGGGAGGTTGACTTGTCTCCATATTCCTTTGAACCTTTTAATTTTCTGCCATGTATAAATACAATATAAAAATAAACATTTTATTTTGGAGATCTTAAGGTTTTTCTCTTGGAGCCAATGGGATGATATAGATGATATGAGATGCTTTATGTACATAAAGGGATTACTACCCTCTGAGGAGTACCTTAAGGACTGTTACCAACCATTAGACTTGACAATTGTGTATTGGGAAAATTACGGGCTTAGGAATTGAACAGACATGAGTAAAACTTGGCCTCTGGCTTTCTCATCTAAAAGTCTTGGGGGAGAAGGAAGGAATGACAGCTATTACGAGCTATAAGAAATAAAATGAAAACATGAAATCGCAGATGTAACAGAGGGCTTGTCCTTCTCACTTCCCATGACTGTGTGAGCAGGACTCTGGGAAATGGAAAAGTGTTCTGTGTTTCAAGTGAGTTTTGACATCAGATAAGTTCTCTAGGGCCGCACTCTCCAATACAAATGCAATGCAAGCCATATATGGACTTTTAGGTTTCCTAGTGGCCCCATTAAAAAGAAAAGCACAAAGAAACAGGTGACATTAATTTTAATAATATGTTTAAATTAACCCAATATATTTAAAATATAATTTTAGTACATAATCAACATAAAAGTATTCCTAGGATACTACATTTGTTCACACCGAGCCTTTGAGATCACGTATATTTTATACTTAGAGCACACCTCAGTTCGGCCCAGCTCTATTCGGATCTCCTCTGGTCAATCGCCACCTGGGGCTAACAGTTGTCCTACTGGTGGGTGTGGGCTCTGTGCCAGGAACGACACTGGGGATGGCTCCAGATAACCCAGAGGCCTGGGGCTGGGGCTTCAAGGAGGAAGGTGATGGAGGGAAACCCAGGTTTGTCCAGTGCAGGCTGTGATTAGGTCACAAAAGCACAGAACATGCTTGAGTAAATAAATAAGGGGCTGAACACTCTGCCCTGCGAGGCTGTCCTCCCGTCACCCTGAGAAAGGTCAAGTCAAGTGCTTTCACTGCTGTGGCAAAGCAGAAAGGGAACTGGATGGGAGGTGAGGACAGGGGACAGGGAAAGGGCCGGACATTGTCAAATGTGGGTGACTTCCCTGTCACCCACTCTCCTGGGCTTTCTCCCTCCTCCTCAGTTTTTGCTGGAAGCTCTCTGTCTGCCCAAGTCCTGAATGTTGCTGCTCCTCTGGTCTTGTTCTGAGCCTTCCTCTCCCCCCTCACTATACAAGGCTCTCTCTAATGGTGCCAGATCTGTCCACGGGCTCACTCTCCAGCCCTAAGAGCTCCCTTGAGCTAAAGTCTACTGCACTGAGTCCAGAGTCTTGCCCAAACCCCCACTGGACCTGCCGTCCCTGCCTTCCCACGCTGGCTCCTCCTCCCGTGAGCCCTCCTTCAGTTGTCTGAGTTAGAAACTTGGTAACAAAATGTGACTCCTTTCCTTCCTAAATCACCACCAAACCTTGTCAGTTCTGTCTCCCAAATAGCTACTGAATGTTAAGAGAGATTTCTCGCTGTATCACTGCAATAGCCTCCTCATGGGGTCTTCTGCGTCTAATTTTGCCCATACCCAGTCTGCTCTCCAACTTGCAGACAGTCTAAAGCTTCAATTCCATTCAGTAACTTTTTGGCCTAAACACGTCCATCTCTCACCAACATCCCTGGATGAAGTCCAGGGTCTGTGTGTGTCCCCAGCCTGGGGCTGAGATCTTGTCTCCCTCTACTTCTGCCCTTGGCCGCTGCAGCGGGTTGAAGAGTGAGCCCCCAAATTCATGTCTACCTGGAACCTCAGAATGTGACTTTATTTGGAGATAGGGTCCTTGCAGATATAATTAAAGATTGAGGTGAGTTCATTCTGGATCAGGTGGGCCCTCAATTTAGGGACAAGTGTCCTTATGAGAGGAGAAGACACAAAGATGCCCAAGAAGAAGAAGTCCACGTGAAGACAGAGGCAGGGATTGGAGTGATGGAGCCACAGACACAGAGGCTTGCTGGAGCCACCAGAGGCAGGAAGAAGCGAGGATGGGGATTTTCCCCTGGATGGGGAGACACCTTGATTTTGGGTTTCTAGCTGGCAGAACTGTGGGGGGTTACGTTTCTGTTGCTTTAATCCACCAAGTCTGTGGTAGTCTGTTACAGCAGCCCAATGAAATCAACACACTGTTTCGACTGTAATGAGTAATTGCATTTCTTTATACTTGCTCTTCCTTCAGTGTCTTCCCCTGCGCTGCCTCCCTTCCCCTTCAGCCTGACTCCCGGAAGCCTCTTGACATGTGTTTCTGGCTGGGTTAGGCGCATCTCCTTTGTGTCTTTCGGAGCACTTGGCACCCTGCGTACCAGTTGCCTCTCTACTTGCCTGAATCCCCCACTGGACTGGGGCACCCTGTGGTGACAGGGACATCTTAGAGACATAACCATGATCCATGCCCCCTTCCCCCATGCCCAGACAACACCTGGCCTGCAGCAGATGCTGAGTAAGCGTTTGTGGAAGGACTGAATGCTCGCTTTTCTGTCAGCCAGTATTCTTTATGGGTATTATTTCTAATTATCCTTCCAAAAGACTTGTAAGTCTGTATTATTTATTTTCAATTCAAGACACAGAAACCAAGGCTAAGGGCCTCCAGGGGGCTGCCCTGAGGGGCATAAAGTTCACTCTATTTACAGGCCTTGTAGTTAATGGGAGTTTACAAATGTATCTTGGGTTCTACAAAGCCTGGCTGTCAAAGCTATAGTTTTCACTGTTCAAAGTCCAAAAGTCCGACTTCACTGAGGAACGTGCTTGTGATATCCAGTGGGAAGCAGTGGCGGTCATCGTGATGTTGAGCAAGGAGCTCCAACCTGCATGTCCAGACACAGGAAACGTGCGGGAAAGTGCTCGGCCCCTGTCACCGTGATGCTCGTGAGCACCACCGGGGAAGAACTGAGTTTGAAGATCAGAAGCTTTACCTTAGCCCGGGCTGTCCCCCTAGGCAGCTTCAATATCTCCGGACCAACTGAAATTGCATTTCTAGGGGAGGGTCCACATCTGTGTAATTAAAAATTCCTGTGCAGATTCTGTGGCTCAGGGAGATCTGAAAACTGAGGGAAGAATGGGGAGCCTGGAGGCCTGGGGAGCTTAGGTAGGAGGGGAATTCCCACGGGGAGAGAAGGTGAAGCTGCAGAAGCTGCAGAAGATAAAAGAAAAACTGGCTGACGTGTAACAGTGCCCTGGGTGGGGAGTGGGGAGATGAGTTTCTAGAAGAAAGGAACATCCCCAGAGATGAGTCCCCTGGGCCTCTGTGAGCCATCCCACCTACCAAGCCCACTTCTTCCCCATCAGGGGCCCTTCCCCAACTATGCTCAGCCTTCACCTTGGCCCCAGTAGGCTCCAGGCCTCGATGGCCACTGGGCCCTGGTATCTGCCGTCTGTTTCCTGTCTCTCCCATCTGCCATGTGAGGTCCGGGCACCTCTCACCTCGTGCACAGAGCTTCCCTGAACCTCAGCTCTACAGCTCTCCCAGAGGCGGTGCTCCTTCAGCTCATGAGTCTACACCTTGTATCATTACCCTCGCCCTCATGGCTCCGTGCACGAGCATCGTGTCTCTTGTGCCTAGAGAGCTGGAGCAGAGTCCTATAGTGCAAAGAGCATGGGCTTTGGAAGCCCCACACCTGCAAGTGAATTGCCGCCTAACAATGCAACTTTGAGCAAATGATTAACCTCACAGCCCGGCCTCCATTTCCTCGTCCATAAAATGGGAATGATACCTTCCTCTTAGGGTTCTTGTGAAGATGATATGAGGCAATGTGTGGAATGTCCTTGGCATGCTGTAGGTGACTGATAAAACCATGTTGATTAACCAAGTAGCTGGATAATCATTGCCATGGTTGTAACTAAGACCTCGGAGAGCACTTCCTTATTTTCACATGTTTTTGTTTATCTTTCTAAGATTTTATTTTTAAGTAATCTCTCCACCTAATGTGGGGCTTGAACTCCTAACCCCAAGAGTCACATGCTCTTCAGACTGAGCCAAGCAGGTGCCCCTTGTTTTAATACAGTCAGCCTGTGGGTTTTCATCAGTCTCATTTGGGTAGATGGGGAAAATGAGATTCAGACAAGTTATCAAGGCGCACGACGCCTAAGAGGCACACCTGTGGTGCCCTGAGGCTTTCTTGCCTTAGATCCTCAGCTTTCTCTTGCGCCTTGGGTGGATATGGCCGGCTTAGGGACAACGGTCCCTGTTTTCGCTCTCCTCCTGGGTGGAGAGCACAGTCCTAGTTCAAAAGGCTCCCTCCAGGGTGGTAAGAGTTCAAAAAATAAAACAAAACAAAAAACCCTAAAGTAGGAGTCACTGAAACAGTAACTGGTAAAAGTTTATCGTGCACCAGAAAGTGTGTAAAACCAGGAGCACTCAAACCAAAACGGGGAATGAGGCTCGGAGATATATTGCTGAAATGCAGCTTACGTAGTGTGGAAGCAGGGAGCGATTATTCTTCATGGTGATGGGTTACAATATTAGAATGTTCTTAAGGGGCGCCTGGGTGGCTCAGTGAGTTGGGCATCTGCCTTTGGCTCGGGTCATGATCCTGGGGCCTTGCCTCAGGCTCCCTGCTCAACCCCCCACCCGTGCTGTCTCTCTCGCTCACTCTCTCTCAAATAAATAAAATCTTTTTTTTTTTAAAGATTTTATTTATTTATTTGAGAGAGAGAGAATGAGAGGCAGAGAGCATGAGAGGGAAGAGGGTCAGAGGGAGAAGCTGACTCCCTGCCGAGCAGGGAGCCCAATGCGGGGCTCGATCCCGGGACTCCAGGATCCTGACCTGAGCCGAAGGCAGTCACTTAACCAACTGAGCCACCCAGGCGCCCTCAAATAAATAAAATCTTTAAAAAAGTTTCTTTTTCTTAAATGAAGCGGGAATTGGTTGGTGGTTGCTTCATCTCAATTCTAGAGAACAACAAGAAGTGACCCAGATAAAGTTAGGCTCCCTTGTCTTGCAAAATAAGCTAAATTAAGCTTTGCGTCCCTGACTAAACTGGTTTGGTCTGCTCGGGGAATTTTCAAGTCTGGTCTTCGTCCCTGTTTGATTTTCACAGGGGTCTTTTTGACCGAACTCAAGCCTGGAACGCGCGGCCGGTGCTCCCAGCTGCCAGGCACATGGGAAGGGCCTGTCGTGGTGGGCTGCAGCTCCGGTCCTCTGCAAAGGCCCTGGGCTGTGTCATGTTTTGATATGTTGTCCTGTGTTACTGCATGTGCAGCAATCCTGCTCATGCCTGGGGCGGCGGCGGGGTCAGGCACACACTCTCTGCCTCCTTTTCCCTCAGGTCCTGTCCATGCCCGATGTTGGGGCTGCCATCAAGGTCTGGAACATCACGTGTTTTGTAGGGATGCAGGTCCTTTTAGGGACGGGGTGGAGCTGGAGAGGGGTAGGCTGTGGGAGAGAGGGGGAGACGGGGGAATGTTGGTGTTGGGAACTTTCTGGAAAGACACTGAGGAGACAGCATCCCCCTGTGCTTCTGCTCGGGCTGGCCTGAGACCACACTGGTGGGAGACCAGCTGGAGGAGTCAACTCTGAGGCAGCAGAACCCAGGAAGGTGCCGTGGGGCCTTGAGGGGGTGGTGGGAGACGGGCTGGCGGGGCTGGCTCTGGGCTCGCGTTGCCCTCACCTGCACGCCCTGACAGGAAGCATGTGGGGCTGTCAAGCTGCCATGTCTAGGCTGGGGCCTGGCTTCCCGGGCCAAGAGCAGGCAGCTGAGGAATTTAGTGACACATTTTCAGTTCCCTGAACGGGCTCCCCACGTTTTGGTCAGAGCTGCAGAAATGATCTCATGTGGGCTTTTTTTTTTCCCCCCTCCCTTCAAATTTTATTCTGAACAGAAAAGATGGCTCTACCCCCCACACCCAAATAGCGTCCCCCAACTTCTTTCCCTCTCAGGTCCCGGCTGTGTCACATAGTGAGTGGCATCTGGCAGAAAGGGGGGTGCACACAGCATACATCCCACGGCTCTCGCACCCAGCTGAGGGTGCAAAGGGAAACCCTTGGAGGCTCCCATCCCCTCTCTCTGCTGCCAGCCATTCTGTTCCCAAGAGAAAGCAGCTGTCTTTGGGGGATACCCGCTGGCTGGAAGCTGTGGATGGCGGGAGCTGAGAAAGGGGGAAATGCCGCCAATCCTGGGCTTGAGAGAGACCTGGAAGAAACGAGCCAGTGAATGAGGCTGCTGGGGAGGGGGGCGGGATCCAGAAATGTCTCCCAGGACCCCTCCAGCCCCCACCTTGTCCCCTCTCCCTCCTGAGTGTTGAGCTGACAGTTTGCTTCCTCTCTTCTGCCCTCCCCTTGCCCGGCCGGGCTGCTGTTCCTGGGGGTGCCTGCATGCCCGGGGGCTCCTTCTGTGGCCAGCTCGGCTCCTTGCAATGTCTCCAGGGCCAGAGAGAAGCTGGGCGGTGAGAGGACTGTGGCTTTGAATGGGGAGGAGGTGTGCCAAGGGCAGAAGAGGAGGGAAGAAGAGAAGGTGGTTGGACCCGGTGATTTAATTTGTGTCTGATGCCTGGCTGCACAGAAATGCACACTGAATGAGACCCAGCCTCTGACCTCTCACCATCTGAGGTCAAAAGAGTCAGTGGTGACCTAGGCACGAGGGCAGGTGACCAGATAGCCCTTCACACCAGCAACTAATGTTTGACTTGAGAGGACACCTAGTTACCAGGAGGAGAAATGCACGTTGAATTTTTGGGGTCGAAGGGAAGGATGAAGGCATGTGCGTGTTTGGGGGGCCCTCAGGGAGGGTCCCCTATGGGCTCAGCTGGGGTCAACGGGAGAGGACAAGTGTCACCAAAGATGTTGGGCGTATGGGCAGGGGCATTAAGCTCTCAGGGTGTGGCAGGAGAGTGCACCTTCCCCATGTCGGTTCCTCAGATAAGATCAGCCAGGCTGGGGCTCATCTGCAGGGAGCCCCATGTCCCGGAGAGGAAACAGAAGGCTCCGCCCAGGAGCCTATCCACATTCTAAAACGACCACTGTGGTGCTTTATGGATCCTAAAACACTTTCGCCTTCATTATATTATCTCATCTGTGCATAGACCATAGCTGCTGCTGCTGCTTTTTCTTTTTCTTTTTTTAAGATTTTATTTATTTGACAGAGAGAGATACAGCGAGAGAGGGAACGCAAGCAGGGGGAGTGGGAGAGGGAGAAGCAGGCTTCCCGCTGAGCAGGGAGCCCAACATGGGGCTCGATCCCAGGACCCTGGGACCATGACCTGAGCCGAAGGCAGACGCTTAACGACTGAGCCACCCTGGCGCCCTCCCCTCCCCCCTCCCCCCCCCCCCCCCGAGCGTTCGTGTTCCTAAAGCACCTCCTTCTCAACTATCTCTTCTCATCCCACTCCCTTTCTTAGTCTGTCTTACTCTCTTTTGCCTTTTAAATGATTTTTATTGTGATAAAATACGCATAAGATAAAATTTACCTTTTTACTATTTTTAAGTGTAGAGTTACATTGGGGTGCAAACATTGTCACCATCCATCTCCAGAACTTTTCTATCTTGCCCAACAGCAGCTCTGTCCCCAGCACACACTCTCTCCCTGTGCCCCCTCCCCTCAGCCCTGGCAACAGCCGCTCTGGCTTCCTGGATGTGACGACTCCAGGCACTTCGTAGACGTGGAATCATGCAGGATTTTCCCACTGGGTTGGTTGAGTTGCCTTCCCCCCGTCAACGTCTGTTAGACACCTGCTGAAGTAGCTACAGCTGGTGCTCGCTGGGCACCGCACGTGCCTTCTCCTCTCAGCCTCCCAGCCCCTGGGGCAGCAGGTCTCAGTGTCACCCCCATTTCAGAGATGAGGAGCATGAGGCCCAGAGAGGTGGTGGCGCAGCAGGAGATGGTGGGCTGTGGGTGGAACCCCGGTGGTCTGATTCTCGTGTTGGCTGCTTCCAGGTCCAGGCTTGTGGGCATGCAGCCAAGCGCGTGCAGACGTGACTCCGGCTTCACAGCATTCTGTGTGTCCCACGGGGCCCTGACAGACCTCACCCCTTCTTCTCCCAAACTGTTCTCGAGCATTTCCACGGGGACAGCACCCCATGGGGACAGTCCTTTTCTCCTCTTCCCTGAATCAGGAAAGGGGAGATCCTTGAGCTCCTCCTCCAACCAACCACCTACTTCCTTGGGTGTTAACCTGCTCAGTGGCTTGCAGATCTGTCCCACCATGACTCACTTCTTTCCTTTCGCCTGAATTTTTGGGATAGCCTCTGAGCCGGCCACCCGGCTCCAGGCTGGCACGCTTTTGGTCTGTTGTGCCGAGGCAACGGGGAACAGTCAGGCCTGGAGTCTCCCCGGGGACCTCTGCTCACACAGGCTGCGGGTAGAACGTGCTCTGGCACCTGGCTGGTGACATGGCCTTGGCTACGTAGGAGTCCAGAAGGCAAACATTCCCCCACCATGACAGGATGCCCCTTTTCTATCTTTGTGTCTCTCCCAGCTTCAGGGAGGAGGTCAAAAGTATGGGAAATGGGTCAGAAACAAAGCAGGAGGTGTAAGAAGGTTGTGTTTTCCACAGGCGATCTTCAGGGCCAGAAATTAGGATGTCGGGCCACTCCTCTCCCTCCACGGAGGGGGCTTGAGGGCAGACGCTGGGCCAGGGTCTGGTGGAGTCTGAGAGGTGGACCGCTGTCCCTGGGCAGAGTGGTGCTGAGGAAGAGGGAGAGAGGGTCCCTCGGTATGTGGTCTCACTGGGAGCCCAGGGGCGCTGAGAAAGCCTGGCACTTTCACTTGGGGTGACTCACGAGCCCAGGTGGGGCTGGGGAAGAAAGGAGCCAAGGTTCACTTCCTTCATGAAGAATGTCCTTGCTCTGGGGCTGACAGGCCTCCCGGAGAATGAGAGGCAGAGAGTCCATGACATGGGACTTTCAAAGAACATAAACATTAAACAGTCCCCCCAAACCCCACACACAAACCCTGCAGCAAACAAAAGCTGGGCTTCTAATTGTCCCGCTGGTCTGGACCCAAGGCAGCCGTCTGGACTTTCCTCCTTCTCAGATTAATCTGGAATAACTCCCCCTGTACCCACCTCTTACCCTCATACCTCCAACATTCTCTAGAATCTGGAGCCTCAATACTGTTGACACTATGGGTTGGATAAATTCTTTGTTGTGGAGGGCGGGGTTCTCTGTACACTGTACGGTGTGGAGCAGCATCCCTGGGCTCTACCCACTAGACACCAGGCGCACCTTGTGAGTGATAATCACTAAAAATGTCTGTGGACATTGCCAAGTATCCCCTGGGGCACAAAACCGCCCCAAATGAGTAGGACTGATCCACAGTATAGATACTGAAAGACTTTAATACTTAAAGACTTTAATGCCACGCGTCAAAGTTTCAAAGTTTAAACTAGCGTCCTGATTTTGATTCAAGAGAGCAAATGGTATGTTGGATGGGGTCTAGCAAATTGTGTGTTGCATGTGGCATGTAAGACTGGCTTACTGGTTCTGCAGCCTAGGGCAGGCGAATTGTCCTTCTGGAAGCTTCTAATTGCTAACCAAAGTACAGCAAAACAGCAGAGCCTTCTACTAACTGTAGGCATGCTCCGAAGATAAGGATGATGAAATGCCAGCCAGAGCTGGGAGTTTTTTTGAAGAGATTTGCAGTGTGGTAAGGCCAGCATTATGTTCTTACTTTCCCTTTATTGGGAGCTTCATGAAATCAAGCTGGTGGTCTAGCAACTTACGGAGATCGTACAGGCAAGATCTCATTGACAAACCTGCTTTCAGATAATCTGTCCCACCGTTCCTACACAAGTTTGAAATATCCCAACTTCAAAGGAATCCCAAAATGGTGTTTCTCAGCCTGCCTCTCACCCCAGGGGCAACATGAGCGGCCTTTGCCGGACTTTGTGTGTTGCTTTTGGTATCCTTCCGTGTGAGGTGCAGCCCAGCCGTGAGGCGGTGGGGCGGTGGGGGGGGGGGGGGAGCGGCGGCCGGCCTCCTGTGCCAAGGTACCACGGGACGTGGGTTGTAAATGGGCAGGAGGCACATTCTCATGTCTCAAAGACCCACAACAGGCCTTGCTCATTGTAGACAATCCTCATATTATAGAAATTCTTGCATTACATGGTTCATGAATGAGGGGAAAAAGCACTTTACTATGAGACAAGAACTTGAGATTCTGGTCCCAACTTTGCCACTTCCCCTCTCTGGGTCCCACTTGTCTTATGTGTAACAGGATAGAGTCGGACCAGGTGACTTCTGGTCTACTTTAGCTCTGACGTTCTCTTGTTCTGATAATGTCCATGATGCTTGAACAGCTTTCAACACTCATTTATTGTGGGCATGAAGAAAGCAGTACAGGCAGATGCTGTCCTCCAAGAGCACACAGTCTGAGTGCAGAAAACATTAAGGATTTAAAGCCAGATTCCAGTGATCTGAATCCTTATGAGCTGTGTGATCCTTCCAGAGTTGTTTAAACACGCAGTTTCACCATCTATAAAATGGACATAATCACAGTACTTAGTCACAGAATGAGTAATGTTCTTAGAACAATGCCTGCCACAAAATAAAATCTCACTACCTGTTAGTTATTAATCTTATTACAATACAATGTGAGCAACATCATAGTAAAAACACAAACAAAATGCTAAGGAGGCTTAAGTGAAGAATGCTACAAAGGCAATCCGGGAAGAATAGACTGTATGCAACTCAGTGGCTCTAGCAAAGGAAAAGACTCAGAAACCGTGAACAGCCAAGTCAACCCAGTTCCCGAGCATCCCATGTGGCTTCGCCTGAGCCAGCGGGATGTTGTCCAGAGGTGGGGGAGCTTGGCTCCCCGCTGTGTCCTCCCCAGTGTGGCCTGGACCCAGGCTCTCTTTGGGTCACTCCAGACTCATGGAGCTGGAAACAGCTGCTTTCAGGGAAAAATCAGCTGTATGTTGAAATGATGGAATTTCCTAGCATTTTAATTGTTTATGGTGAACAAATGACCAGTGATTCAGAGAAATATATACTACCAGTGCTGAAAAAAACCTGAAATTTCTGTACAATCTTAGTGAAGACAAAGTCCTAACTGTCTTTCACACCCAGGCACAACTCAAACACATCAAATCTGGGGAGATAACAGAGCTGATCCTAATGACTGGTCACCAATAGACATGCTGGTCCCAGAGAAGGGGCACTGACACCTCAGGTAATGAATGAATCCTAAATTTCTCTTGGCTTTGCCTTTCTTTTGGCTTTTCACTGAGTGCAACTCTCAAGTGCCAAGACAGTTAATGGGGAAAAGGATAGTCTTGTCAACAAATGGTGCTGGGATAACTGAATAGCATGTGTGACAGAATGACACTGGATCCTACCTCACACCATATACAAGAATTGAATTGGATCAGAGGTCTAAATGTATGCGCTAAAACTATAAAACTCTTAGAATAAAACATAGGAGTAAATCTTTGTGACTTTGGAGGAGGCAATGGTTTCTTCAGGGTGACACCAGAAGCCCAAGTGACAAAAGAAAAAAATAGACAAATTGGACCTTATCAAAATTAAACACTGTTATGCTTCAAACAATGGGATATAATTTAACTGTAAAAAAAAAAAAGGAATGAGGTACGGCTAATGTAAAAAGGCAGACAGAAAAGGCCACATATTATACTATTCCATTTCTGTATAATGTCCAGAATAGGCCAAAAGAGACAGAAAGTAGATTGGCGGGTTGCAGAGGCTGGGGTGTGGCAGGGGTAGGGAGTGACTGTTAGTGGATGTGCATTTTCTTTTGGCGCTGATGAAAATCATCTGGAACTTGGTAGTGGGGATGGTTGCATAACCTGGCAAATATCCTAAAAATCACTGAATTGTACACTTTAAAAAGTTGAATTTTATGCTATGTGAATTATACCTCAATAAAAATAATGTGGCTCTCAAGTGACATGTTTTCCCCTGCCTGCCATACTTTTCCACTCTTTCCTTAGTCTTTTTTCATCTGCATTACCTCAAGCCAAGTATATCTATTCTGTAGTTTGCAGTTAATTATCTTTAGTATAGCAGAAATTTATTTTGTCCTTGTTCTATGTCTTGTTAATTTAACTCATCTTGAGTCATCTGGGTGGCTCAGTCCACAGAGCACGTAACTCCTGATCTCAGGCTCGTGAGTTCAAGCCCCACGTTGGGCATAGAGCTTACTTAAAAAAAAAAAAAAAAATTAGCTCATTTTTCTACGCTTACAAAATCTTGAACATGTAATGCTGGCATATGAAAGTGATCTCAAGTTACATAACATTTATAAATGTGACAAATGTATATCTTTCACTAAGACATTGATTACAAAGTATTGAATAAAAATTGGTCATCAGCAGAATGAGGCACTTTACCTTAATAAAATCTATTTTGGAAATTGTATGTGAATAATTCTATTATCTGGAGTGACTGGGAGTTTAAGTCTGTATTAGTGGTTTCTATTGACTCTTGCTCATGGTAGTGTATTTCCTCACATATTTTAAATTTTGGATTGTAAATGCATGTTTTGTAGTGTTTCATCTGTGAGATTTTTGTGCAGTCTCTGGACAGCAGTATTGCATTTGGATCTCATGGTTTTTTCAGCCTGAGATGTTAATCTCTTACCAGAGGTGAGGTAGGGGCTGACTGAATCTTACAGAAAATATAAACTTGAATGCTAAGTCTAGATAAAGGCAGAGCCCTCATTATAAATTATCAGAGGACATACGTTTTCTATCCAGAACCCTGGACAAGAGAGATAATATCTCTCTTTGCAAGAGAGCAGATTTTTTCCCTGTCACTTTTTTTTTTTTTTAAGTAGTCTCCATACCCAGCATGGGGCTCAAGGTGAGGCATTGAACCCACAACCCTGAGATCAAGGCGTGAGCTGAGATCAAGAGTCAGAGGCTTGACAAACTAAGACACCCAGGCACCCCTTTTCTATCAGCTTTTTATCAAGGGTATAAGCCTTAAAAATTCGTGGCTCTACGTAGGAATTACAGTTCTGGTGCATGCTTGCCTCAGATCCTGAGTCTTTCCCTTTTGTGGCATCTAATCTGAAGCTCTTTGGGTACCGACACTGGCCACCCTCCCAACCCACCTCCTCTCGAATCAGAGTAGCGACAGCATCTACTACAGATTCTCTCTCCTGCTTCCTTCTTTGGTTTCTGTTTTCTCCTTCTTCTTTTTGGTTGCGGTATTTTCCTTTCTTCAGTAAAAGCTCAGTTAATACAATCGAAAGATATTCACTATCTTTTATCTAGCATTTCTAGGTGTTTTTACATTAGGAAGGTCTGATGCCATTTATAATAAATATACATTTGGTCTTTATCCATGGTTCCTGGCTCACAGCTCCCAAAACCCTTGGAATTTCCTGAGCAATAAGGGCAATGGGAGCATCTTTTGTCATAATAGTCAGTCTTTGTCCTCAGTTCCTGAAGTCGCTTTCGAGCCATAAAAGTGACATGGGTGTCTTGTTATTCATAAAAAGTCCTTTCCTGGGGCGCCTAAGCTTCTGGTTCTTGGTTTCTGCTCAGGTCGTGATCTCGGGGTCTTGATAAAGAGCCCTGTGTCAGGCTCCACGCGCAGTGGGGAGACTGGTTCTCTCCCTCTCCCTTTCCCTCTGTCCCTCCCCCAGTTCATGTGCATATGTGCTCTTTCTCCCTCTCGAATAAATCAATAAATCTTTAAAAAAAAAAAAATCTTTCCCACCACAACTGGGTTAATGTTAATGAGATGACTTTTGGAAAGAACCTAAAGGTGGGGAGCTGGTTGCCAGGGAAACCAACCATGAATAGAGGGGTGGAACCCTCAGTTCCACCCCCTGACCCTACAGAGTGGGGGGAGGTGCTGGAAGTGGAATCAGTCACCGATGGCCAGTGATTTAATCAACAATTCTGTGTAATGAAACCTCCGTAAAACCTAAAAGGAGGGGGCTGGAGGGGCACCCTGGGGGCTCAGTCAGTTACACCTCTGACTCTTGGTTTGGGCTCAGGTCGTGATCTCACGGTCGGGGGATCGAGCCCTGCTTTGGGCTCTGCGCTCAGTATGGGGTCTACTACAGATTCTCTCTCCTTCTCCCTCCAGCTCACTCTCTCTCTCTCTCTCTCAAATAAATAAAATCTTTAAAAGGAGGGGGTTGGAGAGCTTCCAGGTTGGTGAGCCAGAATGCTTCCACATGCCACCATGCCAGCCCCCAAACTCCATGGGGACAAAATCTTCTTTGTTACCTTGCCCTAGGTATCTCTTCATCTGGCTGCTGATTCATATCCTTTCATATCCTTTGTAATAAGCTGGTAATCTAGTGAGTAATGTGTTTCCTGAGTTCGCTGAGCCACTCTAGCAAATCAGTTGAACTCAAGGAGGAAGTCATGAAAACCTCTGATTTATGGCCTGTCAGTCGAGCAGCCTAGGTAACAACCTGGTCTTGCAATTGGCTTCTGAGGTAAAGGGTAGTCTTGTAGGATGGAGTCCTTAGCTTGTGGGATCTGATGCTGGGTAGACAGTGTCAGAATTGAGTTGAATTGTAGGACACCCAGCTAGTGTCAGAGAATTGCTTCGTGGTGTGGACAACCAGCTCCCATGTTGGAATTGGGTACAGAACCCTTAGAAGATTTCTAAGTTTTCAAGTCTGCTGCACGACCAGAAATGCATGTTCCTAAGGCACAATTTCTCCCTGTGGACCTGGTCAAGATAACAAGGGCCTGAGTGAGGATGAGGGAAGGATTCACGTGCTACTGATGGAAGTCTAAGCTGCTACATCAATTCCCCAGGGGATTTGGCAACAATAATTCCATCTCTGGGAATTTACCCTATTGAAAGTATCAGGGATATGTGAGAAGTTTCAGCTTGCAGGATGTTTGTGTCAGCGTAGCATTTCCAAAAATTATGAACTGTTCAAAGATTCCAGGCAAGAAGAAGAAAAAAGAAGAAGGGGAAAAGCACTTATGTCAGGAAAGGAAAACTTTCTGAGAAATTCCCAGCAAATAAGGGCTCAGGGCTCCTGGGACCAACCACATCTCCTGGCCATCTCTCGTTAATAAGGGAAACTGGGAAAGGTAGAATTTTTATTTGGGTACAAAATCAAGGTATTCTTAATAAGAAAGAAGGGAGGAATGGACACTCTGGTGTCCGTCAATCTGTCCATCTGTTCATCTATCTATCCATTCATCCATCCATCTGTCCACCCACTCTATCTATCTATCATCTATCATCTATCATCTATCATCTATCTCTCTGCATCTGGAAGGATAGACATAAATTCTTCTGAGGGTTATTTTTAGTTGGTTGAATTTTATTTATTTTTAAGATTTTTATTTATTTATTTGTCAGAGAAAGAGAGAGAGAGAGCACAAGCAGGGAAAGCTGCAGACGGAGGGAGAAGCAGGCTCCCTGCTGAACAAGGAGCCCAATGCAGGACTCGATCCCAGGACCCCAGAATCATGACCCGAGCCGAAGGCAGACGCTTAACTGACTGAGCCACCCAAGGGTACCAAGTCGGTAGAATTTTAAAGGCGATTTTTATTTTCTTATTTTTTGCATATTTGATATTCTAAATTTATTTTCAGTGAAGATAAATTTTTACAAAAAGAAAAAGTCATTTACAAGAGTTTACAGTTGTTAAGGATGGGATGGCACATGGTGGAATTAGGACCAAAACCAGATTTGGTGCCAGAGAAGCTGTGCGAAGCACAGAACCAAAGTATCTCAGGAGTGGGGAATGAAGAGAGTTTGTGGAGACATAGCAACTGCGGTTTGTAGGGCATTCTGGTTGTTCTTGCTGGGTTGTTGTTTCCTTAGCTTTTAACTTAGGGAGAGTCAAAATATGGCCTGATGTCTTTTTTTTTTTTTAAGATCTTATTTATTTATTTGAGAGAGAGAGTGCATGCAGGTGCACAAGAGCCAGGAGGCAGGGGCTCAGGGGGAGGAGCAGAGAGGGAGGGAGAGGGATAAGCAGACTCTGCAACTGAGCGCAGAGCCAGACACAGGGCTCAACCCCAGGACCCTGCGATTATGACCTGAGCTGCAACCAAGAGTCAGACGCTTAACCGACTGAGCCACCTAGGTGCCCCAAAATATTACCTGATGTCTTAAAGATGCTGCCTAAATTATTTGGAATTTATAGAGCAGAAGATAGGACTCCGCCATGTTACAGGCTGCCCTACTTATGAAGCTAGAATGTCTTGATTATGTGTAGATTTTGCTAACACCCTGGTAGCTGTCTGACACTGTGTGTGACTGCTCATCTCAGCTCTTTAGTTGGTGGACAATGTTCCAAGACCTCCTTAGTGTGGTATTCAGTCTCGGAAGGCACACCGGAGGTATCTTCCCCAAGAGAAGAAGACCATGTGGCTGTTAGCATCATAGCAACTGCTTGGTCTTGAAATTTTCTGGCCCCAGAAAGACAAACACAATGTGCTGAGAACTCAGAGAAGCCCAGTTCACACCCGTTACCTGAGATGAAGTGGATGATGACAGCAATCTTTTACGGAGTCTACTATATTTTCTTATTCAGTCCTTAAAACCACTTCACAAGATTGGTGCTTGTAAATAAGAAAACCAAGGCTCAGGCCGTTTAAGTAACTTGTCTAAGATCACACAGCCAAGAAAGTAGGAGAGAATGAGCACAGGTTGTCTGGTTCTGGAGTCTATGTTCAAATTCATTATGTCATCCAACTCCTGACGTGACCAACCACCTGGTTTGCTCTGGATTGTCCTGGTTTCAGCATTTAAAGTTCCCCATCTTGAGCAGCCCCTCCATCTCAGGCAAACCCAGATGGTGGGCCACCTGGGCTGCTCTCCCTTCTCTCCTCCAATCCCAATCCTGTTAAGTCTAAAGCCCAGGAGTGGTCCTGGTCTTCCCTCTTCTCTGAAGGCCTTCCTGACCTCCCCAGCTCCCTTTGGGAGCCCACCTGGCATTTCCAGTTCTCTTCCCACTGAGCGCTCGGTGTGTTTTTCAGTGCCCACCTGGCTGCCATTGAGGCTGGGTGTTTTCTCTAGTGCTTAGGTCAACAATGGGCACATAATTAGTACCAAAGGAAAAAATCTTAGTGGAATCCATCAGTGAATGAATTATTAACATCACCTAAAGCAAATACTTGCAGGGCATTTGTTATGAGTCAGGCATGATTAGGTGCTGTGGGAAATGAATAAGTGAGTTCTAAGTACATAAATAATGAATTAATGCAAATAACCGAATTACACACTAGGGGAGAGGCCTGTGCTGTCGGTGATGTCAGCGAAGATTAATAAGTGATGTTGCATCACAGCCTTGATGTCTGTAATAACACCAGTGGGACCCACAGCAGCAACACCACTCTGCTTCAGTAGGTCCTCCAGTTTTTAAAATTTCTCATTCACATAATCTCATTCCTCTGACTCCAAACAAGCGTTGGAGATAAGCAAAGGAAACATGCAAAGCCCTATTTTACAGGCAAGAAAAGTGAGTCGGAAAGGACCCACAGCCTATGATCTAAACCCGGGATTGTACAGTGGAGGTTTTCAGGCCGTGCAAAGGGCACTGTTGTGTTTCGTGGTCTGCATAACTTTCTAAATAATTGAATTCCAGGACAACATTTAAGGAGTGGGAGATTTCACATAAGAACCTAGATTTCTGGTTTGTTTCGATGAAATGGAAGATATGATATCCGCGAGTTCTCAATAACGGCTGTCACTTTGGATGAAGCATTGACTCTCCAGCTCTTTCATGTCCAGGACCTTCCTGGCCTGGGTTACCCAAGGCATCAAAGCAAAGAGACCAGACAGTGAGGACGGTATCTCCAGTGCGAGAAGGTGGTGGTTACAAGCAGCCTCAGGGTCTCCAAGAGTGTTGTCCTCCCTGGGGTTGTTCCAAACGATCAAGGACACATATGGGACTGGCCACATCTACCCAGGCCTTGTGCACACCCTTTTCCTCCAGGAATCTAGAAGCTGTCCCTGCCTCGCTGTCATCACAGTCTCCCTCTGTCATCTAATCGGTCAAGTCATAAGCTAAACTTCTGATTTTTTTCCCCCGGTTAGCATTAGTAAATGGCAACTCCATTCTTACAGTTGTTCAGGTCCAGACCGTGGAGTCCATGCTTGCCTGTCTCATACCCCACTGCAGCAAACCTTGGCTCTGCCTTAGAAATAAATCCTGGAACTGCCTCCTGCCTACTTCTGTGCTCGAGCAGAACACCTTAAGCTTGCTTGGACCACTGTAGTAGCCTCCTCATTGTTCTTTCTGATTCCACCACTGCTCTGCTGCTGTCTATTTTCCAAAGCTGCCACTTTATTAAAATATAAGTGAGTCTGCTCAAATCCCTCTATAGTTTGCCAGTGGAGTAAATCCATTGTCCTCAACGTGGCTCTGGGCTACTCTCTACCTTCATCTCCACCTTTTTCCTCCCTGTTCATTCTGTGGCAAGCATACTACCTCCTGTCCCCACCCCATGGATCTTTTGAACACAACGAGCGTGATATTGCCTGGTGTCTCTGTCCTTGCTGGAGGTTTCAGTTATGTAAAGCTGTATAACAGATCACCCAACACTTAGTGGCTTTAAACAGTAATAACCATCCATTATCTCTTTTAGATTCTGTGAGATGGAAACCAGGAGCGGCTTATCTGGGTAGTTCTGGCTTATGCTATTTCATGAGGTTACAGTCAGATGTTGGCAAGGACAAGTCATCTGAAGCTTGAGGGGGATGGGGGAAATCTACTTCCCCGGGGGCTCACCCACATGGTTGGCCAGTTAGTGTTGGCTATTGGCAAGAGGTCAGTTCCTTACCACGTGGACCTCTCCACGGGTTTGTAGGCTGTCTTGAGGACACGAAGGTTGGATCCCTTCAGAGTGATATAGCCAAGAGAGCAAGGTGGAAGCTACACTGCCTTCTATGGCAGCCTCAGATAGTCACACGCTATTACTTCTGATGTGTTCAGCTGGTCCCACGGAGCTGCATAAGGGTGGGAGACCAGGAGGCAGAGATCACTGGGGCCCATCTTGGAGGCTGCGGTGACACCAGTGTCTCGGCCTGCTGTGCTCTTCCTTCAGTAACTCCAGGGCTAACTTTCATGTTTCCTTAAGATCTTTGTCCATATAGTCCTTATCAGAGAGGCCTTTACAGACCACCCCTTATAAAATTACACCTCTTCCCCCCTGAAATTCTTATCCTGCTTTACTTCTCTTCACAGCACTTATGATACCCTAAATGTTGTATATGGTTTGTTTTTTTGTCTCTCGACAGTAGAATGAACCCCCAGTGTGTCGTGCATAGAAGGTACCTCATATTTTTCAAATTAATGAATGAATAGCCTATAGGCATTAAATCTTTGTTGTAAGAAGGAAATCTTTCCTCTTTAAATATACCTCCTCACTTCATATCAGGGTACATCCGATCAACATGGTTTAGCACTATTGATGTTGACTTTGATCACCTGGCTGAGGTGGGGTTTGTCTGGTTTCTCTACTGCAAAGGTCCCAGGTTTTCCCCTTTTCCATTCTGCACTCATTGGAAGGAACTCACTATGTGAAGCTCATACTTAAGGGGGAGGGAATTATGCTCCCCTCCCTGGGGAAGGATTGTCTGCATATTTTATTTGGAATTCTTTGGCCAAGATTTGTCTCTTCTTCCTCATTTACTTATTCAATCTTTTTTTTTTTTTAATCAGCATGGATTCATGGATATATATTTTATACTTTGGGTTATAATCCAATTGTACTTGATTTTATTGCTCAAACTGCTCCAGCTCTGGCCACAGGGAGCTCTTTCAGTTGACTTCTGTGCCTCTTGGACATATCCCCATGCGTGCATGAGGGTTTTGTTTTATTTGTTTTTGTGTTTTATTTATTTTTGTTTTTAGCATTTCCTTATTTTTTTGGCACTACAAGATGCTCTAGGCTCCTCTCATTTATTTCTTGTCCCAGACATAATGTCTCTAACAAGCTCTGGTTCCTTTTACCGGAGAATAGTTATTAGAAACCAAGATGTGCGAGTGTACTTCAAAGACTCCTACCGTTTCCTCAGACCTGGTCTTTCTAGACCATCACCTTCCTTCATGGCACCCTGACCACCACCCACGGTACTGCTTCAACATTTGCTCTGTCCACCCTCCTCCTCCGTTCTTCCCTCTGCATCTTCTACATCATACATCTGATCGTGGCAAGAATTTAACACTGCTCTCGGGTTGAAGTTTGAACTGCTCTGTACAGTGTAAAACTCCCTTCCTGACCTGTCCCCTACCCACCCCTCTGGCCTTGTATTTTCCCATCGCCACAACCTGGAGGCTGCATTCAAGCCAACCTGAACTTGCTTTCATCCCTGTGTCTTTACATTTGTCCACACAGGACTTTCACATAACCGGGAGACAACCCCCTAGCCCAGTGATTGTTTGGTACTATTAAAGCATCTCTCTCTCCTTTCTTTTGTTTGGAGGTGAAATTTAAGAGGCCCCTATGATATGAAAAGTAAATATTTGGTCTTTTGTCCTGGTTACTGGCACCCAGCTCCTAAGTCCCTTGGAATTTCCTGGGTAATAGGATTGTCTTTTGTTCTATTGAGGCCGCTTTTGGTGGGCCCCTAGGTAGCTTCAAGATCAGGGCTGGTCACCAGAAAGACCCAGGCATGATTAGAGGGTTAGAACTTTAAGCGCTGCCTCCCAACCTCCAGGGAGGGAAGAGAGCCTGGAGATCGAATGAATAACAAATGGTCAATGATTTACTCATGCCTTTGTAATGAAACTTCCATAAAAACCCATAAACAGCAGTGCCTGGTTGGATCAATCAGAGGAGTGTGCCACTCTTGATCTTGGGGTTGTAAGTTCAAGCCCCACATTGGGTGTAGAGATTACTTTAAAAAATAAAATCTTAAAAATACACACACACACACACACACACACACACACACACACACACACACACCCCATAAATAGTGGGATCTGAAGGGCTTCTGGGTTGGTAATATGGTAACACACCATGGTGCTGGGGGTGATGTGCCCAGGAAGGGGGGGCGGGGTGGAAGCTTCCATTCCTCGCCCTACTCATCTCTTCCATTTGGCTGTTACAGCCTTTATAAGAAACCTGTCAATGTAAGCAAAGTGTTTTCCTGAGTTCTGTGAGCTGTTCTAGCAAATTACCGAAACCGAGGAGGGGATCATAAGGACTCGTGATTTACGGTTGCTCAGTCAGAGACAAAGGTGACAGCCTGGGATTTATGATGTATCTCAGGTGGGGGCAGTCTTGTAGCACTGCGTCCTTAACCTGCAGGGTCTGTGCTAACTCCGGCAGTCCATGTCGGAATCAAATTGGAATTGTAGGACACCCGAATGCTGTCTCAAGAGTTGGAGAATTGGTTGGTGGGGGGGAAAACTCCCACATATTTGTTTTCAGAAGTGTTGAAAGTAAAAACAGTTCACCGCCCTGCTGTTAGTTTGCTGTGGTCCAAACTCCATGCTATGGTCTAGAAACGTGTGTGTGCATGTGTGTGATTGTGTGCACATGCGTGCATGCGTGCGTGCAGTGGGCATGGGGCTGAGCTGGTCTTGCCTTTTACTTGCCCCCCCCCCCCCAAGTAGATCTGTGTCTCATGAAGGCAGACACTTGTAATCCTTATGGTGTCAGCACCTGGGCACGCACTTGCAACAGGAGATTCTCAAGTATTTGTTGCTTAAATCATTAACAGAACGAACAGCTAAACCACACACACACACAAAAAGATTAAATGTAAGGATGAGTGAATGAATGGATGGATGAACTGGTTGTCTCTTTCTTATTTGCCCTCAGGGTCAAGAGCAGTTTCCAAACGCTGACATTTTGAACACTGAACAGGACTGAACGGCATGTTGAACCCCGCAGTAGTCCACGGGCCACGTACATGGGGACGCACACACATGCACTGGTGAGCCTCAGCTCCCCTTTCTCCACAGCATACCAGTGTGGAAAGAGGGGTGCAGTGTGTGAGAAGGCTGCCTTAAGCTCATGTTTGGGGGATGCTTCTTGGGAAAGTGAGGTTTTCTTTGTGGTCAAATTACAGGTAGTACCTTGAAAGGCCATACAACTCCTCATGCCTCAGATGCTTGTTTCTGGCTCCCCTGGCATCTGGGAGGACTGGGTTGGAGGACAGTAAACACCGCTGGGATCTGAACAGGTGGAGAGGAATGTGAGGGAGGCTGGGGGAAATGGTGGAGCAGGGCCCAGGCAGGGGTCTGAGGCAGGAAGTTGGGGTCTTGGGCCCTGATTCGGAAAAGGGCTTGAATGCCAGGTGAGGAGCTGAAGTTTTTCCTAAAAGAACTCTTTTATTTTTTTTAAAGATTTATTTATTTATTTTTGAGATGGGGGGAGGGGCAGAGGGGGAGAGAGGATCCTCAAGCAGACTCCCTGCTGAGCACAGAGCCTGAGATCATGACCTGAGCCGAAATCAAGAGTCAGAAGCCTAACTGACTGAGATACCCAGGCACCCCCCCCCCCAGAGAACTCTTTTAAAACAGATCATCAACAAAGAAACATACCTTTATTTTTTATTATAAAGTAATAAATATTAATTATGGAAATATCAAATGCTATAGGAAAGAATAAAGACAAAAATATCACAAGTCAGCACATCACCCAGAAAAAGCAATTGTTAACAATTTGGTGTCTTTCTCTCCAGTAATTTTTAGATGCAGTCATATGTGTATGGTGGTTTATAACTTGTCTTTAAAATGTAGTTAATATACACAAGCAACAACAGGAGTTGGTGAGGATGTGGAGAGAAAAGAACCCTCCGATACTGTTGGTGGGAATGCAAGCTGGTGCGACCACTCTGGAAAACAGTATGGAGGTTCCTCAAAGCTAAAAATAGAACTACCCTACCATCCAGTAATTGCCCTACTAGGTATTTACCTAGAAAATACAAAAACACTAATTCAGGGGGTATAGCTCAGTGGTAGAGCATTTGACTGCAAAAGCACTAATTCAAAGGGATACATGCACCCCTATGTTTATAGCAGCATTATTTACAATAGGCAAACTATGGAAGCAGCCCACGTGTCTCTCGATAGATGAATGGAAAAGAAGATGGGGAATATATACAATATACAATGGAATATCATTCAGCCATAAAAAAGAATGAAATCTTGCCATTTGCAACAATGTGGATGGAGCTAGAGAGTATTATGCTAAGTGAAATAAGTCAGTCAGAGAAAGACAAATACCATATGATTTCACTCATACGTGGAATTTAAGGAACAAAACAAATAAACAAAGGAAAAAGAGAGAGAGAGAGAGAGAGAGAAACCAAGAACAGACTGTTAACTATAGAGAATAAACTGAGGGTTACCAGAGGGGAGATCGGTGGGGGGATGGGGGAAATAGGTGTTGGGGATCAAGGAGGACACTTGTGATGAGCACCGGGTGATGTATGGAAGTGTTGAATCACTATATTGTGTACCCGAAATTAATATGACATGGTATGTTAAGTAACTGGAATCAAAATAAAAACATAAAAAAAAGACATAGATGTGTTTTAAATAAAAAGTAATTCATATCTTGTGAACATTTCTCCATGAAGCAATCTTTTAAAACATGCTTTTTAAAGGCTGCATAGGATTCTAGCTATAATTTATTTAAGCAATTCCCTATTAATGGTATCTGATTTTTGTCAATTTTTCAAACTATAAATAATGCCTTGATGGTATTCTTGTATATGCATATCTATGTGCACCTCTGATTATTTCTTAAGAATAAATTTCTAGCAACAGAATTACTAGGTCAAAGCTCCTGTTGATTTCAAAGGCCTTTGGTGCCTTAGGTCCTAGGGAATGACTGCAAGGTTTTGAGAAGAGTGATCTGGGAAAGGTCTTCTTTTCTTTCTATGTGCGCTGATCACTTTCATCTTCTTTGTGGAAGACAGTCCGGGGGGCTCCTGCCTGACCTGCACTCTTTTTCAAGAATGATTCAGTGTCCAGAGTGCCCACGAAGAGGGGCCCTCCCCTTCGAGTTCCTGCTACACACGTCCCCTCCCCCTCCATCTTCCCCATTCCTGGCCCCACAGGCCCCACGCCCCATCCTCCCCATCCCTGGCCACACATGTTTCCCCGACCATCCTCCCAGGCCCTGACTATGACCTGTAGGGCCCAGGGATGGCCAGGGCTTGGTGGGGGCTGAGGCCACAGAGAACTGAGGCGGGGTGGGTATGCCATGTGCTTGCTGAGCAGAGTTCCCCCCACCCATTGACAAGAGCCTCCCTCACCCCATATCCCGAGATGTCTGACGCCTTCCCCACAATTTCTGTGAATCCCTGGGCTAATGTGTCCTTGAGTCACTCTGGCTCCAAATCTTCCCTTTTTTCTATCCCCTTCCCTTTCACCCATACCATCTACTCCACCGCCCAGGGTCGCTGAGTGTCTTATCCTAGAAAATGGAACTTGTTGTGGAGCCTGAGTGGCTCGGTCAGTTAAGCATCTACCTTTGGCTCAGGTCATGATCCCAGGGTCCTGTGGGCTCCCTGCTCAGCAGAGAGCCTGCTTCTCCCTCTCCCTCTGTCTCCCAGCTCATCCTCTCTCTCTCTCACTCTCATTCTCAAATAAATAAATAAAATCTTAAAAAAAAAATGTAACTGGCAACTCAGGGATTTATATGAGGAGACTTTTATTGCAGCTTCAGACTGAATAAATTAAAACCCAATATTCTTATCTTTAAAGTCCCCAGCCCCCACCCTCTACCCACATCCATAGTTCCAGCCCCCATAGCCCTGCTCCAGCCACCCCTCTCCCCTGTTCAACTCTCCCTCCCTCCTCTCTCTCCCCTCCCCTTATTCCACTCTGCAGCCTCAGGGTATTCCCTAGATTTTCCTGCCCGTGAAATGAGCAGAAGTTTGGTGGCAGCAGGTAACGGTTTACCTTACCCCGTACCCTCCATTCCATTTGGTTTCACACAATGCCGGACACAGCCTTGGGTTTCTGTCCATATTAGGTGGCCCGTGAGGGGCCCAGGACAAAGTCAGGGGAGAAAGGAGAGGAAAGACTCAGGCCTGGAGGACAGTCCACTTAGCATGATGCCATGCCCCCATCCTGGAAATCCTTCCAAGGAAGCTCCCTTCCCACTCGAAATCTGAAGTTTTATGGGAATAGCACAGAGGTACTCTCCCAATAAAGGATGTTTATGGGCTGACGGAATGGGAGATACCTCTTCTCTCTACCTCCCAGAGCTATTGAGGGGTCAAACGATATAATAGATAAGAAAGTGCCTCCTAAAACACCACACAAATATAAGAGCTTGTTATAAGATGGCTTTTCCTGGGAAATGTCATCTGAGTTCCAAACAGTCACTTTCAAATGAACTCTTGGAATGTAATTATAGTGCACATCTGTTGTTTTGGGCTGCCCAGTGGCCCTTTCCCCTTCTTCTGCTGACAACACCACTCATCCCTTGTCCTCTGGGGAAATGTGCCTTCTCAACTCCAAACTGATTTTACCGCTGGGGCTGCAGTTACATCAGTCCACTGCCAGGACTCAGGGATGGTCATGTGACCTGGACTTGGCCAATCACAATAGCTCCTGCCCCCGTGATTGGTCCATGGGATACACGACCAAAGTCTGGTCAATCACCTTTCTTCCTTGACATGTTGACATACTAAAGCATTGAGAAAGGCCCTTTTTCTTCCTCTGAAGGTTGCTGAGCCCGGGTGACATGAGCTGTTAACAGTCTTACCTTACCTTGACTTGCCTCAAATGGCCACGTAGAGGAAACCTGCAGTAGGAAAGAGTAAAGCCAATCTGGGGGTTGACCCTGGGCAGCTGAAGCTGGAGTAGGAGAGAGACTCCCAGTGCAGCACTGGCACCCCTGGTCTGTGTCCCGGAGACAGACACTCTCCCTGTGCCTTCCTGTCTCCTGAACAACAAACGCATTTCTCCTTCTGCTACAAAAGACTTTTTGTCTCACATCTGGAAGAATCCTGGTTAACACAAGTTAACCCATTTGTGAGTTGAAGGTGACTATGTATGAATAGTCTCCATGACTTCCTGTGGGAATACCTTCCTTCTTCAGAGAGATTTGAAATATTTCACGGGCAGGAGGCTTGGGCTTGATGCAGGGTGGTCAGCAAACAATAAAGACATCGTTAGTGAATTCAACTGAGCTGAACTGGTAATCTTTACAATAAAGCCTGCAGGGGCCTTCCATCCTTTTCAGAACATGTGGAGGTATAAAAAGTAATACATAATAGATGTTAAGTTTCTGCCATTGGATGAGCCAATGAATACATTTATAATTAAATTAAGGGAAACTGAGTGTCCGTTCACTTTCATTTCCAACAAGAGGCAATTCTGGTCACTGCACAGACTCAAGAGTCAAGGCCTATGTGCTCCAAGGACAAGGTGAAGGAAATTGGAACTTCTTTTTCTGTTCGGGGAATCTTGTTTTGAATGTCACTTAAAATGACTAGGTCTTACCCAGATACTGGCAACCATTCTTTGCCAAAGAGATTTCTGCCAAAATAAGATGTGAACAGTCGATTGGATCAGTTGACTGGAATATGGCGTCTCAGACCACACAGAAGACACACAGAGGACATGCCGAGGACACGCAGAGCAGTGCGGTTTCTGGGTGGGGATGGGGGCACCGGCTGGTAGGCAGTCTAGCACAGCTCATTTTTAGAAAAATCAAAGGAAACACCACCACCGCCACCAATATAACATCATCGTGAGCAAGAAACTGTAGCAAGGAGCAGGAAGGCAGACAGATGAAGCAGTTTAAGAGCTAGGATGGCGCTTAGAAATTTTAGATTGCTTCACCCTGTCAGCAAATATCAAATAAATACATTTCAGTTAAAGTCAGGCATTATTAACTTTAATTTGTGCTTCTGTTGAAGATTAACAAATATTTCGTAGACTCATACCTTGGAGATATTGTGGGTTTGGCTTTAGCTCACCACAATAAAGCAAGTATCACTGTAAAGTAAACCAAACAAATTTTTCGTTTCCCAGTGCGTATAAAAGTTATGTTTACACTATATGGTGGTCTATTAAGAGTGCAATAGCATGGTGTCTAAAAAAAAAAATGTACACAGGGGCACCTGGGTGGCTCAGTTGTTAAGCATCTGCCTTCAGCTCAGGTCATGATCCCAGGGTCTTGGGATCGAGCCCCGCATCGGGCTCCCTGCTCTGCGGGAAGCCTGCTTCTCCCTCTCCCACTCCCCCTGCTTGTGTTCCCTCTCTCGCTGTGTCTCTCTTTGTCAAATAAATAAATAAAATCTTTAAAAAATAAAAAAATAAAAAATAAAAAATGTACACACCTTAATTAAAAAATACTTAGTACTTAATAAACTTGATACTTATTACTAAAGTATGCTAACCATCATCTGAGCTTTCAGCGAATTCTGATCACAGCCCGCCACAACAAATAAAAGAATAATGAAAAAGTTTGAAATATTGGGAATGAAAATATTGAGAATTACCAAAACGTGACACAGAGACAGGAAGTGAGCAACTACTGTCGGAAAAATGGCACTGATAGACTTGCTCAGTGAAGGGTTGCCACCGACCTTCAACTTGTAAGGAGTAAGATACCTGCCAAAAGCAATACAGTGAAAGGCGATAAGGCGAGGAATACCTGTAGGATAGGCATGTGGGTAAGGATTCCCACGTCACAGAGGCTGCGGACGTCCATCTGCTCACACATGGACCACAGACGGAGGCCTCTGGCTTCCCAGCTCACTCTAGGTCTGAGGTGGCTGAGCCGGTGGCCTCAGTCCGAGGAGGAAGACAGCTCTGCAGGTGTGGCCCTCTGAGGCTGCCAGTTCCAGCTTTGATCACTTGCCTGCCCCGTGACCTCACGCTGCTGTTTCCCCACCCGCCAAACGCCCTGAGTGCTGAGCAGAGTTGTTTTAAATATGGGATGAAATAGTGGATGATGATAATGTATCTTGAAAACTGTGAATAACTTGAGAGCTGGTTAGGAACAGTCCTTAAATAGTCCTTACAAAGGAGGAAAACTACTAAGCCTGAAGTAGTAAGAAACTAAAGCCAAGGTCTGGGTAAGAGAGAACTTTAGGAGGATTTAGAGGAATATTGCACACCCCAAGATGTGCTTCTTGATGACCTGTTGGAATGCGAGTAGTTAGTAGGGTCCAGGCAGTAAGCTGCAAGGGGTAATGGCCTGGACAGCCCCCAGAGCCAGACTGCCTGGCTTCAGACCCAGCTTCACCACGCATCAGTCACGTGATCTTGGGTGGGACAATTAGCCTCCATTCCCTTACCTGTGAAATGGGCATAACTATACCTGTCTCAGAGAGGTACGTGAATTCATTCATGTGAAGTACTTAGAACAGTGTCTGGTACTTAATAAGTACTCAGGAAACGGGCTCTATCATGATTATCTGGCACAGTAGTCCTGGCCTTGTTCCAACTACTTGTGTGCTCTTAGGCAGATGATTTCACATTTCTGTGAAGAGATGATGTGTTGGACTTCTAGTCCAGTGGGGTTCTCAGTATTGGCACTATTGATATTTTGGGCCAGATAATACTTTTCTGTGGGTGGTCCTGTGCATTGTGGAATGTCCTCCGCTCACTAGATGCAGGGGCCCAGTTGCCCTTGGTTGAGAACACTGGACTAGGAGCAGAGTCCCTGTGCTAGGGGTCTCAACGATGAGTTTTGAGAAGTCTGTGAACCTCCTGAAATTTGTATGTGAACATGTGTGTGTGTGTGTGTGTGTGTGTGTGTGTGTGTGTGATGCACACGAGTAAGCTCATGAATGCATTTTTCTCAGGAGAGATCCCCAGTTTTTATCAGTGTGCCAAAGCTGTCTGTGACCCCAAAGAAGTCAAAACCACTGGTCCTGAGCCCCTTCTAGCTCCGATGTTATGCTAGTCTCTGCTCTGGGGCAGCGAAGGGGGCAGGGAGGTGATATTTAGATGAGCACCAAGTTCCTCTGGTCACCATGGGAAGCTCACCGGTTTTTCCCTCTGAGCCTTCCTGATAACCCTTTGCCTCCAACCCCCTCGTTCTCCTCCACAAAGCTTCTCCTTACTCTCCCATATCAGTGACCTCAGGGGCTTTTCCTCTTTTCCTGGAAAGTCTGAGTATACTCTCCAAAGAGACAGCTGCTCCATATCAGGCCTCCCTTTGGGCCATCTGACCTGGATGCACATGGCAGTGGGTGGGTGGGAGGGAGGTAGGAGGCGCATGACGGAAAAGACATGGGAAGAGGGTGTCCTTGGTCTTATGCTGACTTTGTTCGTGCCCCTTCCTTGCCGGTGGTCCTCTCCTGGTCATCATGGGTGAAGCCAGAGATGCCAACAGCTTCTTGCCCAAGGCCACTCTGCTGGCGAACTAATATTTATGTTGCTGCGGGGGTGAGGAATGAACCTATTGTATATTCTGTGTTCTCAGCCACGCTCAGCCCTGGATCTCTTCATGTCATGCAATCAGATCGAATACTCTGAGTTTTCCATTAAGAACTTGGCTCTTACCCAAGGAAAACTGTCTCCCTCCCCAGTCGAATCTGAACCTTCATTTAGACTGGATCAGGAGTGGAGGAAAAGGCAAGGAGGCCCAGGCACTCAAAGCTTTCTGGCTGTGCCCTAGTTTAAATGAATGAATGCGGAGTAGGATAAGAAGAGTAATTTATTCAAATACTATCCACTGGTATAGGTCACCCTTTAAGGAGCTGGAACTCCAAAGGCATGCTGCTGGGATGTTCCAGCTTCCTGTTCCCACAGGGAGAGAGCGGATGGAAAGCACCTGCCATTGTCGAGGCTCTTGCCCTCTCTCTTTTCTTCCCACTTCTGTCTTAAGGGATGGCTTGGAAAGACAGATCTCTCCAGTGTGAGTCCAAACCTGAAGTATTTGCAAGCCATCGAGATTGAGAAAAGACAGATGTAGGCTGGAAAGCAGGCTTGGGTATCTGTCCCAGGCAGCTGGCCCCATGATTCTCTGCACCCACTGTTGCTTTAACAATCCCATGCTCTTCTCTCCGAGACACAGTTGGGTCACATGGGCATGGGGCAATCTGGATTTGCGAAATGGATGAATAAAGTTGTGATTGTTCGCTTCACAGTTTAATCTTCACTAGTAGGAAAGGAGTCACTAAAAGGTTTTTATTTTACTTACTTATTTTTTTTTTAAGTTGGTTCCACACCCAGTGTGGAGCCCAACTACGGGGCTTGAACTCATGACCCTGAGATCAAGACCTGAGCTGAGATCAAGAGTCAGATGCTTAACCGACTGAGCCACCCAGGAACCCTATCACCAAAAGGTGTTTAAAGGCAACTCCCTTACATGAACATTTAAAAGGGTTGGATTTTCATCTAATGGTACCAGTGCACTATGTTCTTTATAGTGTGAGAATCAGGCCACTTCAGCTTCCAACAGCATCACCATCCTCAACCAAGACTTACCAAATGCCCAGGGGATTTTGGAGGTTGGTGCTTCTTGAGTTTTCTGGATTCACATAATATGTCTATGGCACCTTACATGGGAGAAGGAAGGGAGCTATGGGATGCTTGTCCTGCTCCCTTTCCCCTGCCCTGGGAAATTAGGGCAATGTGACAGAGCATGCTCAGAAAGGTTGTTAGAATCAAAAGAGACCCTAGACATGACAAGATAGTTTTTCCCTGGTGGTGTGATTAATACATGGTGGCGGCTAGAATAATACACAGATCAGATGGCACACGGTGTTAACCTATCTGACAACCTCAGTGCTACAGAAGAGATGAAGGGAAAAAACAATAATTATAGGGCAGTCAAAATAAGCACATTAAAGCTAGCGTTTATGGAATGCTTTTTATGTATAAGGTGCTATACTTATTTTACATATATATAAAAATATTTACATACGACAAGCCTTTTACGTACATTATTTCCTTTAATTCCCATCCGTGATCTAGTCCTTATTGCCACCGCTGATAGGAGAGGAAATGAAGGCTTAAATCCAGGTTACAAACAGGCGTTCCAGAGCCCACGTGCACAGTGCATACGGTTACAGGAACGCGCCCCCCCCGCCCCCCCACTGCAGCCTGGACTCCCTCGGGACATTGCTTCCATGGTTCTTGGAAGTTGGTAGCAGGGTCTCCAGCCTGCAGCAAACCGGGAGGTGGGTGAGTGCAGAGCAGGGAGGTTGCATGGTAAAGAGAGGAGGTGGTGGGTTGCCCCGCAGTGGGGGGGGGGGGGGGCAGTTGACAGCAGGCCTAGGAAAACAGGCCTAGTAGCCAAAAAGGCAGAGTGACCTGGGCTGGTAGAGTACTACCACCTTCATGTCATCAACCCTCAGGGCAGCCTTGTGTCATTGGGTCCCAGGCCAGCATGAGAATGTACATTCATCACAGATATGCTAACTTATGCCGAACATATTTTATTTAACAAGATAGGAGAGTGTGTGTGCTCATCGAGGAGAGTTCCCTGAAAGCTGGTTTGACCACAGAGGCTGCAGCAAGAGTGAGGGCTTGGGTGGCAGGGTTAGGGAGAGGAGTACCACTGGTGAAAAGACACAGCAGGGAGGGTCGGGGATGCGCCCCCTATGAGCCTCCAAGTTTTGCCAAGTGTTCTCCCTGAAGCTTTGATCTCCTGCTCACCTTACCCTGTTGCCTTCTCTTCCTGCTCCTGGATGACTCTGGGCTGTAGGACCTGGCACCATGGCAGACAAAGTCCACTAGTCAACACTTGGGGCTTCCTCGGTTCAGAATGGGATCCCAAGTTATGCTTCCCTTACTCTTCTGCCCAAGCGAGCTCCATGTCCAGGGAGGTCTCTAGGATCAGGCCAGCCCCACTGTTTGTGAACCAAATGAGTTGCAGGGCCAATAATAAGGTTCTTGTGGGGACAAAATGAGGTGATGCTTGCAAAGTTTTTAGCACAATGTCTGCCAGGGAGTAAGCACCCAATAAAAATGAATTATTCTTTTAAAAAAGAATTATTATTGTTATTATTATTATTATTATTATTATTGTTTCCATCAGAGCTGAAGACGACTGCACTTGAGACTACACTGAGCAGACATAGCTAATGAGATTGTGCCCACTTCAGAGGTAAAGAAATTAGATAAGCAGGAGAGTGTGGTAATAAAATGAGTATATTCTTACCTCAGACTGAGGGAAGCTGTGGGCGGCACCATTTGATGTCTATGACCAGAAAGCAAAGCTTATGTTCTCATGCTTATGCCAACCCAGAGACTAATGCCATAGCCTTGAATGAATCCACCATATCCTACTAATCTGGAATCAGAACGATACCATCTACCTCCTTGGGTGGGATGAGAACATGGACTGTCTGGGAATCCAAGGGCTTGAAGATCTAAGGGGAGATTTGTAGGGTAGATGCCCCTCTTGTCTTGTCCACGACCAGCCCAGACTTGACCTGACACCCACGAATGAAGGGGATCCTACTTTATGTAACCAGCAGAGTCCTGGAGACTAACTGAAAAGTACATGGGATAGCAGGATTTGGGGCGAGTGAGACTTTGTATGGGACAATAGCAGTGCTTTTGAATTAAAGTGGTGAATCAGAGGCTTTGGGGGATAAGCTTAGTTGACATTTTTGGCAAACCCACCACAACAAAACTCTGGGAGCCCTCATGAAAACAAGAACTATGAATTAGGGTTTTCCAAAGAAACAGAACCAATGGGATGTCTCTATCTCTATTTCTGTATCTATCAATCTATAGAGGGAGATTTATTTTAAAGAATTGGCTCATGCAGTTGCGGAGCCTGGTGAGTCCAAAATCTGCAGAGTAGGCCAGCAGGCTGGATACCCAGTGAAGAGCTTGAGTCTTGAGTAATTCTGCTGGCAGAATTCCTTCTTGCTCAGGGATGGTCAGTCCTTGTTTTATTAAGGCCTTCAAATGATGGGATGAAGCCCAGTCACATTATGGAAGGTAATCTGCTGTACACAAAGTCCACCAACTTAAATCTTAATCTCATTCAAAAACTACATTCACAGAAACATCTAGAATAATGTTTGACTAACTGGGCATTATGGTGCAGCCAAGTTGGCACGTAAAATCAAACATCAAAAACTGAAAATGCGAGGCTGAAACTATCGGTCGTCTATTGGCTGTGTAGGGCTTGGAGACATGAGAGTAGCCTGCAACGAACTTCCAGGAAGCCTCATGTTCATCCTTTCACGGGGTGGGTGGTGGGAGCACATCTCCTGGGTTGGAGTTTAGTCTCCTGCTTCTTGCATGTCCAAGTTCACGTTCTTTCCTCTTGACTTGAGACGGGAAGAGGAACCTGAATTTGCTTAGTAAGTTGTCTGTGATGTTTCCATCTCTTTCCAGAACTTAAAAGGTACAGTCCTAATGAAGTAACTTGACCATTTGGCATCAAGATGTTTGGAACAGATTTTCTCTGCCAATGCAACACTTGGCAACCATTGTACAATAATTTTATGCTTATGTCCAGCCTAACCGTGAACAATGTAGTCAGTGTTATGAATCCATGAATAGAAACCCTGGTGCTTTAACTGCCCAATGCCCAGTTCCCAAGCATGGGAAAAGGAGCCCTTCTTTGGAGCAGACATAGGGGAACATTCTTAGCAATTCTACTCACAGAGTTGAGGGTGGGGACAGTGTAAATAGAAGGCAACACCATATGAAGGAGGTTCTCATGACCTTATGGCTCCTGTAACTGGCTTAGAATGACCCCCCCGCCTCCCAGTGCCACATGAGAGTCCTGGGGAGCCAGGCAAGCAATTTCATAGTGGGCAGGTTCCTGGCTAATCGAAGAGTTTCCCAAGAAGGCTAAAAACTGCATGTGAGAGACACTGAAGTAATGAGCATCCTATCACTTCAAGAGCTAGTCATGTAGCAGGGAAAACAGCATCCAGCTGATGGTTTCACCAAATGGTCATTTCAGTGAACACAGAGAGTCAGCTTTGAGCTGGGTCCTTCAGCCTGAAGGTTGCCAGGTAATGAGAGGAACAACAGCCCCTTTCCCACCAACCCTTCCTCCAAAGCACACCAAATAGGCTTGGTCAGGCCACTAGGAAGTTCTCCTTCAAGGCCGGTGTGGGGGACAGGCCTGCCCCCTGCATTGATGGGCAATTCTGTTAGATCAGACACTGCGAGGATGGGGTTATATTTCCAGAGTCACCGGTGCCCCGAGGACCAGGGGATGGTTGTAACAACATGCTGTTGGAATCAGAGGGTGTACTGCATACCCCTCATGCTCACCTCCCATTGTTTTCTGCTTTAGACAAGCATTTATAATCCTGGAGTGTTACACTCCAAAGGTTGTTTTTTCATTTGGAGGACCCGGGAAACAATTCTGCTTCTTATACACAAAACAAAACAAAACAAAACAGTCTGCCAGGGCCAAGAATTCACGCATGCCTTATAAATATAAGTGCATTTTGCAACTGGTCAGCTAATTCCTTGATTAGGAAAGGTAGTCAGACAAACTGGCTAACAAAATCTGCAAAAGAATAGGAAAGGATTAGATACTTTGGATCACGAATACGAACACACCTAGCATTTGGCCCAGAGGAGGAGAAGGGCCTTCAGGTCGGTGTGCTGGATTACAGGAACATTCTAAATTGGCCATGAAATAAAATTGCTCTTTTGTTCTTGGGAAAGCACATGGTTTAAAGAATTTATCCAGGTCTATCTGGATTTGTTCTGTTTGAATTTGATCTTCTGATTCCGTTCAGTTCAGTGAATCGAATTGTTGGACACCCAGTATTTGGAGGGGACAGAAAGAAAGAAAAGAGAATATGCTCTCTTTTCCTTAAGGAGCTGATAGAATTATAAGAGATATGCCGCTGGTAATAGTCAACAGCAACAGAACTGCCTGCCGCCCAGGAGCCCCAAGGTCAAATATTAAATACATGCAGGAGAAGACACAAATCTTTACAGAAACATTCCAAACAACGTATGTCAATACTTCCACTTTCAGGGCGGGGTGGGGGGCGGGGAGGACCTTAACCCATTCCTGTCCCTACCCCACGTGTAGGCCAGACTTAGGGACTTGCTTCCAAAGACAGAGCGCAGAAAGGGGAAAATAATAGGTTCACACAGAGGAAATCTGGCAAACACCATCTTAACCAAGTGACCAAGTTGGTGACATCACTGGTGATGTTGATGTCACGTACGCCCCCTTTGTATGAGTCAGGCTCTCCAGAGAAACAGAAATAGGACCATGTAAAATATGGGAGAGAGAGAGATTTATTATAGGAAGGAAATTTATTATTGGCTCACATGGTTATAGAGGCCAAGAAATTCCATGATCTGCCATCTGCAAGCTGGAGAAAGCAGTGGTGTAATTCGGCCTGAGTCCAAAGGCCTGAGAATCAGGGTCTGATGGTGTGAATTCCAGTCTGAGTCCAAAAGACTGAGAACCAGGAGTGCCAATGTCTGAGGTCGGGGAAGATGGATGTCCCAACTCAAGTAAAAGCAAATGTGCCCTTCCTCTGCCTTGTTGTTCTATGTGGGCCCTCAACAGATTGGACGAGGCCCACCCATATTGGAGCGTGCCATCTGCTTTACTCAGTCTGCTGCTTCAAATGCAATCTCTTCCAGAAACACCCTCACAGACATACCCAGAAATCATGTGTTACCAGTGATCTGGGCATCCGTTCCCCCAGTCAGGTTGACACATAAAATGAAGCATCACACCCAATAGGATAGAATGTGATGGGAAAGACACTTCCTTTCTGTGGTATTCTTCTCAAAAAGGCTGTAACCCCAGTCTAATTGTGAGAAAGCATCAGAATATCCCAAAAGGATATTCTCCCAAATACCCTACCGGAACTCCTCAAGACTGTCAAGGTCATGAAAAAACAAGGAGAGGCTGAGAAATTACCAGAGACCAGAAGACCCGAAGGAGACCTGAGACCTCACGCAGTGTGGGACCCGGGATTAGCCCTGGAACAGAGAAGAAAACACATTAATGGAAAAACCAGTGGCTCCCAAACAAAATGTGGAGTTTAGTTAATAGTGATGTGCCAGTGTTGGTTTCTTAGTTTTGACAAATGTCTCAGTGGAAGATGATTATATTAGGGAAACCAAAACTGGGCAAGCAGTGTGTGGGATCTCTCTAATGCTATCTCTGCGACTCTTCATAAATCTAACGCAATTCCAAAATAAAAAAGTTTCTTAAGAAAAAGAGGGCATTTTCCTTAGAGCTAAGGTTTTGGAACTTTCTAGGTTTGCAGGCTTTTTCCCGTCCATGTGATGATGAGATCGTTGTGTGTGTAGGATCCATAGATGGAGCAAATGCAGACCAGCAAAAAGCTGGTACAGTGCATGGCTCAGAGCCCACACACTGTGGTCAAATCCTACCTCTGCCACCTACCAGCTGTGTGGCCCTGGGTAAGCTACCTAGCCTCTCTGTGTCTCAGTTTCCCCATAAGTAAAATGGGGATCATACTAGTAATCATACTTTTCTCCTAGGGCGTTAGGGGAATGAAATGAGTTGATCCATGTAAAATGCCTAAGATAGAGCCTGGCAAAGAGTAAATGCTATGTACATATTAGTTATGGTTATCAAAAAATCACTCATGTTTTTAAGTGACTTTGCTTTTTGACCATAGCAATATCGACGTACGTTTAAAATTTAGGTGTGACACATACTATTTATTCAGTCTGTAAGAAATATGGGTCAAGGATTTGTGCAAGGGTAGAATCAGGTCTACCTATGGATTTTCTGAGGTTTTGCAATAAAACTTTGAATCACCCCACTCGCACCCCAGGGCTGGTCTCCACAGCAGCATGGTGACGTGGTGACATCTCTGGACAGAGGATGCAGACATCCTGGGTCAGGTGTCAGATAATCAAGAACTTCAGACAGCGTGCGTCTCAGGGGAGACGGGGAGGATGTTGGCCTGTGCCTACAGTGACCTCCGAAGCACTAACTGTAATACTTGGCAAATAGAACCCTAAGGAGTCTGAATTATACATACAGGGAAAGAAAGATCAGGGCTCCCGGACCAAGATGAGGATTATTATTTTTTACCACAAGGGAGGACATGGCCACATGAGTCATATATTTTATCTCATCATGAAAGGAACCAAGATCCACCAAGGACCTCTTTTAAAAAATTTCAGCTTTGCACATGTGGAAACACATTCCCCACCGCCACTGCCCCCTAGCCTTTCAAAGTTTGCATCAAAGACCTAAAACACCTTTCCCTCTTTCTGGGAAGTATGACCTGGTCAAAGAGAGCATGAGCTCTGGAGATGAACGCCCAAGTGCAATTCCGGGCTCCTCCACAGCCTGTGTGCCCTTGGGCAAGTTACTCAACCTCTCGGTGCCTCCATTCTCTCTTTTGTCAATTTGGGCTAATAATAGGGCCTTCCTCCCAGGGTTGTTTCCATGATGAATTGAGATAAAAAGCAAAAAGACCTTAGAAGGCTGCCTGCCATAATCAACTTAGGGTAAACGTAAAACTAGTGTTATTACGACCAAGAGTGTCCAGCTTTGCAAAGAATTCAGGAGAAAGAACCATGAGACGTGGCCATGGGATTTGCTCCTATCGCGGTCTGATCCAGGCGACAGTTTTGAGGGGCCAGCCTTGAGGTGGGGATAAAAAGCAGGACTATGGGAGGTGGGCAGTGAGTGAACACACTTAGTTCCTTCCTGCCGCTGAGTTTTCATTCATACTATTTGCCTCTCGAAATTCCTTTTTGTTTTGTTTTGTTTTGTTTTTTTGAGGGGCGGGGTGGAGAGGCCTCAGAGGGAGAGGAAGAGAGAGAATCTTAAGCCGGCTCTACGCCCAGCACGGAGCCGGACGCCAGGCTCCATCCCAGGACCCTGAGATCATGACCTGAGCTGCCATCAAGAGTCGGCTGCTTAACCGACTGCGCCACCCAGGCGCCCCCTGCTTCTAGAAATTCTCAATTAATCCTCCTTTGAAGTTTGAGTGTTCTTTAGTGCCTGAAGGCCCAGGCACACATGACGTTCTGGTTTTCTGGTTGATACTGTAAATCCGTGGCTCAGCAAACAAGAGATACCAGGGGCAGGAGCAGGACTGCGGGCGGGGCCCTGAGGCTCCGGAACTCCTCCGCCGCCTCTCTTCCCGCCTCGCTCCCTGGTCGCCCCAGGGAAACCAGCAGCGGCCTCTCGCCCAGCCCCAGGCGCAAGCGGGAAGGTGTCACCTCTTCTCTTGCTCCTTCTGGTTTGGAACCCCGAGCCTGTCCAGGAAGGCAAAGGGAGCCAGCGGAGGCGGCAGAAAGCGAAGGGTATTTCGGTAGGAAGGCGGAAGGGCATGAGGAAGACCAGACCGCTTTAGTGCCTGGCGGACAAAGCGCAGCTCTTTCTAGCTCCTGCTTCTCTCAGAATTCCCCACAGCGGGCGCCTGGGTGGCTCAGTCGGTTAAGCGACTGCCTCCGGCTCAGGTCATGATCCTGGAGTCCCGGGATCGAGTCCCGCATCGGGCTCCCTGCTCGGCAGGGAGTCTGCTTCTCCCTCTGACCCTCCCCCCTCTCATGTGCTCTCTCTCATTCTCTCTCTCTCAAATAAATAAATAAAATCTTAAAAAAAAAAAAAGAATTCCCCACGGCTTTAGGGACAGTACTAGATCTTTCCTGGAGTCACCTCCAGGCCTGGTTGTTTCTCCCCTTGAATGTGGCCGAGTGGTGAACCAAAAACATGCCCCCAGACCCGATTACGGAGGTTTGCAACGCTATTTAAAAACAACAGGGGCACCTGCCCCGCTCCGTCGGTGGAGCATGGACTCTTGATCTCGGGTCGTAAGTTCAAGCCCCACGTTGGGGTGTAAGTAGAGATTACTTAAAAATAAAATCTTAAAAAAAAAAAATAAATAAGAGAACAGATATTTGAACAGCAAGTGGAAGGGAATGGTCGAGCGGGTCGAGCGGCCCTGCATCTTTGGGTAGCTCGATAGACCGCGGGCGGAGCAAGGACCAGACGGGCGTTGCGGCCTCACCTGAGAGCGTCTGTAGCTCCTGCAAGGGCGAGTGGAGACAATGGGTCCCGGGTGGACCGCGTGACCCCTGAGAAGCTAAGGAGACGGTGGCTGAGCTCCCCCAGCTGCTGCCCCGAGTCTCCAGTGGCAGCCGGACAAACAACAGCCAGCTAGAGGAGGGGCGCTGCCTTGAAGGGAGAGTGGCCGGGGACAGACATCCTACCACAAGGCTCACCCCACTCTTCCTGCCGCCCCTGGGGGGCCTGGGCTGCCCCCTCCGCCACAGACCCACCCGCCATCTTAGGAGAAAGGGGCTGGGAAGGGGCCATGTCATGAGACATGACTGTTTTCCTTTTCCTGGGAGAGCCTGTTTGATTTTTTTAAAAAGATTTGCTTTATGTATTTGACAGAGAGAGCACAAGCAGGGGGAGCAGCAGAGGGAGAAGGAGAAGCAGGCTCTCCTCGGAGCAGGGAGCCGGACATGGGGCTCGATCCCAGGACCCCTGAGCCGAAGGCAGACGCCTGACCAACTGAGCCACCCAGGTGCCCTGTTTGGGTGATTTTATTGGACTTGGGCTAGGTATACCTACTATCCACCGCCCCCTCCACCCCACACACTCTGCTCCTAACGCACATTCACAAGGAGGACCAACTCATTTAACTAGAGTTAGGGGTTGACTTGTGTCTCCCAAAATTCATATATTGAAGCCCTAAGCCCCAGTCCCTCAAAATGTGACCTTATTTGGAAAGAAGATCACTGCTGATGTCATGAATTAAGGTGAAGTCATACTGGAGTAGGCTGGGCCCCTAATCCTTACAGAAAAGGGATATTTAGACACAGACACACATGATGGGAGAACATGTTGTGAAACTGAGGGCAGAGGTCAGGGCGACGCTTCTACAAGCCAAGGAAGGCCAAAACTTGCCAGTGCCCCACCCGAAGCTAGGGGAGCAACATGGAACAGACTCTTCCCTGTAGCTCACAGAAGGAACCAGCCCTGCCCAACACAGCCCTCGGATTTGTCCAGAACCAGGAGACAAGATGTTTCTCTGGTTAAGCCACCCATTCTGTGGTGCTTTGACGTGGCAGCCCTAGCTCACCAACAGATACAGAGAATGGAGGGACTGCATTTTCCACGTATTCCATGAGCGGTGCCTGACCTAATCCCCAGGACTCAAGTGTCCCAAGCCAGTCCTGCTGTGTGAAGGTTGCAGCGAAGCCACCAGAGATCTGGCTGCAGTCCTGGGAGGGGATGGTGGGGGCCCTCAGCAGGTGCTCCACAGAGAAACCAGGAGCAGACGACAGGGACAAGGGCAGCATCTGCAGACACTTCACGTCTCTGCTCCCTGGGACCTGCTCGGCCTCTGTTCCCTGGGGTCTCTTCGTGTCTGTGGCAAGAGATGCGAAGCTAAGTTATGAAGGAAATGAAGTTTGGACTTGTAAACGTGGCTCCCTTGTATTATTATGAATGAGTGAAGAGTCAGCAACATCAACTGTGCGTCCTTTTGTGTTTTTACTAGAGGAAGTGGGACCCAGATTGGTTTGGCCAGCCATTCCAGGACTGGCTGCAGAAACCCTGTTCTGACTGATTCTTCCTTCTCCAAGAGGTCTCCCTCAGTGACGCCCCACAAATGTGAAACCGTTTTTGTGAAACAAAAGTTCTTCCCTCTGAGTCTCTCAGTCATTCATTCACATGTACTGTTTGTGCCGAAGCCTTCCAGAATAATCCAAACAACCAAACTGTCTCCATCAGTTCAGGCCGCTATAACAGAATGCCGCAGATGGATGGCTTATCCACAGCAGAAGTTTATTTCTCACAGCCCCAGAGGTTGTAAGTCTGAGACTGGGGGGGGTCGGTGTGGTTGAGTTCTTGGGAGAACCCACTTCCAGGGGTCAGACTGTCAACCTCTTGCTGTGTCCTCGCACGATAGGAGGGGCGAGAGAGTTCTGTGGGGTTCTTTTTACGAGAGCACTAATCCTATACCTGAGGGTTCTACCCTCAGGACCTGATCACCTCCCAAAGGCCCACCTTCTGATGCCATCATCCAGGGGGTTAGGATTTCAATGTGTGAATTGGGGGAGGGGGGTGCGAACATTGAGTCCAGAACACAAATAAACAAAATCCCCGGGCACTAGAAGAAGATACCATTGAGCCAGACTGGCCCAGGCTGAGGTGGGGTTGCTCAGCAGATGGAAGCAGAAGGAGCTCGGGGTAGGCTGGCTGGATCTACCAAAGGCCAATCTTCATGTACAAAAGCCGTGGAGTTAATGAGAAGCCACAGGAACTAGAGGAGAAAAGCAGAGGGCAGAGGTGGGTCCACCAAGGAATAAGTGCATCTGTGGCCCTCAGCAGAAGCAACAGTGGGTCGGGTGCTCAGGTGGCAAGCAGCAAAGAGTCCCAAGGTGAAGCAGATGACACTTGATGATAATGGGACAGAAAACCTAATGACTCCACTGATCTGGAGAGAAAGGGCATGAACAGGTTACCTGCTCTGCCCCTCACCTGGGGAAGGGGAGAATTATGTTTGATGCTTAATTGCAGCCTCCATGAAAACATCAGAATCATCCAAGGGTGTTTTAGGGAGATGATCCTTGGGTTGTTCCCTAACCCACTCACCCCTTGAATCCTGTGGACTTGGTGGGATTGGGGTCAGAACGTTCCTGCTACACAGGACGCTGTCCGCACTTCCACCAGTAGCTAAAGAACATTGTGATGGCTGATACTCACAACAGTGTGCTCTTAAGTTACCAGAAAAAGATCATTTTCTGTGCTGATCCAATCCAGAGAAGGATAGATGACAACCTGTACGTAGTACTTTACAGTTTGCAAAGAGCTTCTGAATACATTGCCTCATTTCCTCCTCATCACAATCCTGTGAGGTACAGATCATGTATCATTGTTTTGCGGAGGAAGTCATGCACCTTGCCCAAGGTCATAGAGCTAACAGGTACTGAATTTCCCGATGCCAGGTACCAAATCTTTCTAGAAAATCTTACCTGCAGGGAAATGTCACTACACTTTAAGAAAGCTGGCATTACATTTGCAACGACGTGGATGGAACTGGAGGGTGTCATGCTGAGTGAAATAAGTCAATCAGAGAAAGACATGTATCATATGACCTCACTGATATGAGGAATTCTTAATCTCAGGAAACAAACTGAGGGTTGCGGGAGTGGTGGGGGGTGGGAGGGAGGGGGTGGCTGGGTGATAGACGTTGGGGAGGGTATGTGCTATGGTGAGCACTGTGAATTGTGCAAGACTGTTGAATCACAGATCTGTACCTCTGAAACAAATAATGCAACATATGTTAAGAAAAAAAAAAGAAGAAGATAGCAGGGGGGAAGAATGAAGGGGAGTAAGTCGGAGGGGGAGACGAACCATGAGAGACGATGGACTCTGAAAAACAAACTGAGGGTTCTAGAGGGGAGGAGGGTGGGGGGATGGGTTAGCCTGGTGATGGGTACTAAAGAGGGCACGTTCTGCGTGGAGCACTGGGTGTTATGCACAAACAATGAATCATGGAACACTACATCAAGAACTAATGATGCAATGTAGGGTGATTAACATAACAATAAAAAATTAAAAAAAAAGAAAGCTGGCATTAAACTTTGTTAAATTAATTTTCTAAAGGGCTTATTGATTCATTCACCCCACAAGCATCACTGAGGGCCCCTGTGGGTCAGGCACTGTAGCAGGTGCCAGGCCGACCCTCAGCTATATGCAAGACCCAGCTATCCCTTAATGTCCTTCCCCTTCCTGTTCTCAACACCTATGGCTGCTGCAAATGTCTTGATAAAGTCTGGCTGGGAAGTGGGTGAAAGCCATTTTCTCTCTCTAAGCAAGCAGTAGCTTTCATTACAGCAAAGACATGTCTTCTGGTTCTAGTGTGTTCTTTCTAGCACTGAACAGAGCTCCTGATGGACCTACAGATCTGCAGGGATATGTGAACTCTCTGGTATTTTCTTCACAGGGAATGCCAACAGGAAATTTCCTCCACCCTGGAATTTGTTTAGTCTGGAGAAGGCCTGTTTACTTCTCACTTCTCAGAGCCCCCAGGGAATCCCAGGGAGTCTTTGGGGTGAGGTTTTCCGTATGATGGCATCTCTATTTGAGCCAGAGGGTGACATTTCCAGGGGGAAGGGACATGCTTGAGGTGATAGCAAGTCAGTGGGTGAACTCATGACTCTTCTCTCACCTGGAACCCCAGGCGTGTTCCTGTGTCTCAGGTTATAGTACAATTAATTATCAGATCTAAGAACCATAAAACGTTGGAGCCAGAAGGAAATTCAGGGGTCACCAACTCCAGTTTTTTTTTAATTTTTTTTTTTTTTTTTTTTTTTTAGATTTTATTCATTTATTTGAGAGAGAGAGAATGAAAGATAGAGGGGAGAGAGTCAGAGGGAGAAGCAGACTCTCCGCCGAGCGGGGAGCCCGATGTGGGACTCGATCCCGGGACTCCAGGATCATGACCTGAGCCAAAGGCAGTCGCTTAACCACCTGAGCCACCCAGGCGCCCCACCAACTCCAGTTTTAGTACTTCATTGTTGAGGAGGCTGAAGCCTGGAGAGGGGGCGAGGAGAAGGACCGGTGGTTTCGAGGCAGGACTAGGGCTAGAATTCAGATCTTCCCAAGGTCACATTCCATGCATTTTACGTACACTGGGTACCACCACCTCTCTACCCCTACTTCTTTGCTTAAACTTGGACAAGGTCGAGGCATTGTCATTAGGAGCCTTTGGATGGAAGGAGAGAAGAGCCAGTCTGGGCATGCACTACTGGGTCCGCCTGCATCTGAGCTCTCCTGGACTCATCCTTGGACCTCAGCTAACTACCGATTTCTAGGGGCCACAGAACAACAACCAATTGAAATTCAAAATGATAACACAAGATTGTGCCCCATGCTGACTTGTGCTCGGATGAGTCTTGTCACCTATTCACTTCTGAGACACGTATGCTTTTGTGGATATTCACCATGTTCAAAACTGGGCAGATTCTTGGGCTGCTGACCTGCTTGGGATTTTCCAGGTGTATGTGCCTCTTTCCTTTGGGACCATCCCACAGAGCAGGCAGGCTGCTGGGCAGATGGTCTGAGGCTGACCCAGAATCCCTGTCAGAGTCTGCAATGGCTGGGATGTGTTGTCTAAGCTGAGTCACAGAAACTCCCTGGGCTACAGTGTTCTTCTCTGAACACTGGGGTTTATGATACTTACCTTATGGCTTTTGAAAGGACCAAGGGAGGAACTGATGGAGAAATGCTTAGAAAAGAGTGAGTGCCAGCAAGATGGATGGGCTGGCAGTTTTTGTTCTGCCTGCTGTTCCCCCTTCCATGAGGTGACTTAGCTGTGGGCAGAGATAAAGCCTGCTAGTTCCTGCCAAGAGCCATCCTGCAAGTCAAAGGTTTGCTATCCTTCCTAAAAAATTAACAACGTGGAACAGGACTGTCCCATTGGAATTAGGATCCCTGGGCACCAGGGAAGTAGGTTAAAGGTCCTGACCAGGACCTGCCAGTCTCCAAGCTGGTGGTGTACCTACCGAGAGGGTGTTGACCACAGAGAAGAATGTGGGTTGGGTAGAGCAATTTCAGAGACATGGGGGAAAATATAGCCTCTATAAGGGTCTCCTGTCTGGCTTGATATACTTTGAAAATGCCCACTTAGATATGCAGTTCTTGATTCCCAGTGAAGCATAAATCCCCTTGGAAGGAGTAATCTAATACTAGTATGAATTGTACATGTCAAAGTTAGTGAGTTTGCCAGCTCTCTTCCGGACCAAGAGCCTAATAGTTGGGGAGGAAGGAAGAGCAGGGAAGGGAGAAGGGAGAAAGGGAGGGAATGAAATGCAGACCAAGGATAGAGGACAGGGTTGTGCGGTTACAAAAGTTAGGACGTTTCTGGCCTAAAATAAAGTTTGCGGATTGCCTGTAGACTTGCAAATGGCTAGGCTCTCCTTTCTCCCTGGAGCCAACAATTTTGAGTTGATTGAATTTATTTTAATGTTTTGCCATTTATCAATTAGTAATTTAATTTCCAAGATACATTTTTATCCATTTTGAAGAAACATCAAGTTCATTTTCTCCTAACTGATCTGCATGGGGTACCTGGATGGCGCCTGGGTGGAGCCCTGACTCTTGGTTTTGGATCGAGTCGTGATCCTGGGGTCGTGAGTTGGAGCCCTGCATCCAGCTCTGCACTCCGCTCGGAGTCTGCTTAAGATTCCCTCTCCCTCTCCCTCTGCCTCTTCCCTAGCTCTCTCTCTCTCTAAAATAAATAAATAAATCTTAAAAAATAATGATCTGTGCACTTAGTGCATGTGTGGTACCTTAGGAAGTGTGATAACTTGTTGACTCATGTTATCACACATTCTGCAATAACTCCAGTCAGTTAAGCCTCAGACTCTCTCCTTGATCCCATTGCCCTTTGTGGGTGTTCTTGTTCTTTTCCTGGAAGGGTGTTTCATAAATAATACATATTCTGTAATTTTTTAAGGTGATGATGAGGAGGGTGAGGATGATTGTGCTTTAATTAGCCAACTTCCTCATTTATTTTCCTTAAACAATCTCTGTCTCCTTGACCTTCTTTGATAGCACACGGCAGGGAAAGGATGGGTCCCCCATCCCCATCTCCCAAAACAGCTTAAATCCATCCAGATTACTTCCTCCCTCTCGGTCTTTGTTCTCTCATGTTAAAAGGACACCAAGCTGGGTGCTTGCAGGGGTAAGGCAAAGTGAGTGAGTGAAACAAGACTGGTGGGGACTGTTGCCCGCTGGAGAGGCTGTGCCTGTGTAAGGGGTGGTGGCTCCTGGGTTCCAGATGTCAACCCTTGCAAGAATAAAGACCCACTTCTACTACTCTCTCTTTTTTTTTTCCAAAGAAATTTAGAAAGTCATATTTAAAAAAAATAATCATCTGATTTTTTAAATGTTGGCAACTAATTCAGATTTTTTAAAAGTGATGCAAGCCAGACAGAGCTCAAACAGAGTCAACAACAGCCTGTTATCTCGGAATGGAATGATCCAGAAGGCCCCTCTCCTAGGCATCCTGCGGTTTTTTACATAATGTTAACTCATGGTAAGAAGGGGGATTCTGATTCCCATCCTAGTCTTAAAGCTAAAGCTTTAGCTGCTCTAAGGCCAGAGGAAAGAGCTAAAGTCTCCACCCTGGCTGACCGTCAGAGTTACCCAAGGAATTTGAAAAATTACAGATTATGAAGTCCCACTTCAGACTCACTGAGCAGGGAGCTCCAGGAGTGGCACCAAGACATTTTTATTTTTATTTTTTAAAAAGATTTATTTATTTGAGAGGAAGAGAGAGCAGGAGCAAGCGGGGAGAGGGGCAGAGAGGGGACACAGAGAGAGAGTCCTTGAGCAGACTCCCCTCTGAGTATGGAGCCAGACGTGGTTCCACGCCGGGCTCCATCCCAGGACCCTGAGATCATGACCTGAGCCAAAATCAAGAGTCGGACGCTTAACCGACTGAGCCACTCAGGTGCCTCAAGGCATTTTTATTTGTAAAAGTCTTCCCAGAGGACTGTTGCTGCAAGAGGTTCACAGTCTACACCTTGAGAAAGGCTGCTTTTAGACACACTCGTACTCTAAACGCTCACTACTAATGTAAGGGATGATTTATGGACATTTAAAAATCATCCATATATCTACCCATTCATTCCTTCACCATTTGTCAGTCCATTGTCAATATGTCCATCCAACCATCTGTCATCCAGATAATCCTTGTCAAGCACCCAGTGTGTGTTCCGGCCTCTGCTGTAGCCACCGTGGTGACAGCAACAAAGGGCAAGTTCAGGATTGGCTGTTCCCAGGTGACCAAGGGGCACTCCTAAAGGGCCACCTACCCATAGGCTGTGGCCTTTGGTTCTTGCAAACTTTGATACCCACTAAGCTGACTCTGGATAAAATTGTGAAACAAGAGAGTTTCCAAATATTGAGACTCTAACCGCTGGCTCAACTCCAGAAGGGATGCATGCCCAGGCAATAAGATATAACCAATTACCAGTTCCCACCAAAAAGACTCGGCCATGTTAGATAGGAAGAAAGCTGTCTCCGTACCTAGACTGCAGCAGGGGCAAGACTTTGGGAAGACACACAGGAAAAACCCTTTCAGTTTCTAAAATATGTCTGTGGGATAAGATTTGGAGTCAGATGTGGAAACTTCATTTTGTTTCACCAATTAGTCATAGCAGCAATCTCAACCGAGGGGACACGAGAAGAAAGAATATAAATTTAGGGGGCGCCTGGGTGGCTCAGTTGGTTAAGCAACTGCCTTCGGCTCAGGTCATGATCCTGGAGTCCCGGGATCGAGTCCCGCATCCGTCTCCCTGCTCAGCAGGGAGTCTGCTTCTCCCTCTGACCCTCTTCCCTCTCGTGCTCTCTCTCTCTCATTCTCTCTCTGTCAAATAAATAAATAAAATCTTAAAAAAAAAGAATATAAATTTAGGTTCCTGCTCTTGAAACAGTTAAGGTCTTACGGAGACACCACATTTGTATTGAGAGAATGAAGCAAGGCAGGATGGGATCAAGTACGCAGCGTGTGTGCAAACGGGAAGTGCTGTGAAGGGACTAGAAGTCTTTGGAAACTCTTCCCTGTGGATAAAGGAGACCGAGCTCCTATCTAGTTCTAATTGAGGTTTCCTCTCTCTTGTGAGGAGCTCCTGTTCTGGAGCTATATTCCTGGCTGCACCTTCCCACTACCTGCAGGTTCAGTTAGTCTTGCCCACGTGGTCAAATAGTTCTTAGAATCAGATTTGGAGTCAAACAGCTGTGTGGGCTTGGGGAAGGTTCTTAATGTCTCTGAGTTTCAGTTTCCTAGTATGTAAAATGTGGATAATCATACCAACCTCGGAGCACTGTGAGGAGGATTAAATGCGATAGTATACATTAAAGAGCCTAATGGCACCTTGGCATATGGAAATTCAGTGTATGATAGAGATGGCACATCAAATTACTAGAGCAAAGATCTTTTTAATAAGTGGTGCTGGGGCAACTGAGCGAATACTTGGAAAAAAATAAAATTAGATTCAGACCTCACTTCACCCACAAAAATAACCAGCAGCTAGGGCGCCTGGGTGGCTCAGTCATCTGCCTTTGGCTCAGGTCATGATCTCAGGGTCCTGGATCGAGCCCCGCATCGGGCTCCCTGCTCCGCGGTGAGTCTGCTTCTCCCTCTACCCTCCCCCTGTTCGTGCTCTCTCTCTCTCTCTCAAATAAATAAATAAAATATTTAAATTTAAAAACAACCAGCAGCTGCCAGGTACATGTGGCATTGGAGCACCTGAAAGGTGATTAGTATGAATTGCCATCTACCAGAAGTGTAAAATGCTTGGTATGAAAAAAAAGTAAAATACTGATTACATGTTGAGAAGATAATATTTTGGATATACTGGGTCAAATAAAATAGATTATCAAATTAATTTACTCTGTTTCTTTTTTTTAAATGTGGAAACTAGAAAGTTCAGGATTACATATGTAGCTGACCTTGTACTTCTACCAGCCTGTGCTGTATAAAATTTTCCCAAGGCAGATAGTCTGCCACACCCCAAGTTTGCCCAGTGGGTGTCTTGTGTGGAGTTTTCTGAAAACAAAAACTAGGGCCAAATTTGGTGATGGGACATGAAGACAATCTTCACTGATTTAAAGAGACTAGGGGAATTAACATCCAATCCACCACTGGGACAACATGAAGCTGCTTTTCCTTCTTTGGGGAAAAACTGAAAAGGGTTTTTGTTCTGTGAAGAGGCATAAGTAAATTACAAGGGCTCAATAAATATTATCAGTTATAATTTTATTCCTTTAACTTTGAGTCTTGTAATAATATCCCCTAGAAAACACTAGAATCATTTCTCTAAGATAGTTGACAAAGAATTGTCTCCACAACTATTCAACGTTGTATTAGTTAACCATGCAACGGGATAAGAGAAATCAATTTTAGGCATAAGAACTATCTCTTTTTAAGTAAAAGAAATCAATTTTCTTTTTTAAATTTTTTTTAAAGATTTCATTTATTTATTAGAAAGAGTGAGAGAGAGAGAGAGCAGGAGAGAGGGGAAGATCAGAGGAAGAGGGAGAAGCAGACTCCCTGCCGAGCAGACATGGGGCTCAATCCTCGGACTCATCCTGGGACTCTGGACTCGTGACCTGAGCCATAGGCAGATGCTTAACTGACTGAGCCACCCAGATGCCCCGGAAATCAATTTTCTGTTTGCTGGAGATATGCTTGGGTATTTGGAAAACCTTAGAAAATCAATGATAAAACTAATTCAAACAATAAAAGAATTCAGTAAGGTGGCAAGGTATAAAACTAATGTACAAAAATCAAGAGACATCATATTTGCCTGGTCAAAGATCTGGAGTCAAGTACAGACAGATGCCCCATGGCTCCCCCTAGACCTGTTCCTATCACAGACTCGCTGAGCTACCGAATATTTAGTACATTTTTTTATTATATGTCCAGTCTGTACGCTTTATGGACCCAATCCTAGAAGACAGAAGTTAAAATATCATCATGCATTAAAAGATTTATCTACCAGCAGTGAAAACACCATGAAGGAAAACAGAATAAAAAACTTGGGAAAAGAATAAAAGTGACTCCTGTTTTAACTTCTTTGAAGGTCAGCATGAAAAGAAAAAGTGCTTCTGCATTCCTGGGAGACAGTGCCTTAGAAAGCCAAAAGGAATAGAATGAGAAGAGCTGAATCCCATCTGAGTCATCTGAATCAGCTTGGTTTCCCTATACTTTGTGCATAACTGATCCCTGCTTCGGGAGCTAAATAATTACTCTACCGCCGCTCCACCCCTCACCCTCCTCCATCCCTGTGAATCTACCATCTACGTCCCCCGGGAAGCAGCTTTGTCAGAATTAGTTGACTGTAGCTAGGATGGGAGTAAAGTAATGGAAAAAACAGAGAAAGGGAGAAGTGAATGGGAGTAAGAACCAGAAGGGCCTTGGCTGAGAGCTAATGGTGTCTGCAGACCCACTCCCAGGAACCTGGCAGGGTCCCAAACCCCTCCTGCAGAAGTTTCCATGTGCAGGAGGGATGGCCAGAGGGTGTGGGATGGAGGGCTGCCACCAGCTGGTCAAAGGTGTCTTTGAGGCAAACAAAACATTGGGAACACATGAGCCTGTTTTTCTAGAGCATTTCTGGTCAGCATTTCATATATCTTTGCTAGTGGCTCCTTGGCCAGACAAACAGAGGGTGTCAGTGTCCTTTCTGGGGATTGGCCTGATAAGAAACTGGCTGGTAGCCCTACAGGGGAAAAAAGTCACCACTGGCTGGGCCCCTAAATGAGCTCCAGCCTGAGGCGAGCTGCTGTTCTGCTCACAAAGGCAGGTCACAGCAACCCAGCCCAAGTCTGTCTCCTAAGACAAGTCAGGCCCACCAGCCTATGCATAGGTAGCCAACCACATGCTTCTCTTGCTCATCAAGGAGCCTGATACTCCACATCATGGCTTCGTCCGTGATTAGTAGTGCACGGATGGATGATGGATGATGGGTATTATGGGTTGTGAGGTGGCCGGGTCAACTTTCCTTCTAATAAGTCAGTTTTATTTTTAAAAAATTTTTTTAAAGATTTTATTTATTTATTTGAGAGAGAGAGAACGAGAGATAGAGAGCATGAGAGGGAAGAGGGTCAGAGGGAGAAGCAGACTCCCTGCTGAGCAGGGAGCCCGATGTGAGACTCGATCCCAGGACTCCAGGATCATGACCTGAGCCGAAGGCAGTCGCTTAACCAACTGAGCCACCCAGGCACCCTAATAAGTCAGTTTTAGTGGGAGAGAGGGACAAAGATGTCACAGGAATACAGGTACTGTCCAGGGTGGGCATCCTGGGTGGGTTCTGAAGGGAGCACCTGGGCAGCCTGCCGGCAAGCAGGCTTCAAAAAGGAGCTGGGCTTCCCTGGATAGGAGGGAAGTTGCTGACAAGGAGAGACCTGGCCCAGGTTTGTGGCAGTGACAATATCAGACTCTGGCAGGCTTTTCCAGTCAGGGGACTCTGTGGGGGCTCGGGGTGGCATGGCAGTGCCCGAGTCCCAGCGTGGGCAAAGGAAGGAGAAAATGCCGTTCAACTTCAGAGGAGACCTTAAGGCTCTGGAACAGGGTGGGCAGGGGTCAGCAAACCACAGCCCACAGGCCTGCTGTGGCTCACTGCCTGTTTTCGTAAACAGTTTCATTGGTACACAGTCATATCTATTCCTGCGTGTCTTGTCTACGGCTGCTTTCACGTGTCAGCGGCTGCCGAGTCGTTGTGACTACTTGAGGCCGCATGGCCGGCAGAGCTCTAATAGTTATTATCTGGCCCTTTGTAGGAAAGCTGTGCTGACCCCTAGTCTAGGGCGTATTGGGTTCTGTCTGTGCTTTCTAAAAAGATAAACCCCCTCTCAAAAGAAAACTCCCCTTATGAGGTACCCCAGATTCTGTTTTGACTGTTCTACCAAATGGTTCTAGTGGCCAAGACTCCATCTGCATAGGAAAAAAGATATGTGTCCATGAAACATAACAGAGCATCCCTGTATATACTTGAGATTAAGTTCAGCTGTAGGTAACTAAAAACCTCAAGACAAGATAGAAAGTCCACAGGTATGCCTTCAAGAGCTGGTGGGCAGCTCTGTTCCGTGGGCCCCTTTAGCCCTCCACCATCTCTAGGGTCTGGTCCCCATTCCCTCGGTCCAAGGCACAGCTGCATTCCAGGCAGCAAGAAAGAGGAAGAAAGTAGGAACAAGTATTGCGGGTATCATCAAAAAGACGAGAAATAGCAAGTATTGGCGAGGATGTGGAGAAAAGAGAGCTTGCGGGTGCTGTGAACTACCCTCTGATCTAGGAATTCTGCCTCTGGCTATTTTTCTGTAGAAAATGAAAACACCGGGCACGTCTAATGCGTGACAAGCGTCTGTAGAATAGATGAATGCATGAATGTTCACAGTAAGCATGTTTTTTGTCTTCACCTCTTACTCCTTCCTCCCCTGTTCCCTTTCTGATGCTTTCTTCTTTCTTCCCCACTTGTGCCCAGTGCTTCTCTCAGACACATGGACATTATATGGTCCTGCTGGGCTTGAAAGATTATTGACCCTCCAAAGCCCAATGACTCGGTATCAGAAAATCTAAGTTTTCTCCTTTTCTCTACTTTTTCATGAAGCGTGTCGTAATTTCCCAGCAGGAGTGGAAGTGATCAGGACAATTGAAATGTTTGCACAGGTACAAGAATGTGAGGGAGAGGGAACAAGAGAAAAGAGGGGAATTTGAAGGGGTGAAAGCAAACCCTCACGTAGTTTCTGACCAGTGGAAGGAAATTCAACTTGCATTCAAGGGCAATTTTGCCATTGATTGTAACGGTCATCAAGCAGGGTGCCAGAAAAAAAAAATTTCATGCTGATTTTTATTTGTTAATTTTAACAAGTGGGACTTCCTCATTTGCCTGAGAGGGAGCTAGACAAGGATGCACAGTTTACTGTTAATTGGAAAATGAATAAAATGTTAACATATCTTTGGTTTCCCCTAAAAATATCTAAATTAGCACAGGGCCCTGATTACCATCCGATACATGCATTCAGGTTGTAAATGAGCTCAGTTTTTAACAACTGAGCAAGTGAGAGATGTATTATGTAGTTATTTCGATAACAGTGACCTCCAGAACTGTCCCATCCCAAGAAAACAAACACACACACAAACACACACACACAAGCCTAGGAAGGGGCCAAGGGCATATAATGCCTGTCTCAAGGAAGGTTTCTGATAGCTGCCACGTGATAGTTTTGATAACAACCCATTCACCCAAACTTAGACCACACCTGGCTGTGTGAGAGGCTGAGAAATAAGTCTTTCATCTGGGTGACCACGTGTCTTGCTAAAAATATCAGTGACTGTGGAAAAAAGTAGCATGCTTCCTCTTTGTTATGGAAGAGTTGTTTTTATTGCTATTTTTGTGGGTAAATTTCATTTTGTTTTAATATTAATATTGTTACACTAACAGTCTTTTGGCTAACATTTGCATGACATACTTTTTCCATTCCTATCTTTTTCAAATTTTCTGAATGGATTCATTTAAGCCAAGTATCTTGGCCATAGCACGTAGCTGGATTTTGTTTTCTTTTCTATTCAATCTGATAATTCTGTCTTTAAATAGGTGACTAAATCCATTACCTTCATTGTGTACTATTTTATTTTTGTTTTCTGTTTACTATCCACTTTTTCCTTTATTTCTGTCTTTTCCCTCTGTCTATAATGGATGTTGAGTTGGGTAGAATTGTATAGATCTTTCTATTCCGTCAGGCTCAAAGGAATTCAGTCTTGGTTGAGGAGTCCAGTGAAAGTCCCTGGGATGTGCTTATGGGCTCTGATCGATCCATCTAGCGCCATGTGTATACTCCCAAGCCAGTCATCGCCACTGGGTTGGGAGTGGTGGTGGTACTGTCCCTGGCCATGCTTGGGTCATGAACCAGCCTCGTAGTCAGGCAGAGGGATTAGACCCACCCAATAAGAGAGATGAGACAGGGAGGGGGGAGGAGGTGTCTGCTGAGGAGGATCTATCCTAAGCACATATATACTTAACAACAGAGCTTCAAAATATATGATAAAATTGATAGGACAGAAGGGGAAATCGACAAATCCACTATCAGTTGGAAAGTTCACAACTTTATTTTTCCTACAGCATTGGAAGACTGGAAGAGAATTCATTTTCTCTCCTCTGCCTGAATAATTGGAAGATTAATAGCTCCTTGCCCTCAAGGTAGGGAAATATTTTTTTTTCTTTTGCTAATTATTCTGCCTTAGAATTTAACGAGTCATGGAGAATGGTTGTGAAAGAAAAAGTGAAAGGAGAGTGCCTTTGAGATTAAGCAGAGGAGGGAGGGGATTTTACCCAGACTAAGGTCAAAGATGGGAGCGGAAGTGAGTCTAAAGCAGAACCACACACCGCTCAGTGACACCGCTTAAGGAGGTTGTGAAGCCTCACCTGAATGGCAATATGGTGCTTTAGGGAGGTGGATCTGCAAGCACTGAGACATGCTTCCCAAAGCTTTCTGCACCCAAGTGAACAGGTGCTGTTGGACGTAAAGGGAACGTGTGAGCTATGACGATGGATATCTAGGCAGTCATTAATGGAGACAGATTACTTATGAAGGAAGGGGACTCCCTGATGTCCTGGTGTGGGCTAGGACCCAAGAACAAATGCAAAATCTGTAGGGAAGTGTGCGGAAAGATCCAGTAATGAATGAAATTGGATTATCATCATAATTCAGTGAGAGCTTAGAGTTGAGTTCATTTATTTCTTCCTTTTCACTATATGCCTTTCCCTTTCCCTTCCTTCCTTCTTTCCTTCCTCCCTCCCTCCCCCCACCCTTTCCTTACTGCACTGACTAGAGCTTCCAGTATGATGTTGAATGACAGTGGTGAGAGAAGACATTCTTACCTTATTCTTGATCTTGAGGAAAAATATTCATTTTTCACCATTAAAAATGATATTTGCTATAAGTCTTTTGTACATGTCCTTTATTAGGTTAAATAAGTTTCCTGCTCACCCCTCCCCTGCAGTTTTCCAAGAGTTTTTTTATCATGAATAAATGTCAAATTTCGTCAAATGCTTTTTCTGCATCTATTTAGATGATAATATAGCTTCCTTCTGTTAATATGGTGAAATATATTGATTGTTTTTCAAATGTTGAACCAGCTAATTATTCCTGGGCTAAACTTCTTTCAGTCATATTATATTGTCCACTCTGTATAATTCTGGATTCTATTTGCTAATATTTTTGACAACTATTTGCATCTATGTTTATGATTGATATTGGCCTATATTATTGCAATGTCTTTGTCTGGTTTTGACATTTAGGGTAACACTGACCCCACAAAATGAATTGGGAAGAGGTCTTGTCTCTTGTCTTTTCTGGAAAAGAGTGTATAGAATTGAGTGAATTTTGGTAGTTTGCATCTTCCAAAGAATTGTTTTATTTTTTTGGTAAAGTTATTGAATTTATGAGAATAGAGTTGTTTGTAGAATTCTCTTTTATCCTTTTAATGTCCATGGGGTCTGTAGTGATATCCCCTCTTTCATTCCTGATACTAGTTCTTTGTTTCTTCTCTCTTCTTCTTGCTCAGTCTGGCTTAAAGTTTTCTCAATTTTATTGATCTCTGTAAAGAAACAGCTTTTGGGTTCATTTTGTTTCTCTATTGTCTTTCTTTTTTTTTTTTTTTAAGATTTTATTTGTTTATTTGAGAGAAAGAGAATGAGAGATAGAGAGCACGAGAGGGAAGAGGGTCAGAGGGAGAAGCCGACTCCCTGCCAAGCAGGGAGCCCGATGTGGGACTCGATCCTGGGACTCTGGGATCATGACCTGGGCCGAAGGCAGTCGCTTAACCAACTGAGCCACCCAGGCGCCCCTCTATTGTCTTTCTGTTTTCATTTTCACTGTGCTCTGATCTTTATTATTTCCTTTTTTATACTTGCTTTGGGTGTAATTTTTTTCCAGTTTGTTAAGATAGAAGTTTAGACTACTAATTTGAGATCTATTGATTTTCTAGTACATGCACATAGTTTTGTAATTTCCCTGTAAGCATGGCGTCAGCTGCATCCTACAAATTGTGATGTTATATTTTCATTTTTATTTAATTCACAATAATTTGTAATTTCCTTTGAGACTTCATTTGTAACTCATGAGTTAGTGAGAAGTGTTTTTTAATTCAAAAATTTGAGGGATTTTCCAGATATTTTTCTATTTTTGGTGTCTACTTAATTCTGTTAGTGTTTGAAACATCTTTTGTATGATTTCTAGTCTTTTAAATTTGTTAAAGTATATTCTATGACCCAGAATACGGTCTATTTTGGTGACTGTTCTATGTGCACTTAAAAGAATATGCAAGGGCACCTGGGTGGCTCAGTCGGTTGAGCATCTGACTCCTGATTTCAGCTCAGGTCATGATTTCAGGGCTGTGGGATTGAGCCCCATGTTGGGCTCCACGCTGGGTGTGGAGCCTGCTTGAGATTCTCTCTCTCACTCTCTCTCTCCCTCAGCCCCTCCCCCAACTCTCTCCTCTCCAAAAAAATATATATGTATATATTATATTTCTATATATTATATATATGCATTATATATAATATTATATATATAAATTATATATGTATATGCATTCTGCTGATGCTGGATGTAGTGTTCAAGAAATGTCAGTTAGGTCAAGTTGGTTGATAGTGTTGTTCAGGTCTTTTATTTTCTTACTGATTTTCTGTCTTGTTCTTTCAATTACTGATTGAGGAGTACTGAAGTTTTTACTTCTAACTGTAGATTTCTCTATTTCTCTTTTAGTTCTATTAGCTTTTGCTTCCTGTTTTATAGTTCTTTTGTTTGGTACATATACATTTATTTAGAACTCTTATGTTTTCTTAAGGTCTTTTTATCCCTGATAATATTCCTTGTTCTGGAGTCTTCTTTGTTTGGTATTAATATAGCTATTCCAGGTTTTTTTTGTTTAGTGATGACATGGTATGTCTTTTAATTTATTTACGTCTTTATACTTAAAGGGGATTTCTTGTAGAAATATCCGGGCCTTGCTTTTATGTTCAATTTGGCAATCTGTGTCTTTTAATGGATTATCTAATCATACCAAGTAAAAGACAGAGATTGAGGGGCGCCTGGGTGGCTCAGTCATTAAGCGTCTGCCTTCGGCTCAGGTCATGATCTCGGGATCCTCGGATGGAGCCCCGCGTCGGGCTCCCTGCTCCGCGGGAAGCCTGCTTCTCCCTCTCCCACTCCCCCTGCTTGTGTTCCCTCTCTCGCTGTCTCCCTCTCTGTCAAATAAATAAATAAAATCTTTAAAAAATAATAAAAAATAAAAGACAGAAATTGATTATTGATTATTATGTGGTTAGATTAAAATCTCCCTTATAGCTCAATGTTTTCTATTTGTTCCATCTGTTCTTTATTTTTTCCTTTATCTGTATTCTTTTGGGTTAATTAATTGAACATATTTGATGATTCCATTTTGTCTAATAATGTATTGACATTATTTATAACTTAAAATTTTTTTATGTGGTTACCTCTGCATTTACAATACACATCTTTAATTAAAGCATACCTTCAAATAATATTATATTGCTTCATGTGTAGTGTAAGGACCTCATAACAATATATTCCTAATCCCTCCCTTTCATCCTTTCCGCTATTATTACATACATTTTACTTACATAAGCTTTAAAAAATATGTTATTTTTGCTTTGGACAAGCCATTTATTTTTTAGAGTAATTAAACATTAAAAAAATACTTTTATTTTACCATCAATTATTCCATTTCCTTGTCCTGCATTTTTTGTGTAAATCCAAGTTTCAGTTCAATATCATATTCCTGTGCCTGAAGAACTTCTCTTAAAATGTATTATAGTATAGTTCTGCTGACAATGAATTCTCTGTCTTGTCTGAAAAATTCTTTATTTCTCTTTCATTTTTGAAAAATATTTTCACCAGGTATAGATCTGTGGGTTGATGTTGGTTTTTTTTCCCCCCTTCCTTTCTGTACTTTATTTTTTTTTGAAGATTTCTTTATTTATTTGTGAGAGAGAGAGACTGCAAACAGTGAATGAATGGGGGAGGGGCAGAGGGAGATACTCTTCAAGCAGACTCCCCACTGAGCATGGAGGTGGATGGGGGCTCAATTTCACAACCCATGACATCATGACCTGAGCCGAAACCAAGAGTTGGACACCCAACCTACTGAGTCATCCAGGCGCCCCCCCCCTTTCAGCACTTTATTAAAACTGCCACTCCTAGGGGTGCCTGGGTGACTCAGTGGGTTAAGTGTTTGCCTTTGGCTCAGATCAAGATCCCAGGGTCCTGAGATCGAGCCCCACATCAGGCTCCCTGCTCAGTGGGAAACCTGCTTCTCCCTCTCCCTCTGCCTGCTGCTCTGCCTACTTCTGCTCTCTCTCTGTCTCTGTCAAATAAATAAATAAAATCTTTAATAAATAAATAAATAAATAAAAAATAAAAGTGCCATTTCTTGGGGGACCTGAGCGGCTCAGTCCATTACGTGTCTGACTCTTGGTTTCAACTTAGGCCATGATCTTAGGATCCTGAGATTGAACCTCGCATTGGGCTCCACGCTCAGCAGGGAGTCTGAGGATTCACTCTCCCTCTCTCTCTGCCCCTCTCCTGCTTATGCATGCTCTCTCTCTCTCTCATAAATAAATAAGTCTTCAAAACAAAAACAAAAACAAAACAAAACAAAACCCTGCCACTCTTCTGACTTGCATGGTTTCTGACAAAAGGAAAAGTAAAAGAAATCATTTTGCTCACTCATGTTTATGGACTGATACAACCATTTCTCGTATAGCATATTGCCACTTGGTTCGTACGATCCTGTGAGATAAGCAATTACTATTCCCATTTACAGATGATATTCAGCGAGAATGAGAAGAGGAGCCAGGACTCCATTTAAGTCCTACCTAATCTCATGGGGCCGCCACTCCAGGGTGCCTTCTGAGACTGTGAAGTGTGTGAGATTAGGGACCAGGCGGTGGCACTGCCCATGTCCTCAGCCTACATTCAGGAAAGCTTTGAAGGACTGAGAGGATTGGGGGAACAAAGGCATTTAGGGTGAGGGGAAGACGTGGCTTGGCTCTGGGTGGACTGAGGCGGGGTGGGTGAAGCTGGTGGGCTTCACACGTGGGCTCAGTAGGAAGCAGATCTTGGGGGAAGGAGTACTAATGAATGGCTGGAGACACGTGGAAGGCTTTTCTCTTTGCTCCCACGTGAGAGAGGGTGGAGTGCTCACAACCTTGGAACGCGGACCCCATTCCAGGGCAGGGGTGGAGCATGTCCTGATGTTGAGGAATCCAGGCCCTGGGGATTGGGGGTGAAGGCATGTGCATGGGAAAGGCAGTGATGAAGAATGTAGCTGCAGGATAACAGCCTTGAGGCTTCTGCCCACTCAGAACTCTCTCCTCTTCTTCAGAATCACCCCAGCCTGGAACTCCAAGAAGAAAGCATTGGGGGGGGGTTGCACCTCTTTTCTTTTACACATGTGCATGCACCCACACACACGCGCGCACACACACACACACACACACACAATCCTTTTGTGCCTTCCCCTAGGTTTAATTACATATTCATTCATTCATTTCTCTATTCATACTTTATCTAAATAGACATTATTGGCACCTCCTACCCTGTAAGCTGTTTTTCCTGAATGCAGGGGGTGGGGGTAGGCAAAGCATGCAGCTGAGTGGCCCACAGTTCCCTGCTCCCCTCCGAGATGAACCCAAGTAAGCCCTGCATGTGAGGCTCAGTTTTCTGGGGTCCCCCACAGAGAAGTAATGCCCTGGTGTTATGTGGGCAGCTGGCCTGGCACCAGATCCCTGCTGGGAGCATGAGCAAGGTTCACCTTTGAGTCCGTGTCTCCCTACACAAGAAGCCACTCTTCCTCACTATTTAATACACTGTGTGATTCTGCCCTAACCTGTTTCTCCTGCCTCCTTTCCCCTGCGCCTCCCCCCTCCCCGCCCCGGGGGGGACCACCCTGCTGGACCACCTATTCCTGAGGCTGGCCTTCCACTTCCAGGTGTGCAAGCCTTCCTGCCTCCCCACTGCTCATTCACACCACCATGCCCTCCAAAGGCCACCTTCAAGGCCACGTCCTCCAGTAAGCCTTCTGGGAATCCCCTAATCGGAATTCATCATGTTAACCTCTTGACTTTCATATCAAATTGCCTGTTCCTCTGTTCCATACCTAACCTGGTTTGGTCTATTTTCAATAGAGGCAGCTCCTAGAGAATGGACTATCACTGTTCTTCCCCAACCCCAGGTGTGCTCAACAATGTTGAGACATGACCGGGCCTTTCTTGTCGGAAACCCTTCCGTGGGCTCCCTTTGCTCTGGAGATCAAGTCCCAGCCTGTGAGGCTCCGTGTGAGCTGGCCTCCCTCTCCCACCTCATCTGTAAACCCCACGAGACCAGGGATCAGAGGAGACCACACTGTGTGCCACTCATCCCAAACGGCTGGGCAGACAGAGCCGACCGAGCTCAGCCCCAGTCCCAGTGCGGGGGTTCTGCTGGGCTGCAGTGGCCTGGAGGAAAGGACACCCACTTCCCTTGCAGGAGTAGTGAAGTGAGGATGGGCCCCCAGAGAAGCCGTCCGCTCCCCGCTTCCTGGAGCATGAAAGACACAGAGGCATGCTAAGCCCTTCCCCTCCATCCTTGTCTGGCTCCGACAGAATCCAGGGCCGAGGAGAGTAATTCTCTGGAAGAACACTCTGCAGCTGTGGAAAGTCCCCTTAGTAATGCTTCCTGACCCCTTGGTCTAAATTGTCTGCTATGTCTGGCTTCACAGGCTTCTAAAGGAAAGGTCCACATATTTGGGGTATGATTCCATCTGATGCTAACCTGATATTTCTAGCAGCTTCCACACACCCTGAGGAAAGTGGAAGTCATGAATTGGAGGAGGATATGGTCACTGTTCTGGAATTCCAGGCTTAGAAAAGCACAAAGACTCAGCATCTAGTTCGCCAACCTTGGCCCCTGGGCTCATTGCAATTTCAGTTTTCTTCATCTGTCCAATAATGCGGTAACTAATAATAACTAAAACGATAGTTAGAAGGAGAGTTGTATTTTCAGACTTTTTTCCCATGGCTAGGGAAACCTCTTTAAAGAAAAGCTGTCACAGGAAGCAGCAGCGTGAGGACATCCTTGGAGCTGCAGCTGCGTTGGAAGTGGGAACTGGGCCTCTGTTTCCGAACTCCCTTCCCAGGCGAGGCAGAAACCCCGGGGCTCCTCTGGGCCCTGTTTAAAAAACCGTTACTGACTCAGCCATCCCTGCTTCTAGGTATTAAGAGAAATGCAAATAGGTCCACACAAAAAACCTGTACACAAATGTTCATTGCAGCCTTTTTGGTAACAGCTCCAAATGGGAAGCAACCTCAATGTCCATCATCCGGTGAACCGAGAAGAGCAAATGATGTATTTGTACAATGGAATATGGCCAAGTGACGAAAAGGACCGGATGAACTATTGACACATGCAGAGGCATGAATGAATCTCAAAATCAGGAGGCTGAGGTGAAAAGGAGCCAGACCAAAAGAGGTATATCCCGTACAACTGCATTTGTACAAACTCTAGAAAATGCCAACTAATCTGTAGTGATGGAGAGTGGGTCATTGGTTGCCTGGGGGTGGGGGTGGGGGTGGGGAGGAAGGGAAGGGGGCCAAAGGGCATTAGGAAGTCTTTAGGGGTGATGGAAATGTTCCATATCTTGATTAAGGGATGGTTTATAGGTATATGTGTTCTATATATCAAGACATATCAGATAGTACACTTCATGTACAACTTATTGTATGCTAATTATATCTCAATAAAATTATAAAAGGAAAAAAAGTCCATCAGATTGTTGTGTCTCAGAGAACTAGCTTATTTTTATTTTTACTTTTTTAAAAGATTTTATTTTATTTATTTGCCAGAGAGGGAGAGAGAGAGAAGCAGACTCCCCACTGAGCAAGGAAACCGACGTGGGACTCGATCCCAGGACCCTGGGATCATGACCTGAGCTGAAGGCAGACGCTTAACCATTGAGCCACCCAGGCGCCCCTCAGACAACTAGCTTAAAAGGCACAAAAATTCTCACCAAATTGTCACCAAAGCTAGTTCTGGGACCTTATTCTCCCCAGCACGCTGTGACCAACGTTGAAGCCAATGTCTGTCCGGCTAGCGTTCACCAGCTGGGGAGAGGTTCTAGAGATTTCCAGGAGGATACATGAGAAGACCTCTTTGTCTTTTTGCTGGCAAATAACATTAGAACCTGCAGTTTTTGGATTGTGAGCGGCTGCCTGCAAGAGCCCCAGAGCCTCACTTGCAGCGCCTTCACTGGCAGGCTGGGTCACCTCCCACAGCGAGCGTTTCCAAAAATCCCTCACTGCAGAGCTCTATTTTCCATTATCTTCAAACCGCCTTCTTGGAAGGACTGCTCCCACCCGGGTCTTGCTGAAGACGGGCGTCAGGTTTATGAGGACCTGTCCCCTGGGAGCCGCTTCTCCAGGAATGGGGTCCCCGTGCAGTCAGCAGTGGAGTGGGGTGCAGGCTCATGGATTTTTCCAAACATTGGAATGAAATGAAAAAAAAACACTGGTGCTACTACAGGTGCAAAGCAGAGAAGCAAGGCAGACATTTATTTATGTCCTTCTCTGCCAAGAGCCTCTAAGTGTCTGGCAGGAAGGACTCAGAAACAGACCAGAAAAGTACTAATCAAGCAACACGTGTTTTGGTTTGATTCTTTTTATTCTTTTGACTTCTTTCCTGGTACCCATTAGTGCTGGGAAATGCATAGGAAGCTCAGAAATGAGGGTATCGATGATCCACTCCGAGATAAGGCGGGTGTGATGAGTGGCAGTGTGGGGCTGACGGTGGTCAATGTACTACTTTGGGATGACCCCAAACACTTTCCAAATTTCCTTAGGCCTCTAAACTGTTAGGAATTAAAGAAGGTAGGAAATTCTTTTGGCCTAGAATCATCAGCAAGGAGGAAATGGGGTTTAAGAAATGGAGTGGAAGAAAACCATGAGGGAGAGGAGAAAGGGTAAGAAAGTCCAATGATAAAGCAAGAAATAAATGTAAAAGAGAGTGGAATTTAATTTGATGGGACACAATGCTGAATATGACAATAATTATGTAAAAATTAAATAAAACCCAGAAATACGTTCATTCATATGTCTCTATACACCACTGAAAATGCACATACACCGTCTGGAGGGGTACACTTCAGACCACAAGCAATGGGAATGTCAGTCGGAGTGTGGGGTAATCAAACAGGAGTTTTCGTTTATCTCTGTTGTTTAAATATTTTATCATTAACTATTCCCAAGACATCTGTGCATTTTTACTTCATTATTTATTTTTCAACTTTTTTTATGGTGGTAAAAGATATGTAACATAGGGCGCCTGGGTGGCTCAGCTGGTTAAGCGACTGCCTTCGGCTCAGGTCATGATCCTGGAGTCCGGGGATCCAGTCCCACATCGGGCTCCCTGCTCAGCAGGGAGTCTGCTTCTCCCTCTGACCCTCTTCCCTCTCGTGCTCTCTATCTCTCATTCTCTCTCTCTCAAATAAATAAATAAAATCTTTAAAAAAAAAGATATGTAACATAAAATTTATCGTCTTAACCATTTCCAAGCATATGGTTCAGTAGCATGACGTGCATTCTCCTTGCCGTGCATCCATTCTTCTCCAGAACTTTTTACTCTTCACCCCCAGTGGAAACTCTGTAGCCACTAAACAGTAACATCTCCCAGTCCCTGGTAACCACGATTCTATTTCCTGTCTCCATGAATTTGACTACTCCAGGCACCTCATGTAAGTGGAATTATACAATATTTGTCCTTTGGGGTCTGGCTTATTTCACGGAGCATAATGTTTTCAAAGGTTGTGCCTGTTGTAGCACATGTCAGAATTTTATTCCCTTTTAAGATGGAATAAATTTATGCTGTATGGATATACCATACTTTGTTTATCCATTCATCCATCCATGGAAATTGGGGTTGTTGCCGCCTTTTGGCTATTCTGAGTAATGCTGCTCCAAACATGGGATTACAAATTTCTCTTTGAGAACTTGCTTTCAATTCTTTTTTTTTTTTTAAGATTTTATTTATTTGAGGGAGAGAGAGTGTGAGGGGGAAGAGCAGAGGGGGAAAGAGAGTGAGGGGGAAAGAATCTCAAGCAGACTCTGCGCTGAGCTTGGAGCCCGATGTGGGGCCCAGTTCCACAACCCTGAGATCATGACCGAAGCCGAAACTAAGAGTCGGACACCCAACCAACTGAGCCACCCAGATGCCCCTTTGCTTTCAATTCTTTGGGTATACACCCAGAAGTGGGATTGCTGGAGCCTACGGTAATCTAATTTGTGCTAATTTATTTGTGCGAGCAACCACCGTACCGTTTTGCACAGCAACTACAGCCTTTTACCCACCAGCCATGCACAGGGGTCTGATATCTCCACTTACTTGCCAACACTTATTAGTTTCTCTTTATTTTTTTGATAACAGCCATCCTAATGGATATGAAGTGGTAACTCCTTACAGCTTTTTTTTTTAAAGATTTTTATTTATTTATTGAGAGAGAGAGAGAATGGTAGAGAGAGAGCATGAGAAGGAAGAAGGTCAGAGGGAGAAGCAGACTCCCCCCTGAGCAGGGAGCCCGATGCGGGACTTGATCCCAGGACTCCAGGATCATGACCTGAGCCAAAGGGAGTCGCTTAACCAACTGAGCCACCCAGGCACCCGCTCCTTACAGCTTTGAAGTGCATTTTCCTAATGATTACTGATGGTGAGTATCATTTCATGTGGATCTGTGAATATGGTTTTTGTTTTAAAGTTTATTTATTTATGTATTTTTAAGTAATCTCTACACCCCAACGATCTCAGGGACCCAAATTCATGATCCTGAGATCAAGAGTTGCATGCTCTTCGGACTGAGCCAGCCAGGTGCCCCATCATGTGAATCTGGGAATTTTTTTTTTTAAAGATTTTATTTATTTATTTGACAGAGAGGGAGACAGCAAGAGAGGGAACACAAGCAGGGGGAGTGGGAGAGGGAGAAGCAGGCTTCCCGCTGAGCAGGGAGCCCGATGCGGGGCTCGATCCCAGGACCCTGAGATCACCACCTGAGCCGAAGGCAGACGCTTAATGCCTGAGCCACCCAGGCACCCCTGAATCTGAGAATTTTTAAGTAATATAATATTTAGAAGATTTCAGCCTGAGATGTGATCTTTCTGCACAGCGTGGAGGCTGCCCTCCTCTGCATTGGTAGCTAGACAGAGAGGGGTAGGGGTCAGGGATGTGGGAAGGTAGAGGAGAGAGGGAAGGAAAGTCCTTTCAATCAGCATATTAGATAAGGAAGCTACGACCCACCTGAGAAGTACACAGCTATTTTGCTTCTAGATGGGCAGAAACCAGCCCCTAGATAGGGCTGTCCAGCTGTGGCTGAAAGGCAGCCTCTGCAAAAGTTAAGGGCAATTTGCGGGTGGGAAACATGCTCATTCCCAAGTAGTGGTGAAGACGCAGTCCAGGTTGGGTGCAGACTTGCGTCACCTCTGGACAGTTTCTGGAAATGGCCCTGAACAGCTGTTGACTAATCCACACAGTTTAAAGAGATTTTCTGAAAGGGTGTGGCAGCCTGGCTATCTTCACTTTATCGAGCTTCCTATTTGCAGAGTGCGCTCAAGGATTTTTCTCCGCATCCTCCCACCTTTCTCTCTGATCGGCTCTGGTCACGTGGGTTTCTGACGGGGTGGGGTGGGGCGGGGGGGGATTGTGTGAGATGCAGCCAAAATCAAAGCGAGCAATAAGACTTCTTGGCGGAGATTTTGCTACCTCTGAGCTCAAAAGCTGAAGGCTTTTCAGTAATATGACTTGTCCTTGACGTAACACTTTCTTAAGAAATTTTGCCCAAACCCGAAGTCAAGCTGGATATTTGTCACCGGCACCCTTTCCTATCTTACCATTTCCAAGCCTAATTCGGCTTCCTGGGGTGTTGTGGTGTTTTTTAGTTTAAAAATAAACAAACCCCCCAAAACAAATTAACAAAATCCCTTTGACATTCCCACAAAGAGCACACTGTACTGGGAGGTTTGCAGTTGGGCAAAGTGACCTAAGAGAGTTACTTACTCAAAATCTTGATGTCACTGCAATTCAGTTAAGCTGGAAGGGCCCCTGCTTTGAGGGGCCTGTGCCCTGCCATTCCATCTGGCAAATCGGCCCTTCCCCACATCATTTCCTTTGTAAAGCCTTCCCCGGGTCCCCTAGGCAGTTAGAAACTCCCTCCTTTGGCCTCACTCAGCACCTTGAGTGCACTTAGTATGCACTTAGTACATCCAAGTGGCGCCCCATGTAGACATTTCCTCTCTCCCATTAGCCTAGAACCTTGCAAAGTGTCCGACACAATAGGCCTTCTGGAATCTGTGAAGAGTCAAGCCAGTTTTCGTGCCGTGGCCTCCGATGTAGGCAGGAACCAGGCTGGACCAGGCTCCACAGTTTCCAACCCCAGTGTCTACCGAGCACAGGGGACCGGGGAGAGGCCACCGGCAATGCCACTGGTGGGATCCAGGGTACTCCTGTCCCCGGTCCTCAGGAGGATGCTGCTCCCACAGCCAGCCCCCACTGGGCTTCCCATACTCAGAGGGGAAGTGTGGGCTTGCTACTGAGAAAAGCCACAGACCTACAGTCCTAAGCACTTTCCCAGAAACTTGAGCCTGACCCCAGGATAGCACCCCACCAAGTTGCTCTGGGCCAGTGCCAGTTTTGGTACTTCCGGGGGGCTTCCTGACTCTGGAAAACGTGGCTCCCTGCGGCCAGTGGCAGGCCTGCCTTCAGGGTCCGGAAACCACCGGGGGCTGAGGAGCCACCCAAGGGCAGGCTCCTCCGTTCAGATTGTGGTGGGGAATATAAATTGAGGCGACACCTATTTGTGGAATGCCTGGGGCTGTCTGCCCCCACCTCTGCCCGTTTCCTGTGCCCTTGGCCACCAGGAGCTGTTGGCAAGGCTTCTGTGCCAGATGCAGCAGCTCAGGGCTTTTTAAGTTTTCTTCCCATGCATTTGCTTTAAAATGAAGGACTAAAAAAAAAAGAAGAAGAAGAAGCTAAAATGAAGGACTAAGTTCCTCTCTCTCTCTCTGCATTTGGAACACTCAGCAAACATTTCCAACACATCCAGGGGAGCTTTAAGCAGCTTGGATCTGACCCATTATTACTCTTTACATCTTCTGTCTAACTTCTTTGTGTCCCTTTCATGCATTTATAATTTTTTTTGAGTTACCAAAACAATACAACTGGACACAGAAAATTGGAAAGTACAGAAAAGAGGAAAAGAACCCCGTTTACTCAAAATCCCATCAGCGTAACAACCATTGGGATGTATCTGAGCTCTCTCCCGGGCGAGTGTCTCTGCTCAGCCGAAGTCAGAGTGAACGGGACACACTGGGATCCGTCTGGGCTTTCGTCCCTGTTCACATGGTGCCATGAGTAGCTTTTTCTTGAAACCCTATGTTCACCATAAATCGTTTTAGCATTTATAGAATGTTAAAGGATGGAATTTAAAACCGTCCCTTACTTGTTTCTTAAAAAATTTTTACTTCTAGGGGCGCCTGGGTGGCTCAGTGGGTTAAGCATCTACCTTTGACTCGGGTCATGATCCCGTGGCTCTGGGATCAAGCCCCGCCTCAGGCTCCCTGCTCAGCGGGGAGTCTGCTTCTCCCTCATCCTCTGCCTGCCGCTCCCCCTGCTTGTGCTCTCTCTCTCGCTCTCGCTCTCTCTCTGTCAAATAAATAGATAAAATCTTAAAAAATAAAATAAATAAGTAAATAAATAATTTTACTTCTAGCAGAGTTATTCTTTAAAAAAAATTGTGTTGGCCTGTTGGTGGGAATGCAAGCTGGTGCAGCCGCGCTGGAAAACAATATGGAGATTCCTCAAAAAGTTAAAAATAGAACTACCCTACAACCCAGCAGTTACACTATTAAGTATTTATCCAAAGGATACAAAAATGCTGATTCTAAGGGGTACATGCTCCCCAATGTTTACAGCAGCAATGTCCACAATAGCCAAACTATGGAGGGAGCAAATATGTCCATCAACTGATGAATGGATAAAGATGTGGTATATATATACAATGGAATGTTAGCCATCAAAAAGAACAGAATCTTGGGGCACCTGGGTGGCTCAGTGGTTAAGCATCTGCCTTCGGCTCAGGTCATGATCCCAGGGTCCTGGGATCGAGCTCCGCATCAGACTCCTCGCTGGGCGGGAAGCCTGCTTCTCCCTCTCCCACTCCCCCTGCTTGTGTTCCTGCTCTCGCTGTGTCTCTCTCTGTCAAATAAATGAATAAAATATTTTTTTAAAAAAAGAAAAAGAACAAAATCTTGCCATTTGCAACAATGTGGATGGAACTAGAGGGTATTATGCTAATCGAAATAAGTCAGTCAGAGAAAGCCAAATACCATATGATTACACTCACATGTGGAACTTAAGAAATAAAACAGATGAACATAGTGGAAGGGAAGGAAAAATAAAATAACACAAAGACATAGAGGGAGGCAAACCATAAGAGACTCTTAACTATAGTGAACAAACTGAGGGTTGCTGGAGGGGAGGTGGGTGGGGGGGAATGAGTTAGATGGGTGATGGGTATTAAGGAGGGCACTTGTTGGGATAGCACTGGGTGTTTATGGACTTGATGAATCACTAAATTCAACTCCTGAAACCAATACTACACTGTATGTTAACTAACTTGAATTTAAATTTTAAAAAATAATAAATAAAACACATCTTTTAAAAAAATGTGTTGGCATTCTCTCCTTGTGCCCAGCTCTGGACGTCCTGCTCAGCTGTCTTTGGTTTGGTTTTAGTATCTAGGTTTCTGGAGAGTCCCTGCCTCTTCAGGGCTCCTCCCTGTAGCCAGCCCGCAGGGAAAGCACAGGCACTCGGGGCTGCTGGGACTTCCAGCCTCACCTATAGGCCTCCCTGCTTCTGTGTTCCCGTGGTGGGCAACGGTGCAGGCAGTCAGACCCGTAGAATCAATGCGTGGGCCATTTTACATGATTCCTGACCAGCAGCTGAGAAAGTATAGCCTGTCTGCACATGGCCAGGCAGGTGGATGATGATTTCGCCCAAGGCCCTTAAAGAAGAAATGAAAGAATAAATTAAGGGTCCTAGAGCAGCCTTGGCTAACAAATACAGGAACTGACAAAGTGCTGTATACACAAACCACGTGGGAGGTAATTTTTGGAAGATTTAAGGAATTTTCAAGGGCAATTTTTATTTGACTTTCTACTTTCACTCTGACTTTCGGACAAGACATGATTCCATGACTGTTGGGAATGACCGAAGCTAATTTGGTTGCTCTTCTAGCATCTGTCATGTTCTTTCAGTAACCTCCAGGAAGGGGGAAATGATAGAAGCCCTTCGTCCCCTTCTCCAACATCTCCATGTGATGGCATGTGACAACAAAAACAAGTCTTCCACCAAATGCTGCCAAGGGCAACCCTGCATAAAAGCAGTCTATGTAACCTGTTCTTGTAAAGTCAGGGATGGGAGAATCAGCCAACATTCCGTCTGTCCAGCAACAGAGCGCTCCCTGACGTGGCAGGGCCAGGACCAAATGGAACTCAAGACCTAGTCTATACTCCAGAGGGGCTAGAGTGGTGGATACCGTAACAGCTTTCTAGCTAACCACAGTGAGCAACATTCACTTACCCAAGAAAAAGTTATAACTTATTTCTCACGTCTCATGTTAATGACTGAACCCCTTCAATTGCCCAAGACACTTGAATCTCACTTTCGCCCCCTCTGGAATGTGGATTCCTAGTTACACCTTTTGCACTGTGAACTCACCACTTTCAGGATGCAGATGAAGGTCAGCTTACACCTGGAAACAACCAAAACATCACCAACAGGGACTGCTTTCATAACATTGGGCACAATCCTATAACAAAACCCTCTGCTACTGAAATAAAAAAATAAGGAAGCTCTCTGGGAATTGGTGAAGCAAAGCTTCCAGGATGGAGGATTCAGGGCAAGGAGCAAGGTACAGATGTGCAAATGAATAATAACCTACATTTAGTGTACATGGAGGTGGAGGGTAATAAGAATTAATATTTGTACTCGCTTATAATTGCAAAAAGAGTCTCTGGAAGGATATGCCAGAAATTAATGAGTTACCTCTGGGGGTAGGGGTGGGAAACGGGTTTGGAAATGTGGCCAGTAGGCATAGGCGTGGAAGCAAGACTTGTCACTGTAATATATTTTATACTGTTTTCATTTTTAACCATGTGAATATATTACCTATTCTAAGCAAATAAATATATGACTTAATTTGCACAGGCATACATTATACTGTTTATACCAAAGTATTTTAAAGTAATTTCTAGCACAGGCAATATGACAGTGGCCCTCCAACCTGGTGTCCCTTTAAGACAGTGCTTCTCAAACCAGGGGGCCAGGCACACAAAACCACAGGACAAACATCTTACCAGAAGATCTAGAAGGAAAACAGACACAGACATATTCTGGAGTAGAATGTAGCTTTGCTGAGAGCCCTCCTGGCTTGCCGCATATAACCAACCATCAGCCTTCAGTTCTGTGGGGTGGCGTGAGCAATAATTAGGGGCTCTCTGTGCCCAGCATGATGTTAGGGTCTGTCCTTGGGAGTTTCATCTATCTGGGGGTTTTGGACTTTCTAAAGCAAATTTCATTTTGTCTCCACAACACCTCTGAGAAGTAGTAAATATTATCCCTGTTTGACACAGGAAGAAACTAGGGCTCATAGACCACGTGATTTGACTACAGTAGCTCTCAGATCAGGACTTTTATTCTGACACATGAACAGTGGCTATGCCCTGTTACGAATTTACGAATTTATGTGTATCTGGATTTTGCAATTTAAGACAAGAGCTATCACTGTCCTGCACTTGACCTTTGTTTTGTTTTGTTTTTATTTATGTAGCGAATTTTCCTGACAGTTTCTCCAGGAATGTCTACACACACACACACACACAAACAGAAGAGGGTCCGGGGACAATGAAAGGAGGTAAAAGAACTTGAGGCCACGAGGCTTCCACCCCTGTGGCTGGGGGCCACCAAAGTGGCTCTGAGCTTTCTGGCGGCCACTGCTGAAAGGGAACCCCCACTACCTGTCCCAGGCTTGGCCCCTGGAGGAATGCTGGCAGGTGGTGCGGATCTGTGACAGCCCACAGGCTAACATCTCTGTCCACAGAGATGGAAAACAGAAGTCTGGAATTGGAGAGGCTCTTCCTCACCCTTCCAGACCCACTTCCTGGAAAGGGTGAGGTGGGGGTTGATCCCGTGATTGTAGCTCCTTATCAGTGTTTCCGCCTCTGACTCACTTACCACCAACACGCTCAGTCCAGAGAGGTTGTCACCCTGCAAAGGTCAGGGGTGCACGAGGGCCATCTCCAGGTGCCATTTGCACTCTGATCTCAATGGCTTCTATTTGCATCACCCTGATGCTCGTGTAGGAACCAGGACGTGGCATTTTCTCATGTGATTCTGGCATTAACAGGGAGGAAGTTAAGACAGGGGAACGTCATTGCCTTCACTGCAGGGAAAGAAAACAAGATCTCGAACAGGAGATGGAACCAGACCTCGAACCCGAATCAAGAAACGCCCGCCAGGAGCTCTTCCAGCCCTGACAAGCATCAGCGCGCAGAGTCTCGGGATCTGGAGCTGCCCACGCTCCTGGCCGCCGGGGCCCGTTCTCATCTGCTGTGTCTCCAATGCCAGGCAGTCAGAGTGGCTTCCCGGGCAGGAGACCTGTGCAGTCACACCGTCACGTGACTGCTGTCACCACCTGGAAACCCCTAAAATTTTGCCTTTTTTTAAGAGAGAAATGTATTGTGGTAAAACACACAGAACATAAAATTTGACATTTTTAAGTGGATAATTAGTAGCATTAAGTACATTCACAATGTTGTATGGCTATCATCACCATCCATTTCCAGAATGTTCTCATCACCCCAAGGAGAAACTCTGTACCTGTATCTCCCTATCCTCCCCAGCCCCCAGCCCCTAGGCGCCCATATTCCACCTCTGTCTCTATGAATGTAACTATCCTAGGAACCTCATGTAAGTGGAATCATTCAGGATTTGTCCTTTTGTGTCTGGCTTATTTCACTCCGAATAATGTGATCTTCAAGGTTCATCCATGTTGTAGCATGTGTCAGAGTGTCCTCCCTTTCTAAGCCTGAATCATCTTCCATCGCATGGCTTACCACATTTCACTTATGCATTCATCTGTCAGCAGACATTTAGGTTGCTATTTTGCTTTTGGCTATTGTGCATAATGTTGCTATAAACATTAGTGTATGCATTGGTATTCGTTTTTAATTGTTTTAAAAACGGAAGATACAATAATAAATGGAATGTGGCAGATTAAAAACCTTCAAAACCCAAAGCCAATGCGAAGAAAATAGCAAAAAGGATCTTGGGTGGTTAAAATGTAGGGAAACTTGTTCAAGGGCAAGGTTGTTTCCTGGTTGACTTTCTTCCTTGTTCATTTTTGTCAACCTGTTTGTCCTTAACCAGTTGTCAGACACCTTGTTGGTTAAATAACAGCTTTGGTAGGGGAAAAGAAACATTAAATGTATCTACTGACTATAAATGTATCCCACTTTCAGAAATGCTTAATGTGGATAATTATTAAAGCTGGATGATGTGTATGGGGAGATCCACCATACTGTGCTTTGTTAGAATGTCTGAAATTTTAATAAGAAAATAAAAAATGATTTGGAAAATTTTAAAAGGGTATCTTGAAGTAGAGGAAAGAGGGTCCGTCCTATTTCCTGACTTAACCCACCTTTCCTGGCTGATTCTCCATCGCAGGGGTTGGAAGTGTGAGACTCGGTTCTCGTCCATGAGTCCTGGCTGTGCTGGGTACCCCCGGGGGGGGGGGCCTCCTGGGGGCCTGAAGGTTTGTAAGCAGGTTGCCATGGAGTTATTCCCCCCCTCTCCACTGCTGGCCCCATACACTGAACTGAAATGAATTCCAGTAAAGTAACCTCCTGGATGGGGAAGCAAGAAGAGGAGGGGGAGCCCCCAGCTTTGCTCCTGGGAAGTGATTCTGTCTCCTGCCACCCTGGGGAGGGCCAGGAAGGGTTGAGCTGCCTGGGAGAGGGGGCCCCACACTGTAAACCGATGCTTTCTTCAATCCCCAGCCCCCACCCTTCCTTATATTCGGAACTGTAACAAAAGATGGAACATTAAACCAGATAGTAATACTCTGCCAGCTTTCATGTGGTCCGGGAACATCTGCTTGAGAAACTACTCATTGTGGGGTGAGTCACTGGGGTCCGGCCTCGCATTGGCTGAGAGAATCTCCTGATGCTGGAGAAAAACTCATCTTTCTCCTATTGGAAGGGAACAGACCCAGGGCCGCCAGCAATTGTGATGCTGCAGCACATTGCTACCACCCGGCCTCTCAGCTCCTCTCCAGCCCCTGGCGGTGCGCACGGCCTCCTGGAACTGCTAAGTTTGGAAAAGGCTGGGAAAGCGAGACAGGCAATCATAGTCTTGCCAACAAAGTCTGCGCATGCGTGTCTGCTCCTTAAAGAATGGGCCACAGAGCCTGCACCTGGTTTAAATGAGCTATCCATCCTGGGGATGTCAGTCCTGATGTGATTGAAAACGTGTGATGGCTTCTTAATCCTGCAATAAAAACCCCACTTTCCTAGGTAGCAGCCCATTCCTGGTTTGGATCTGAAGACTTGGGCCTGGCAGGCGGCTCCCAAGGCAGCTCAGCGAGGGCAGGGCTCAAAGGCTGGGGTGTGGCTTATTGTGGGAAAGGCACTGTAGGGCCCTGAGCTGCGTGGCCTTGGGCAGGACACTTCCTTTCTTGGTCCTCAGTGTCCCCATCTGTAAAATGCCTGACTCTGAAGAACTCGTCCAGGCGAGAACTTTGGGGGAGACAAAGCCAAGACATCGCTGGTGCTGTCTCTTCAACCTCTACAAGAATTGCCCCATTCTCTCAGGAAAAAGGAGGGTGGCGGGAGGAACAAAATGGCCCGGGTCATGAGATGGATCTTTATGGGTCTGTATAAGGCAGGAACCCCAGGCGGAAAGGAACAGCCCTGAGCTATCCTCTCTCAGCCTTGACCATCAGTCTTCCAACCGCTAACCTCGAATTCTGGCAAAATAGAGTGGCCTGGAGTTTAGGGGTTCTGAGCTCAGCCCTGGCCATTACTGTGCTCGCTCGGTCCCCAAGTCTGTCCTCACCTGTGTCCTCACCTGTGAAATGCTGGGGTTGGGGAGGTGGCGTGGAGGGGAGCATTCCTATTCTAATTCTTTCTGAGGGCGTTGTAAGAATCAAATACAAAAGCACTTTTAAAAGGATAAAATTCCACTCCTATTTAAAGGATTATTATTTACTTAATTCCTTGAAAGAAAAATCACAGTGAGGACTTCCTCTGTCCTGGGAGGATGGAGTTTTCTGGGGATAATTTCGACATCATCTGGTGGGACTTTAAACACCTGGCCTAGCTAGTCAGTAAACCCTTATGCCGGAGACATTTTCAGCTGGATCTTACTGTTCTGTAAATGGGCCAAAATATGGCCTTAGTGTATTGGCCTAAAATGTTTCCAGGTTGGTTTTTTATTACAGCAAGCTCAGGCTGTTAGCCCAAAGCCTGGCAATGCCAAACTCAAATTTTTACACACCCAATTGCTTAAAATCTAACCCAAATAAACATATTTTTAGCTACCTGAGGGCCTACCTACTTTGCATACCCATGAAACTCCACCCAACATCTGCTCACCACATCGATGTTGCCTTCTGGAACTCCCTGACCCAGAGACCGCCCCCATCCTTGCTACCTGGATACGTAAGCACCCTCTCTGCCCCCAGGAGTTCGCATGGTCTGGTCCCCTTCTTGGTGGTTGGCTTCATGCCTCTGTCTCTGGAAGGTCTCTCGCTGGGACGACATTTCCTTCTCCTTCAGCATTGGCCAAGGGCCGTCTAGTGGGGCTCGCTGTGTGTTAGTGCCTCTGTGGTCCCTTGTCTTCCTTGATCAACCCTGAAATCTTCAGACTTACCACTCACTCAGCCTGCTCCTGAGTCAGAAAACCTGTCATTTTTCCAGTGGCTCAGCTTCAGCGTTTGTGCAAACATCAGCAAACCTCCTTAGTCTGGAAATTCTTTACTTGGAGCCATGCTCCTCAGTACTCAGGGCCTTCAGAACTGGCAGCGGCTCCTGAGAAACCAGGGGGCAAAATCCCAAACCCAACCCAAACGTCTGGGTTGCAGGCTTATCATGACACCTGTGATCAGACCCACATGCCTGGAGGTGGGCAGGGCTGTGCCCCGGGTAGGGATCAGGTTGGACGGGTCTCCAGGGTGCTGTCACCATGAGGTTGGAACTTGGCAGGTAATTTACCCAAAAGAGATGACTGAAGAGGGCGAACTGGAGTTGGAGGGGCCCAGAGAGATTAAGAACAGCTTCGTTTTACAGAAAAGGAAATTGAGGTCTGGGAAATGGTGCGAGTGACTTGCCCAGTTCACATACTAATTTCCGGCAGAGCTGGGGCTCCGAACCCATGGCTTTTCAACAACACGTTGCTGAATCTTGCACAGAGCCAGGCTGTACCCATGGGCTACTTACATGATCTGCAAGAAGAACGACACCTGCAGACGGGCTGTTACCTTCATCTTACAGCTCTAGCATCTGAGCATCTCCTTCCCTGGCCCAGGCAACTGGTTCGGGTGAGAAGTGTGCGGGCAGAGCCGATGATCATCAATATCACTTTTGCTGGAGTAGTTCAAAGAGTGCGTGTGTTCTTTCTAGCTATCTACAAACCTGGACGGTATGGGCTGAGACCTGCCATCATCCACCCCTTCCCTCACATACAGACGGCGAATGAATTCAGCCCAGAGAACTAGAGGTAGTTCTGGGAATATTGTTTGCGCACCTTGATGGAGCTTCACCTGAAGTCCTCCTGGGCTCTTCAGTCATAAAAGACCTGGAATAGCCCTTTTCTACATAACAAATTTGAGTCGGCTCCTCCATCCTTCTGAGCACACACTGGGGTACCAAATTGGCCATCTCCTTACTGTTATTTTCTGCCATCATTCTTTGGCCGTGGTCCTTTTGAGCATAGGACTCCTGCCAGAGCCCTCCTGTGATGCTCCCAAAGTTCAGCTTAGTGTGACAGACATTTCTTGGACTTTTACTGTCTGCCAGGCCCTGTGTTGTTATGCTTTGGGAGAGAAACAAAGATTAGGACACAGTTACTGCCTTCAAGAAACTTATAGATTCACGGGGCGCCTGGGTGGCTCAGTGGGTTAAGCGTCTGCTTTTGGCTCAGGTCAGGATCCCAGGGTCCTGGGATCGAGCCCCGCATCGGGCTTCTTGCTCAGCGGGGAGCCTGCTTCTCCCTCTGCCTCTGCCTGTCGCTCCCCCTGCTGGTGCTCTCTCTTGCTATCTCTGTCAAATAAATAAATAAAATCTTTAAAAAGGAAATTTATAGATTCAGAACTTGTTATTAAGTGAACCACAACACACAGTACTATGTGCACTTAGGCAAGTCCATGCAAGGCCCAGGAAGAGCATCGAGAGAGAAGGAACTCCATGTGGGAGGTGAAGGGCGGCTATCTGAATGAGGCAAGTTCCTCTTGGTGCAGACAGCTTTTCCCCAACATCAGTTGGCCCTGCGATGAGGAACTGTGGGTCATTAGCCCTCCTCCCACTGGGCTAGTTCTTTCTAACGCATGATGCCTTCTGTAGAGAAGTTGGTACCAAGTTCCTCAGGGCTGAGCTAAGGGCCATTCAGCCATATGAACCACTCTGGGGTTTTCAGGTTGGAAAAGAGATGAATACATTCAAATGTGTATTTCAGGAGCTTGGATATTTATATTCATATACTTGAGGATTCATCCATAGAAAATAAGAAAGCATTGCATTTATTTGGGAGGCCTCAGAAATTGGGACAGGACCAGGTACGGGTAGACTTTACCAGATCCTTTCTTTCTAAGACCCTGGTGAGCTGCCTCACCGCCCTCCTGCCACACCTGCTCCCCTGTCCCAGCCACACGTGAAGCTTGAGCAGTACTAAACTGCTTCCTGTTTCCAGAAAACACTGATTTCCTTACCTCCATATCTCCTTTTTCCAGGAATGCCTCCTTCTTGGTCACCAACATGGCGACTTCTCATCCTTTACTCCTCACCTAGAACCTTCCCACCCCTTCCTGGGACACCTATGTATTCCTTCTCTTCTGGTCCCACAATCCATTATACACCCTCTGTGGGGAGACGGGAAGAAGGGTTGAGACCCAAAGTCAGGAAGGTGTGAAATTGAGAACAGAGGAGGCTCCGCAGGGCCAGGGAAGCTCAGTCAGACCGAACTGTTCTTTTCTCCTCTGCTATTGAGCATCAACTCTGTCCCCATCCAGGGCTCTAGTTAGAATGACATCATCTGTGTCCTGAGATGCTGTCAAGGCCCTTCTGGACACACTTAGCCCAGTTGGATTACCCCTGCCTAACTGCTGAAACCATCCATAAGCCACCTGTTACCCCAACATCATGGTCATCATTAGATCGTGCTGTTACTGGCATCAGGGATGTCTCCCTTTCGGATTACAATTTCCTTAGGAGGGGGACTGCGTATTTTCATCTTTCTGGACTCGATGTGGAGCACAGTACTTAGCTTACAGGCAGCGTTCAACATATGTATATGGAATGAGTCAGTGAGTGAATAAGTGCAGGAATGAATGAATGAATCCTTCCCATGGATGGGGACTGGTGATAAAAAAAAAAACAGGTCCTGATTCACCTAACAATGGGCTTTTGAAGCCTCATCTTTCCGACCTGAAAAAATAAGGATAGTACACATCCACATCTGTGCTTGAAAATGTCAATTCTGGGGCGCCTGGGTGGCTCAGTCGGTTGAGCGGCTGCCTTCGGCTCAGGTCATGATCCTGGAGTCCTGGGATCGAGTCCCGCGTCGGGCTCCCTGCTCGGCAGGGAGTCTGCTTCTCCCTCGGACCCTCCCCCCTCTCATGTGCTCTCTCTCTCTCTCTCATTCTCACTCTCTCAAATATATAAATAAGTAAAATCTTTTTTTTTTAAAAAAAGAAGAAAATGTCAATTCTAAGAGCACCTAACTTTCTTAGAATGTCAAGTTTCCCCAAGGAAATCTGCTGCCTCTTGAAATGGCCTTTTAGTCTGAGGATTCCTGTCAGAATCCTGCACAGGCTGGAGGATCAAGTGCCACCACCCCCCCAAACCCTTCTTAATGCAAAGGCTCTTTGCATTAGGGGTCCCATGCTAGTTAGGGCAGAGCTGGACACCCATCCAGTTCTCTTTCTAGAAGACCACATTGCCCCATCACACTGATGACACCGGGAGGACTGCAGACATTTAAAATATGCCAAGTACACTCCATAGACATGGGTGTCATTGCCAACCAATAGATGAGACCATAACGAGAGGGGAAAAAGGGAAGTCAGTCAAGCTCCCTGGAGATGTAAAACCAAGTAGGAGACTACAGGGACTTCTTGGAACCTGTCTTGGATGAGAAGAAATGAGAGAAAGTAGAAAATGGAAATGAGAGAAAAGAGAAGTTTGAAAAGAGGTTATTATTAGAAACTGGCCAGTTGGACTCTGAGTCAGTTTCCTGCACAGTTTCCTGCCAGCAACAATGGCACAAAGTGACTGTTGCCTAAGGAGGCTTGCTTGGCAGAGCACAGGAGGAAGGGAAGCTGGGCTTGCAGGGCTTGGGGTCATTGTGTTTGGAAGTTAAGAGGGCAGGAGGCTATGCATCTTACGAAGTGAATTCCTAAGTCCATTGGACCCTGTTGAAGAACTGGTGGAAGAGGAAGGCAGGCTGCCCTGGAAAGATTCTAGAATATGGCAGTGGGAAGCGGATGCAGGGTAAGTTTCCGCATCCAAGAGGCCTGCTCTTTACCTCATGGCTGAAACCAGGAGCTGTTGTCAAGAATGGGGAGAACCAGGGCGCCTGGGTGGCTCCGTCATTAAGCATCTGCCATCAGCTCAGGTCATGATCCCAGGGTCCTGGGATCAAGTGTCCCATCGGGCTCCCTGCTCCGCGGGAAGCCTGCTTCTCCCTCTCCCACTCCCCCTGCTTGTGTTCCCTCTCTCGCTGTGTCTCTCTCTGTCGAATAAATATATAAAATCTAAAAAAAAAAAAAAAAATTGAGTTTAGTTTTCCTGGTTCTTTGACCCCAAGAGATTTTTGGCTGCAGCAGTATTTTTGAAGGCGTGTTTCTATGGTTAGATGTTAGAACTCCGAGTGCAGAGGTTAAGCACATTTCTTTCAGGCTGCATGTGGCAGACACTATTAATTGGCCACCGCCCAAGGCTCTCCAACCCCCTTTCTACTTTGCCATTTCTCACTATCCATGCTAGATTTGTTTGATAATCACTCCGCAGTCTTTCTTGTTCTAGCCCATGAGATATGCATGGAAGCCTATGAAGGTAGAAGCTGAGGGGTTCTGAGAAAGCTCATGCTTTCATGATAAACAAAACAGAGAGTCAACCTGGGATTTTCTCTTCCTCCTTCCTCTACCTGCTGTGAATACAGATGTGATGACAAGAGCTGTAGCGGCCAACATGTAATTGTGAGGGAAGATCAAAAAAATTGATGAGACATCTGCTCTGGTGTGGCCAATCCACCGAACCAAGGCCACAGCCACCTCTCTCCAGGCTTCTGATTTAGAAGATTAAAAAAAACAAGCAAAGCCCTATATTTGGGTTTCTGGTTTTTTGCAGTTGAATGCAATCATAACTGATACCCAGGACTTCCCAGTACATTTCATATGCTGACGTGCATTGCAAATCTCTAAGACGGGAGGAGAATAGGCAGTAATTCCAAACGTGTTTAACTGAACTACTATTTTTTTTTTAAATAATTTTTTCTGAGACTGGTGTTTCAGGTGTACTCATTGGGAAACTCTGGGCTAGGGGATCACAGGCCTGGTGTGACAGGCAGACAGACCCTAGGGTGCCATGTTCGTGCCCTGCTCCATCCCCTCCCTTTGGGAGTAGGCACCACCTGTGACTTGCCTCTAACCAGTAGTCTACGGCAAAAGTGACGGGATGCCGCTTCCACGACGATTACAGAGAGAGGGAAGTCTAATTTCGACGCTCTCACCTATATGTTCTTCTGGAAGTTTCATAGGAAGGCCTATATTTTGAATGTCAAATGAGGACAGAGAAGGATGACCGATAACCAAAATAGCAGGGAACCAGCTTCTCCACTCTGAAGGGCAAAACCGTCTCTAAGAACAGTGTCTGTACCCCTCAGTGAGGACAGCCAGTTTCTCTCCAACTAGATGAAACATGGAATGAACTGCCCCTTTGAGGCCACTTAGCATTCCAAAGACTCGAAGGTGACAAAACTCATGACAGAACAGCATGTGCTTGGAGCTGTTTCAGTTTTTGAGAGTTTTCTATGTAAAGAGCTTGCTAGATGAGAACATCTTTATTGGAAGAAAATGTCTTAGCAGAGAGGCAACCTGGGTGGCTCAGTCGGTTAAGCGTCTGCCTTCGGCTCAGGCCATAATCCCGGAGTTCCAGGATCGAGCCCTGCGTCAGGCTTCCTGCTCACCGGGGAGTCTGCTCCTCCCTCTGCCCCTCACCCCACTCGTGCTCGCTCTCTCTCTCTCTCCTTCTCAAATAAATAAATAAAATCTTTAAAAAAAAAAAAAAGAAAGAAAGAAAGAGAAAATGTCCTAGCAGAAAAGTAGGTGGGTCCCAGGGGAAAGCCTTAGCTTCGTCAATCCTAGACCCCACAGACCAGAACCAGCCTACAAGCTGGCACCTTATACTGGCAGCTGGTACTTTCCCAGCTGTGTTTGTTTTCTAGTGCTGGATAACACTTAGCACAAATGCAGCATTTATTTTTTAAGATTTTATTTATTCATTTGAGAGAGAGAGAGAGGAGGAGCAGAGGGGGAGGGACAAGCAGACTCTGCACTGAGCACGGAGCCCGATATGGGGCTCAATCCCACGACCCTGAGATCATGACCTGGGCCGAAATCAAGAGCCAGACGCTTAACCGACTGAGCCACCCAGGCGCCCCACAAACGCAGCGTTTAAAATGCCATGCACATTTATTATCTCACAGCTTCCATGGATCAGAAATCAGTACAGCTTAGCTGTTCTGCTCTGGGTCGGTCTCCTACCGCAACAATAAAGTCAGGACGGACTGCTTTGCTTCACCTGAGGCCTGGGGTCCTCTTCCAAGCCCTTGGTGGTTGGCCAAATCCAGTTCCCGGTGCCTGTGGGACTGAGGCCCTTAGCTCCTAGGGGCCGCCCATAGTTCCGGCCATGTGACCCTCTCCACAGGCGGTTCACAGAATGGCAGCTTATTTACTCAAGATCAGCAGAAGAATCGATCTGCTCCTTGTGGTTCAGTCAAGAGCCATTCATGGAGCACGGTCCACGTGGCAATTCGTCTGGCTCCTCAGGTGGCTCTAGTTAGTCCTAGAGGAGCAGAGCCTTTCTGCTTGTGAGTATCTCCTCCTTGCCTTCCTCAGACAGCAGGATCCCCTATAAACCATTTCCATACTATTAGGGAAGTTTCTGGGCTCTGTCATCACCATTAGGGAGTTTCTCTGACATCAACCGAGACATTGTGGGTATTTTAAGTTTCAAGATCATTTTACATCCTTCAATCATAATAGGAGTAGCTTCAATTAATAATGTCCAATAGCAAGGTAGTAAACGTCTCTCAAGTTGAAACTCCCTAGTCCGAAGTTCCAGTAGTCCTCACCGTAAGCCCCCGTCTACACTCCACATAGATAGGGCTAGGGCACAAAGAACTTGTCCCTACCCGCACTCAGTTTCTACCCTACACTGTGTGAGTGCAGGCAATCTTACGGATTCCCATTTAGCAGGTCTTAATTAATATCGCTCCAAGGGCAGACTTAGAAGCCTTCTGTTCTGTAGCAGTAGGTAGGGGAAATATTCCCCAGCCAGACGTGGACATCCCCCAAATACAACCGGGTTACAGAGATGCAACCACTCCCCATGAAGCCTCTTCAAACACACGGCTTCTCATCCAAACCTTTTCTGGAATTTATCAGCGTTTCTACCTGTAGCCTCCATTAGAACTTCATCAACAGGTTTGGGGTTTCCAAAGCTAGGTAAGGGAGGTGCTCCCTGGCCAGACATAATAACCATTTCCATAAAACATTCAGGTAGAAGAGACACACTTCTTTACATAATACCTGCTTAAGCATTCCACCTTTCATAGTCCTATCGACCCTTACATTTTCATGTTTTCTCACTGTAATTGTAGCCTGAGTCAGGCCTTCACAAGCTGGTTTTTGTACCGCAGTGCATGGGAGTCCTTTATCGGGGAGTCCTGGAAACTTCTCTTTTTCATCCCCTGATCATTTTAGTCACTTTCAGGCAAAAGGTTTTAGGTCTCCAGGGAGGAGTTGGCTGAACCATGGAACCCTGGCCCTTTTGCCAATCTTTATCTTGATTAATCAGCCTAACTGCTACCCCAAGAAATTGCTGGTCAGATTTCCCATTGTCATCTCTGCCTTCTGGCTTTTCAAAATTCTCCTAACTGGGGTAAATAGAGACTTGTTTGGGGCCCTTTAATGTTTGGCGGGGACACTGGGGACCACCTGTGGGGTTTTTTGCTCCACCTGAGTTGCTGCCTAGGGAAACATGCTCTTCACAGGGTAGAAACGGCTTAGGGAAGGAACAATTTTTATAGAGTTAAATATTTCTTCATCTTGTAAAAACTCAAAAGATTGTAGATTACCATATCGTAAAGGAATGCAGGGAGTGGGAGCATTGATTCATATCTCAAGGACAAGATGGGTTTCCTTTAGGCTATGTAGGCATTCACAAGGCGGCTGTACAATGCTTGCGTGGGGCCATAAATCAGGCTTTGGGTTTGAACAAAGTTTATATACAATTGGGTTGACTTAGAAAGAAATCTAAAATGGCTTCCCAGGTACATCAGGCCTTTAGAGAGTTTTTCTCTCATAATCAGGAAGCCAATGATTTAAATTGTGCCTGTGTTCAGGGCCACTTTTTATGCAGATTTTTATTTCTTCATATTGAGACCTATTCAGCACATATTGCCAAATGGAAAACAGCATGGTCCTACTTACCTCAAATTGTGTGTTGCATATATATGATTGCATACAGTGTACAGTTATACCTGAACAATTTACAGACAGAAGGGTGTAGAAAGATGGTCAGAGTAGCTCTTTCCGGATGGTGGGTTGGGGTTATCTTGTTCTCACTCACCAAGTCTGAGAGACCAGCCTGTCCTCACCCCATCCACGGACGGCTCCCCAGCAACAGTCCCTGGTCCTCTGCTGACTTGGTCTATGGGGGCACAGCCTCAGTAGGAAAGAAGGTCATTCAAAGGAGAGCAAAGGAGATTTTTGCCTATGGAGAGGGAAAAAAGAAAAGTCATTCATTTTAATACCAAAGAACCACCACTATTAGAAACTATGAGAAACTCCCTTGATTGGCTACCCTAAGAAGATTAAAGATCGTCACTTCTGTGGATTTTCTTTTTTTTTTTTTAAAGATTTTATTTATTTATTTGAGAGAGAGAGAATGAGAGATAGAGAGCACGAGAGGGAAGAGGGTCAGAGGGAGAAGCAGACTCCCTGCTGAGCAGGGAGCCCGATGCGGGACTTGATCCCAGGACCCCAGGATCATGACCCGAGCCGAAGGCAGACGCTTAACGACTGAGCCACCCAGGCGCCACTTCTGTGGATTTTCAATATCTTTGTTTTTTCTTCCTGAAGAATGTATCCATACCTCCTACTCCCTTAGATTGTGCTTTCAATCTTTTCTTTTTTTTTTCCAGAATGAAAATTTTACATGTGCAACTCAACCAAACCATACGGAAGTGTTCTACCAAAAGGGGTTTCCTTAGCCCAGCTCCCTACACGACTGACACCAACAGGGAGAGGTTTGGTGCACGTGCATGTCTGGGAACAGGGAGAGTTTCTTCAACTTTCCATTCTATTTTCTTGGAAGCAGTTGGGCTTATTTAAACTGTGTCTGGATGGGAAGTTTTATACAAGATAAAAATGATATTTACTTCAGAATCAGTTTTAGATTTTGTTTTCCCTGGGCCCAATATTCACTATAAGGAGAAAGACTAAAAAGAGAAAAACAAAACAAAACATGGGAGTCTTGGGTTTTCTCTCAAGAGACAACTGCCGTTCTACAGCCCTTCCTTCTGCTCAGGGGCTGGAAATCCCCTAAGAATGTGGAAGCTGGTGGATGGGGACTCTGGTGAGCTAGACCCTTTATTTTTTTTTTTTAAAGATTTTATTTATTTATTTATTTGAGAGAGAGCATGAGAGGGGGGAGGGTCAGAGGGAGAAGCAGACTCCCCGCTGAGCAGGGAGCCCGATGCGGGACTCGATTCCGGGACTCCGGGATCATGATCCGAGCCAGGCAGTCAGTTGCTTAACCGACTGAGCCACCCAGGCGCCCCTGAACTAGACCCTTTAAAGGGGCAACTGGGGCGCCTGGGTGGCTCAGTCGTTAAGTGTCTGCCTTTGGCTCGGATCATGATCCCAGGGTCCTGGGATCGAGCCCCGCATCGGGCTCCCTGCTCAGCGGGGAGCCTGCTTCTCCCTCTCCCACTCCCCCTGCTCGCTCTGTTCCCTCTCTCACTGTGTCTCTCTCTGTCAAATAAATAAATAAAATCTTAAAAAATAAAATAAAATAAAGGGGCAACCTTAGCACAGAGCCAAGGTATCACCTAATCCTCTGGGTTTTGAAAGAAGGCAGAGATTGGATTTTCATGGCAAATCTCCTGATATGTAAATATGGGTAATTGATTAGAATATTTAAAAGCTATTGTATGAACCAAAAGAAATAGAGCGGAAGAAACCCTAGAGACCATTGACTGGATCATTTTGGAGATAGAAATGTGAGGTCAGAGGAAGAAATGACTTGCCAGCATGGTACCAAGAGTCTAGAGACCCAATGAATCATGGTGTGCTTTAATTAATTGGCATTCAACTGATGGCTCTTTCGAATAACAAAAACCTATTTAGTTGGGTTAGTTCTTCTTCTCCTCCACCCCCACGTCTTTTCTCCCTCCCCCCTGTCCTCCCTCCTTTCCACTCTCCAACCAGCCCTACCTGGATCCACCTTTCATTATTTTCTGGACAATTTTAAATTTGAATTCCTCTGATGCAGGAGGCATTCAGGAGAGTGTTTTTAATTTTAAGTACTTAAGACTTTTGCAGGTGTGCTTTTTCGTGTATTTTTAATTTTATTGCTCTAGGCTCAGGAAATTTGTCTTGTAAATCTCCACTTTTTATATTTTATAGAAGTTTTCTTTGGAGCCAAGTATGTGATCAATTTTTATAAAGATTCCAAGGGCAAAACAAAATAATGTTTATTTTTTATTAGTAAGACACTGAATTCTATGTTATGTACTAAATCAAGGTTGTAGATTATAATATGCAGATCCTCTATGTCATTTATTTCTGTTTTACTTGTTCTGTCAGATTCAGAAGAAAACATATTAGAGTATTTCACTATATAAATGTGTGTGTGTACTGTACACGTGTATGTGCATGTGTGAAATTAAGTCTTTCTTGTATTTTTAGTAGATTTGTTTTCTATATCTTGTAGTGATACTGTTGTGAATATCAAAGTTTATAACTGAATATTTTCATCAAAATATACCTTTTACCATACCATAGTGTCTTTCATAATTCTGATGGATGTTTTTGACTTGAAATTCCACTTTGTCTGATGTTAGTATCTCTATCTACCTACTTTCTTTTTGAGTGTATCTTTTTGATATCTCTTTGTCCATCTCTTTGTCCAACTTATTTTCCTTAAGTATGCCATTATTTTAATATAAACTACTCATCTTATTATAAAAAATTTTTAAGTACAGAAAAGTATGAAGAAGAAAGCAACAAATTACCAAAAATTCTACTACCTAAAAATAACTGATAAGATTTGCTTGACATTATTCCAGACAGTTCCTTATGCAAATATAGAACAAAAGATCTAGAGAAAGAGAGAGAGAGAGACAGACAGACAGAAAAAGACAATTGTAAAAGGATGGTGTCATTCTATATGTAACACATTGTTTAATTAACATATAATAATATTAATTTCAGAGGTAGAGGTCAGTGATTCATCAGTCTTATATAACACCCAGTGCTCATTACATCATGTGCCCTCTTTAATGTCCATCACCCACTTACCCCATCCCTGCACCCCCACCCCTCCAGCAACCCTCAGTTTGTTTCCTATGATTAAGAGTCTCTTATGGTTTGCCTCCCTCTCTGATTTCGTCTTGTTTTATTTTTTCCTCTCTTCCCCTATGATCCTCTGTTTTGTTTCTTAAATTCCACATATTAGTGAGATCATGTGATAATTGTCTTTCTCTGACTGACTTATTTTGCTTAGCATAATAGCCTCTAGTTCCATCCATGTCGTTGCAAATGGCAAGATTTCTTTTTTTTTTTTTTTTTTTGGATGCCTGAGTAGTATTCCACTGTGTATATATACCACATCTTCTTTATCCATGCATCTGTCGATGGACATCTGGGCTCTTTCTGTAGATATCTTGGCTATTGTGGACATTGATGCTATAAACACTGGGGTGCAGGTGCCCCTTCAGATCACTACATTTGAATCTCTGGGGTCAATAGCCAGTAGTGTAGTTGCTGGGTCATAGGGTAGCTCTATTTTCAACTTTTTGAGGAATCTCCCTACTGTTTTCCAGAGTGGCTGCACCAGCTTACATTCCCACCAACAGTGTAGGAGGGTTCCCCTTTCTCCGCATCCTCACCAGCATCTGTCATTTCCTGACTTGTTAATTTTAATCATTCTAAATGGTGTGAGGTGGTCTCTCATTGTGGTCTTGATTTGTATTTCCCTGATGCCAAGTGATGTTGAGCACTTTTTCATGTGTCTGTTGGCCATTTGGATGTCTTCTTTGGAGAAATGTCTCTTCATGTCTTCCGCCCATTTCTTGATTGGATTCTTTGTTCTTTGGGTGTTGAGTTTGATAAGTTCTTTATAGATTTTGGATGCTAGCACTTTATCTGATATGTCATTTGCAAATATCTTCTCCCATTTTGTCTGTTGTCTTTTGGTTTTGTCAACTGTTTCCTTTGCTGTGCAAAAGCTTTTTATCCTGATGAAGTCCCAATAGTTCATGTTTGCCCTGGTTTCCCTTGCCTTTGCAGATGTGTCTAGTAAGAAGTTGTTGCGGCTGAGGCCAGAGAGGTTGCTGCCTGTGTTCTCCTCTAGGATTTGGATGGATTTCTGTCTCCCATTTACGTCTTTCATCCATTTTGAGTCTATTTTTGTGTATGGTGTAAGGAAATGGTCCAGTTTCGTTCTTCTGTATGTGGCTGTCCAATTTTCCCAACACCATTTGTTGAAGAGACTTTTTTTCCATTGGATATTCTTTCCTGCTTTGTCAAAGATTAGTTGACTTTGGAGTTGAGGGTCCATTTCTGGATTCTCTATTCTGCTCCACTGATCTATGTGTCTGTTTTTGTGCCAGTACCATACTGTCTTGATGATGACAGCTTTGGAATAGAACTTGAAGTCCGGAATTGTGATGCCACCAGTTTTGGTTTTCTTTTTCAACATTCCTTTGGCTGTTTGGGGTCTTTTCTGGTTCCATACAAATATTTGTTCCAGCTCTGTGAAAAAAGTTAATGGCATTTTGATAGGGATTGCATTGAATGTGTAGATTGCTCTAGGAGGCATAGACATTTTCATAATATTTGTTCTTCCAATCCATGAGCATGGAACGTTTTTCCATTTCTTTGTGTCTTCCTCAATTTCTTATATGAGTGTTCTATAGTTTTCTGAGTACAGATCCTTTGCCTCTTTGGTTAGATTTGTTCCTAGGTATCTTATGGTTTTGGGTGCAATTGTAAATGGGATCGGCTCCTTAATTTCTTTTTCTTCTGTCTCATTGTTAGTACATAGAAATACAACTGATTTCTGTGCATTGATTTTATATCCTACCACTTTGTTGAATTGCTGTATGAGTTCTAGCCATTTTGGGGTAGAGCCTTTTGGATTTTCCATATAGAGTATCATGTCATCTGCAAAGAGTGAGAGTTTGACTTCTTCTTTGCCGATTTGGAGGCCTTTTAATTCTTTTTGTTATCTGACTGCTGAGGCTAGGACTTCTAGTACTATGTTGAACAGCCGTGGTGATAGTGGACATCCCTGCTCTGTTCCTGACCTTAGGGGGAAAGCTTTCAGCTTTTCCCCACTGAGAATGACATTTGCTGTGGGTTTTCATAGATGGCTTTTATGATATTGAGTTATGTTCCCTCTGTCCCTATACTATGAAGAGTTTTAATCAAGAAAGGATGCCGTACTTTGTCAAATGCTTTTTTCTGCATCTATTGAGAGGTTCATATGGTTCTTGTCATTTCTTTAATTAACGTAGTATATCACGTTGATTGATTTGTGAATGTTGAACCAACCTTGCAGCCCAGGAATAAATCCCATTTGGTCATGGTCAATAATTCTTTTAATGTACTGTTGGATCCTATTGGCTAGTATTTTGGTGAGAATTTTGGCATCCATGTTCATCAGGGATAGTGGTCCGTAATTCTCCTTTATGGTGGGGTCTTTGTCTGGTTTTGGGATTAAGGTAATGCTGGCCTCATAGAAAGAGTTTGGAAGTTTTCCTTCCATTTCTATTTTTTTTGAAACAGCTTCAGAAGAAAAGGTATTCATTCTCCTTGAAATGTTTGGTAGAATTCCCCTGGAAGCATCCGGCCCTGGGCTTTTGTTTGTTGGGAGAGTTTGGATTACTGCTTCAATTTCCTTGCTGGTTATGGGTCTGTTCAGGTTTTCTATTTCTTCCTGGTTCAGTTTTGGTAGTTTATATGTCTCGAGGAATGCATCCATTTCTTCCAGATTGCCTAATTTGTTGGTATATAGTTGCTCATAATATGTTCTTATAATTGTTTGTACTTCTTCAGTGTTGGTTGTGATCTCTCCTCTTTCAGTCATGATTTCATTTTTTTTTAAAGATTTTATTTATTTATTTGACAGAGAGATAGAGAGAGAGCACAAATAGGCAGAGAGGCAGGCAGAAGGAGAGGGACAAGCTGACTCTCCACTGAGCAGGGAGCCTGACGTGGGGCTCGATCCCAGGACCCTGGGATCATGACCTGAGCCAAAGGCAGTCGCTTAACCTACTGAACCACCCAGGCGCCCCTGTCATGATTTCATTTATTTGGGTCCTTTCTCTTTTCTTTTGGATAAGTCTGGTCAGGGTTTTATTGATATTATTTCTTTCAAAGAACCAGCTCCTAGTTTCGTTGATCTGTTCTACTGTTCTTTTGGTTTCTATTTCACTGATTTCTGCTCTAATCTTTATTATTTCTCTTTTCCTGCTGGGTTTAGGCTTTATTTGCAGTGCTTTCTCCAGCTCCTTTAGGTGTAAGGTTAGGCTGTGTATTTGAGATGTTTCTTGTTTCTTGAGAAAGGCTTGTAGTGCTATATACTTCCCTCTTAGGGTCACCTTTGCTGCATCCCAAAGGTTTTAAACAGTTGTGTTTCATTTTCATTTGTCTCCATGAAGTTTTTAAATTCTTCTTTAATTTCCTGGTTGACCATTCATTCTTTACTAGGATGCTCTTTAGCCTCCATGCATTTGAGTTCTTTCCAAATTTCCTCTTGTGATTGAGTTCCAGTTTCAAAGCATTGTGGTCTGAAAATATGCAGCGAATGATCCCAGTCTTTTGGTACTGGTTGTGACCTGATTTGTGACCCAGTATGTGATCTATTCTGGAGAATGTTTCGTGTGCACTTGAGAAGAATGTGTATTCTGTTGCTTTAGGATGGAATGTTCTGAATATATCTGTGCAGTCCATCTGGTCTAGTGTGTCATTCAAAGCCCTTATTTCCTTGTTGATCTTCTGCTTAGATGATCTGTCCATTGCAGTGAGAGGGATTAAAGTCCCCTACTATTAGTGCATTATTACCGATGTGTTTCTTTAATTTAGTTATTAATTGGCTTATAAAATTGGCTGTTCCTGTGTTAAGGGCATAAATATTTACAATTGTTAGATCTTGTTGGATAGAACTTTAATCATGATATAGTGTCCTTCCTCATCTCTTAGTGCAGTCTTTGGTTTAAGATCTAATTTTTCTCATATAAAGATTGCCACCCCAGCTTTCTTTGATGTCCATTAGCATGATAAATGGTTTTCCACCCCCTCACTTTCAATCTGGAGGTGTCTTTGGGTCTAAAATGATTCTTTTGCAGACTGCATATCGATGCGTCTTGCTTTTTTTAATCCAATCTGGAACACTGCGTCTTTTGATTGGGGCATTTAGCCCATTTACATTCAGAGTAACTATTGAAAGATATTAATTTAGTGCCATGGTATTACCTGTAAAGTGACTGTTTCTGTGTACTGTCTCTGTTCCTTTCTGGTCTATGTTACTTTTGGGCTCTCTCTTTGCTTAGAGGAGCCCTTTTAATATTTTTTGTAGAGCTGGTTTGGTGATGACAAATTCTTTTAGTTTCTGTTTGTCCTGGAAGCTTTTTATCACTCCTTCTACTTTGAATAACAGCCTAGCGGGATAAATTATTCTTGGCTGCCTATTTTTCTCATTTAGCACCCTAATACTACATTTAATTTTAAATTAATTTAACAGAAACACATGTTTAAATCAAACTTCTTTAGATAAGGGAAGTAAGTTCCTAAAAGAAACAACTAAATATAAGGGAATTTAAGAAGTTGCAGTCATTGTGGGCTTTTTAAAATATGAGTTTCTGTATAGATAGGATTGGTTGACTACTCCTTAGAAAAGATAAAGGATTAACACAGATATATCCTCCATGCTGCCCTCTCCTTCCTCCCAGGCGTGATGATTATATTGTTTTAATTTTGTTGGACTTAACAACATTTATATCCTGCAACCATAATTATCTCAGATGTTTAATAGCATTTTTATTTGTAAGTAAACTCACTGATTCCCACGAGGCCCATCTCCACGGCTTTATGACTTCAGAATAAGAGGCCTCTTCATTTCGATTCAACATTCAGTGAGCAAGACTTCACCATGAAGTAGATTTTTCAAAAGGGTTTATAGATGCTGTATTTTCTGGGTCCTTTCATGTCTGAAACATGAGATCTTGCCTTTATACTTAAGCTCCAGCTTCGCTGGGTAGAATCTACTTGGATCATGCTTTCTTTTCCTTGTAGACATTTCTCTTTTGTTCTGGCACTGATTGCTGCTGGAAAGACATCTGAAACCTGCCTTATTTTTCTCCTTGTATGTGAATTTCTTTTTGTCCTAAATGTGAAAAAAATATGTATTTTTTATATTCTAAGTTTAATAGTTTAGCCAGAATATGTATGAAGTTTTACTGTTATTATAGCTTTTTCCTATGAAATGGTATGTATTTTCAATCTTGCAGATTTAGTCTTTATTCTCATGCTCATATGAGTTCACTTTTTAAATACAGATCTCTCATCCATGTGGAATTTATTCTGGTGTATGGTATGAGGGATGGGTCCATTGTTATCTTTTTCCTAACAACTATCCAGGTGTTGCTTGGGCCTTTTGAATTTGAAGTGTAGATGGAACATGCAGGTGAAGCTGCCTGCAGGGCCACTGTTGAATCAGGCTGGAGGGGGTCCAGGACAGAGGGGATTTGAGGGTCATAATAGCGATGTCCAAACGAGAAGATGAATGGGACTGACAGGTGTCAAAAATCCAGAGGTAGCTAAATAAAACCCACCCAATGGATGACCACTATTTAGTTAAGGGTTTATTGTTCACCAATGGGAGCTTTTTAATTCAAAGATGACATGGTGCTCAGAGGCATGAGGTATAGGGTGGCTAATACAGTGAAAATGACAAAGCTGTTTAACCTTTCCAATGACTGGTTATTATAGTGAGGGTTTCCAGATGGCAAGGGATTGGTTAATAGTGGTTAGGTTATCTCACAACATTTTTAGAAAGAGGACGTAAGTTTGGGGTTTTGTTTTTATTCTTGTCTTATGATTTTCTGGCAATTACAAGAACGCCAAGTTCACTTTTGCTTGTTTTGCAGAATAAGCTAAATTAAATTTCACTTATGTTGCTTAACTGGTTTTCTCCACTCGGGATTTTCAAGTCCACTCTCCATTTTGTATTTAAGTTTAACAACTCCCCCCTCTGGTCAGTAGGCTGAGAATATGATCAACTAAGTACAGTTTTACTCTTAGTTACCCCTGCCGATGTCAAGCAGAAGAAATCTGTTCGCTGTCTCTGCCAGTTGAGTTGGCAGGCTCCGGGCCACATAACCACTGTTCCCCAGAGCATCTCCCTTCTGCTCAGGTCATGATCCTCCAGTTGTCTAATCTTGATGGATAGGTGTAGTTGATGTGTGAGTGGCTGCAGAAAGGCATTTAAAAACCTTTAAGAGAATACAGTGTACTAGAGAGGTTAATAACGACAACTATAATGACAGTAAACCATAAGGATTAAAAAATTCCCCAGAGCAGGGGCACCTGGGCGGCTCAGTTAGGCATGTACCCTTGGCTTGAGCTGTGATCCCGGGGTGCTGGGATTGAGCCCCATGTGGGGCTCCCTGTGCAGCAGGGGGTTTGCTTCTCCCTCTGCCCCTCCCCCCAGTTTGTGTGCTGTCTCTCTTGCTCTTTCACTCTCTCTCAAATAAATAAATAAAATCTTAAAAAAAAAAAAATTCCCCAGAGCAGGGGCACCTGGGGTGGTTGGGTGACCAATTCTTGGTTTCAGCTCAGGTCATGAGCTCAGGGTTGTGAGATCAAGCCGAGCTCAGGGCAGATTCTGCTTGGGTATCTTTCTCTCTCTCCCTCTGCCCCTCCCCACCATGCTCTCTCTCTCTCAAAAAAAAAAAAAAAAAATCCCAGAGCTGAGATTCCTGGGAGCCATGATTTAACCAATTAAATCAGTCAAGTGAGTTATAATCAGATTCAGGCTTTACCTTTCTAAGTCAGTCTACATTTTGGGGGGATAGTGTGCAATTGTGTTTCCATTTTTTTTCTGAGTCAGTTACACAGGCACAACATGATGTATGAGCAATCACAGGTATCCCTTGGGACGGACAGAATGGACACAAGGGTGTTTTATTTCAGGGGGCAGTGTTGCAAGTGAGGCCACCTAATTCAGGCCTCTACATGATGTGAGCAATCAGGTAATTTACTAAGAGGCATTTCTATATAAGTCAATCAGAGAAAGACATGTATCATATGATCTCACTGATATGAGGAATTCTTAATCTCAGGAAACAAACTGAGGGTTGCTGGAGTGGTGGGGGGTGGGAGGGATGGGGTGGCTGGGTGATGGACATTGGGGAGGGTATGTGCTATGGTGAGCGCTGTGAATTGTGCAAGACTGTTGAATCACAGATCTGTACCTCTGAAACAAATAATGCAATATATGTTAAGAAAAAAAAAAAGAAGAAGATAGCAGGAGGGGAAGAATGAAGGGGGGAAATCGGAGAGGGAGACGAACCATGAGAGATGATGGACTCCGAAAAATAAACTGAGGGTTCTAGAGGGGAGGGGGGTGGAGGGATGGGTTAGCCTGGTGATGGGTATTAAAGAGGGCACATTCTGCATGGAGCACTGGGTGTTATACGCAAACAATGAATCATGGAACACTACATCAAAAACTAATGATGTAATGTATTGTGATTAACATAACAAAAATTTTTTTTAAAAAGAGGCATTTCTATAGAAACAGAAGGAAAACAAAGGTTAATCATGGAGCAAATTATAAATGCAGTTTCTGAGTTTGGAGAGCAGCCAGTTGAGAAAATTTCTAGATGTGAGTTAGAAGCATCTTTAAATGATGGGACAGGGATGGCAGTTTCAATCTGATGGGCCTTCCTGGTTTGCAGTTTGTCTCTGATGACGCCCTTAAGTTGTTCCAGTGAACTCCCTTGAGTGGCCTGATATCATCTATTGTGGGGGTTTCTCTGAAATTTACAAGTAGATGACAAAGCCTCAAAGACTGTGACTAGGAGGAGAATCTGATAATGGGTTTTCTACTGAAACACAACTTTTTAGTCATCCCATTTTTACCAAAGATGATTATAATGAAGCTAATTTGTTTGTCTAATAAGTCTAATCTTATTAAAATTGGCCTGATAGGGGCGCCTGGGAGGCTCAGTCAGTTAAGCGTCTGACTTTGGCTCAGGTCATGATCTCGGGGTCCTGGGATGGAGCCCCACGTTGGGCTCCGTGCTCAGTGGGAAGTCTGCTTCTCCCTCTCTCTCTGCACCTCCCCCCACTTGTGCACGTGTGTGCTCTCTTTCTCTCAAATAAATAAATAAAATCTTAGAATAAAATAAAATTGGCTTGATCATTTACACAATTGTAGTAAGAATAATGATTCTATGCATATTCTCAAAATATGACATTCCAGCCAAAGTTTTGGCAATATCCAAGGGGCTTTATTGGTTCCATAAAGTCAACCTTAGTTTTTCAAAACTGCCTGGTAATTATGAATCTCAGATTCCATCTTTAAAAGTCTGTTTAGGCTGGGGCACCTGGGTGGCTCAGTTGGTTAAGCATCTGCCTTCGGCTCAGGTCATGATCCCAGGGTCCTGGGATTGAGCCCTGTGTCCAGCTCCCTACTCAGAGGGAAATCTGCTTCTCCTTCTCCCTCTGCCCTCTGCCCTCCCCCTCCCCTTTGTGCACTCTCTTGCTCTCTCTCTCAAATAATTAAATAAAATCTTTAAAAAAGTATGTTTTGGCTAAGAAGTCAAGGTAGGACTTGTCCCATTGTGCCCTATTACAGGAAGACCAGAATCTTAATGAACTTATATAAATACATACATTGTCATGAAGAATTAGCATATTTGAGAATAGTTTCTGAATTCTGGAGGGATCAGGAAGGGGGGAAAAGATAACTGTTTCAACTTTAGTTTACAAAGATATGTTTTACCAAATTGCTGTAAGTTACACACAGCTAAAAAGAGAGGACTAAAGGGAGTTCTTTGATTCTGGAAAATAAGACATTAAAGAACCAGCAGTGTTTTAAATTAAGTCATAAAAATCATAATCATCTTTATCAGTTCTTTCATTCCCATGTAATGAATTCTTATTTTGCTTGGTTTGGGGTTAGCAGCTTTATGAATCAATCAGCTTTCCAGAGTTTTTGTCAGGGTCATTTACATGAATCTCTTTGAAGATGACACATTTTTGCCTATAGTTGATTGTAAATGCTTTCAGAGAAGAATGAAAAGTAATACAGTAATTGTGAATGATGGCAAAAGATTAAAAATGGCGTTGTTAAAGATCCGGTGAGAGTTTACTAAAAAAATTTAAAGAAGAAAAGAAAAAATCTATCTACCTGCAATTGACAAGTAAATTTGGTTATTTCTGTGATATATATTATTTTAATAGCTGGAATTGTGACTGGTAACATTATACCAAGACATAAAGACTTTTAGGAATTTCATATAATTTTTGAATTACTTTTATTAATAATATATACCCACATAAATACAATCCAAGAAGGTTAAATATTACTTTTTTTTTGACAATGTTTCCCATGCAATTTAACACACCAAATAAGCCTAAATAAATTAACATTTCTCCTTTTATAAGGAACAAGGGCCCGTCTTTGAGGTTGCTCAGAGACCCTCTGGAAAAATCCTCAAGTCAGTTCAATGTTAAAAAGACTCCATGGGCACCTGGGTGGCTCAGTCGGTTAAGCATCTACCTTCAGCTCAGGTCATGATCCCAGAGTCCTGGGGATTGAGCCCTGTGTCCAGCTCCCTGCTCAATGGGCAGCCTGCTTCTCCCTCTCCTCTCTGTTCCTGTTCTCTCTTGCTATCTCTGTCTCTCTCTCTCCAATAAATAAATAATATCTTTAAAAAAAAGTCAAAAAGACTTCAGTCGGAATTTGATTTTGCGAAGTTTGTCACAAAGGTGAAAATATTTAAAACACTTGCTCAAACAAGAGCAGAGAAGTCACTGTGAAACAATAGTTACCCATCCCACCAAACTGACAATTTAAAGATTTTAAAAGCAAATACAGAAAGTTACACAGTTGTAAAAAAAAAAAAAAAAAAAGGCTTTGGGGCGCCTGGGTGGCTCAGTCGTTGAGCGTCTGCCTTCGGCTCGGGTCATGATCCCAGGGTGCTGGGATCGAGCCCCGCATCGGGCTCCCCATTCGGCGGGAAGGCTGCTTCTCCCTCTCCCCCTCCCCCTGCTTGTGTTCCCTCTCTCGCTGTGTCTCTCTATCACATAAATAAATAAAATCTTTAAAAAAAAAAAAGGCTTAGCTCTTTTAATATTGAAAAGACTCCATTTTTCTAAGTAATCAACGACCTGAAAAAAGACAACGTGAAACACAGGACATATTTTCATAGGACACAGAATCTTTGTTTTCCAGGCAGATTACATTAAAGCCCCCACCCCCACTCCCGCCAAAGAAAACCTTTTATAATCTTTTACTAAGAGAAAACTAATACTCTAAGAAATTTTGTGATTTTTTTTAACATAGAGAAAATTAAACTCTGGTTTGATACTTGTTTTGTATCAGTACATTATCAAGCTCATTTAAAAAACCCTTATAAATAAATTTAGTCAATTTTAGCCAGCTTTCTCCTTACAGCATAAAATTTCCTTTCTGCAAACCTGCAAATTCCTATATCCATGTAGGTTTTATCTTATTCTTTTTCTTTTCTTATTCTGGAACAACTTGCATATTCTTAGAAAAACACAGCCTCATTTTCTTCCCATCTAGAGTGGTTTTCCTTTGTTTTGGTAGTTTTGTTTTTATATATTGGTTATAAATTTTAACTATCCCAAGTAACCTCTGTTTTCTAGTGAAAACTAGGAAGGAGGCATTTGTAAACTAACATATATTATCCAGTAGTAGATTAGCAAATTTATAAATACATAATTATAAAAACATAATTCTTTAGAAGCATTTTTTATAGTACAATTTTTAAGGCAGTAAAAGACCTATTTATTAATGGATCCAAATATCTTTTGTATCTCTGTAAAAAATTAAGAAGCCAAAAGTAAATAAACTTATGTTTAGAAATTAATGTCTCAGTATATTATATTATCTTATTTGGAAATTATCCACATAGTCGATGAATACCCATTATTTAGTTCAACTTAGTATAAACCTTGATCTTATTTGCATCTACTTAAATTACTACTTGCTTTTAACAATTATGCTTGGATTAGACATTAAACAGCTAATCATCATCTTAAATTATATTTTTTGTGGACAAATCTGGTAACATATAGATAACATGAGCTTATTTGACCTGTTTGTGTTATGTTTAATGTTGGCAACTCTGAAGACATGCCTATTATAATGCTTAATTTTCTTTTTTTTTCCTTTAAAGATTTTATTTATTTGAGAGAGAGAGAGAGAGCATGAGAGAGAGAGGTCACAAAAGAGAGATCACGAGCAGGGGGGAGGGGTAGAGAGAGAAGCAGACTCCCCACTGAGCAGGGTGCGTGATGCAGGACTCCATCCCAGGGCCCTGGGATCATGACCTGAGCTGAAGGCAGATGCCCAACCTACTGAGCCACCCAGGCATCCTAATGCTTATTTTTCTTTAAGTCAATTAAATAAAGCTTGTTTAAAGAAATATCACATGCACATAATATACATACATACACAAAAACATATCAACAACACAGAGATCTTATACCTTTTTTTTATTATTGCTTATAGCTTTCGCTTAAAAATTTTAGCCATGTCTCATTTACAGTAACACAAAACTCAAGAGAATAGTTGATCCAAATTGTATTTCTGGAAAATGGACTCAGGTTACCTGTTCAGATAGCCAAAGCTTTTTACTAAAGATTTCTTTATTTGTGTACTGTAAGGATTCTTTTAAAGAAGCTATTTTTGGAGTCATTTTATCTTTTAGACGCTTCTGCATACCAAGCAAAGAATCATTCCGTTGTCTCTGAGAGGTTTGGGATCTTCTTCTTTCAAGGATGTCCCTTAAGATGGACTATCTTATCTAAAATAAAGTTTCCCCAAAGTGACCACCACAATTCCAAATTATCCAAAAGTTTGTCCATTTTCCAAAAAGACACAAGAACCTGGTCCATAGAGGGTATACACATAGGGAACAGGAACGTTCAAGGGAGGGGGAAAAGGAGCTTTCCACCAGGTGGAAACCATCTTTGGCTGTAGATTCTCTATGAGGTCTTAACTATGAGGGGTCTTGTTTTTCATCAGCTGTTCCAAAACACAGGGAATCGTGTGTTTTCCTCCCTTTCCAGCAGAATAGGTTGACTTACCAGAAGCTTCAGCCCACAAAATACAGATATGAAAGAAGTAGTAGGGTGAGGTGCCCAAGGGTGTGGTTTCTGGAGACAGACTGCCTGGGTTCAATTCCTTGCTCCACCATTTACTTGGGCCGATTATTTAACCTTTCTGAGCCTCAGATTCCTTATCTCTAACGGGGTAACAAGAGACTCTACCTCGGGAGACATGAATTAGTGGTGATAATTAATACAGCAAGGTGCTGGCATTTGGTGCTGATAATGCAGCTGCTATTCTCATTGTCCTTAGGGAGCTGAGTCCCTCCCGACTCCAACATGTAAAATTTCAAAGAAGAGCTCTGATTGGCCCAACTCAAGGCACGCATTCACCCCTGTGGTCAAGGAGACAGGGAACCATGAACCACATGGGGGGATGAGCGTGAGGTAAGGTAACTGTCTCCAGAAGAAAGTGTGATGAGGACTAACAGAGCAGGAAGTTAGCTCAAGAGAGGGGAAGGGACTGTTATTCTAGAGTCTCCACAGTTGGTTCCTCTCATTTTGACAGCTACAGACATCACTTGTACTATACACCCAACTCAAGTGGATTTGACATGAGGTTCTCCAAAAGGCAGGGAGCTGGTGTCTGCAGAATGTACTGCAGGTTCTATCTGATGACCTAGGCTCCACGTGGAGGAGAGGCAGGACCCGAGGGTGGCCGCTGTGTGGGGGATGGGCAGAGAGCAGAGCCAGCACCGTAGGGCAGGCTGGACTCAGCCCCATCGCTGCTTGCTTCTTGGGCATTTTCTCCCAGCACTGGCTCCTGGTACCACTCTGCTTCCCAGCACCCACAGAAAAGACATATTAGCAGCTAGAATTCCATGGTCCTCTGACAGGGGTCAGTTGTGCAGGGTGTGAGCTTGACCCTGTCTTGCTAGTGACAGTGGCACATGGAGAGGCCAATTTCATGCTGTTCCTATTCTAATGCTTATTGCACCCCCTCTCCTGGGATGAGGCCCATGTCGAGAGCTCTCTCTGGCACATGACACATTTACTTTTCCTTGCCCCCAGTCTTGGTCCAGCTGTGTGTGATTTTGCACCTCTGCAGACATTCACAGTGCCAGGATCCACCTTTGGACAAAGGTCAGGTAACCATAGTAATAACAGCAAACACTGCTCTATTAATCACCATATGCCAGGCACTCTGATGGAGAAAGCAGGCATTGATGACAGCCTTGCCAAGTCTGAACCTCATTTTTCTCACTTTTATGGAAGATCTGAGACCCAAAGAGGGGAGATCACCTGTTCAATGTCATACAGAAAGCTAGGAGCTGAACAGGGGTGGCTTCTATAAGCTGCTCACAGTGTAGGCGGGAAAAGAGGCCCATGAACAGCTAATTAGAGGGCCATGAGAAATGCTATCAGGGACGAGGGGGGAGGAATAGGAGGCAACCTGTGGCTGAACAGAAGAAGGAGGCATTTACTTTGTCCCAGGGAAAGACCCGTTGGGATGAAGGGCTGGGCTGGGAAGTGTAGTCATACTGGAGAGGGCCTTTAAGTGTGAGTAGGATTTTGCCCCATGCTATGAGCCGAACTGTAAATTCATACGTTGAAATCCTAACCCTCAGTACCTCTGAATGTGCCTGTATTTGGAAATAAAATCCTTAAGGAGGTAATTAAGTTAAAATGAGGTCATTAGAGTAGGCCCCAGCCTAATATAACTGATGTCCTAATAATTAGGAAACAGGCACACCAGACAGGAAGGCACTTAAAGCCACAGGGAGGAGACAGCCATCCACAAACCAAGGAGAGAGGCCTCCGAAGAAACCAACCCGGCTAATCTTGATCTTGGACTTGCACCCTGCACAACTATGAGAAAAGAAGCACCTGTTGTTTAAGCCACCCAGGCTGTCGTACTTTGTGATGGTAGCCCGAGCAAGCTAATACGCCATGCCAAGAAGTTGGGGAGGATGGATCTGGCAGAGGGCTCAGTTGAAACAGTCCCAGAGAGAGACCCCATGGTCTGTTTGGGGATTTGGCAGTGAAACTCAGGTACTGGGACCGTGAGTCGGGGCCAGACACTACAGGGCCTGAATCCCAGGAGATAGGCATGTGATATAAACAGATTGATGTTGTAGAAAGATGGGGATTGGATCAAAGGTGGTTGGGAAGGGGAAGGTGTGAAACAAGGAGCACATTCCTGAAGTCCAGTCTGTCTTCACCGGAGTCCATCTTTCAAAATGTCTTTTTGAGGGGCACCTGGATGGCTCAGTTGGTTAAGCATCCGACTCTTGATTTCAGCCCAGGTCATGATCTCAGGGTCGTGAGATCAAACCCCTTGACAGGCTCCATGCTCAGTGCAGAGTCTGCTTGTCCCTCTCCCTTCCCCTGCTTGCACTCTTTCTCTCTCAAATAAATAAATAAATAAATAAAATCTTTTCAAAAACAAAATAAAATGTTTTTTAAAAAACCGTCTTTTGATTTTCCCCTTTTCCACACCTCCACTCCACCCTGGTGTGGACCTACGTCGGCAGTACCTGGATGATCTTCCTCCATGAGGGCCACCAGTCTCCAGGCCCTCTTGCCCTGGTCCTTGAGCTGGGTTGCGACATGTTTTTGTTTTGTTTTGTTTGTAAAAATGAATAGTGACGAGAGGAAGATTTTCACAGGCTGTGAAAGCCAACCGGTGGAAAAAAATCGTGTAATCTATACTGGGGAAAAAGACCACTTGGGTTATTCCTAGTTGGTAGAATTTTAATGATTTATTTTCAAGATTTTTATTTATTTATTTGTCAGAGAGAGAGCACAAGCAGGGGGAGAAGCAGGCTCCCCGCTGAGCAAGGAGCCCAATGTGGGGCTTGATCCCAAGGACTCTGGGATCATGACCCAAGCCAAAGGCAGACGCTTAACAGACTGAGCCACCCAGGTGCCCTGAAAACCATTTTAAAACGCTATAAATACAGGAGAAGAAAATATAAACGCTATTGATGACCTCAGGGAAGGGAAGGCCTTCTCCACAAGATATGCGTGCACAGGCACACCAGTAAGACAAAGGGAAAGACAAAGGAAAAGCGGAAAGTCTCACGATTTGATTACAACACAATCAAACACTTCGCCTTGACAAATGCCCATGTGTGTGTGAGCAAATAACACTGAACAAGTGACGGTGAAGAGAACAGGACAAGGGCAGGATTTATCTGGGATGACAAGGTAGGAGAGAGATCACCCTGGGCTGGGGTGGGGTTGCGGGGGGAAGCTGTGGGCACGGGAACTCCAGCCTAGGTGCCACCCTCTATAAAATGGAGATAATTTCTATTTAGATCTGGTTCGTATTTACCTGTGCCTTCCTTTCTCACTTTATGTCCTTGGGTCGGCGTACGCGCACTTCTATGGGGCTGGAGATTCTCGCCACGTTCCAGACAACGGAAAGGGGGCTCCTGGAGGTGAAGCAGCCAGAGACAGGTGACCTCATACTACGCTGTCCACTTGCCTCCCAGGGTTGCTCTAAACTGTCGGGTCAGAGCAAGGATGGCAAGTGCCCTGAGGCCAAAGTGGAGTCTGTACACCATTGAAGACAGTTGTCCTGGCGAGTTGTACCACACCTGCCCGCCCGGCTGGCTCCCAGCCTGAAGCCCTTTGACTGTGGCCTGCCTATAATCTGGCCACTGGCCACTGCCTTGTGGACTCCAGACTCCTTCCCTCTGCCTCCATCACTGCTCTCGAGCCTGAGAGCCTCCCCCGTGTCTGGAGGATGTCAAACCTCCCCATGCCCGCCCTTCCCTTGCCCTTCCTCCTGCCTGGCACTCTGCTCCCAGGAATTGCTGTGTCCTGAGCCTGTCCCCGAAACAGGGCTGCCCACTGACCTGGGCTCCCTTCCACCTCCTCACCCAGCTGTGCTTCTTTATTAAGCTTATCACTATCTGACACTAGAGCATATATCTATTTGTGATGTATCTACTGCCCCCATTAGAAGCAGAGTCGTTGTATTCATTTGCAATCTCAATCTTCCTTCCTCTCCCCAATTGCTAGTAATTTCCAGAATCTACAAGGATAGGAGGGTGACCTCTCTAAGAGCGCGTTGGGCTCTCTTTCCCTGCCATTTAACTTGTGGTTTTTAATCTGGTGAGATGGGGCTTAAAATCGTGTGACTCTGGCTCTGGTTTACTGGGACCGACCTGGCCTAATTCATGACCGCTGTCCCGGCTCCCCTCTTAGTCTCAAAAGTGTTCTTGTTTGAATAATAAAGTATATGATCGCCCTGGCTAAAAGGATTATCAAAGGTGCCTGGGAGAGGGAAGAAGTCAGTCAAAAGCAGCCTGGGAGGGAGGTTTTTGTCCCACCGTTGGCCTTAGGCTAGCAGATGGACAGGGTCTGAATCCGATGAGCTTCCTGTCCCTCAAGGAAAGAGCCAGGCCTGCCTACTCCAGATCCGGCCCCCTGCCTCCCTGAGCCCCTGCGGTCTGCCTGGTCACTCAGCAGCTCTGGCTAACTCTAGCCCACGGATGGGTTCTGCCTTTGAAGTAAATGCCTCTGGAAACACCACAGAGCGACTAGAAACAGAAAGTCCTCCCTTCTGAGACCTTCTCCTCTTTGGCCTTTCTTGGGGATCATTTTCTCTTCCATCTTGTCTCCCTCTGCCCTGAATTGCTGCAGAGATGAAATAAAGCCTTTGCGGGACTAAATCAAGCCAGCGGCTGACCAATGTGTGGTCCTAGATGAGCCAGGTGAAGGGAGGCGAGAATCAGTAAACATGAGAGCTGGAGGCTGACTGGGAGGTCCTCTTGGGACTCATCTTCAGATGAGGAGGTCACGTTCAGAGAGGTCACTGACCATTCAGTGTCCCTTTGTCAAGTGTCCACTGTGGGCCGGGCGCTGTTCTCAGCAAGGGCATCAAGTGGTGATGACAACGGAAGCCTCTGTCCTTATGGGCCTGACATTCTGGTGAGGGGCAGGCAGAGCCAAGTGCAGACAAGTTAGGAAGAACACCTGCTTTCAGGACAAGTGCCACAGAGACCACTCAAGGTGCAGTGGGTGGTGGCAGGTGGGTGGGTCAGTGGAGACTCCAATAAGGAGAAGCCAGCTGGACAAAGAGGGAGCAGCTGTTGGAGGTTCGGACACGTGGCCCAGGGCCCCGGGAGAAACAGCGGCCAAAGAGCCCCCGGACAGTCTCTCATGGGCTTCTCACACAGATGTGCCCACAGGGCCGGGCCGAGGTTACTTACCCAGCTTTTCAGTGGAGGAAGTTGAAGTGCAGGGAGTGATGAACTGGCTGGTGCAAGGCTGGACCTGGAGTCAAACCTGGGCCGTTCCAATCCGGTCCGAGCATGCCCCGGGACTCACGCACGTCAGAGGATTTGGTTAAACTGGACGTGGTGTACGGCTTTGGGCTTCATGAGCTCACTGTGCTCTTGGAGGAGGAGGCTACAAGCTTGCATGACCTGTGGCTTCCAGACGGACCTCCCTGACCTTGCACAGGCTGGTGGGGGCAGGGAGGCACCCTCAGGCCTGAATGAGCATTCCTCATAGTCCCCATCCTCAACAAGAGCACATTTGCTTAGATTCCCTTGAAGGAAATACCACACACACACACAAACCTTGAAATGGGGCCAATGAATAAGCCCTGGACCCAGCGTCAAAGTGTTTCTGGCTATCCCCACAAATAGCTGTGTGACTTGCAGAGATCACTTACCCTCTCTGGGCCTCAGTTTCTAGAACCAGCAAATGGCGACAGTGTTTGTCCTGATCACCACATAGAGCTCTTGTGAGGATCAAATAAAGAAAGGGATGTGAAGGCATCCTGCAAACCCCGCAATGTTAAGGCATTCTCTCATTATTCAGGTACTGGATGGCATTGAGCCAGTGTTTCCACAGTCCCTCCCTACCCCTACCCCTGCCCCCTGTCCCGTTAAAATCAACTCAGGATTTCCCACAGGATGATCTTGCTTCTTATGATCCAGAAGCCCAACTTGATCTTTTCTCCTACTGGCTGATCTGGGGTGTTTTTCCAGAATGTAAACTGCCCACAAGTTGTAAACAAGTTCAAGTTGATCAAGAACAAGGGAGAGGGGGAGAGGGAGGGACTGCCTCGAACTTGCAGGGGGTATGAGGATATGAAATCTCAGGGGGCTTATGCCATCCTTGCAAAGCTTCCTTCTGCTACTAGATATGGAGATGATTTATACAGCCTCCATCTTGGGCCAGGATGGATTACGTCGCTCTGGGGAGTCGTTCTCAATGTGGGTTCCCTTGGAATACTCCACAAGAAAGCATTTGTTCCCTGGTCACAGCCTTTTGGGAAACTGCTGCATCTGCGGCCTCTCATCCTCCTACAGATGACCAGTGAGCATTCAGCCTTTTCAAGGCTCTGGGGAGCCCCAGAGTTAAGAAACCATATATAACTTCAGCTTGGTATTTCCCAAACTTCCTTTGCCATGAACCCCAGCCCTTCCTTTACCTCAAGAGCTGCTATAGGGATGGGGGTGGGGAAGCATCTGTTGAGGCTGTGTAAGCCACCTGCATGCACAGGATTTAACAACAGCCCAGCTTAGGATCAGACGTGTTTGGGAAATCCGGCCTTCCAGGGCTCAATGAGCACGTGATGGCCTCCAGCTATAAGGAGCTTACAGTCTGGCCAGAGACCCCTGGCCTTTCACATCAACTGTGGGGGCCCGTGTCTGGGTGCAGGGAGTCTGCTGGGGTTGGAAGGAGGACTTGGAGTGAGTGCCCCAGGACCAGGACGAGGCAGGGGCTAAAGTGGGGGGGGGGGAGCATAAGGGTCTTGGTGGCCAGTCTGGCTGCATATTTCCAATCCTGCCTCCACCACCATGAGCTGTGATGCTGTTCCTGATCTGAAAAAACAGGAATGATAATAATAATAATGATGATCCCTGTCCGGAAGGTGGTGGGAGTTTGGAAGGCCTGCCAGAGCAAGCCTCCAGTAAACCTCAGCTGTTATTTATATGCAAATCCCTTTTTCTTTCTCTCTTGCCTTTCAAGCTGCTCCTTCCTCAGGTACCTCAGTTACTGAAGTCGGCCCCTTTGGGGAGGCTGAGGGAGGCGCCATTTTAGAAATTAGTGCACAATGTGGTCAGGAAGCAAGTGTGAGGCAAAGGTTTACTCGGCCTCTTCCCAGACTGCTCCAGCTGCCTCTCAGGAGGCCTCGTTGATCTCGTTGAGGTCACCTGTATGGCTCTGAGGTGCTGGCTAAGAGTTCTGTGGTCGAAAGAGCTTCTCACAGGCTTTCCGGTCAGAGGTGGGGTTGGGGAAGATGGAGCAACTTCCCCTGGACAGACTGGCAGAACCAACAGCCCCAGCTGGACAGGTTCTCTACACACACGACGTAGTTTTTGCATGTAGGTGAGGTCTGGAGCCAACCAAGAAAGAATTCTTGAGACGTCTTCAGTGCAAAGAACTGGTTTTATTAAAGCACAGGGACGGGACTCATGGGCAGAAAAAGCTGCACCGGGGTTGTGAGGGGCAATTGATGATATACTTGGAGTTGGGGGAGGTAAGGGAAAAGGAAGGTTTTTGAAAGAAATTTCATATGCTAAAGAAGACTTAGGAGATACTGAGGCCTTGCCAAGGTCAAGTTAAGGTTGTTTTTCCCTCTAGCAAGGCATATTAACCTTAAGACTGTTGGGAGCTTCCTGGAGGAACTTTATACTCTGCCTGCCTCAAGTATTTGTCAATGGGCTGCAGACTCTAAGGACATTTTTTTTTAAGATTTTATTTATTTGAGAGAGAGAGAATGAGAGATAGAGAGCACGAGAGGGAAGAGGGTCAGAGGGAGAAGCAGACTCCCTGCTGAGCAGGGAGCCCGATGCGGGACTCGATCCCGGGACTCCAGGATCATGACCTGAGCCGAAAGCAGTCGCTTAACCAACTGAGCCACCCAGGCGCCCAGGACATTTACTTTTATCTTCATTTCCTTCTGGAAGTTAGGTTATTGATAAGAATGCTTTTTTTCCTCAGGGTGCCTGGGTGGCTCAGTCCAGTCGTTAAGCATCTGCCTTCGGCTCAGGTCATGATCTCAGGGTCTTGGGATCCAGCTCAGCGTTGGCATCGGGCTCCCTGCTCAGTGGGGAGTCTGCTTCTCCCTCTCTGCCCCTACCCCCCGCTTGTGCTCTCTCTCTCTGTCAAATAAATAAATAAATAAATATTTTTTTTTTTAAAAAGAACGTTTTTTTCTTGTAAGTCACTAAGGCATTTGTAAACTGAGGGAGACTCATGTCTTGCAGGACTGTGCTCTCTATAAGTAAACCATTGGTTTTTCCTTCCCTTAGCTTTAGGGCAGCCAGGAGTGGCTGAGGAAGTTCACACAGATCCCACCAGTGGGGCGGGGAGGGGGGTTGTGGGGTGTCAGCTTGTGCTATGTCCTCAGCTTGACTTCAGCTCCCTCATCACACACACACACACACACACACACACACAGACACACACGGGCATGCACTCTCTCTCTCTCTCTTTCACTCCCTCCAGGGCCTACTTTGCTGCCTGTTGACCAGTGGCCTGTGGCGAAGGATGCCAGGAGAAGGCCAGAGGGCTCCTCTGTGGTTCTGGCAGCTGGGGTGGCCCTGGGCTGAGGCAGGAGTTGCTGAAGGGGCCCAAAGGCTCTGTTGACCAAAACATTTTCCCTCTATTTTTTTAAGATTTTATTTATTTGATGGAGAGAGAGAGAGAGAACACAAGTAGGGTAAGGGGCAGAGGTAGAGGGAGAAGCAGAGCCCAATGTGGGACTCGATCCCAGGACCCTGGGACCGTGACCTGAGCCCAAGGCAGAATCTTAACGACTGAGCCACCCAGGCACCGACCAAAGCATTTTCATCCAAATGCCCAGGATGCCCAGAATTCTACCGTTGAAAGACTCTTTGGATTAAGTCCATTGGGCCTCCAAACAGGCCCTCAGTGTGCAAGTATGTACCTGAGGCAGAGTAACAGGTGAGCACATCACTAGGGCTCAAGAAATGCTGGTAGTTAGTGCCCAAGAGTCAGCGATGGTGGAGGCCCGCGAGGACGGAGCTGCTGGTTTAGCCTGAGGCCAAGGAAGAGGCTCTGAGGAGAGCGTTCCCGGTCCAGCTGGGCCATTCTTTTGAGGGTAAAAACGCAACCCTATGGGTCAAAGGTGGAAGCCCCTCATTGGTAAACCGAGGCAGCAGTTCAGATTATCGCCGAGGTCCGCCGGTGATTTAGGCCTCACGAAGGACTCTCTGGGTTAACTTCCAGTTTTTCTGGTTCTTTGCTGCTGGAAGCGCCCGGGGTCAGGGAAGCACTACGTTGCCCTGCGGGAATGGAGGGAAAGAAGGCTCCGTGGCCCCGGAGTCCCTGGCCTTGGGCCCAGCGCCGCCCCCGCTGCGAAGGCCGGGTGGGGCCCCTCCCGGTGGTGGCCGCAGAGACTCAGGTTTCCCGGGGTGAGCGGTGGCCCGAGGCCGGGTGGCCAATCTCCGTGCGGCTCCCCTCCTGCGCCTCCCCCGCCCTTCTCTTGGCCCCGCCCTTCTCTTGGCCCCGCCCCGCACCCCACGGCGGGCGGGAGGGGAGTCTGCCACCCCCCTCCCCCCCTCCCCTTCCTACTCCCATACTCCTCCATTGTGCCGTCCCTCCCACCCTCTCCGGGAGGTCCCACCCTCCCCGTACCCCCTACCTGGGCCTGGTCGGGGCTGAATAAGATGAAAAAGGTTGGGGAGACTGGGCAGGACCCATGGCTATTGTCCAGGAGCCTCCCCGCCACCTGTGGGACCCGCTGCTATCCCAGCGGCCCCTGGGCTGTGCAGGGACAGTGGAGGGAGGGCCGGAGTGCCGGCAGGATGTCTTCATCTCTCGCCTTTGAAGGAGCAGTGTGCTCAGGGACGGCCTCTGACTTCAGCCCCTTTGCCCCCTGCCGCGCCTAGGATGCCAGGGAGGACTGGTTCCTGGGAACCCTCACCTCTGCCCCCACTCCGCAGAGTTCCCCCACCCACGCCTCCCTTCCACACCTTCTCCCCTGTGCCTCCCTGCTCTCCTTGGCTGCTTTCCCCTTTTGCTCATCTCCCCCCCACGCAACCCCCTTCAAGCCCGGAAACTCAAGGCCCAAGGTTTCCCTTGTCCTGCCCTCGCACGATTTCCCACATCCCTCTCCAACTCTCCCGCAGCTCCCCAGGAAGGGGATGGCAAACCCCCTCTTCTGTCTGGGGGCCCTGGAGTGGGGTGGGGCTGGGGGCCTGCTTTGAGAGGCTCTTAACACAGCTCAGAATGTGACATGCCCTGAGTTAGGGACCACAAAGAGAAATCCACTTAAGCTTAGGTTTTCCAGGTGTTAAATAACAGAAACTCAACCGAGTAAATTAAAGATCTAACTGGCTTTATTAATGGACTTACGAATCAGGCAGCATCCCATCTGGCAAGTAAAGGGGAGCTCCAAACGGCTACAGGAAAGGAAGTTTCTTAAATGTAGAGAGGGCTCAGGGAAGAAAGGATATTATTAGCAAAGAAACCATTATTTTAGGTGGGGTTTATCAGTAAATTTCCTAGTGCTGACCAGGAAATTCACAGGTTGACTGGTTAAATGTTACATTGCAGGGGTTGAAAGTGCAGTTAGGTTAAGTACCGAGTTTTGCTTTACTGATATGGGGCCTCAAACTAAGTGAGGCCATTTGGGAACCGTGGTTTTCTTTTTAACATGAAGTTTCCCTGTTTTGATCAGAGTCTCGGCTTTACAGAGAGAATCAAAATTTAAGGCTTTAGTGCCTCTCTCAGCTGTGCTTCCTAGTTCTTGCGGCTTTGGGTCAGCTTTTGTGTGATATCCACAGGTTATAGCCTCAGGTTCATAATTTTTAAGTTGGTTGTGCTCTTTGTTCCTTTTCTGACATTCCAGTCTTAGGGAATCTGCTTAGTGACTAGCAGCTGTGAACGTGATTTAAGCTTCTGAGAGTATATCATGCACGAGGGGGATTATTATGATTACTCTAAGGATAATTCCCAAGGTTCAGAGTGCATTTGAGAGCCATTGATACTCAGGACCCAAACCAATCAAAATCAAAAAAGTCAAAGAAAGACCCTGCTGAAGGAGTCACTCTTTTAGGCCAAGTGGGCTGCTCAGTGATCTTATGGAATTGGGTTTCAGTGTCCCCAGAATTGTTAATCCAGGGGATAGCAGACGGTGTTGGGTACGCCAGATACCTCCTTGTTCTGCTACAAGATAATCAAGGATTATTCTAGTATCAAGAACAACTTAGGCCAGTGAGTCTAAGGGGTCTTAGCTGGGCCATTGTTGCTTTAGCTGTGGATTCACCACCGATTTCAAGAATCCAAGAGAAGTTCCTGATCCTAGCCTCATTTCCATTTATCCCTAATGAGGGAATTAGGGATCTGCCAAAAGGAGTGAATCCTGAATCCCGAAAGCCCCTGGTGGGTCCTCCCTAACTCAACCAGGTCCATGCAGGGGAGTCGACCAGTGAGAGGTCTTGTTTTGCTTTTCTCCTAGGCTGCCATAAAACGCTGTTCTAAATTCTAGAGCTTACTCCCCTTTAGCCAGGGCCTGGGAGATAGAGTTGAGGGTGTTATCTTTGTAGGCCAATGCCAGAGGAAAGGAAAGGAAAAGCAGGAGAGAGTTTCATGTTCAGTTCGTGTGAAGTCTTGATCTGTTGCCTTAGGCAGAAGCAGTCTACTTCGAGGTCAGCTACTTCTCTTCCGGGCCGGTTTTGATTGGGAGGCCACCAGCATCTGTAGAGGACCAGGTGTTAGCTGGAGCCTTCTTCAGCTGTGTGATGTGTACCCAAAGCCTAATACCTGCCCGTTTTTGCAGCAGTGTTAGTGGTCAGGAGCACCTGGTAAGGTCCCTCCCAGTGAGGCTGGAGGGCTGTCTGCCTCTGATGACATTTCCACAATACCTAATTACAAGGCTCTAAACTATGATCAACAGGATCCTTTGAATTGAAATCAGGAAGGCTTCTTGAACCTGATGATGATGGGCTTGAGCAGAAGACATGAGAGACAGCAGCTGGTCGTAGCAGCATGAGACAAAAACTCCAAGAAGTTTGCAAGGTTTTCATCAAGGTTTGTCTGATTCGTGCAGTGAAGTAGACGCCTTGAGCACTGGAGACTATAGGTCTACCCCAAGTGGAAAACACATTTTCTAAAAGATATTTTTTTCTGCTGGGAGGGCATCAACCAGGGAGAAGTTTCAACCCATCCAGAAAACATACAATAACGGATATATTGGTAACCTATACCAAGCGACAGTTGAATAAGGTGTACAAAGGTCCATAAGGAAGAGGGCTGAGGCCTCTGGGAACAAAAACAGGTTTTCCAGGATTGTGGACCCGACAAGGCTGCCATTGCTGATAGACTGTTTTTGTAATGTTATAGAAGTATCCCCACCAATGTCTATTTATAATTGGAATTGTCTCAAATGCCCTATGGTGGGTGAAGGAATGTAGAAACCAAAACATGCGGTGTGCCAGGGAGTCAGGAAGAACCAAGCAGCCATCTTGGTTTTCCCGTAGCCCAGACTCGTTCATTTAATTTTTTTTTTTTAAAGATTTTATTTATTTATCTGACAGTTAGAGAGACAGCAAGAGAGGGAACACAAGCAGGGGGAGCGGGAGAGGGAGAAGCAGGCTCTCCGCGGAGCAGGGAGTCCATTGCAGGGCTCGATCCCAGGACCCTGGGATCATGACCTGAGCCGAAGGCAGACGCTTAACAACTGAGCCACCCAGGCGCCCCCAGACTTGTTCATTTAATTTACAGCCTTGATTTACCCACCTTGGCTTCTCTGATTCAGGACAATGGCAAAACTCTGGCAATTGGGGGCCATTTTTGCAGAAGCAAGATGGACTTGATCCACTTGTGACACAATCTTATAGATTCAGTTGTTGCTGCCTCTATGAAAGTCAGCTTGATCACATATTAACATTTTCTCCCCACAGATTCCCTTTCCACAAGCCTTCTACAACTTTCTTTCTTACATTCAGATTTTGTCCTTAATGTTTCCTTTTTAAGTAACCAACCTCCCTTTAGGACAAAACTACCTGCTTTTCCCTCAACAAAAATATACGTCCATCCCTCATGCTTATTCCTACAGCAAACACACATCCTACTTCTCTTGGATACAGAGTTGTTTCCCTTATGACTTCCAGTAGTCTTAGTTACATTTATTAGAATTCTTAACTCTTAGAAACCTTAATTTCTCGTGAAAGTAAGTAAGCAATTGTGAACTGTCTGTTACACTAGCATTCTTTAGATTGGCAAATTTGGGAATACATTTCATCGTTTCTAGAAACGTCATTCTTCATAGTACAATCTTTCAACAAAGCACAAAACATGTCTACTAACAGACCCAAATTTATCTTTAGTTTCTCTGTAATAAGTCAAAAGTAGATAAACCTATGTGCAGCAATTAATGCTTCAGTATTTTGTCTGATTTGGAAGTGATCTAGATATTTAATGACTTTAACTTAACCCATCGCTGAACCTAACTCAGCAAAACTTTAAAGTTTTAGGTTACCAGAAAGATTTGGGAGACAATTTAAAAGTTTGCCTATGGACACCGGGCTGGCTCAGTCAGTTGGAGCGTGCACCTCTTGACCTTGGGGTCCCGAGTTCGAGCCCCACATTGGGTGTAGACATTACCTGAGAAAAAAAAAGCTTGTCTAAAATTTTACCTTTATTTATATCTATTCAATCTACTTGTTTGTAAAAATTATGCTTAGATTACCCATTAAAAACTTCACAAGACATCAAAGTCAGTCATTTTCCCCAGCGACTTTTTAAAAAACCTTTTGTAACAGAGAACATCAACTTACTTGACTTTAAGTAAACCCAAGAGGAATAAAAGCTTAAACTTTAATGCTGGTAACTTTCAAGTCATGTCTATTTTAATTAAACAAAGTTGTTTAATCATTTTTCCAGATCACATGAACTTCAAACATTTGAGTTAGTTTCTGTCTTTCTGAGAGTTACAAGCACTTGCCTTCAAACCAACTAAATAGAGCTCTTTTACGAATTAATTTTAGCAATATCATCCAGAGGTAGAAAAATATCTCACGTTTACAACATACATATATACAACATACAATATATATACATACATATTGTATTACACCATACAACATAATATATATATTTGGACACACACATAAACACACAGACATGCAAAGACCCCATAGTTACTGATATTTGTGGAGAAGATTTTTCAGATTTGTATTTGCCCCAGGAATTAATCTTAAGGAAGTTGTGCTGGAGTTTGGGTACAAAGGCCACTTCCCCTTCTTGAGCCCTTCAATCTCAGGTGATTGTAGGCTGTGTTTACATTTCAATGACATGATAAGATTTATAACTTCAAGGGACAGAGAAATGAAAGTTCCAGAAGGACTTTGGTTTCCTAAGGCCAAGAATTTATACTAAACTCTTGGAACTTGGAGCTAAACAGGAGAAATTTGTGGGTTGGTAAAGGAATGGATGAACTTTGAATTGCCTCTAGAGCTTCCTTTCTCGTTTTGCAAAAATTTGTGAGATAAGGGGCCGTTAGGTGCTTTCAATTCCTCAGAGAACTGGGTTTTAAGTTAAATGACATTATTTTCCCAACTTGCTTCTTTCCCTCTGGCTACATAGTTCTACTTTTAAATATTTCTGGCAGTATCGAAGAGCCCCCCCTTTGGTGGAAGAGGGGTCCCCCAAGAGGTTGCAAATGCTACTTACCGTCCTAAATCTCGAGTCCCTCCCAATGAGAGCCAAAGAAAGAACCAACAATCCGCAGGTCCCCGAGGTAGGCAGAAAGCCCAGCCCAATTATGCAGGTGATGCAAATGACACAAACAAGAAGTCTTTAGCTGTCTCTGGGACCGAAGTGATCAATAATCAACAGGTCTGGATTTGGAAAGCAAGGGACAGTGCGCAGGACTATTTTCCTCTCTCAACTGGGCACTACAGACTCTGAAGAGCTGATTCTGGTAAGAATTTTCACCCTCTGCTGGTTCTGTGATCTACCAGTTACCCCTTGGCTGTTTGAGGGAATAACATAGCAGTTTACCAGAAAATTCCTTAGTTTTGTCATTTCTGGGAGGGTCCCTTATGGTAGCCCTCCTTTGAAGGTAGATATGGGGGTGTGTGTAAGGCCATTAACTTGGTGGACCTCTGGTTACAGTTGTGTAGTCTGCTGAGTGGGAAGACAGTTCAGCCAGAGGATTAGTAGAATGAATGCTCAAAGGAGGAAAGAGTGGAGCAGTAGGAGTTCTGTCTTGGAGTCTTTTGTTTTAGCTATCTCTTGCATCTTTAATTTTTCATTAGCCTTTGGCAATGAATCTTTCCATTTTTTGGAAACTGCTTTGGAATTTTTAAACCTTTTGGAGGCTTGCTTCACCTTGCCAATTCAAACCGTTTTCCTGTTCTGTTTAATTTGGGAAGCCTTGCCTCAAGTTATGTTCTAAAATGATCATATCTAGTTGGAACATTTCCCTTAACCATTGAATTGCTAGGTACTAATTCCCCTGAGGCCTCGCAGTAGCTTGGGAGGACCCGAGCCGCAAATGGAGTTAACCCATATTTTTTTTTTTTTTTTTTGCTGTTCTAATCCCCTTATTTTTACAGGTAAAATGGTTTACCTTCTTTTTTTTCTTTAAATTTTTTTATTGTTATGTTAATCACCATACATTACATCATTAGTTTTTGATGTAGTGTTCCATGATTCATTGTTTGTGCATAACACCCAGTGCTCCACGCAGAACGTGCCCTCTTTAATACCCATCACCAGGCTAACCCATGCCCCCAACTCCCTCCCCTCTAGAACCCTCAGTTTGTTTTTCAGAGTCCATAGTCTCTCATGGTTGTCTCCTCCTCCGATTTACCCCCCTTCATTCTTCCCCTCCTGCTATCTTCTTTTTTTTTTTTTTTTACCATATTTTGCATCACTTGTTTCAGAGGTACAGATCTGTGATTCAACAGTCTTGCACAATTCACAGCGCTCACCATAGCACATACCCTCCCCAATGTCTATCACCCAGCCACCCCATCCCTCCCACCCCCCACCACTCCAGCAACCCTCAGTTTGTTTCCTGAGGTTAAGAATTCCTCATATCAGTGAGGTCGTATGATACATGTCTTTCTCTGATTGACTTATTTCACTCAGCATAACACCCTCCAGTTCTATCCACGTCGTTGCAAATGGCAAGATCTCATTCCTTTTGATGGCCGCATAATATTCCATTGTGTATATATACCACCTCTTCTTTATCCATTCATCTGTCAATGGACATCTTGGCTCTTCCCACAGTTTGGCTATTGTGGACATTGCTGCTATAAACATCGGGGTGTACATACTCCTTCGGATCCCTACATTTGTATCTTTGGGGTAAATCCCCAGTAGTGCAATTGCTGGATCGTATGGTAGCTCTATTTTCAACCTTTTGAGGAACCTCCATACTGTTTTCCAGAGTGGTTGCACCAGCTTGCCTTCCCACCAACAGTGTAGGAGGGTTCCCCGTTCTCCGCATCCCCGCCAACATCTGTCGTTTCCTGACTTGTTCATTTTAGCCATTCTGACCGGTGTGAGGTGGTATCTCATTGAGGTTTTGATTTGGATTTCCCTGATGCCGAGCGATGTTGAGCACTTTTTCTTGTGTCTGTTGGCCATTTGGATGTCTTCTTTGGAAAAATGTCTGTTGATGTCTTCTGCCCATTTCTTGATTGGATCATTTGTTCTTTGGGTGTTGAGTTTGGTAAGTTCTTGATAGATTTTGGATACTAGCCCTTTCTCTGCTATGTCATTTGCAAATATTTTCTCCCATTCTGTCGGTTGTCTTTTGGTTTTGTGGACTGTTTCTTTGGCTGTGCAAAAGCTTTTTATCTTGATGAAATCCCAGTAGTTCACTTTGGCCCTTGCTTCCCTTGCCTTTGGCCATGTTTCTAGGAAGAAGTTGCTGCGGCTGAGGTCGAAGAGGTTGCTGCCCGTGTTCTCCTTTAGGATTTTGATGGACTCCTGTCTCACATTGAGGTCTTTCAACCATTTGGAGTCTATTTTTGTGTGTGGTGGAAGGAAATGGTCCAGTTTCATTCTTCTGCATGTGGCTGTCCAATTTTCCCAACACCATTTGTTGAAGACACTGTCTTTTTTCCATTGGACATTCTTTCCTGCTTTGTCAAAGATGAGTTGACCATAGAGTTGAGGGTCCATTTCTGGGCTCTCTATTCCGTTCCATTGATCTATGTGTCTGTTTTCGTGCCGGTACCATAGTGTCGTCTTGATGATGACAGCTTTGTAATAGGGCTGGAGGTCCGGAATTGTGATGCCGCCAGCTTTGCTTTTCTTTTTCAACATTCCTCTGGCTATTCGGGGTCTCTTCTGGTTCCATACAAATTTTAGGATTATTTGTTCCATTTCTTTGGAGAAAGTGGATGGTATTTTGATGGGGATTGCATTGAATGTGTAGATTGCTCTAGGTAGCATTGACATCTTCACAATGTTTGTTCTTCCAATCCCTGAGCATGGAACGTTTTTTCCATTTCTTTGTGTCTTCCTCAATTTCTTTCATGAGTATTTTATAGTTTTCTGAGTACAGATCCTTTGCCTCTTTGGTTAGATTTATTCCTAGGTATCTGACGGTTTTGGGTGCAATTGTAAATGGGTTCGACTCCTTAATTTCTCTCTCTTCTGTCGTGTTGTTGGTGAATAGGAATGCCGCTGATTTCTGTGCATTGATTTTATATCCTGCCACTTTACTGAATTCTTGTACGAGTTCTAGCAGTTTTGGGGTGGAGTCTTTTGGGTTTTCCACATAAAGTATCATATCATCTGCAAAGAGTGAGAGTTTGGTTCCTCTTTGCCGATTTGCATGCCTTTGTTTTCTCTTTGTTGTCTGATTGCTGTGGCTAGGACTTCTAACACTATGTTGAATAGCAGTGGTGATAGTGGACATCCCTGCTGCGTTCCTGACCTTAGGGGGAAAGCTCTCAGTTTTTCCCCATTGAGAATGATATTCGCTATAGGTTTTTCATAGATGGCTTTTATGATATTGAGGTATGTACACTCTATCCCTATACTCTGAAGAGTTTTGATCAAGAAAGGATGCTGTACTCTGTCAAATGCTTTTTCTGCATCTATCGAGAGGCTCGTATGATTCTTGTTCTTTCTTTTGTTAATGTATTGTATCACGTTGATTGATTTGCGGATGTTGAACCAACCTTGCAGCCCAGGGATAAATCCCACTTGGTCGTGGTGAATGATCCTTTTAATGTACTGTTGGATCTTATTGGCTAGTAATTTGGTGAGAATTTTTGCACCCATGTTCATCAAGGATATTGGTCTGTAATTCTCCTTTTTTTTTAAAGATTTTATTTATTTGACAGAGAGACACAGTGAGAGAGGGAACACAAGCAGGGGGAGTGGGAGAGGGAGAAGCAGGCTTCCCGCGGAGCAGGGAGCCCGATGCGGGGCTCGATCCCAGGACCCTGGGATCATGACCTGAGCCGAAGGCAGACGCTTAATGACTGAGCCACCCAGGCGCCCCTGTAATTCTCCTTTTTGGTGGGGGTCTTTGTCTGGTTTTGGGATCAAGGTAATGGTGGCCTCATAAAATGAGTTTGGAAGTTTTCCTTCCATTTCTGTTTTTTGGAACAGTTTCAGAAGAATAGGTATTAATTCTTTAAATGTTTGGTAGAATTCCCCTGGGAAGCCATCTGGCCCTAGGTTTTTGTTTGTTGGGAGAGTTTACGCATATTTCTGTCCAGCCTTATTTTGGGGCCCCCAGCCTGACAGTTACCAAGCCAAGCTCTTCAGGACACAGAACAAGCTTAGTGAGATTTTGCTGTCACTTGTGAGGTACCTGCAACTTCCAGGACTCTAGTCCTTCGACGTAAAATAAGCAGATGGTGGCCTTCTAAATTCTAGAATTTAAGGATCCCATTAGCAAAGATTTGGGGCTTCTTGGAGGCAGACTAATACCTACAAGGGATTGCCACTGGGTTGGGGATTGTACTTGTTTTAGAGTACCTTGCTGCTTGGAAGTTTTCTTGACGTTAGCTAGGGACCTAGTCTGTCTGACCTGTTCCACGACCAGCTTACCCCTTACGACAGTCTTCTCGAGGTGGTGAGCTCTAAATAGCCTTTATTTTTATTTTTATTTTTTTAAAGATTTTATTTATTTATTTGACAGAGAGCGATACAGCCAGAGAGGGAACACAAGCAGGGGGAGTGGGAGAGGGAGAAGCAGGCTCCCCGCTGAGCAGGGAGCCCGATGCGGGGCTTGATCCCAGAACCCTGGGATCAGGACCTGAGCGGAAGGCAGACACTTAACGACTGAGCCAACCAGGCGCCCCCCTCTCATAGCCTTTAAATGCTTGACCAGTGCCTGCCAACTTTTTCAGCTTTCTGGCCTCTGAGATTCCCATTAGCAATAGCCTTTATATACAAGATAAGATAAACAAACATGTATACCTTAACATATGGGCAGTAACCAACAGATGTCACTGAGTCCTGGCCACGGGAAGGTCCTGTTCGCATGGGCACCGGCTCTCCCGGAACCTTCGCCTGGGGGAGGGATTGAACCAGCAAACCCCAATGAATGGGGACTGTGGACTGATTCCAAACAACACAGAGAACTCCAGCAGCCACCAACAGTTCCCAGTGTGGAATCCAGGGACAGAGCAGAGGGTTGGGGTTTTCCACCCCCTGGGGAATTGTGGTCTGAAAGGCTGGGGGCTTGGCTCCGGTAGACCCTTCTGCCGGCCCAGCAGCTGGGCTCCGGGCAGAGCCATCTGCCAGCGCAAGCTGACCTGCCCTGTAAAGGAAGGCCAGTTAGATCAGGATCCTGAATGCAGAAAGAGCAGACCTCAAACCACGAGGAGCTTACCCACAGCTCTTGGAAATGGCCAGCAGGACTGTGAACTCAAAGGGTTCACAGGGTACCATTCCCGTGTTCTCGTCATCCCCAAATGTCGCCAGGAAATTTGTTTTGGATCTCATCACTGCCAGCCAATCTGTGAAATAAAAAGTCAACCAAGTAAATGTTAAAAAATCTAATTCATGAATCGGGGAGCATCCTATCTAGAAAGTAGGAGGAGTTTCAAAGGGCTCTGGAAAAGGAAAGGTTTTTAAAGGTAGAGAGGGAGCAGAAAAAAAGGAATTATTAGTAAAGAAGCCATTATTTTAGGCAAGGTCACCCTTCTACGGGGGACTATCAGTAAAGGGGTCTATCAGTAAATTTCCTAGTGTTGACAGGGACATTTCCATGTTGACTGGTTAAAGATTACCTTCCTGGGGAGTTGTAACTGCAGTTAGCTTATGTGTTAAATCTTGGTTTTCTGATGGGGCCTTAACCTAAGTGATGCCATCTTGGGCCCATGGTTTTCTTTTTAACACTAGGCTTGACAGAAATTGGGTTGACTTCTCTGGGCAGAGCAGGATCAGGCTCGTCTGGAAGTAGACAGACCTTTTTAAGGCCTTTAATGCCACAAGTCCAGAGTTCACATGTTTTGGGAGAGGGGTGTCCAGGGTTGGAATGTTCTGGGAGGACAGACGTGGGAAGTTTTAGGAGTGAGGTCTCTGTGGATTCCTTTTAGGAACCTCTGGGGCTATATTTCAGCTTGTTTGGCTCAGCTGTAAAAGGCGTCCTGGGAGGTCAGCAGATGAGCTTTGAGAATTTACAAAACAAAAGAGAAAGAGATAAAACACCACCCTGTGTGGGGCTTGACCTTTGGAATGGCATCCAGAGCTGGGGAGACCAACCTGCCTACTGCTGGCAAGTCAGGACCCTTCCTTTCTGCCAGCTCAGCTGTTGATGGGGGCCATGATCGCGGGCAAACCATTTCCCCTCTCTGGGTCTCAGGGTCCCCAGATAAGGTGGGGGTTAGGCCTACCAGGCTTCAAAAGATGGGATTCCATGTGGACAGCAAGGTGGGGGGCCTCTAATGTTTCTCTCCTGGCCAATCCCAGCCTTTGCATCTGTGTGCACTGTTTGTCTTCCTTTAGAATTAACTAACTCATAGGAATGTTACTGATAATTACCCTTCTCTCTGTTTTTATCGTTACTTGAAGATGCTCACTAAGTATTTGGAGAATGAGGCCTGGCAGATGTCTGTGACTTGGAAGGTCAGATTCAGCATTGGATTGAGCCCAGAGCTGGTTTCTTGTGGGGTCTTGGTGTCTGCTGTGGGCACTGGGCCTGTGTGTGACAGAGCCTTCTGCCTCCTCCCCTGGCTCTTCCTAGGGCAGGCACTCAAACCGGGGTCCTTTCCCCGGGCCTGCTGCTGGGAGGCGTGGCTGCTGAGACCTGCACTGTTCACATCCTCAGCAGATGGGGCAGCCTGGGGGTACCAGCCTGAAGCTGCCCAGAGGCCGGGGCGGGGGGGCTCCAGAAGTGAGGGTGCAATGGAGGGCTCGCTGAGAAGCCCACAGCTACAGTGTCCGGTACAGCACCCCAAGCAGGAGATATTTAATGACCACGAGCATCAGGCACCGCTCTAATCCTTTGAGGCCCATCTCAGAGTGCACCTCTTCTATGCAAAACTCTGTGCAAGCCAAAAAAAGGAAAGAAGGGAGGAAAAGCACCCCTCCTTAGTCCTCAGCTTGACTGGAACTCTTCTCAGACTCACGTAGTTCAGACCAGCTAGCCTATGATTCTCCACTGTCTTGCATTTAATAATTTCAGGGCTTTTTCAGTGGGTTCCCAGAGAGGATATGCTCCTTCCAGGGCTTCATGTCCCCTGCCTGTAGGAGAAGCAAGGGAGCCCCTTACAGAAGTACTGAGGCGGGGAGCATCCATGGATTTGGCCATGACTCACGTTCACGCCCCACCGCCCAGCCGCCCCCGAGCCCTGAGAGGACTGACTTGTGTGTCCTGCCCACACCTCCCCCGTCTCTCCCCTTCCGTTGTTCCCAGTATGTGCCTTTTCATTGCGCCACGCACTCAGCGTTTTCTTGCCTCTGCTGTCTTCTTGCTGGAAGTTTCACACAGAGATTGCCTCTCTTGCATCTGCTCAAGGAGGAAGCTACTTTCTCTGCTTCTGCCTGGCAGAATTGTTACTCTTTTGGTGCACTCCAGCATGCCTGTGGTCATTGGGGATTCTCCTGTGAATTTACTACACAGCTCCACAGACTTTAAGGGGCAGTCCCAGGCCCCCCAGATGTTTTTGAGTCTCCCCAGTGCCCTCGGGCTTGGTGGCTAAGAGCGAGTCCCATCAGACAGGACGATGGGGGATTGGCCACAGAGCCAGGCCGTGAGTCTGGCATCCGGGCAGCCCCCATCATTTTGGCATGACCACCACTAGCATTTTAATGGAATGACATATCCATTACACATCCTCCGCATGTATTTTTTATTTTTTTAAAGCTGTATTTGAGAGAGAACGAGCACACAGAGGGGGAGGGGCAGAGGGAGAGAGTCTTCAAGCAGACTTCCCGCTTGGCTCAGAGCCTGCCACAGGGTTCTACTCCATGACCCTGAGATCAGGACCTGAGCTGAAACCAGGAGTCAGATGCGTAACCCACGGCACCAGCGAGGCGCCCCTGCGTATGTATTTTAAAACCTAGTTATAAGGCAGTGTACAACAGCTTACAGTGGTTCTTGTCTCTTTATAGTTAACATTTTCTCTTTTCACCCTCTATTATGTCCTGGAGGGAGTTGCTTCATACCCATGTAGAGTTCTTCCTCCTATGTGTTCTAAAACTGTCATTTAGAGAGCTCAAAGGGGCTAAAGATGACCATGTCCTTCAAAACTTGGCTTGTCCTCACTTGGCCATCATCCCTCCAGCTGGAGGTCTTATTCTCTCCACTGACCATGTCCAGTGAGAGCAGAGGTCCGGGCTCAGGTCCGGGAGCTCACATCCGTGATGGACATGCAGCAGCCTGTAGAACAGAATTCTCCCCCCTGGCAGATTGCCCTTGCTCAGGGCTGGGCAGATCTGCACCTTGTCAGGCTTGAGATGTGTCCAGGGACCAGAACACAGGCTGGGGAATGACCCGGGCAGACGGTCGGTGCAAGACCAGGCTGGGGTGCTGCTCGTTGCAGGATGCTGCTGGTTCTCCCTAGAGATGCAGGCCTACCTAGAGCCCTAGGGGACGGTCGGACTGGGGTCCTGGCTCCTACATCCCATTGTTTCCCAGCCCCAGGCCCGTGGTCAGAGCAGGCACAGATCTAAAGACTAGCTGGGCTGTGAGTTCATCTGTACTGTGGGCCTCAGCTCCTGGTGACTTCGCTTCTTCTTGCAACCTAGAAACGCAGTGGGACTTGAGTGTGTGCGTGTGCGTGCACGCGTGCCCATGTGTGTGAATAACCAGCATAGCTTCCTCCTTGCTCGCGGTATCAGCATGTTCCCTCCTTCTGTAGTTCCTGATTTCATCTTGTCTGATATCTAAAAAGGCTCCCGAGAAACTGCATGTTCAAAGTACAAGTCTGGCTTTGACTTCCATCAGAGTTCCTTGTTTCTACAACTGCTTCGGGCCCCTTGAATGTTGTCTGCGGGCGCCCTTCTCATTAGTTTCCTTTGCTCTAACTTACTGGAACAGGGTGAATGGTGGGGAGGGCAGATGTTGTGGTGCCTGGGCAGACGGGGCCTTGTCTCCAGCACTGGCCATGCTCCCCAAGAGTTTTGCCTCCGTCAGATGCTTGTTCCTTTACCGAAGCTCTCACGTGAGAGGCGCTGGGGCATACAGGGAGTCCAAGGCAGCGTTCCTGTCCCCGGGGAAGCAAGGCTGGGGCCCAGGACACGGATCTCCCATGTGTCTTTGCTCTGTCTCTGTGTCCCAGCTGCGCCCCACAGCCCTCAGGCCGCACTGGTTGTGGCCCCATGAGCCGAGGTCAGGAAAGGGTGGCAGAATGCGAGCAGCTCCCTGCAGCCCTTGCTCTGTGGGCATCCAGGGCCTCTGAAAGAAATAGGGTCTGGAGTGGAGAGGAGGAGCCCCACGGGCTCCACGTGTCCCTGAAGGTGAAGGGTGGGGAGTTCCATGGTTGCTGCCTCATCTCTGCTGCTCCAGACTCTGTCCCCGGCCCGTTCTCCCTGTGCTCTGAGCTGGCAGGGGCGGGGGCTGGGGTAGGGCCTGGAGCCTCAAGGGGCCTTGACGGGGGGGGGGGGGGGGGGGGCGGCGGGCAGCTCAGAGGGGGTCTCACGCTGGGCTCCCTGGCTCTGGGGCTTTGCTTCTGCTGTTTTTCACTGTGGAGAAATAAAGAGCAGTGTCCTTGGCCAGAGGGACTTCCAAATTCCTGCACTGGGACTGGCATTGGCCAGCAGGTGAAAGAGAGTTTTGTCCCCCACCTGCAGTCCGAGGTTTCTTTACTGCTGGCTCCTTCTCTCCCTCTATTCCCAGGAGGTGAGGAGGGCCAAGAGGGGCCGACTTTGCTGAGAGAAGCATCTGTGAGACGCTGAGAAAGGGGCTGGGACAGCACAGACCTGTGGTGCCACCTAGGGGACAAGTGTCTCCGGTCTCGTGGCTGGCGCACACAGACTCCTCATTCCAAGTCAACCCAATTTATAAAACCCAGGATTCACTTTAAGAATAAAAAATGGGGGGGGGGGCGGGCGCCTGGCTGGCTCAGTGAGTTAAGCATCTTCCTTCAGCTCAGGTCATGATCCCAGGGTCTTCGGATCAAGCCCCATGTCGGGATCCCTGCTCAGAGGGGAGTCTGCTTTTCCCTCTGCTCCTCCCCCTGCTCATGCTCTCTCTCCTTCAAAGGAAAAAAAAAAAAGGAATAAAAAACGAGATGAAGAGAAAGGGAAAGGGGAGTCATTGTTCACTTCATAAAAATCATTTCAATTATTTCTCATTTACAAAGGCATTCCTTTTAGAGTACCTTTAAAAATGTATGCCCCCATCCTACATTTTAGGGATAATTGATTTAGTAAAAAATCTACAATTTTTTTTCCATGAAGGTAGAAAAGATGGCACTTATTATGTAGAGTGAGGAAAAACTATACAAGAATTGGATCAGTCTTCAGAAAGGCAATGCAGATACACTTGGTTTTATATATTCTCATTCTTATTTAAATTTTTCTTTAAGTCATGAAAATGAAAACCAAGGAGTGTTAATAGAAGGAAAAATTGTTCTTCCCTTGTTTGGAAACATCTAGGGTGGAGGCCACTAATTCTTGACCAAGTACACTTAAATGCCCATGACTTACAGATATGGCTCTGTCCCACGCGCCAGACTCCTTCCCCCAGGTGCCCCCCAGCGTCTCCGCTTGGATGCCTGAACCAAACTGCTGAGCCTCCCCTGGCCTGCTCCACCTGCAGCTTTCCCACCCCGGTGGCTAAGAAGCCCAGGAGTCATCCTTGACTCCTTTCTCTCCCACCCAACAGCCAAGCCAGGAGGAAATCTCAAATTTCCATCTTCAGAATATAAGCAGTGTCTGGCAAGTTCTCACTGCCCTGTTGCTGCCTCTAGGTCCGAGACAGTGCCGTTTCTTGGCCTGGATTACTGCGGTAGCATCCTGACCAGCCTCCCTGCTTCCCACGTTGTCCCTCCACAGTTCATTTCAACAGGGCAGACCGAGGCATCCTTCCTTAAGTCAGGTGGTGTCTCTCTTTGACTCAAAAGCCTGCAGTGGGTCTGTTTTACTCAGAATAAAAGCCAACGTCCCTACAGTGGCTTCTCAGGCCCCACATGATATGCACCCAGATGCTTCTCTGGCTCATCTCCAACCCTTCTCCATCTTGCTCCCTCTGCTCCAGTCACACTGGCTTTTTGCACACCAAGTGCACTCCTGCTTTAGGACCTACTCTCCTCCCAGATATCCGCATGGCCAATGATCACCTCCTTTAAGTGTTTGCTCAACTGTTGGGACCTCCTTTAAGTGTTTGCTCAACTGTAAGGTGTCTACCCTGACCAAATCCAATAATCCATACTGAAACAGTATTTGCTCAGTTTTCTTGAACTTGAGGTGGTCATTGACATGTACTTTGGTTAATTAAAAGTAGGGCGCCTCTATGTCCCAGTTTACACTTGTTGCCCCAGGGTTCTAGTAATAGCATCCCCTTCTCTTCCCAATAATCAATATATCATTTATTAGTATCAAGACTAAGTTCAGTGATTTGCTTCTTGGACATTTATCTCAGAATGAATTATGAACAGCAACAAGGTTAAACTGGTTTTCAAATTTAGAAGAATACTACAAGATAATTCAACTACACCAAGAAATAAACAATTCAACTTAAAATATGGGAAAGGGACTTAAGACATTTCTTCAAAAAGAGGTGTAGGAATGGCCAATACACACAGGAAGAGATGCTCGACATCGCCGATCATTAAGGAAATGCAACTCAAAACCACAGTGAGGTACCCCTCACACCCACGAGGAATGGCTAGTCTAAAAAACAAACAGAAAATACCAAGTATCAACGCAGGATGTGGAAAAATTGGAACCCCTTGTACAAGGTGATGAGAGCGTAAAATGGCACAACTGCTATGGAAAACTGTTTGGCAAGTCCCAGAAATATTACAATCAGAGTTACCGTAGGATCCAGCAATTCCACTTTCGGGTCCATGCCCAAAAGAACTGAAAGCAGGGCCGTGAATAGATAATTGTCCCCCCTTGTTGATAGTAGCATTCTTCACAAAAGCAACCCAAGTGTCCACGGATGGATGGAAGGATAAACAAACACGGCCTATACATACAATGGAGTATTCTTCTGTCTTAGATAAGAAGGCAGTGCTGATGTGTGAGAGGACATGGGTGAACCCCGAGGGCTCGATGCTGGCTGAGATAATCCAGGCACAGAAGGACGGCTCCTGTAGGATTCGCCTTCTGTGAGGGGCCCGGAGTGGTCAGATTCTTAGCGGCAGGAAGGAGAATGGTGCTTGCCGGCGTGGGGGTGGGGGGCAGGAGAGTCCGTGTTGAATGGGGGCAGAGTCTCAGCTCTGCCAGTCAAGAGTCCCGGAGATGGAGGCAACCGGCGGTTGCACGACAGTGGGAAATGTATTTAAGCCACTTACAAGTGGATAAGACGATAAATGTTATGGTATGTGTATTTTTCCTCAGTTAAAAGATTTTTAAAAATCCAAGAAATGACAGAAAGGATCAGCTGAAGTTAAAGCAGTATTTATTCCATTTTTCTTGCAATCATATTATCTAAGGCACACGTGGTAATTACATGGCAAGAGAATACAATTTCTTTTAAGGCCTCTGTAGTTGGATTTTTGTGCAGAAATACATCTTTGCCTCATTATCCCTTAATCACACTCAGCCACTTGCGGTAGAGGGCACGTCTGGTTTTGCAGCTGCTCCGAAGGCCACCTGCTCTGCTGCGGCCTGACCCAGCACGGTACGAGGGGGGCCTCGCTGGGCCCCCTGCCCCTCAGGCCATGCTCTCAATGATAACGGCAATGCCTTGGCCACCTCCGATGCAAGCTGATCCAACAGCGTATTTCCTGCCCCGACGCCTAGAAGAGAAAGCGGTGGCTGAAATCTACTCAAATAAAAAAACGGAGCTAATTAGAAAATTAATGACATAGAATTAATAATGGTCCCATCGCATTATTCACCCTCATTCAGCTCAGCGTCTCAATCTTTTCCCCAATCCTCAATCTTGGTTTATAGTCACAACACAAGGAACTCAGAAGACTGAATATATTTATTAAGAGGAAGTAGTAACACAGAAGAGAGGCTGAAACACATCTAGAAGCTGAGGTGAAAGGAGAGAGGCCAGGTTGTCATGGGGATAAAAAGGAAGCTGAAGAAGGGGGAGTGAGCAGCCAGCCTCTTTGATTTTTATACAGATTCAGATTTTCATGGCACTTTAGTGGAACTGCAGTCATGAAGTTTGCCCATTTGAACAGGTAGGTGATTTGGAAGCATTTCATATCCCTTTCATAAAAATTAGACTCCTCTAAACCACAGTCTCTTCTCGCTCAATCCAAGAGAAAAGCACCTGGGAACATTTTGGTGCACGTCACTCATTTCAACTCCGTGAATTATTAAATGAAGGGCACCTGGGTGGCTCAGTCAGTTAAGCGTCTGCCTTCAGCTCAGGTCACGATCCCGGGTCCTGGGATCGAGTCCCACGTCTGGCTCCCTGCTCAGTGGGGAGTCCACTTCTCCCTCTCCCTCTGCCTGCCACTCCCCCTGCTTGTGTTCTCTGTCAAATAAATAAATAAAATCTTAAAAAAAATTAAAAAAAAAAAATGAAATGAATCCCATTTACCTTAACCTAATAGGAGCCAGAGTGACTTTTTTGGCCTGACATATTTGGTTTTGTTTGCTTCTTCCTAACAGAGCAAAATGGTCCAAAATACACAGTAACAGAAGGAGGAGCTCTTGTATTAAAACTGAGAAGTATCAGAACCGCAGAGGGGCTCTTCTGGAGCCCTGGCACAAGTGAGGGAAACACTAAGCTCAGACCCAAACTAGCAGTTTGCTCAGGTTTCTTAAATGACAGCATCCAGCTCAGAATCCTCCCAATATTTTGTTTGTTCTCCTAAAGAACTATCTCGGGGCGCCTGGGTGGCTCAGGCGTTAAGTGTCTGCCTTCGGCTCAGGTCATGATCCCATGGTCCTGGGATCGAGCCCCTCATCAGGCTCCCTGCTCCGCGGGAAGCCTGCTTTCTCCCTCTCCCACTCCCCTGCTTGTGTTCCCTCTCTCGCTGTCTGTCAAAAAAAATAAAATAAAATAAAATAGGGGCGCCTGGGTGGCTCAGTTGGTTGGGCGACTGCCTTCGGCTCAGGTCATGATCCTGGAGTCCCGGGATCGAGTCCCGCATCAGGCTCCCTGCTCAGCAGGGAGTCTGCTTCTCCCTCTGACCCTCCCTCCTCTCATGCTCTATCTCATTCTCTCTCTCAAATAAATAAATAAATAAAATCTTTAAAAATAAAATAAAATAAAATAAAGAACTGTATCTCACTCCTGTAACTGGCACTGGAGTATAAGTACACCACAACGACTGAAGTCCTCAGTAGGGCTGGCTGCAGATCACTGGTGCACCAGTGCTGGGTGGTGGGGATGGGGCAGGAGGGGGAGGAGGTGCAGTCCTGGCGGCAGTGGGGACAGCGCTGGGGGGGGGGGCCAGAGGCTCAGTGAGCACACGGCAAACATGAGGAAGCGTGCACATCCCAAGTGCAACGCCACTGACAAGTCAACCGAGTCAGATAAGGTCAGCCCAAAAGAGGTACCCCCAAATACCTTGTTCCTGGTGAGAAGCAGTACAGGGGGATATGAGGAAGAATGGAAAATGCTGGACTGTTCTGAGGAAACCCAAATCCATGCATTTTTACCCAAGATGGCAAATATGAAATGCAACAATTTCTAGCAAATACCTTAATTCGTGAACCAGGTGCGCCATAATTCTTGTTCCAGATCCTCCCAGGGGATGACCCAAAGCAATGGCTCCACCATTCACATTGGTTTTACTTGGGTCAAGATCCAAACTCTTCTCGACTGCTAAGTATTGAGGCGCAAAAGCTTCATTCACCTAAAAATAATCAAAACACAGATAAAAATCCTTGTTCGTAAGTTGATTTTTAACTGACAATTGTCCAGTCCTACTGATGACTACTTTTGCTGCTCTTTTTTTTCCTATTTAAACTACCTTACGATGTTATTTTAATTTATCTTCAACCACTCTTTGTAAAGATAACAGGTTTGAAAATGGGTGTATTTACTAACTGATACTTTAAGTCAAATGCATCCCTTGGAGAAAAGAAATCCTCAGCAATGTTGTAAATGGATACCTGTAGAGGCAGTGGGAGATGGCCTACAGGTTCTGGAGCCAAAGGGATGGTTCAAATCTTGGCTGTATGCATGTTCTTTAAGCTCTTGACACTCAAGGTTCCTTAAATAGTAAAATGTGACTGTAGTACATCCTAGGAGTTATTGTCAAGGTTAAATGAAATCATGGGTATTAAGTGTCTGGTGTATTACTTGACACATACCAACCATTCAGTAGATGGTTGCTCCTATTATTGTATTACCCAGTACTACTAGCCATTCTTCCAAGAAGAAACTGACACACAACCAGGATAAACCTTCAGAACCAGATACATAGAGGAATGGTTACCATGCTAAAATCTGGCAGATCTGAAAAGTATCATATTGTATTTACTTAAAAGGCTGGCTGTGAGAATTACCTTCCTTCAAGTTCATAGCACTATAATTTCATACGATCTTAGCTAGAAAATTTTATAGGTAAGAAAACTGATTTTTTTTTTTACGATTTTATTTATTTGAGAGAGAAAGAGAGAGAGCACAAGAGGGGAGAGGGTCAGAAGGAGAAGCAGACTCCCCGCTGAGCTGGGAGCCCGACGCGGGACTCCGGGACCATGACCCAAGCCAAAGGCAGCCACCCAACCAACTGAGCCATCCAGGCGCCCAAGAAAACTGATTTTAAGAAAGGTAACTTTTACAGAGTTGAGATCAAAATCCAGCCTTGTGTTCTTTCCTACTATAGTTTGTGTTTTTCCAAGATGGTGCTTTGTTTGTCCTTAGGTCCTACATTATTTTTCCATTTTATATGGTCATGTTTAAGGCGGTACTAAGAGACCTGGAATATGAACTAGCAAAACTAGGTTTTTGAACTGAGGAAAAACTACCACACGATAGTCAAAAGTCCCAAAGACAATCATATCAAGGTACTGAGAGCTATGTCCTTGAGTACATACACATCTATAAATGATTACGAACAGCTTTGCAGAGCTGACATATTTAAACAGAGTTTTAAGTGTGAAATCTAGAGTCAGAAATTCAGGGACATTATTTGCTAATATAAGTATGATAATTAAGCAGCCCCCTTGAGGCTCTAAGAATGGAAGAAGAGATATAAGGATAAGCTGTTTGTCTAAAACCATGGTTTCCTGGATGAGAGATTACCACAGGAGATCACACCTGTGTCGAGTGAGAAGCCCCTTTTCTACCAATTTAAATGAAGAGATTTCCTTTGTTATATTAGTGATTTCCCAATGTCAAGCAGCATATGTTTAATTATGTAAAATTTTCAAATCGTCCCCAAATGTAAAATGTATATTATTTATTTTTCACCCACCTTATATAATATTCAATTCAATTCAACTAGCACATTGGTAGTCTAAAATGCAATATTCTTATCAGGTTCTAACAAGTTTCTAGGAATTCATATTTTAGTAGGAGAAATCAGACTGTTTTAATTCTTCAAAAATACATAAAGCATTTTAATCAGGTAGAGGAAAGTACCGACCCAAAGCATGTAACAAAATTAATACTTAGATGCACATCATTTGGAAAGGCATGGAAACAAAAAAAAAGCTGCAAAATACCACATTAAAGCCATTTATGCTATAGAAATGGCTTATTCATGTAAAATAGTGTAACACTTACCTCTACCAAATCCATGTCCTTAAGACTCTGCCCTGTTTTCTTCAGTACCCCATTGATGGCAGGGACAGGACCTATATAACAGCAAAATCAGTTTCACCTTATATTAAGTATCAAATTTCTCCTCCTTACTCAACAGTTAAGGAAGAAATAACGTGACAGTTATAGCCACAAATCTTACTACCTTGATAGCACATTATTCAATGATGTGACAATAAAAAAACAGAAAACAGAACCAAAGTGAAAAGCTGGTTGTGCAAAATTGTAAATGAGAGGCTCACATGGAAAGTTCCACCGGAAATGGCTTTAAGAGTTCAGAGAGCCAAAGGAGCCCTCTATGGGGTTTTGCAGTCATTGACAGATCATGCTTCATACCAAAAGTCCAGTCAGACTGAGGGCTCTCCTGGGACACAAATCACATGCATTCCTAGTAGAGAAGTGGCTGTGGCCACTCCCTGGATTTTCAGGCCCATCTGGACAAAAGACAGCACCATCTCCACATGGGCACAGCAAAGCAGGAAGCCACAAGGCACTTCAGGGAAAGGACACCAGAAGCAAAGAAGTGTTCATGATGCCAATGGTAGGCAGAGATTTTAAACAAAACAAAACCCCCACTGCAGAAATGCAAATCCACCTAATACGACTTCTGAAACTTTAGCTCCCAGCTTACTGATGATCACCAATGCCAGTTTAATGCTGCTCAAAATTTTTAAGTATATTGGTATTTTTTTCCCAAAAGGTAAAAAACCTGGCTGAAGATTATCTACTTCACTATCTATTCTTAGAGAATGAAATTGCCATAAACGTCTAAAAAATATATGTGTTATGTTCTATTGAATTTAAGTAGTCAAATATTCTGCAACAAGTTTCATAAATATGCCTAAAGTAATAGGGGAAATCGGTCTTTACAAGAAAAGCATAATGCAATCTAAATACAATGTATTCTGTCACCCAGTTAAAATGTTCTTTGGACAACAGTCTGCTTACTGCTGGAGGGCATCCAGTTAGCCCTTTTCAGTCTGGCTACCAATTTAACACAGAAGCTAGTTCCAGATTCTCTTTGTATGTCTAAGGCACAAAAATAGGAGAGATGGTCAACAGCAGAGCGTCGGTTAGCTGGCAAGGTCAGGGGATGAAGTATCCTACAGGGATCAGATAGACAGAATTAAAAGCCGAGGGTGTACACTCTACACAACTACACTACACTCTACACAACCCCTTGTCTTCATATCCATAGTAAGCAAGACTCAAGGGCATTCTGGTTAACTTAGAATCGTTACAGTCAGTTGTTAACAATACACTCGGCCACAACCTGTTTTAAAGGATTGTTCCCACAACATTTTTAATGGACTCAGAAAGTTATAGTATTCTTGCTGGGAAAAGAAGACCTCATTTCTAGTCTTACCACTAATAGCTATGTGAGCTTGGGCACCTTTTTTGGGCTCTAAGCTTCTCATCAGAAGTGGTTTGAACTGGTTTTTAACCATTGGAATCCTTTCTACAAATAAAGCCCAGTAAAAGACAAAACCACAGCTGCTTCAGCTGTAGCGGTTCAAAGCTTACCCACCACTGCCACCACTGGGGAGTTCCAGGGAGCGCTGTCTTTCCATTTGTGTCCTTCCTGTGAGCCATTACTAGTCTCAAGTCCCAGCTTTCCTACCTTTTCTGGGTCAGCAGCTACTCTTGCAAGGCTAAGGATTGCTTGATGTTGGATAACTACATAACCAAGGAAACTATTCTTAGAAATTGGATTGATGAATCAATCCCCACCACTCAATTACCACTCTCCCTTGTTTATTCATTTGGGGCACTCCATGTAGTTACCTTGTTTAATCCTATACAACAACCGACAGACAGCTGTGTAGGTGAAGGGACATCTGACACTGAGACATTTGGCATTTATGGCTCTGTTCAAGCCCTGAGGGAAAAAAAAAACAATCCTTCCACCACAATGGTGTTCACTGTACTACAGGGCCAACATCCAGACCCTGGAAGAGAAGGAAGGAAAGCTACACTTTCTTTGCTCACTATGTTAATGTATCAGAACCTATTCAGTGAGGTTAAACTGAAAAAGAACTATAAAATTACTACTTACCTATATCAGATAAATTTGATTGATCATCAAAACCATCCAGGTACACTTAAAAAACCCATACTCTCCAGGCTTTACCCTGGAGCTACTGAAACAAAATCTTTTGGGGTGGGGTGATGGGTAGATTCTGATGATCATTTGGGGTCTGGGAAACCACTGTTCTAGACACTAAAGTGATAAATGCCATAGCAATAGACAGACATTTAATTTTTGAAGCTACCTTCCATCTCTAAAACAAAAGCAGTGTTTTACCAATAGCGAGTGGCTAAAAGCTAATAAGCTTTTAAGGCTGAAATATAGAAAAAATTGACTTTTAATAGATGGTTACATAGCTTGCAGTTTTGGTTAAAGTTATCTCAAACACAGTGAAAGCAACACAATATGGACATGGCAGCAAATATGGTTGGGTATTAACTTAGTCCCAAATGAGCACAAGTGGTATTACTTGAGCAGAACCTTGAGGCGTACACTGAAGGATCTCTGAGAACACAGGTCAGCAACAGGTCATCTCCCTTCTACCTTGGGACCTACTTCAAAACCCAATTAGTTAGAAAAGGCCTAACTAAGTTCATAGAAAAATCTCTGGACCCATCGAGAATCTGAATCTAGCTCTAGGATAGTCTTTTCTTTGGGGTTATGAGGGTCTATGTGGGATAGGACAAAACCTCCGGGCACTAATATTTTTGTAAGTGAAGCTCCTCATCAATTCTGCTCCTGGAGAATGATGACAGAAATTATTAAAATTCAGCATCATCTGAAGTTCCTAGGAGTGCAACAAGCAAAAAGCTCTTTGTTCTCCTTCTAATTCTTTTTTTTTTTTAAGATTTTATTTATTTATTTGACAGAGAGAGACACAGTGAGAGAGGGAGCACAAGCAGGGTGAGTGGGAGAGGGAGAGGTAGGCTTCCCGCGGAGCAGGGAGCCCAATGCGGGGCTCGATCCCAGGACCCTGGGACCATGACCCGAGCTGAAGGCAGACACCCAACGACTGAGCCACCCAGGCGCCCCTCCTTCTAATTCATATTTTTCAAGCCAAGAAAGACTAGCCTTTGAACAACACAAGTTTGAACTGAACAGGTCCACTTACATGCAGATTTTCTTAATAAATACAGTACAGTACTATAAATGTATTTTCTTACAGTTTTCTTAATAACATTTCCTTTTCTCCAGTTTACCGTAAGAATATAGTACATATATAACATACAAACTATGTGTTAAAAGCTTATGTTATGGGTAAGGCTTCTGGGCAACAGTAGGCTATTAGTAGTTATGTTTGGGGGGAAGCAACAGTTATACTTGGATTTCAACTGCATGACGGTTGGCCCCCCTAGCCTCCATGTTGTTCAAGGGTCAACTATACACATTTGTAGGGAGTTCTCCTGTTAATCTTTGCCAATCAAGATACACTATAATTCTTCATTTTTCCTATGAAGCCGCAGCTGAGCCAGGTGGGCGTGACTTTGACTTCCAGGACAACACGGTGAGAAGAGCACTTGAATTAGAGAGGCCCGGTTCCCATTCTGCCTCCATCACTTACTGGTCTGGAACTTGACAAGTCAACCTCCCTAAGCCTCCATTTTCTCCTTCACAAAGAGGTTGTGGGAAAAGGAAATGAGACACACCAGAGACCGCATGCAGAACACCCAGCATTCAGCCATCTCTGTTTCGCCCCAGGATCTCTTCTTGCCTGTTCTCTCATCTGGTCAGCACCTGGTAACTCTTCTGTTATACACTGGGGGCCAGTTTTAAATATCTCAAATGGACAGTGAGACGCGATTACTACCCACAAGCAGTTTACACAGTCTTGGTTTTCCTATAGTGCCTGGCACAGGTTTTCTAGATTTGTTTAAATGACTGATTACCAGTTTCCTTTTCTCCACAAGTGATCTTGATTTGGCTACCGTTTCAGGTATCTGAATGGCAAAGAAGATTTCTCTCTAGAAACTAACAGAACCAGTTTGTTTCACTACAAACTTACCAATACCCATGATAGAAGGATCACATCCAGACACAAAATAGCCCACAATTCTTGCCAGTGGTGTGAAGTTATGTTTTTTAACAGCGTCTTCACTAGCTATGATAACAGCTCCAGCACCATCAGATACCCCCTGGGAAACAAAAACAGAAGATTAACTAGAGGGCAGAAGGACCCAGTAAATCAAGGTTTGAATTAACGGGGGTAGTGTTAGGATTGTGGTAATACGTAAGCAGCAGCACCACGATCTGGGCTACGACTAGGGCTGGCAATGCTCCGCTGGGTCAGAAATTGTTTTAGGCACAGAGTCCAACCTCACCAAGGGAAAACGGGAAATATGTCCAGGAAAAGCTTATGTCCAGATGTGGGGAGATGTAAGAAATCTGATGAGTTGTATACATCAGAAAAACCAACCAACCAACCAACCTGTGAAAACTGAAAGAATAACCAAGTAGATTTCCTTCTAGATTCCTCATAATATTCAGAACAGACTAAGAAACTGGAAGAGTATTATATGGGAGTTAAAATATTTTGTTTGGGACTATGACAACCCCAATTAACAGAATATGAACACCGCCAGCTTAAGCTAAATAGCTAAAGACTAGCATGGGAAGTAGCCAAAAGATACCACGTGACTACTTTGCACTGAACGCATCAGCAAGAGTCCAAGATGATCTGTGGTGCCACCTACCGAGGCGTTCCCTGCGGTCACGGTTCCTTCTTTCTTGAATACTGGGGGGAGTTTATTTAACTGCTCCAGGGTTGTTTGGGGCCGAGCATGCTCGTCCACCTGCATTGTCTGTTTCCCCTTCTTCGTCTTCACCTCAATTGGTACCATCTCGTTATTAAAGTAGCCAGCATCATTAGCTGAAACAGGAGAAAGACCATCATAAGAATGGGAGAAAAAGAAGATACACGAAACGAAATCAGACACATCCTTCTTATTTTAATTTCTGCTCTGCCCTTTCCTCACAGGCTACTTTAATATAAGCCTTTGTTCCATGTACACAGCTTACATTGCCTGTTGGAGGACTTAATATACTGTCATAAATCTATGCAAATGCATTCTGCATCTTTTTAAAATTTTAATTTTGATCTTTTTTACTACAAGTTTTTTTTTACAAGGTATCGCTAGACTATCAGCAGTCCTTGTCTGTTAACAGATATAAAAGCACGAGGTAAAATTTAATGTCTCATTTAAACTTCTCTGGGTGAGATAACAAGTAATTTAAAAGTTACAAAGTTGTACAATGATAACGTATTGTACACTTAAAAATTTGTTAAGGGTCAGTAGGGTTGATGTTAAGTGTCTTTCTTACCACGGTAAGAAAAAAGAAGTTGTCTCTAAAAGAAGTTACCGATCTAGGTCACCAAGGGATCTATGACTGAAATTTAAGGACAAGCAACCTGAAGAAATTCTGTGAGCGATTGTGGACACAGTTCTAAGTGAACCAGCTGACCTACCTCCGTCCCCACAGACTACAGTAATCCGCCGCTTCAGAAACAGGATACGCCGGGAGTGAGACCACCTTCCTTCTGATATCCCTTTACAACAGGCTACACACTTCCCTCATCTGTTTTTCACAACTCTTAGGGCAACAGGGGAGGCAAATCTTTTTTATCTCTATTGTACAGATGCCCAGTGAATAAATGACTTGGCTGAGGTCAGATAACTTGTATGCGGCAAAGACAGAAACAGAACTCATGACTCTTGGCCTCGGGAGCAGCACCCTCCCACTTTACATGTGTAACTGAAAAACACAGAGCATGAACTGGCTGGCATCGGCTCCGTCCACTTCTCCCTCTGAAACACTAAGATGGACTTTATTTTCACCGTTCCAAGTATTTAATGCCCCTAAAGAAGAGTTGCTGCTCGTTTATAATTGTTTCATTTAAAAAATCTTTTTCAGGAGACTAATAAATGTCTTCAACTCACCATACTGTCATGTTGCCCACTTTGGACTGGTCTGACAGTAGCGTGGGGTGTTACACCAAGGGCACCTGAGCTCTGGCCACAGGCAGTTCTGAGTCTTCAAGTCAGGGTGCAATGATTCTCAATTAGGAATGGGAGCAGGGAGGCACAAAAGAATACCCAATGGGTCCTTTCCAAACATAACCATCCTTCCTTGTGAACAGGATATGCCTCACAGAGGAGGACACCCGCTCTGTCCCAGCAGCCCCTGTGAGCCATCGCCTCTCACAGTCTAACAGAGCCCTCGGAGTAGAGTATCCTACTGACATCAGAACCAGTTCAGGACTCAAGTGGCCAGATAAGGTCAATTAACAAGGCCACTTTTTAAGTAATATTACTATATTTCAAAAGAGAAATTTTACAATCATTAATAGAATATCTACTCATATAAAAACAAAGGAATGGTGGAAAAAATGTGATTTTTCAAAAGGTAAATTTATGACCATTACAACCTGAAAATGACAAAAATCTCTATTTTTCTTAAACCGAGGTATAACTGACATATAACATTATATTAGCTTCAGGTATACAACGTAATATTTGTGTATATAGGACTGCACGATGATCACCGCTTAAGTCTAGTTAACATCTGTCCCCAGACATAGCTGCAAAAAATGTTTTTTCTTGTGATGAGAACTTTTAAGACCTACTCTATGAGCGACTTCACACATGCGCCACAGTGCTCTCTAATTATGGTCACCAGGCTGTACGTTACATCCCCGGGACTTACTTTATAACCTTTATTTTGTAACTTTTGACTCCCTCCACCCATTTCACACCCCCGCCCGCCCCGTTTTCTTCTGTAGATGTTTCTAACATCCAAGCTCACTGACCAGCTTTCCACCTCTGCTGTGACCGCAGGGCATACTTGTCACAGTCTTCTCTGCTTATATTATGTTTTGCAGCAAGATTCTCTGCAGTGATTCCCATGGGGAGTCGGACATGCTCATCTGTTAATCCTGACCACAAAGTATCTTCCAGCTATTAAAAGACATGAATAATAAAGTGATCAGTTAAAGCCTATCTTTTGAAAGTAATATGCTGTAATATCTTTACATTTAAATAATAGTTCCAATAAATGAAAGTAAAATTAGATTTTCTGATAGCATTTACTATTACCACTATTCATCTTTGGTTCTGGGACATTTAAAAAAAAAACACCCAATGCACAGGTTTTCCTCTTAACTGTGGGGCTCTAAAGAGAGGCAACAGCACTAAATGTGCAGGGAGAGGACACAGGAAGTTTTCCTACAGTCAAAAACGAGACCCCCGGGGCTCCTGGGTGGCTCAGTCGGTTAAGCATCTGTCTTTGGCTTGGGTCATGATCTCAGGGTCCTGGGATCGAGCCCCATATCAGGCTCCCTGCTCAGTGGGGAGCCTGCTTCTCCCTCTCACTCTCCCTCTGTGCACTCTCTCGCAAATAAATAAAATCTTAAAAAAAAAAGAAAAGAAACCCCAAAGCCTACATTTTGTAAGAAACCTAACACAGGGCCCTCATGCGATGTTTCCCTGTGGCCACCTTTGTGAACCAGGATTCTGAGCTCTGCAGGAGGAGTGTGCGTGAGCTCCTTCAGTGACAGAACAGCTGGTTCCCGCCGCTACTATGAGGAACCCCGCATAGGTTCCTTGAAGAACAGAAGAGTTGTTACTTATTATCCAGTGAAGTTGTTACTTATTATCCAGCTCTGGTAAGTGTGCCCCTTCTGTGTCTTCACTCTCATCACCTTCGAGTCACCGACCCGTCTTTCCCAAGGTGTTCTCAAATATACTTGGGTGTCTACAATACTATCTCATATTTTCTAAATCTTATTCTTTCCAACTTTCAAAAAGGCCAGGGGACAAACTGGGTGAACAGTGTAAGCCAGTCAATGCTGTTGGAAAATGCTAACAACAGAGAATGTCATTAGCCCTTTCACACGGGAGGGACAGCACCCTAGTGTTCCATATCAGTATTGTCCTTCCCTTGCCGTAGCTCTCAAAGATGTGATCAATTTTCATCTGACTGATCTGGGACAATATCGTCTATATTCAAAGAGAATGTTAAAAAAAAAAAAAACCCAAAACCAACCAACCAAAAAAAAAAACCAAAGAGAACGTTCTCTGGGATGATGATATCTATTCAACGAAGACTGCTCCAGGAATAAAACTTCCATAAATCATGGTAAAGATTTAATTACTGGGTTTACCATTTATTCAGTAGAGAAATTAATTACTTCAACCTCTGCCTATCTTTTTATCTGCCTCTTCCCTTCCTCTGTCTCCCCAGGTATTAATTCCACGACCAGAGGTGTGCTGAGATAAAGCCTATTTGGATTTTTTAAATGTGGGTAAAAATGTCAAAACTAAAAACCAAACTGGGGTTTTGAAAGTTTACAAATTTCAAGTCATTTGTATCTCGTAACGAAATTCGTTTCAAAATTTGTTTTCTTGGGGCGCCTGGGTGGTTCAGGCGTTAAGCGTCTGCTTTCAGCTCAGGTCATGATCCCGGGGTCCTGGGATCGAGTCCCAGGGAGCCCAGAGATCGGGCTCCCTGCTCCGCGGGAAGCCTGCTTCTCCCTCTCCCACTCCCCCTGCTTGTGTTCCCTCTCTCGCTGTGTCTGTCTCTGTCAAAATAAATAAATAAAATCTTAAAAAAACAAACAAAAAAACCCCAAAATTTGTTTTCTCTCTCCCAAAATGGTGTTATTAAAATTATTAGCATAAAAGCATGAAAAATAATTTTCAAACATTTGAATGGTTCCAACCTTGAGATCTGATCCAAACTTGGTTCCAAAACGTATGTTTCTGACACAGTAGGGAGACTGGCTCATGCTTTCAGTTCCTCCACACAAGACAACGTCAGCATCTTTAACACAAATTTCCTATTTGAAAACGAATGAGCAACAACAATAAAAAAACTTTTATTGTAAAAGAGGTACGTATTCAGCAGTAAACTAACAGTACATGTAATGATTTATACTCTCAAAAGGAAATACTTGTCAAGTAATTGTAAAGCGAATGCTCCAGCAACCATTCCCAAGATACAAGGGGAGAAAAACCTAACAGACTTCAATTGTGTGTGCACAAGTGACAAATTCTATCTACATTTTGGCAAGGAATGATAATTCTTACCCTCAATATAAATCTTGAAAATCAGCAGAGATATTAATGCCTGGCATAATATACAGATTGTTAGCTGAGGATAATCTTTTAAAAAGACGGAAGTAGAATTTATCCCATTAATGGAGGAATCTGAAGCAGACCACAGACTTACAAGAACTGGGTTAATCAAGGAGGCTCATGAAGAGAAACCCATTTCATCCTTCTAACGCTTTCCACTACTTGCATTTCTCAGAAAAGAAGCAAGTAACAAGCCTCCAGAGCCCAGTGTTCTCAGTGACTTCTAGGAAAATCAGGACCACTGTTTCAGATATATCATTATAAAAATAAATTAACATGAAAGTAATTCATCCATTACAATATGTCCATATCCTTCATTCTGTAAAGAAAGGAAGATCTGGACAAATAAAATTGGATTTCATTGTATCCCTTTTCCCTGTGCTCAAGGGAACAAATGTATTTGCCCAAGTATTCATCCCTTAAAAAGGAATACATTTTTTTTTGACTCATTAAAATATTTATTGAGCAGCTAGGGAGATACAAAAGTGATTAAAACATCATCAAAGAGGGGAGGCAAATGTACACATCACAGAAAGTCAAGTGTAAGGGGTCACTGAATCACAGCAGTCAAAAGAAAAGTGCTTTAGGAGATCAAGAATGAGACTGCTTCCAGAAAAGGAATACATTTCTTAACATCCCCTAAATCCTCCAACTCTCTTCCTAGCTTTATAGTCTTTGTTTCACACTGCCTCACAGGGAACGCTCACAGTCCGGGGTTCAAGTTCTGCCTCTAAGTCACCTTACTGATCAGTTTCCTTGCCTGTTAAATGGGAATAGGGCTAGTGCCTGCCTCCTTGGATGGTTGTGAAGATTAAGTGAGATACTGAATGTAAATCTGAATGTAAATCTAGCATAGGCTGGGCACATAGGAAGAACTCGATAAAAATGACAGTTGTGATTAGCTTTTAAAAAAATTTGTGATACAATATACATAACTTAAAATTTACCATTGTAACCAATTTTATCTGTACAGTTCATTAAGTACTTCACATTGTTGTGTGACCAACCACCACTCATCCCCAGACATCTTTTTGGCTCTGCAAGCTGGAACTCAGTACCCATTAAACATGAACTCCTCATTCCCTCCAGCCCCAGCCCCAGCCCCCACCGTCCTACTTTCTGTCTCTATGAATCTGACGACTCATATAAGTGAACTCATACAGTATTTGTCCTTTTGTGACTCCCTTATTCCATTTAGCATGTCTTCAAAGATCCGTGAATAGCTTTTAAGAAACTATTTTCTTCCTGTGAATACTTTTCCATGAAAAAAAGCACATACTGACCTTTCCTAATAAAGCACTATAAAATAAAAGCCTACAGTGTTATACTGAAGTGGGTCATTTCCTCCAATAGCTTCTAACGTATTTTCAGAGAAGTAATAAAATGTTGCCCATACCTGACATCCACTCACAATGGACTGGAAACCAGAGCCACAGAGTCTGTTAACAGTCAGAGCTGGGATCTCTTTTGGGACTCCCACACGCAAACCAACATGCCGGGCCAAATATGCAGCATCTGAAGAACTCTGGAATGGAGGGAAAAGAAAAAGAATGTCCTCTATAAATCTTAGCAATAAGAAGGAGGACAAAATATACGGAAATGTGGGCAATCTATCGAAAATGATAAATTATATGGCTCTAAGGTAGGACACAATGCATACAGGTAAACCATATATTTTATGTAATACAGGTGTTTATTATTTGAATAAAAACTAATTTGGTCAGTTGGTTTTTAAACATACAAAGTACGAGAAATCCTTATATTAAGTCTTTATATAAGACAGAAATTTATAACAATTACAACTGCTTAAAAACAGAATGGGCTATCTTAAAATAGTATGTTCCTTAACAGAGAAAGTATCGAAGGCTGCAGTTCTCAACCTTGGCTGCACACTGGAATAACCAGGAAAGTTTGATTAACATACCAATGCTTGAGTGGAACCAAACCAATTAAACCAGAAAGGCGCAGGCAAGGCATGGGTATCAGTAGATACTTTTAAAAGCACCCAAGCGATTATAACGTGAAACTGAGGCTGAGACCTGTTGACCTAGGGAGGGGAGAGATAAACAAGGACCCTAGGTTCAATAGTAACAGCGTTGGCCCTGCTTTGGGGTCCAAGAATAGCAGTGATGGCAGGTAGCCTGCTACAGACTTAGGGGGTGGACACTTATTTCTTGTGAAATCTGCACTTTGGTGTTTTTATATCTATTTCCTATCCTATTACCCCAACCTGTGCACTTGTTCTGTGGTTTTGGTCTCCTGTATTTTTTTTTTAAAGATTTTATTTATTTTGAGAGAGACACACAGAGAGAGAGAGAGAGCACAGACGGAGAAACAGATGCCCTGCTCAGCAGAGAGCCCGATGCGGGACTCGATCCCAGGACCGACCTGAGCGGAAGGCAGACGCTTAACCGCCTGGTTAACCCAGGTGCCCCTGGTCTCCTGTTTAATGGCACACAAATAATACTACCAGGTAGCCAGAACCAGGTGTGAACGTGTTGAGATTTTTTTTTACTGTGTTTACCATGATAAGGAAAATTGTGAAAGAACACATATAAAAGATCCAATGGCATAAAATAAATGCAGAGCTGGAAGTGGACTCCCAAGGGCTGATAGACTTGGTATGTGTGAGTGTGAGTGTGTGATAAGCTTCTCATCCCTGCCTTGGATGCAGTGTTCTTAGCCTTAGTGGAAAAACTTGGTTTAGTGGTTTGAACCTAGTGTGGCAAATAGATCGTAAAGGACAAAGCAGTATATTGGTACCTATACACGGAGCAGTGCTATAGCTGTCTATATAAATAGAGAAACGGGCTTAGCCACAGAGGTTTAAACTATCTGGTTGTCCCATATATTAACACAAACCAGGGCTCGGATACACAGTTGTGTTTCATGTTTTATGGTCTCCCAGCCTTTCCAGCCCCAGGCACTTTTGGACAAATCTTTGTCCTCATTTGAGGTTTTGTTGTTGGGTTTTTGTGGGTATTTGCCTCATTCCATCCCTGAGCTTTGCAGGTAGACGGATGTGATTCAAAACTTATGTTCTACGGTGTTTCTTGTTGAGGAGTAATTGGTTTACAGGAGTAAGTCATGCTTCTCCACTAAAGGGGGAGTGGGGGGTGGTAATCCACAAGACAAACCACAGTTGTTAGAAGAATTTCTTGATTAGAAATTTTAGCTTTGAGTTTTGTTGCTTTAGTTCCTAAAATAACTTAGAGATGTTCCTCACTGGTCCATCTGATGTGGGAAACAAAGGCAGAAAAAACAATTACTAAATTTCCTTACTACTTATAGCCCATTGACAAGTCCTTGAAACAGAGTGACATTCCTCTAGGAACTCAGCTGCCTCAACGTTAATACTTTCCCAAGGGCAAAGGCAATCCTGTAAAGTCTCCTTAGCATATAAAAATTCCTTTGGAAACCTCCTTTATTTCTATCCCCCAAGATACATATGGGCAATCATCCCCCAAGCATATGACCCACTGATACTCATCTGAAGGGTCTCATGACTAAGGTTTTATTAGACGGTAATAAATGACATTTTCCCAACAATAGCTAGCCCCCCTCAAGGTCCTGGAAACCTTGCTTCCAAATTCCTTAGAGACTTCGGCTATCCCTAACCCCCTCCTGACTTGGAAGTATATAATGGGCCACTCCTCACAACCCCGGTGCGGCTCTTTCTGCCCACAGGTCCTGCCCCCGTGATTTAATAAAACCACCTTTTTGCACAAAAGACGTCTCAAGAATTTTCTTGGCCGTCAGCTTCGAACCCTAACATCTTTCCTACATCACATCTTCTGCTTTGATTCCTTGGATCCCACCCACTCTTTAACTTTAAGAAAAAACAAGTAAATGTTGCAGAGTGTATTTTGCAGTTGCCCTTTTTCAGAAGCACTTTCCCCATGATCTCAGGGCTGTGAGATCAGGCTCAGGGCTAGGCAGGGAGTCAGCTTGAGATTCTCTCTCTCCTTCAGCCTCTGCCCCAGCCCACACCCCCAGGCATGTGCGCACCCTGGCGCTTTCTCTCTCTCTTTCAAAATAAATATAATCTTAAAAAAAAAAAAAAGATTTGTTGGTCAGGGGATATTCTTTTGCCAGAGCTTTCTGTTTTGGAGTCACTTCTCTTATAATACTCTAATGTCCAGACCGGTAAAATAGGTGTTTTATAAAATCAAGCAGTAGCCTGAGGTCACAGAAAGAATATTAGGCCAGAAGTCAGGAGATCGGGATTGGAATCTAATCTAGACTCTGTCATTCACTTGCAGTGTGAACTTTGGTTTAACTCTCAAGTTCCTCCTATGGGAAGTTATCTGCAAATGGATTCACAAGTGCCTCGCTTGTAAATAAAAAGAGTAGAGGAGTTATGATTGAGTTGTTAAATTCTAGCCCAACTGACTGAATACAGATAGTTTCTGGAGATTTTACTAACAGAATACATACTTACTTGTACATAATTTTGAATGTGGTCCTACCTGATGCTTAGAAACCAAACGTCTTCTACTTTGGCCACTGTATTCCAGAAAGTGGTAATTCCCCCCCTTTTTTGTTATTTTTCTCTAAGTGTTGCCACGAAATGACTTCACATCCCCTTTAACACCAAGATTTGTGGGAAGAGCGTAGTACAGGAGGAAGAATACTGAACTAGAAGTCAGGGGACCCGCATTCTAGCCCAGGACTGTTAATAGACTATCTGCCTCAACTCTGAAACTTCTCTGGAGGTTTCCTCATGTGTTAAGAGAGGCCTGGAGTTCTATAAAATCTCTAGGGTTTCTTCTGGCTTTTTAACATTCCATAAATCTTAGAACTTATCTTTTTAAAAAAGTTCCTATTCCTTTTTTATTTTTCAACCGAGGTGTAATCGACATATAACATATTAGTTTCAAGTGTATGACATAATGATTCAATATCTGCATATATTGCAAATTATCACCATGATAAGTCTAGTAAACATCTGTCATATATATGATGAGGGAGCAGAAGGCTAGCTGAAGACAAAGCATTAAGCCGACACCTTGCAACCTCCCCCTACCCCCCACTCCTGGGTGGGACATGTGTGGCATTCTTCCAGGAATCTCCCAGCTATGTTAATGTTAATGCCTCACCAGAGAGAAAAACAACCTTAACTTGACAAAGGCAAGGCGTCTTGTTTCTTGTAGGTGGGTCCTCTTTAACATATGAAAACCCTTTCGAAATCTCCCTTTTCCTTACTTTCCCCAACTCCTCTTTATAATCACCACTCCTCAGGACCCCGATGCAGCAGCTCTTTCTGCCCACAGGGCCTTGTCCCCATGCTTTAATAAAGCCATCATTTTGCACCAAAGACGTCTCAAGAATGGTCGTCGGCTCTGGACCTCACCCCACCAAACCTCACCTATATTCCAAAACCACATTATATAGTTTCCAAAATTTTTCTGTGAGGAGGACTGGTATGAGGGGTTAGGGGGAGTGTAAGTCTCTAGGGAATCTGGGAGTGGGGGCTTCCAGGACCTTGAGGGGCTAGCTGCCATTAAGGTAAGGTTCTTGACTACTGTCTAGTACAACAGGAGTCTTGAGACCCTTCAGATGTACATCAGTGGGCCACATATTTGAAAGATGATTGCTAACATGTATCTGGGGTGGAGGTGTTTATGGTTATCAGGGGAAAATAACAGGAACAAGAACGAAGCTACAGTGGTAAAGCACTAAAGGAAGTCCTCGAGGGAGCTGGAGGAGTGTTATAATCTGGACGCCTCAGGAATTCTGCCTGGAGACCAGGGCAGCGGCAAAATCCAGCCTTTGTTCCTTTTTCTCCCATCAAGGACTTTTAATATTTACTTACTTAGCATCTTTCAAATGTGCAGTACAGAATTATTAACTAGAGTCCTCATGCTGTTCGTTACAGCCCCAAGACTTATTTATTGATAATTGGAAGTTTATACCTTTCTGACCTCCGTAACTCATTTAATTATTCCTTATAATAAGGCTATTTTCATATATTAGAACTGCTTAGGACAGAATACATTTGTATCCTTAAAACCTCTCAAAACATAAGTTCAAAATACAGTCGATTCTCATTATTCATAGATTCCATACTCGCAAATTCACCTGCGTGTTAAAATTTATTCGTAACCCCCAAGTCAATATCTGCAGCACATCTGTGGTTATTTCAAGGTATGTGCAGGGTGGAGGATAATTGAGAAACTGTAGTCGCCTAATATTAATACACACTTTCCTAGCTGAGGATGAAGAAGGGGACACTTAGCCTTCTTGTTTTAGCTCTCATGCTATAAACAAATGTCCTTTCTGGGGCACCTGGGTGGCTCAGTAGGTCGAGTGTCCGCCTTCGGTTCAGGTCATGATCTGGGGTCCTGAGATTGAGCCCCACGTGTGGGCTCCCTGCTCAGTGGGGTGTCTGCTTCTCCCTCTGCCTCTCCCTCCTGCTCATGCTCTCTCTCAAATAAATAAGTAAATAAAATCTAAAAAACAAACAAAAAAACAAATGTCCTTTCTGCAGTCTATTTATTCCAATTTTTTTTTTGCATTTTTTTGCTTTTTGTTGGTGATTTTGCTGTTCAAAATTGCCCCAGGCCTAGTGCTCAAGAGCTGCCTAAGTGGAAGAAGGCAGTGATATGCCCCGGGGAGAAAATATGTGTTAGAGAAACTTCAATTAGGCACTAGTTATGGTGCGCTGGCCAAGAGTTTAATGTTACTGAATTGATAACATGTATTAAGATGTGGTCATTATATCAACAGAATAAAAAACAAAAATGGTTGATCATCTCAGCTGACATAGAAAAAGCATCCAATGCCCTTTCATAGGAAAACACTACTAAAAATAGAAGGCTACTTCCCCAAACTGGTAAAGGGCATCTACAAAAAGTCCACATCTAAGATCACATTTAATTGTGAAACACTGGCTGTTTTCCCCCATGTATCAGGAAGAAGAGAAGGGTATCCCTTTTTGTCACTTCTCTTCAACCCTGGAGTAGAGTTCTAGACAGGGCAATGAAGCAAGAAAAAGAAATAAAAGAAATCCAGACTGGAGAGAAAGAAGTAAAAACTAGCTCTACTCCCAAATGACACGATGTCACATACTAATAAATGCTAAGGAATTAATTAAAAAGTTATTAGAATAAATGGGTTCAGCAATCATGGTACAAGATCAATATACAAAAATCAATTATTTTTCTATACACTTGAAATGAACAATCTGAAATGAAATGAGACAACAATTCCATTCAAAACAGCATCAAGGGCCGCCTGGGTGGCTCAGTCGTTAAGCATCTGCCTTCGGCTCGGGTCATGATCCCGGGGTCCTGGGATTGATTGAGCCCCACATCGGGCTCCCTGCTCAGCGGGAAGCCTGCTTCTCCCTCTCCCACTCCCCCTGCTTGTGTTCCTGCTCTCGCTGTGTCTCTGTCAAATAAATAAAATCTTATTTAAAAAAAAAAAACAAAAAACAGCATCAAAAAGAATAAAATACTTAGGAATCAATTTAACAAAAGCTGTATAAACCATATATTCTAAAAACTATAAAATAAGCTGCTAACAGCCCTGAATGGGGCCAGACTTTCACCTTGGGCTGCCTGTCTCATTACAACCCTAAAGATGACTGGGACCCTCGCAGCATCTGTGGGTGTATAACTCCCCGCTCTCTCAAGCCAGCTCAGCAGTGGTACTTTCGGCAGTAAAAGTCCTAATGAAGTGTGTAGTGTTGTCACCCAAGACTCTGACAACTACAATATGCTGCTGAAGAAGTGGGCCCCTCCACCTGTCACTTCACTCTCTGGGGAACCAGACATGCAGCACGTCACCCTGGGGAGTATCAATCTAATTGTCCAAAAATGACCCAAAATCTTGAAGCAGGAAATCAAAGCCTTCTTTGTGAAGTACAATGATCCCATCTATGTTAAATTAGAGAAACTGGACATTATGATTCGCTTGGCATCCCAAGTCAACACTGCTCAGGTTCTGGCAGAATTAAAGGAATATGCCACAGAAGTGGATGTTGACTTTGCTTGAAAAGCTGTGTGGGCCACAGGACGGTGTGCCATCAAAGTGCAGTGATCCACAGAGTGCCGTGTAAGCACACTGCTTGATCTCACCCAGACCAAAGGAAGTGGCCCAAGAGGCAACTATTGTCATCAGAGACATCTTCTGCAAACACCCCAACAAGTCCAAAAGTATCATTGCCACTCCGTGTGAGAACTTAAGACTCGCTGGATGAACCAGATGCTCAAGCAGCTATGATTTGGATGGTGGGAGAATATGCTGAGAGACCTGACAATGCAGATGAGTTACTGGACAGCTTCCTGGACGGTTTTCATGATGAAAGCACCAAGTGCAGCTTACTCTGCTTACTGTCATAGTGAAGCTGTTTCTCAACAAACCACCAGAAACACAGGAGCTGGTACAGCAAGTCTTGAGTCTGGCAACACGGGATTCTGATAAACCTGACCTTCAAGACCAGGGCTATATTTATTGGTGTCTTCTCTCAACAGACCCTGTCACAGGCAAAGAAGTGGTCTAGTCTGAGAAGCCACTGATGTCTGAGAAGATAGATCATACTGTGCCAACTCTGCAGGGTGAGCTAATCTGCCACATTGGATCTTTGGCCTTGGTGTACCATGTAAGCCTCCCAATGCTTTTGTCATTTTGGAAGGAAGTCATGGAATCCATTGCAAACACTTGCCAATACATCATGGGAGCATTGATGCAGGTGACAGCCTTGTTGGCAATAGCCTCAGGTTATCCCCTCTCAAGGTGACCTTCTAGACCTTTTAAACCTTGACCTCGGTCCCCCAGTCAATGTGCTTCCGGTGTCCTCCATACAGATGGAAGCAGCACTAGATGCTAGATGGTCTGGTAGGACAGTCTTTCATCCCATCATCAGGGCCTGTAACCCATACTCCTCCACCTACTCCCGCTGTGGTCAGCAGTGGTCTGACTGACCTGTCAGCATTCTCCACGGGACAGGCATGGGACCTGCCGGATGTGTGGTTTCTAAGGCTGTCTAGCTGCCTGCAGTAAAAGCTAAAGGCTTGGAGATTTCCAGAATATTTACTCATCACCAAGGGCACACCTATATGGAAATGAACCTCACCAACAAAGCTCTACAGCACATGACAGACTTTGCAATCCAGCCAAACAAGAGTAGCTTTGGTGTCACCCCCCAGCACTCCTCTGGCCAACAATATACAGCTGATGCCAACCCAGCGCCTGGATGTCTCCCTGCCTCTGAACACCTTAGGTCCGGTCATGAAGATGGAACCTCTGAATAACCTGCAGGTGGCTGTGAAAAACAATATTCGCGTCTTCTACTTCAGCTGTCTCACCCCACTCAATGTGCTTTCTGCTAAAGATTTCAAAATGGACCACCAGGTCTTCCTTGCAACGTGGAAGGCTATTCCCAACGAAAAAGAACTTCAGTTTCAGATTAAGGAATGTCAATTAAATGCTGACAGTTTCCAGCAAACTGCAAAATGACAATGTTTATAGTCTTGCCAAAAGGAATGTGGAAAGAGAGGACATGCTGTACCAATCCTTGAAGCTCAATAATGGCATTTGGATTTTGGCTGAGCTATGTATCCAGCCAGGAAACCCAAATTACATGCTGTCGCTGAAGTGTAGAGCTCCCCAAGTCTCTCAGGACATCTATCAGGTCTATGGGAGCATTTCTGAAAAGCTAACAGCTGGGGCCGGTGCCTCCAGCCACCCTGTGATTGGTGCAAGCCAAGGACTCTTAACTGGAAGAAATCCTACTGCCATGTAGACTTTGAACTCAAACACCCTGAGGCCACACACCAAGATAGTGACTGGTCTAACCTGTGCTGAAATCAGGGCACAACCTGTTGGACAATTTTAGCTTCTTGTGAACATTTGTAACCACTGTTTCAATCACTTCCCACCTCTTGTCACCTGTGACGGCTATCTGTCCTTACTTGTGAGCTTCTCTGTAGTCTGTCAATGGCTGGCAGTTTTGAGCATAGTTTGATATTTTGTAGTTGAGAGCTCATTTCGAAAGCAGAAAAGGACAAAAAATATTAAAGCAAGGAAAAGTGTCCCTCAAAAAAAATGAAGTCCTTTAGACTCCACTGCAAACAAAATCAGTTCTTGGAAGAAGCAAAATCTCTGAGTCATGGCTCGGAGCTGGGGGGTGGCCAAAACTGCACACCCCTTTCTGAGCCTTATCCCTGCCCCAAGAGCTGAGCACTTGGTGGAGGGGGTGGTCGCAGCCTCCAGTCTTCTCAGTCTGCCTCTCCTGGTATGTAAGAACCACTTTCTGAGCCAGCAGAACAGTGACAGGGCCCCAGGATTTGCAGTGGCTCCACATGGAGCCTCTGTTAAACCAAGGGCTGGGAGGAAGAAGGGAGCCCCCACCTCTTGGCCACACTTCAAAGGAATATCCAGCTTTCATTATCTGCAAATGAATGATCTATTCTGTAGACCTTAACATAGCCAGATAGAAGGTAAAGGAAGTTATTTCCCATAAGAAATACTGACCAAGCTCCTACTGATTAAGAAATTATAGGGGGAGCCGAGCAAGATGACGGAGGAGTAGGAGACCTAGATTTCTTCTGGCCTCAGGAATTCAGCTGAATAGGGATCAAACCATTCGGAACACCTACGAACCCAATAGGAGATTGAAGAAAAGAATAGCAACAACTCTCTGAACAGAAAAGCGACCACTTTCTGGAAGGTAGGACGTGCGGAGAAGTGAATCCGAGGCAATATTCGGGAGGATAGACGGTGGGGGAGGGAGCCTCTGTCGGCCGCTCCTGGCAAGTGCTAGAGCCACGGAGCACAAAATCGGAACTTTTAGAAGTCGGCTCCGCTGAGGGATGTCGCTCCAGTGGCTAAGCGGGGGGTGGAACCCTCGCGGGACAGTGTGGTCTCAGGACCCTCGGGGTCACAGAAAGACCGGGGGTGCCTGAGTGCAGCAGAGCTCCCAGGGATCGAATCGGGGAAGCCGGTTGCAGAGACGGAGCCGAGGCGCGGGCTCTCAGCTCAGGAGTTGCCATAAACTGTGATCTGTGACAGTCAGGCCACTGCTCCTCCAGCAGGGACCCAACAAGCAGCAGAGCCGGGGAGACTCCCCATCCTCCCCCGGGAGGAGCGGCGCGGGAGCGCACCGCAGGGATCTGCTGGGTTTGGAGACTCCACACAGGGTCCGGTGCCAGAGACAGAAATGCTCGGTCACAGGCCGGGTGAGCACGGAGTGTGGCCGGAGACTGGGGAGATGGAAATGATTGACTCCTTTTCTCTGGGGGCGCACTGAGGAGCGGGGCCCCGAGTTCTCGGCTCCTCTGGACAGAGACTGGGAGGCCACCATTTTCACTCTCGTCCTCCAAAGCTGTACCAAGAGCATGCAGGGAACAAAAGTTCCGGAGAGCAACCCCCGGCAGATTACTTAGCCCAGACGCGGCAAGGGTGGGGCAATTCCGCCTCCAGCAAAGACATTTGGGAACCACGGCAACAGGCCCCTCCCCCAGAAGATCAGCACGAACAGGCAGCCAAGACCAAGTTTACCGATCAAGAACAGGAGAACTCCAGCACTAGGGGAATACTGCACATGGAATTCATGGCTTTTTTTACCACGATTCATTAGTCTTTCAAAGTTAATTTTTTTTTTTAACAGTTAACTGTTTCCTTTTTTTTGAATTGTTTTCCCTTTTTCAACCAACATCTTATCAATCCCTTTTTTAAAAAATATTTTTATTTTTCATTTTTAGAGTCATATTCTATTCCTTCATAGTAGTTACCCTTATTTTTGGCATATATATATAAGTTGTTCTCTCTTTAAAATTTTGAGATACAGTTTCTTCTAACATATCAAAATATACCCTAAATCACTAGCGTATGGCTTTGTTCTAGTCTCCTGCCTGATCACATTCTCTCCCCCCCCTTTTTTTTTTACATCTTCTTCCTTTTTTCTTTTTTCAAACAACTTATCAATTCCTTTTATAAAATCTTTTATACTTTTCATCTTTACAGTCATATTCCATTCCTTATTGTATCAATCCTTATTTTGTACATATATGTCTGTCTTTCTTTAAAATTTTAGGAGGCACTTTCTTCTAGCAGACCAAAATACACCCAAAATCTAGTGTGTGGCACTGATCTATACACCAGCCTGATCATATTTGATCAGATTCTGTTTGTTTTTTTTGTTTTGTTCTGCTTTTGTTTATTTTTATCTTTTTCTTTTTTTCTCTTTCTTTTTCCTTTCTTTCTCTTTCTTTTCCCCTGGTTTCAGGTCTTTTCTGATTTGTTAAGAGTGTATTTCCTGGGGACGTTGTTAACCTGTTAGCATTTTGTTCTCTCATTCATCTGTTCTCCTCTGGACAAAATGACAAGACGAAAAAAATCACCTCAACAAAAAGAACAAGACGTAGTACCGTCTGCCAGGGACCCACTCAATACGGACATTAGTACGATGTTGGACCTAGAGTTCAGAATCATGATTTTAAAGCTACTAGCTGGGCTTGAAAAAAGCATGGAAGTTATTAGAAAACCCTTTCTGGAGAAATAAAAGAACTAAAATCTAACCAAGTCGAAATCAAAAAGGCTATTGATGAGGTGCAGTCAAAAATGGGGGCACTAACTGCTAGGATAAATGAGGCAGAAGAGAGAATCAGCGATATAGAAGACCAAATGATGGAAAATAAAGAAGCTGAGAAAAAGAGAGATAAACAACCCCTGGATCACGAGGGCAGAATTCGAGAGAGAAGCGATACGATAAGACGAAACAACATTAGAATAATTGGGATCCCAGAAGAAGAAGAAAGAGAGAGAGGGGCAGAAGGTATATTGGAGCAAATTATAGCAGAGAGCTTCCCTAATGTGGGGAAGGAAACAGGCATCAAAATCCAGGAGGCACAGAGAACACCCTCTCAAAATCAATAAAAATAGGTCAACGCCCCGCCATCAAATAGTAAAACTTACGAGTCTCAGAGACAAAGAGAAAATCTTGAAAGCAGCTTGGGAGAAGAGATATGTAAACTACAATGGTAGAAACATTAGATTGGCCACAGACTTATCCACAGAGACCTGGCAGGCCACAAAGGACTGGCATGATACCTTCAGAGCACTAAACGAGAAAAACAGGCAGCCAAGAATACTATATCCAGCTAGGCTGTCACTGAAAATAGAAGGAGAGATAAAAAGCTTCCAGGACAAACAAAAACTAAAGGAATTTGCAAACACGAAACCGGCCCTCCAAGAAATATTGAAAGGGGTCCTCTAAGCAAAGAGAGAGCCTAAAAGCGGCACAGACCAGAAAGGAACACAGACAATATACAGTAATGGTCACCTTACGGGCAATACCATGGCACGAAATTCGTATCTTTCAATAGTTACCCTGAATGTAAATGGGCTAAATGCCCCAATCAAAAGACACAGGCTATCGGATTGGATTAAAAAACAAGACCCATCGATATGCTGTCTGCAAGAGGCTCATTTTAGACCCAAAGACACCTCCAGATTGAAAGTGAGGGGGTGGAAAACCATTTACCATGCTAATGGACACCAAAAGAAAGGTGGGGTGGCAATCCTTATATCAGACAAATTAGATTTTAAACCAAAGACTGTAATAAGAGATGAGGAAGGACACTATATCCTACTTAAAGGGTCTCTCCAACGAGAAGATCTAACAATTGTAAATATCTATGCCCCTAACATGGGAGCAGCCAATTATATAAGGCAATTAATAACAAAAGCGAAGAAACACATTGACAACAATACAATCATTACAATCATAGTGGGGGACTTTAACACCCCCCTGACTGAAATGGACAGATCATCTAAGCAAAAGATCAACAAGGAAATCAAGACTTTAAATGACACACTGGACCAAATGGACTTCACAGACATATTCAGAACATTCCATCCCAAAGCAACGGAATACACATTCTTCTCTAGTGCCCATGGAACAGTCTCCAGAATAGATCACATCCTAGGTGACAAATCAGGTCTCAACCGGTACCAAAAGACTGGGATTATTCCCTGCCTATTTTCAGACCACAATGCTTTGAAACTAGAACTCGATCACAAGAGGAAAGTCGGAAAGAACTCAAATACATGGAGGCTAAAGAGCATCCTACTAAAGAATGAATGGGTCAACCAGGAAATTAAAGAAGAATTAAAAAAATTCATGGAAACCAATGAAAATGAAAACACAACTGTTCAAAATCTTTGGGATGCAGCAAAGGCAGTCCTGAGAGGAAAATATATAGCAATACAAGCCTTTCTCAAGAAACAAGAAAGGTCTCAAATACACAACCTAACCCGACACCTAAAGGAGCTGGAGAAAGAACAGCAAATAAAGCCTAAACCCAGCAGGAGAAGAGAAATAATAAAGATCAGAGCAGAAATCAATGAAGTAGAAACCAAAAGAAGCAGTAGAACAGATCAACGAAACTAGGAGCTGGTTCTTTGAAAGAATAACAAGATTGATAAACTCCTGGCCAGACTTATCAAAAAGAAAAGAGAAATGACCCAAATCAACAAAATCACGAATGAAAGAGGAGCGATCACACCAACACCAAAGACATACAAACAATTCTAAGAACATATTATGAGCAACTCTATGCCAGCAAATTAGATAACCTGGAAGAAATGGATGCATTCCTAGAGATGTATCATCTACCAAAATTGAACCAGGAAGGAACAGAAAACTTGAACAGACCTATAACCACTAAGGAAATTGAAGCAGTCATCAAAAATCTCCCAACAAACAAAAGCCCAGGGCCAGATGGCTTCCCAGGGGAATTCTACCAAACAGTTAAAGAGGAATTAATACCTATTCTCCTGAAACTGTTCCAAAAAACAGAAATGGAAGGAAAACTTCCAAACTCATTTTATGAGGCCACCATTACCTCGATCCCAAAACCAAAGACCCCATCAAAAAGAATTACAGACCAATAACCTTGATGAACATGGATGCAAAAATTCTCACCAAAATACTAGCCAATAGAATCTAACAGTCCATTAAAAGGGTTATTCACCATGACCAAGTAGGATTTATCCCTGGGCTGCAAGGTTGGTTCAACGTCCGCAAATCAATCAACGTGATACAATACATTAACAAAAGAAAGAGCAAGAATCATATGAGCCTCTCGATAGATGCAGAAAAAGCATTCGACAGAGTACAGCATCCTTTCTTGATCAAAACTCTTCCGAGTATAGGGATAGAGTGTACATACCTCAATATCATAAAAGCCATCTATGAAAAACCCACAGCGAATATCATTCTCAATGGGGAAAATCTGAGAGCTTTCCCCCTAAGGTCGGGAACGCGGCAGGGATGTCCACTATCACCACTGCTATTCACATAGTGTTAGAAGTCCTAGCCACAGCAATCAGACAACAAAAAGAAATCAAAGGCATCCAAATCGGCAAAGAGGAAGCCAAACTCTCACTCTTTGCGGATGATATGATACTTTTATGTGGAAAACCCTAAAGACTCCACCCCGAAACTGCTAGAACTCGTACAAGAATTCAGGAAAGTGGCAGGATATAAAATCAATGCACAGAAATCAGCGGCATTCCTATTCACCAACAACAAGACAGAAGAGAGAGAAATTAAGGAGTCGATCCCATTTACAATGGCACCCAAAACCATAAGATACCTAGGAATAAATCTAACCAAAGAGGCAAAGGATCTGTACTCAGAAAACTATAAAATACTCACGGAAGAAACTGAGGAAGACACAAAGAAATGGAAAAAACGTTCCATGCTCAGGGATTGGAAGAACAAACATTGTGAAGATGTCAATGCTACCTAGAGCAATCTACACATTCAATGCAATCCCCATCAAAATACCATCCACTTTCTCCAAAGAAATGGAACAAATAATCCTAAAATTTGTATGGAACCAGAAGAGACCCCGAATAGCCAGAGGAATGTTGAAAAAGAAAAGCAAAGCTGGCGGCATCACAATTCCGGACCTCCAGCTCTATTACAAAGCTGTCATCATCAAGGTGACACTATGGTACCGGCACAAAAACAGACACATAAATCAATGGAACGGAATAGAGAGCCCAGAAATGGACCCTCAACTCTATGGTCAACTCATCTTTGACCAAGCAGGAAAGAATGTCCAATGGAAAAAAGACAGTGTCTTCAACAAATGGTGTTGGGAAAATTGGACAGCCACATGCAGAAGAATGAAACTGGACCATTTCCTTCCACCACACACAAAAATAGACTCCAAATGGTTGAAAGACCTCAATGTGAGACAGGAGTCCATCAAAATCCTAAAGGAGAACACGGGCAGCAACCTCTTCGACCTCAGCCGCAGCAACTTCTTTGTAGAAACATCGCCAAAGGCAAGGGAAGCAAGGGCCAAAGTGAACTACTGGGATTTCATCAAGATAAAAAGCTTTTGCACAGCCAAAGAAACAGTCCACAAAACCAAAAGAAAACCGACAGAATGGGAGAAAATATTTGCAAATGACATAGCAGAGAAGGCTAGTATCCAAAATCTATCAAGAACTTACCAAACTCAACACCCAAAGAACAAATGATCCAATCAAGAAATGGGCAGAAGACATCAACAGACATTTTTCCAAAGAAGACATTCAAATGGCCAACAGACACAAGAAAAAGTGCTCAACATCGCTCGGCCTCAGGGAACTCCAAATCAAAACCTCAAAGAGATAACACCTCACACCGGTCAGAATGGCTAAAATGAACAAGTCAGGAAACGGCAGATGTTGGTGGGGATGTGGAGAAAGGGGAACCGTCCTACACTGTTGGTGGGAAGGCAAGCCGGTGCAACCCCTGTGGAAACCAGTATGGAGGTTCCTCAAACAGTTGAAAATAGAGCTACCATACGATCCAGCAATTGCACTACTGGGGATTTACCCCAAAGATACAAATGTAGGGATCTGAAGGGGTACGTGCACCCCAATGTTTATAGCAGCAATGTTCGCAATAGCCAAACTGTGGAAAGAGCCAAGATGTCCATCGACAGATGAATGGATAAAGAAGAAGTGGTATATATACACAATGGAATATTATGCAGCCATCAAAAGGAATGAGATCTTGCCATTTGCAACAGCGTGGTTGGAACTGGAGGGTGTTATGCTGAGTGAGGTAAGTCAATCAGAGAAAGACATGTATCCTATGACCTCACTGATATGAGGAATTCTTAATCTCAGGAAAGAAACTGAGGGTTGCTGGAGTGGTGGGGGGTGGGAGGGATGGGGTGGCTGGGTGATAGACACTGGGGAGGGTATGTGCTATGGTGAGTGCTGTGAATTGTGCAAGACTGTTGAATCACGGGTCTGTACCTCTGAAACAAATAATGCAACATATGTTAAGAAAAAAAAAAGAAGAAGATAGCAGGAGGGGAAGAATGAAGGGGGGGAAATAAGAGGGGGAGACGAACCATGAGAGACGATGGACTCTGAAAAACAAACTGAGGGTCTAGAGGGGAGGGGGGTGGGGGGATGGGTTAGCCTGGTGATGGGTATTAAAGAGGGCACGTTCTGTGTGGAGCACTGGGTGTTATGCACAAACAATGAATCATGGAACACTACATCAAAAACTAATGATGTATGGTGATTAACATAACAATAAAAAATTTAAAGAAAAAAAGTTATAGGAGGTGTGTTACACTGACTGGGTTTTCTACCCTCCTTAGTTGGTACACAGAGAGAACAAATTAACTTTAGATAAGTCAAGGAAATGAATCTGGTATTAAGAAGCAATGAAATGGTGGCACCTGGGTGGTGCAGTCATTAAGCAGCTGCCTTCGGCTCAGGTCATGGTCCCAGGGTCCTGGGGTCAAGCCCCACATCGGGCTCTCTGCTCCACGGGAAGCCTGCTTCTCCCTCTCCCACTCACCCTGCTTGTGTTCCCTCTCTCGCTGTCTCTCTCTCTCTCAAACAAATCAATAAAATCTTAAAAAAGAAGCAATGAAATGTAATCCCAATGGGACAGATATATAGCTTCCAGATTATACGTGGCTTTGAATGATGTATGCCATCACTCCTAGGGTCACAGGATTACTTAAATCATAAATACCTTTAACTATTATTAACTAGTTCACCATTAAGACATATTAAAGAAATTATCTTTTTGATAACATAAAGCAGTAAGAATGAATGCCTCCCTTCTGCCCTACTGACCTGTATGACATTGCCTACAATGACACTGTCAATGGTCTCAGGTGCGACCTTGCCGGCAGACAAAGCAGCCTTGGCAGCAAATTCAGTCAAGTCAGTCGCCGTGAAGTCTTTCAGAAGCCCTCCATACGCTCCAAAGGGTGTTCGCTTAGCAGCAACAATGAATACACCTATTGCAATGAAGAGAGATTTTTAAGCAGTGACAGATTCGTCAGTGTCCCTAACATGCTTTAAATAATCTCACTATGAAACCTAGCATTAGGTACTGTTTTCAGTTAGAACTCAGACAATTTTTATCACACAATGATACATGGAACAAGTCACACTCACAGAAGCCGTCTTTTAATGAAAGGGTATCAGTTTGAGCAATACCTATATGCTGTCCCCAAGAACTGCATGCTGCAGTGTAAATCCATCCTGGTAGAAAACATTCTTGTCCTCCAGTGATTTACAATGCTAGACACATTTGGTTAAAGCTAAAATGCTGGGACGCCTGGGTGGCTCAGTCGGTTAAGCGTCTGCCTTTGGCTCAGGTCATGATCCCAGGGTCCTGGGATGGAGTCCCGTATCAGGCTCCTTGCTCGATGGGGAGCCTGCTTCTCCCTCGGCCTGCCGCTCCCCATGCTTGTTCTCTCTCTCCCTGACAAATAAATAGATAAAATCTTAAAAAAAAACCAACTAAAATGCTTCTTCGATGTGAAGTATGTTGCCTAATCATAGAGTCAAAGAATCTCCATATTAGAAATTCTCTTGAGGTTTGAGGCCAATCACTCACCCCACAGAAAATTCCTGATGTGAAAGAAAAAGACTCCTGTTAGAAAACTTATAGTAAGAAGGCATCCTCCACTGTGTTAAGCAGTGTGCCCATGAATGGACAACCTAAGGTATGACTTTTCCTCCTACTGAGCTAAGCGCTAAGCCAGCTTACCCAGTCTTCTATCCACCAGTCTACCCAAATGCATCCCAAGTCACAAAAATAGTTTCGAGGGAAAAAAAAAAAGGAAAGAAAAATTGTTTGTAGAGTTGATAATGCTTTGAATGTGAATTATATATGCCTGTACTTCTGGAGCCACAGGATGACTAAATTACAAATTTCAAATTACATGAACCATTACCATTTACCCTTGGAACAAAGTGGGCAAAGGAGATCACCTTTTGCACTGGTAACCCCTCCAGATCTGGAGTCAGCTAACCTGTAAGATCTCCCAGATCTGAAGTAAATAAAAAGCATTCTTCCAACACTTTTTTTTTTTTTTAAGATTTTATTTATTTGACAGAGAGAGAGACAGCAAGAGAAGGAACACAAGCAGGGGGAGTAGGAGAGGGGGAAACAGGCTTCCCGCCGAGCAAGGAGCTTGACGCAGGGCTCGATCCCAGGACCCTGGGACCATGACCCGAGCCCAAGGCAGTCGCTTAACGACTGAGCCACCCAGGCGCCCCCCAACACTTCTTCATTTGACATTAATGGGGGATTAAAGACGTTCTAGTTTGCCAATATCCTAGTAAAACATGTCACTTAGAATACAACAAAATTTCCTGATCTAACCACAAAAATAAAGGGGAATTATCTATACATCTATTAATGTGAATTAAGACTATAAATTTATGGTATTACTCTTAGTCCAACTGATGTCCTTGTGCAAAGAAAGAAAAATTGCTCCTTCCTGAGACACTCTACTGCTGCCTCCCCCCAAAAGGGTTACAGAAGTCTCCGATGAGAGTGACACTCACTAGAGCTGTGTGAGGCAAAACTTGCACAGCGGGAAGCAGCACCCAACATAGCCATTTCATCATACTAACATTTATTAGGCACCAACAAAGCACTAGACATTTTATCACTTTTCATATACTATCTAATCTTCCCAACAATCCTGCAAGGTAAATAGTACAGTGGTGCACACAGGAGGCACTCAGTATGTGGCAAACCTCCATGCTTGGTGCTTTGCATACATTGGCTTCCCCCCAAACAATCTGAGCTCACATTTCCATGTCCTGCCAAGAAATTATGGGACTTTTAACAATGGGTTTGTGCCAAGATATTAACCTATAATTGAGACCATACAAACATTATACCACTCTTGGTATTTAAGTACAATTCTCCCGATTACGTTAGTGGAGATTATCTCTTTCATGGAACAAACTCAACCTATCCTAAAAAAACCTCAAAAAACAAAAAACAAAGGGGCGCCTAGGTGGCTCAGTCGTTAAGCGCCTGCCTTCGGTTCAGGTCATGATCCCAGGATCCTGGGATCGAGCCCCACATTGGGCTCCCTGCTCCACGGGAAGCCTGCTTCTCCCTCTCCCACTCCCCCTGCTTGTGTTCCCTCTCTCGCTGTGTCTCTGTCAAAAAATTAAAACAAAACAAAACAAAACAAAAAACAAAACTTCAGCTTCTCCTTTCATTCCTACTTTGAGAAACTCACATTATAAAAGAATTTTAGGAGGGGCACCTGGGTGGCTCAGTTAGGTTAGGCATCAGTTGGTTATTAAGCATCTGACTCTTGATTTTGGCTCAGATCAGGATCTCAGGGTCATGAGATGGAGTCCTGCTTCAGGTACCTCGCAGAGTCTGGTTGAGATTCTCTCTCTCTCCCCCCTCTGCCCCTCCCCCTGCTCATGCTCTAAAATAAATTTTAAAAATCTTAGAAAAAAAAACCCCAAACATTAAAAAATAAAAGAATGTTACTCCTAACACATGCAACTATGATTTGGAACAAATCGAATTAATATTTACAGATATTAATATTCAGATATTTACAAGACCATAAATATTATTTCAGTGCATTACAGAAGTTCTGTTCTGATAGATGGGTTATTCTGTGCCACTATATCTTCCTGAATTTTTGCAAATGTCCTCTAAGCCTCCTTGCTTAATAGTTTACCTATTTTTCTATTGGTATTTTATTTCATTTTTCTGTCCCCTTCCCATGTCGTCTTCTTAATTTCACTACAGCCTGCGTGTGGTCATGGCTCCTATCTGATCAACTCTCCTGCAAATAACGATGACAGTATAGAAGAATGACTACCTGAAGGCCTTGGAGAATGAACAAAACTAGGCAGATATGGAGGAGACACGGAAGAAGGGAAGAGTACAGGGTGAGTTTCCCATTTATTTATAGCCTCTGACTTGAAGACAAACAGTCCACACTACGTGAATGGCTAGAACTCAGAAACTCACAGTCTTACTGGCTTGAAGACTCAGAGAACTGAGTTCATGGCAACCACAGCCATTGGTAAATGAGAATGAATCTGGGAAAGGAAAGGACCACAAGCAGGAGCCCAAATCATATATACGAATTCTGTCTAAAGATCTAGCTGACCCTTTAACCATGCACCCCTAAAAACACCTTAGCTAAGGCTAACAGAACTGAACTTAGATTTGAGCTGTTGCCCTCTAGAGGGAAGACAGAGTTTGAGTTCAGCCAAATTAACTGCCTGCAAAAATAAATAGCCAACAAAACAATCAATAAATTAACACGCTTTGGAAGAACATAAAAGAATTCAGGCTCTACAATGTTTCATATGCAACATCCATGCTACAATCCAAAATTAATGCACATATGAAGAAACAAGAAAATATGATTCATTCTTTTATTTTTTGTTTTAATATGATTCATTCTAAGAGAAAAGACAACAGAAACCAACCCCAAGATGACCCAAATGTTAGAATTAACAGACAAAGATTTCAAAAGCAGTTATCTATAGTAACTATGCTTAAGGATGTAAAGGAAAATATGCTTATAATAAAGGATAGGCCATCTCAGCAAAGAAACAGAAAGTGTAAAAAAAAAATCAAAATGGAAATTCTAAAACTGAAAGATATCTGAAATAAAAAATCCACTGAATGGGCTTCACAGGGGCCCCTGGATGGCTCAGTCGTTAAGCGTCTGCCTTCGGCTCAGGTCATGATCCCAGGGTCCTGGGATCGAGCCCCATTGGGTTCCCTGCTCCGTGGGAAGCCTGCTTCTCCCTCTCCCACTCCCCCTGCTCGTGTTCCCTCTCTCGCTGTGTCTCTCTGTCAAATAAATAAAATCTTAAAAAAAAAAAAGTCCTGCTCTGCAAAAGACACGTAAAAGGAAATGAACAAGCCACAGGCTAAAAGTACTTAAAAAAACTTATTTGATTAACGACTGGTATTCAATATACACAAATGATGTGGTTTTGGAATATAGGTGAGTTTCGGTGGGGTAAGGTCCGGAGCCGACGACCAAGAAAAAATTCTTGAGACGTCTTTGATGCAGAACAGTGGTTTAACCATGGTGACAGCACCCGCACAGAAAGAGCTGCTGCAACAAGGTCTTCAGGAGTGGCTGATTATATATACTCGGGAGTTGGGGATGTAAGGAAAAAGGACCTACAAAGATACCTACAAGATACCAGAGGCCATGCCCTTGTTTTCCCCCTCTAGCAAGGTATTAACACGGTTGGGAAATTCCTGGAAGAATGTCACACAGGGCCCACCCAGGAGTGGGGGGCGGAGGGAGGTTGCAGGGTGTCCAGCTTATGCTTAGTCTTCAGCTAGCCTTCTGCTCCCTCATCACAAATACATCTTAAAATTCAAGAAACGAAAACCAACAACCCAGTTAAAAAGTGGGTAAAAACTCTTAACAGACACCTCATGAAAGATGACATAAAGATGACAAATAGCCATATGAAAATATATTCAACATCCTATGTCATTAGGGACATACAAATTAAAATAACAATGAGATACCACTACACAACTATTAGAACGGCTAAAATCCAAAACACCAACACCACCAAATGCTGGTGAGGATGCAGAGCAAAAGAAACTCTTTTTGTTGCTGCCCAGAATGCAAAAGACAAGCGCTTTGGAAGACAGTTTCACGGTTTCTTAGAAAAACTAAAACAAAACCTATCCTACCCATATGATCTAGCAATCACTGCTCTTGCACACGAATGTTTATAGCAGCTTATTCATAATTGCCAAAACGTGTAAGAAAACAAGATGTCGTACAGCAGGTGAATGGATGTGGCACATCCATACAATAGAAGATTATTCAGCAATAAAAGTAAATGAGCTGTCAAGTCATGAAAACACATGGAGGAAGCTTAAATGCACACTGGTAAATGAAAGAAGCCAATCTAAAAGGGCTACCGACTATATGATTCCAACTATATGCCATCTGGAAAAGGCAACACTATGTAGACAGTAATAAAGATCAGTGGTTGCCAAGGGACTTGGAAGATGCGCTGATGTGACAGCACAGAAAAAAAATCCCACTAGGACGCAAAACAGGAACACTGCCTTCCTGCCTCAGGTTAAATAGTAACTCATTTAGAGCAACTACAGACAGCTACCAGGACAAATTAAGGAAAACTGCTGCTACAGCATCCATTTCTGTTTATAGATATAATATATATAGTTGCCTTGAAAGGATACACAAACATTCCCAAAAAAGCCAAATAGTAGTAAGAGAACGATTCGTTGGGTGCAACGGGGATGCATGCTAATAGAAAAACGGGGGATTGGTTCTTCTTGTTCCTGAAAGTTAAAATTCCATTGACTGTGACCATTTGTTATGAGAAGGGAGTTTACAGGGTTTTTTTTTTTAAGTTAATAACCGTAGAATTTATGTACTTAGGGATGCACTTTCCTGGAATCAATTTAAAGTAATGGAAGTGAAAGGGAGTAAGCTGGTCTTCCAAAAGAATGCCACCAAGTATGTGGCGGAGCAGGTCACTGGGGCAGAAATTCCCTGGAGTCCCTAGGAGACCGTCTATTCGTCCCCACAAGACTTCTGCAACCAGGACCTGTTCGGAGATGGGGACTCCTCTGCGAAGCAGCCCTCCGCCCGAGGCCCCCGGTGCTTCCGGCGCCGCCCGAATTTTCCTAACAGCTGAAAACAAAACAGGCCGCGTGGGGGAGGGGTGGTCTGCGCGAAGAGGGGTAATGACCTTCAAGATCAGAAGTAAACCTTGGTCTCGACCCTCAGCTGGAAACTGCACCGAAATCGCTGTCGCTAGTGCCTTACAAGTATGTTTTCTCCTTGACCCCAACAATCCTTCCGGATTGGGCTTTCATCAAGTCCCCAACAGAGAGAGCCCCCCGACGCTCACCTCGGAGCAGGGCCATGGCCGCGAACGAGCAAGGACGCAAGACTTCCCCTGCGCCGAGGAGGACTGGCGCTTGCCCAAGTCCCGGCCTTTGAAGCCAGGGGCGGCGCTCCGAGGGGCCACGCCCCCGCGCTTTCACCCACTTCCGGGGCAGGCTGCCGACCCTCCGCCTCTCCTCTGGCTGGCTGGTCTGAGCTCATCGCCCCTTGGGCAAGATGCCACCCTCCGCGCGCCTTCGCGTGGGAACCACAACTCAGCCAGCCGCCGGCCTTGCAGAAGAGAGGGTTCCTTGTCGGCGCCTTTCTTCCTCGCTCTTGCCTTTAAAGACTTCACCTCTCTTTTCCAGAGCGAGACAGGGACTTGACTCTACCCCATCCATCCTATCCCTGGCCTCTATAATCCGCCCCCCCACCCCGTAATCCCGTATGAATGTTCCCCTTCATCCCGCAGATCGTAATCACTGCACCGGGCGTCCCGACACCAAGATGCCCCCAGGCTGGGAGGGGGCTCGAAGAGAGGGGGCGTGGGCGAGCGCGCTGGCGCGGGGCCGGAAGTCGGGTGGGCCGGGCGCGGAGGACGGCGCGAGGGGATTGGCTGAGCCTCTGTCGCTGGCGGCGGGGTGCGGCTGCGCGGAGGGGCTGAGGCCCAGGCCGCTGGGCCTGAGAGACGCGGGGAGATGGGGAGCCGGAGACCGGACGCCGGGTGGGGGCGGGGGCGGGGGCGATTGGCGTCCGAGGGAGCGTAGCGAGTGCCGGAGGGCAGGGAGTCCCCGAGTCCCCAGTGTAGCCCGCAGATGAGCTCGCAGAATTTTCCTTATATGATCGGGCCTCGTTGCTGGCGGCGCCGCTGGCCCGGAGCCTGAGAGGATTATGAAAACGTTTCAGGCGAGGTGTGGCTGGGGACCGGGGCGGGGAGATGAGGGGCCGCGGGCTAGGCTGGAGATGAGGGAGCGTTAGGGAGGCCTCTGCCGCTGTAACTGTGAGCCCTGGTCGATGATGACGTGACCACTGCGCAATCTGAGTTCTAGGAACCAGGTGATGGAGTGTGTGCAGAGAACTGAGACCGGGCGAGCAGGAGAGCCACAGCGCCAGGGCTCGGGCGGGTCGGCTTCCCGTGCCGGGGAAGCTGCCGTGGATTGCCTCGAGGTGTTCTGTGAACCCTCAGGGTGTGCCTGCCCTAGACTCCTGCTTTCAGGCCCCTGTAGCCTTCTTGCAAGGTGTTACTATACTCACTAAGTCCATCCTTCTTACTCTGAAAACATTTGAACATACAGAGAAGTGGAAACGTCTATGCAGTGAACACACAGACATCCACCACCTGTATTCTGCAATTGTTAACATTTTGCTGTGTTTACTATATCACATCTGTCCTTCTAACATCAAACCACCTTGTTTTTCTAATGTAGACCTTAATATAGTAGTCTCCACCCCCATGGGGGGGGAGGGGAGGGAGACATGGTCCCAGAGCCCTAGGAGATGCCTTAAGCCCGTCCACTGTGTGTTTTGTAATGAAGAAAATAAAAACCAGAGGAGAGAATGTAAAGTGAATTATGCCTAAAAGTGAGATACAGAGGTGGAGGAAATAAAGAGATCTTTAAAAGTTACAGGGTTTTTCAGACTCTTATGTCTAGGGAAAGAAATGGTTGCTGGAGGGGAGGTGGGTGGGGGATGGGGTAATTGGGTGATGGGCATTAAGGACGGCACTTGATGTAATGAGCACTGGGTGAAATATGCAACTGATGAATCACTAAACTCTGAAACTAAAAAAAATAAAATAGTAATAAAATCTTACAGTTCAAGTCTAAAAAAAAAAGATATGCCACCCTCCAAACATGCCAAAAAGTAAAAAAATAAATAAAAGTTATGGGCTTTTTCATTAAAACTTTTTTCCTTTAAATTTTTTATTGTTGTTAGTCACCATACATCACATCATTAGTTTTTGATGTAGTGTTCCATGATTCCTTGTTTGTGCATAACACCCAGTGCTCCACACAGAACGTGCCCTCTTTAATACCCATCACCATGCTAACCCATCCCCCCACCCCCCTCCTCTCTAGAACCTCAGTTTGTTTTTCAGAGTCCATCGTCTCTCATGGTTCGTCTCCCCCTCTTATTTCCCCCCCTTCATTCTTCCTCTCCTGCTATCTTCTTTTTTTTTTCTTAACATATATTGCATCATTTGTTTCAGAGGTACAGATCTGTGATTCAACAGTCTTGCACAATTCACAGCGCTCACCATACCACATACCCTCCCCAATGTCTATCACCCAGCCACCGCATCCCTCCCACCCCCCACCACTCCAGCAACCCTCAGTTTGTTTCCTGAGATTAAGAATTCCTCATTTCAGTGAGGTCATAGGATACATGTCTTTCTCTGATTGACTTATTTCACTCAGCATAACACTCTCCAGTTCCATCCACACCGTTGCAAATGACAAGATCTCATTCCTTTTGATGGCTGCATAATATTCCATTCTGTATATATACCACTTCTTTTTAGCCATTCATCTGTCGATGGACATCTTGGCTCTTTCCACAGTTTGGCTATTGTGGACATTGCTGCTATAAATCTCGGGGTGCACGTACCCCTTCGGATCCCTACATTTGTATCTTTGGGGTAAATCCCCAGTAGTGCAATTGCTGGATCGTATGGTAGCTCTATTTTCAACTGTTTGAGCAACCTCCATACTGTTTTCCAGAGGGGTTGCACCAGCTTGCATTCCCACCAACAGTGTAGGAGGGTTCCCCGTTCTCCGCATCCCCGCCAACATCTGTCGTTTCCTGACTTGTTCATTTTAGCCATTCTGACCGGTGTGAGGTGGTATCTCTTTGAGGTTTTGATTTGGAGTTCCCTGAGGCCGAGCGATGTTGAGCACTTTTTCATGTGTCTGTTGGCCATTTGGATGTCTTCTTTGGAAAAATGTCTGTTGATGTCTTCTGCCCATTTCTTGACTGGATCATTTGTTCTTTGGGTGTTGAGTTTGGTAAGTTCTTGATAGATTTTGGATACTAGCCCTTTCTCTGCTATGTCATTTGCAAATATTTTCTCCCATTCTGTCGGTTTTCTTTTGGTTTTGTGGACTGTTTCTTTGGCTGTGCAAAAGCTTTTTATCTTGATGAAATCCCAATAGTTCACTTTGGCCCTTGCTTCCCTTGCCTTTGGCGATGTTTCTACAAAGAAGTTGCTGCGGCTGAGGTCGAAGAGGTTGCTGCCCGTGTTCTCCTTTAGGATTTTGATGGACTCCTGTCTCACATTGAGGTCTTTCAACCATTTGGAGTCTATTTTTGTGTGTGGTGGAAGGAAATGGTCCAGTTTCATTCTTCTGCATGTGGCTGTCCAATTTTCCCAACACCATTTGTTGAAGACACTGTCTTTTTTCCATTGGACATTCTTTCCTGCTTTGTCAAAGATGAGTTGACCATAGAGTTGAGGGTCCATTTCTGGGCTCTCTATTCCGTTCCATTGATCTATGTGTCTGTTTTCGTGCCAGTACCATAGTGTCATCTTGATGATGACAGCTTTGTAATAGAGCTGGAGGTCCGGGATTGTGATGCCGCCAGCTTTGCTTTTTTTTTTCAACATTCCTCTGGCTATTCGGGGTCTCTTCTGGTTCCATACAAATTTTAGGATTATTTGTTCCATTTCTTTGGAGAAAGTGGATGGTATTTTGATGGGGATTGCATTGAATGTGTAGATTGCTCTAGGTAGCATTGACATCTTCACAATGTTTGTTCTTCCAATCCCCAAGCATGGAACGTTTTTTCCATTTCTTTGTGTCTTCCTCAATTTCTTTCATGAGTATTTTATAGTTTTCTGAGTACAGATCCCTTGCCTCTTTGGTTAGATTTATTCCTAGGTATCTTATGGTTTTGGGTGCCATTGTAAATGGGATCGACTCCTTAATTTCTCTCTCTTCTGTCTTGTTGTTGGTGAATAGGAATGCCGCTGATTTCTGTGCATTGATTTTATATCCTGCCACTTTCCTGAATTCTTGTACGAGTTCTAGCAGTTTCGGGGTGGAGTCTTTAGGGTTTTCCACATAAAAGTATCATATCATCCGCAAAGAGTGAGAGTTTGGCTTCCTCTTTGCCGATTTGGATGCCTTTGATTTCTTTTTGTTGTCTGATTGCTGTGGCTAGGACTTCTAACACTATGTTGAATAGCAGTGGTGACAGTGGACATCCCTGCCGTGTTCCCGACCCTAGGGGGAAAGCTCTCAGTTTTTCCCCATTGAGAATGATATTCGCTGTGGGTTTTTCATAGATGGCTTTTATGATATTGAGGTATGTACACTCTATTCCTATATTCTGAAGAGTTTTGATCAAGAAAGGATGCTGTACTCTGTCAAATGCTTTTTCTGCATCTATCGAGAGGCTCATATGATTCTTGTTCTTTCTTTTGTTAATGTATTGTATCACGTTGATTGATTTGTGGACGTTGAACCAACCTTGCAGCCCAGGGATAAATCCCACTTGGTCGTGGTGAATAACCCTTTTAATGGACTGTTGGATCCTATTGGCTAGTATTTTGGTGAGAATTTTTGCATCCATGTTCATCAAGGATATTGGTCTGTAATTCTCCTTTTTGATGGGGTCTTTGTCTGGTTTTGGGATCGAGGTAATGGTGGCCTCATAAAATGAGTTTGGAAGTTTTCCTTCCATTTCTGTTTTTTGGAACAGTTTCAGGAGAATAGGTATTAATTCTTCTTTAACTGTTTGGTAGAATTCCCCTGGGAAGCCATCTGGCCCTGGGCTTTTGTTTGTTGGGAGATTTTTGATGACTGCTTCAATTTCATTAGTGGTTATAGGTCTGTTCAAGTTTTCTATTTCTTCCTGGTTCAATTTTGGTAGCTGATACATCTCTAGGAATGCATCCATTTCTTCCAGGTTATCTAATTTGCTGGCATAGAGTTGCTCATAATATGTTCTTAGAATTGTTTGTATGTCTTTGGTGTTGGTTGTGATCGCTCCTCTTTCATTCGTGATTTTGTTGATTTGGGTCATTTCTCTTTTCTTTTTGATAAGTCTGGCCAGGGGTTTATCAATCTTGTTAATTCTTTCAAAGAACCAGCTCCTAGTTTCGTTGATCTGTTCTAGTGCTTCTTTTGGTTTCTACTTCATTGATTTCTGCTCTGATCTTTATTATTTCTCTTCTCCTGCTGGGTTTAGGCTTTATTTGCTGTTCTTTCTCCAGCTCCTTTAGGTGTCGGGTTAGGTTGTGTATTTGAGACCCTTCTTGTTTCTTGAGATAGGCTTGTATTGCTATATACTTTCCTCTCAGGACTGCCTTTGCTGCATCCCAAAGATTTTGAACAGTTGTGTTTTCATTTTCATTGGTTTCCATGAATTTTTTTAATTCTTCTTTAATTTCCTGGTTGACCCATTCATTCTTTAGTAGGATGCTCTTTAGCCTCCATGTATTTGAGTTCTTTCCGACTTTCCTCTTGTGATCGAGTTCTAGTTTCAAAGCATTGTGGTCTGAAAATAGGCAGGGAATAATCCCAGTCTTTTGGTACCGGTTGAGACCTGATTTGTGACCTAGGATGTCATCTATTCTGGAGACTGTTCCATGGGCACTAGAGAGGAATGTGTATTCCGTTGCTTTGGGATGGAATGTTCTGAATATGTCTGTGAAGTCCATTTGGTCCAGTGTGTCATTTAAAGTCTTGATTTCCTTGTTGATCTTTTGCTTAGATGATCTGTCCATTTCAGTCAGGGGGGTGTTAAAGTCCCCCACTATGATTGTAATGATTGTATTGTTGTCAATGTGTTTCTTCGCTTTTGTTATTAATTACCTTATATAATTGGCTGCTCCCATGTTAGGGGCATAGATATTTACAATTGTTAGATCTTCTCATTGGAGAGACCCTTTAAGTAGGATATAGTGTCCTTCCTCATCTCTTATTACAGTCTTTGGTTTAAAATCTAATTTGTCTGATATAAGGATTGCCACCCCACCTTTCTTTTGGTGTCCATTAGCATGGTAAATGATTTTCCACCCCCTCACTTTCAATCTGGAGGTGTCTTTGGGTCTAAAATGAGCCTCTTGCAGACAGCATATCGATGGGTCTTGTTTTTTAATCCAATCCGATAGCCTGTGTCTTTTGATTGGGGCATTTAGCCCATTTACATTCAGGGTAACTATTGAAAGATACGAATTTCGTGCCATGGTATTGCCCGTAAGGTGACCGTTACTGTATATTGTCTGTGTTCCTTTCTGGTCTGTGCCGCTTTTAGGCTCTCTCTTTGCTTAGAGGACCCCTTTCAATATTTCTTGGAGGGCCGGTTTCGTGTTTGCAAATTCCTTTAGTTTTTGTTTGTCCTGGAAGCTTTTTATCTCTCCTTCAATTTTCAGTGACAGCCTAGCTGGATATAGTATTCTTGGCTGCCTATTTTTCTCGTTTAGTGCTCTGAAGATATCATGCCAGTCCTTTGTGGCCTGCCAGGTCTCTGTGGATAGGTCTGTGGCCAATCTAATGTTTCTACCATTGTAGGTTACATATCTCTTCTCCCGAGCTGCTTTCAGGATTTTCTCTTTGTCTCTGAGACTCGTAAGTTTTACTATTCGATGTCGGGGTGTTGACCTATTTTTATTGATTTTGAGAGGGTGTTCTCTGTGCCTCCTGGATTTTGATGCCTGTTTCCTTCCCCACATTAGGGAAGCTCTCTGCTATAATTTGCTCCAATATACCTTCTGCCCCTCTCTCTCTTCTTCTTCTGGGATCCCAATTATTCTAATGTTTCGTTTTATCGTATCGCTTCTCTCTCGAATTCTGCCCTCGTGATCCAGTGGTTGTTTATCTCTCTTTTTCTCAGCCTCTTTATTTTCCATCATTTGGTCTTCTATATCGCTGATTCTCTCTTCTGCCTCATTTATCCTAGCAGTTAGTGCCGCCATTTTTGCCTGCACCTCATCAATAGCCTTTTTGATTTCGACTTGGTTAGATTTTAGTTCTTTTATTTCTCCAGAAAGGGTTTCTCTAATAACTTCCATGCTTTTTTCAAGCCCAGCTAGTAGCTTTGAAATCATGATTCTGAACTCTAGGTCCAACATCGTACTAATGTCCGTATTGAGTGGGTCCCTGGCAGACGGTACTACGTCTTGGTCTTTTTGTTGAGGTGATTTTTTTCGTCTTGTCATTTTGTCCAGAGGAGAACAGATGAATGAGAGAACAAAATGCTAACAGGTTAACAACGTCCCCAGAAAATACACCCTAAACAAATCAGAAAAGACCTGAAACCAGGGGAAAAGAAAGGGAAAGAAAGGAAAAAGAAAGAGAAAAAGAAAAAAGAAAAAGATAAAAATAAACAAAAGCAGAACAAAACAAAACAAAACAAAAACAGAATCTGATCAAATATGATCAGGCTGGTGTATAGATCAGTGCCACACACTAGATTTTGGGTGTATTTTGGTCTGCTAGAAGAAAGTACCTCCTAAAATTTTAAAGAAAGACAGACATATATGTACAAAATAAGGATTGATAGAATGAAGGGATGGAATATGACTGTAAAGATGAAAAGTATAAAAGATTTTATAAAAGGAATTGATAAGTTGTTTGAAAAAAAAAGGAAGAAGATGTAAAAAAAAAGAAAAAAGGGGGAGAGAATGTGATCAGGCAGGAGACTAGAACAAAGCCATATGCTAGTGATTTAGGGTATATTTTGATATGTTAGAAGAAACTGTATCTCAAAATTTTAAAGAGAGAACAACTTATATATATATGCCAAAAATAAGGGTAACTACTATGAAGGAATAGAAGACTCTAAAAATGAAAAATAAAAATATTTTTTTAAAAAGGGATTGATAAGATGTTGGTTAAAAAAGGGAAAAAAATTCAAAAAAAAAGAAACGGTTAACTGTAAAAAAAATTACCTTTGAAAGACTAATCAATCATGGTAAAAAAAAGCCATGAATTCCATGTGCAGTATTCCCCTAGCGCTGGAGTTCTCCCGTTCTCCTTGATGGGTAAACTTGGTCTTGGGTTGCTGGCTGTTCCTGCTGATCTTGGGGGGGGGAGGGGCCTGTTGCCGTGGTTCCCAAATGTCTTTGCCGGAGGCGGAATTGCCCCGCCCTTGTCGGTCCTGGCTAAGCAAGCTGCTCCGGTTTGCTCTCAGGAGCTTTTGTTCCCTGCAAGCTCTCGGTACAGCTTTGGAGGACAAGAGTGAAAATGGTGGCCTCCCAATCTCCACCCCAGAGGAGCCGAGAACTCGGGGCCCCGCTCCTCAGTGCGCCCCCAGAGAAAAGCAGTCAGTCACTCCCGTGTCCCCGGTCTCCGGCCGCACTCCGTGCTCACCCGGCCTGTGACCGAGTGTTTCTATCTCTGGCACCCGACCCCGTGTGGAGTCTCCAAACCCAGCAGATCCCTGCGGTGCGCTCCCGCGCCGCTCCTCCCGGGGGAGGGAGGGGAGTCTCCCCGGCTCTGCCGCTTGTGGGGTCCCTGCTGCAGGAGCAGTGGCCCGACTGTGCCGCGGATCACAGTTCATGGCAACCCCGAGCTGAGAGCCCGCGCCTTGGCTCCGTCTCTGTAGCCGGCTTCCCCGCTCCGATCCCTGGGAGCTCTGCTGCACTCACGCACCCCCGGTCTTTCTGTGACCCCGAGGGTCCTGAGACCCCACTGTCCCGTGAGGGTTCCACCCCCGCTTAGCCACTGGAGCGACGTCCCTCAGCGGAGCCGACTTCTAAAAGTTCCGATTTTGTGCTCCGCGGCTCTAGCACTTGCCAGAAGCGGCCGACGGAGGCCCCCTCCCCCACCATCTATCCTCCCGAATATCGCCTCGGATTCACTTCTCCGCACGTCCTACCTTCCAGTAAGTGGTCGCTTCTCTGTTCAGAGAGTTGTTGCTACTCTCTTCTTCGATCTCCCGTTGAGTTCGTAGGTGTTCAGAATGGTTTGATCCCTATTCAGCTGAATTCCTGAGACCAGACGAAATCCAGGTCTCCTACTCCTCCGCCATCTTGCTCCGGAAGGCTCATTAAAACTTTCAATAGTTCACATGCAGAGAAAATTCTTGGTCTGTACAAGTAGTGGTTAGGGATATAGTGTCCTTTAATAGGAGAAGGAAGGTTCTATTCAATTTGCCTTTCACATATTTATTAAGATACCATTAGTAAGTATCACAATCTCCCACCCGATACCCTGCAAATCACTGGCAGGTAGTCCCTCCAAATTTACTAAGTTGTCTCTAATTAGAAATGTCACCAAAGTGGGTGGATCCTAAAACCATTTGGTAAACTGTTTACACATATAAAAACATGTAAATATATGTAAAGACATTTTACGTAGTCTCAGATTATCACGAAGAGGAAAACGTACCTTTACAATAGAGAAATCTTGGGACTATTACCACCCTAACCAAATGACCAAGCTTCACATCACCAATAATGGGACAAACTGATGCCATGCACCCCCTCAAGGCATTGGGGACACAACTGCACCTAAAAAAATGTCTGACTTGAATCTCATCCTAAGGAAATTTTCAGACAAATCCAAATTAAGAAATGTTCTGGAAAACCACTGACCTAAACTCTTCAAAAGTGTTGATGTTGTGAGAAACAAAAAAAGCCTGGGAATGGTATCAGATAAAAGGAGCTGGACAATGACAATTACATTTAATGTAGGATCTTTCACTGAAACCTGGATTAACAACAACCACAAAACAAAACAAAACAAAAGAAAAACCAGCAACTCTAAAGAATAGAATTGGGACATTTGGGGGAACTTTAATATCAGTTATATGAGATAGTTGTATTGATGTAACTTTTCCTGATTATGTTAATAGTAATGTGGGCGATGGTCCTTTATTCTTAGGTATGAGCATGGTGAAGAGTCATGATGTCTGCATTTTCAAATGACTCAGAAAAAAAAATGCATATAAATACCCTGGTGGAGAAAGAGAGAAAGCAAATATGGCAAAATATTACCATTAGAGAATCTAAATGAGGAGTATATGGTTGTTTATTGTTCTACTTGTATAACGTTTCTGTAGGTTTTTAACTTTCTCAATATAAGAATGAGAGAAAAAGTATATTTCAAGTAAGCCTCAAAATTATCTGAAGCAAATTATTTTCTAAAATATGTAGTCCTTTTCATGTTTAACCATATAACCATTATATATCGCACTACACCCTATGTATAGCAGTTATTTTATAATTTTTTTTTCTTAGATGTGAAACCTCATAAGATGTGAAGTCATTACTTTTGGACATTTGACTTACAGTATTTTTTTTTTAAGATTTTATTTATTTATTTAAGAGAGAGAGAGCACACAAGCCTCTCCCCGCTTGCAGAAGCGGGGGAGGGGTTGGGGGTCGGCCGAGAGAGAAGCCGACTGAGCAGGGAGCCTGAATGTGGGGCTCCATCCCAGGACCCTGGGATGAGGACCTGAGCTGAGGTAGACGCTTAACCAACTGAGCCACCCAGGTGCCCTGCTTTTGGTACTTCTTTTAAAATGTATTATTTCTTTCTGTACTTATTTTTTGGGAAAAAAGTAGAATTAGCATAAAACTGAAGGCAGCGACTCTATTGTAAATCTGTAAGTTCTAGTATTATGATTTCATTAGGATTTCAGAAATATCAAGGCTCAGCCTTATCTCCCACTTTTTCTGGATAATTTTCCTATGCTTAAACTTTCTATAGCACTCAAAATTGATGGTAGCTTAAGCAGCAGTGGCTTTAGAAGTTTCAGTACTGGAAACAGGAAAGCTGGTGAAGTCAGTAGAAGCTAGGACAATTTTTAAAAGTGAGTATATGAATTTGAATGAATGAGACAAGCGAGTTTACTGAATCTTGAGTAGTTTGGAAAATTACGGATGTGCTCACTGTTAATTTGCTTTGGGGATAACTTCAGTCTTTGATAATTAAAAAGGCAATTATTAGCTTGGGTGTGGTTTTGCCCTTACAACAAATACCTACTCTTCAGAAAGTTCAAGTTACGAAACAAGCACAACAGAGATGAAATGTAGACCAAAACAGACACCGATTTCCTGAACTTCCTCATTTTCTGTTTACTCTGTTTGGGCTTTTAATACAGGCCGCAACAGGGAGGCTACTCCCGGGGGCACAGCTTGGGGAACGCAGAGGCAGCTCGGTGAGAGGATGCTAGGAGCTGCTTAGGTGACTTGGGGAGGGTCCAGAAAAGCAGGGCTTCACTCTGGGTTGGGTGCTGTCTGGAAGTAGGGGCAAGTCTTTGGAAATCCTGTCTAGGAGGAGGCAGATCCGAGCTAGATTAGCCCGGCTGCTGGTGAGGTTGCATTCACTGCTATTAGCTGGGAGAGGGCAGGGTTGGGATTGAGTGGTTTGCAGGTGGTCTTGTCTCTGTCCTTAGACAAAACTATCAAGTCCTCTTGTGTTTTCTCATGTCATCACAGGCACAGAGCAACCTTGCCTGATGTTGGTATTTTGTGGGATTGGGCACCAGGGGAGGACACCCTGGCCTGGCTGGGAGGGCCAGTCCAGCTTCTCACACCACCCGGCCTCGCCCTAAGTGCCAGATCCGGTCCCGGATGTTGGGCTTCTTTGCTTTCTCAGCTGTAAGTAGTTAAGTGTGTCTTGTATGAAGTTTGACTCTTCGCAGACAGTTTTTCTGTTGACGCCTTGACTGTAAGCCTAGACCTCTCTGGGTATGAGGTGAAGGCTTTCCTGAAGAGTGAGGTTATTCTTCTATCGGCTGCCCAGCCTACTTAGGTTGGAGGTTGGGTTTTATTATTTTTTTAAGGTTTTGGAGAGAGAGAGAGAGAGCCCGCGTGCACATGAGCAGGGGGTAGGGGCAGAGGGAGAAGCAGACTTCCCGCTGAGCAGGGAGCCCAATGTGGGGCTCCATCCCAGGACCCCAAGATCATGACCTGAGCCGAAGGCAGATGCCCAACTGACTGAGCCATCCAGGCGTCCCATGGAAGTTGGGTTTTAGAGGTACCTTCTCACTGACTGGTATTTCTGTGCCATGAAGTATTTCACTGTGGTTCCTCGTGATGGATGTTTAAGGGCACCATCCCTGGAGAAGCTTTATCCTATACCTACAGGTGGGGCTGGTGACCTAGGTTTTAAAGATTTCCAGGTGATTTTGGTGTGTGCTCCTGCAGGTAAGAAACAGCCTACCCATGTTTCTGTATATATGTTGTTTCTGGGCTTTCTATTGTGTTGCATTGGCCAACTGGTCTGGGCCATTTCCACACATCTCCCATCTTTAGAGTAAGCCTTGATACTTGTTAGGAAAGTTTTCCCTTTAAGGAAGGTCTTCCTTATCCTTGGGTCTTTGCACTTCCATATCAATTTTAGAATTAGCTTGTCAATTCCACCCCCCCCGAAAAAAACTGTGGAGATTTTTTTATTCTTTATGTAGATCAGCTTGGAGACAACCGACAACAGTTTTGTGGTATTTGAGTCTTCTTATCTGTAAACGTGATATAATTTCTCCAGGTTGTCAATGTTTCACTTATGTTATAAACTCCTAAACTCCTCCATACAGATCTTGTAAATGTTTTCCTTTTTTTTTTCTTATGCCATATGCAAGGTTACACCTCCGATTGAGTCGGTCTCTGGGCTCTGTGTCCCAGGCCACTGATCTACTCATCTTTTCCTATACCAAACTACTGTGTTTGAATTCTGCAGCTTTGAAGTAATTGCTCAGTAAGTCTTGTTATTTTACAGGGAAAGTTTTCCCCCCACCCCCAACTTGCAAGCGGAAGTTTGCCCACCCCTGGTTTAAATGATCATGATACATGTTTGAATGTAGGTCCTAGAATGAAGTTCTCAAGCAGGCATTAAAAATAAACTTTCCAGCCAATGTATAGCTGCAGAGTTTTAAATTTCACTTAGATTTGGCACACTACTTCATTCAAAAGTATTTATTTCCAAATTTTTATCCACAGCTGAATATTATAGTAACTAATACAAGCATTTTTTCTATAAACAAAGGTATAGTTTACAGATTTGTTCAAAGTGAAAAAATATTTTTACCAGTAGTATTTCTTCTTACAATGTTAGATTCACCCTGGAATATGATGTGAACCCTCTTCGGAGAAGCAAACTTTCATCTAAACAATAGTTGTTGGCAAAATGTTATATCCAAATCTGGGTTATTTCTGATACAATATCATTTTAGAAAGTAGCTTAAAATCATTTTTGATTGATCGCCTTTATTAGAATTAGAAATTTCTTTAGGAAAACCAATCTATAGTACCGATTTAATGAGAAAAAAAGTCCTGTATTTGTCATTGCCATTAACCTCTAATTTTTCTATGTCCCCTAATTCTCTAATTATGGCACCAGTATGTGCAAAAAAACTGAATTTTGGCTATTTGACTCATGCAGGAAATTAGAGAAACTGACTGCAGAGGAATATTCTAGGAGGAAAAAGACAAGAGTCCAGCCCCATGCTGTCACACTGTAATGACCATTCAGTCCCGTAGGCAGGAGAAAAGAGCTTCAATTCAGGATACGCTTGCCCCCTAGAAGGTCAAACGTATGACAACAATTACATATATTCTAGGCAAAAGAAATGAATTCTAATTTATTTTCTATAAGCCTAATGCATTAAGGCTGTAAAGAGTGGTGAATTGACGGTAGCAGGGTTAATTTTTCCTAAGTGTTCCAAGTTCCTAGTTTTGTCTTTTGTCTTGTTTTTACAAAAGCCTGAAAATTTCAAGTATGGGAAAATCAAGGGAAGAAACGGCTTTGGACATGCTCCATGGAAAAGGGAGAAACAATCTATTTACCTTTGGGTCTCACCTGCTGTCCAGGTGCCACAAAGCTAACAGCAGCTACATGATCCAGGGAGAAGGCATGGAGGGAATATGCTTGTCCACTCTGGCAAGTTACTAATATGTATATCGCACACATTACTACCGATAAACAGAGAGGTCCCCTGTGATGCTGAAAACACAGACTGTTTATATTTGATTCTTAATCTTTAAAATGCTTCTAATGTTTCAAGAGACAAAACAAAACTCCACCATGATGTCGAACATTAAAATTCTTCCCACAGCAGCTCGTATTTCCAAGAAATAATTGAGAAGTCAGTTATCTTAGTAACTGCCCAAGGCACATGGTGAGAGGGGCGTCAACTAAATTTTAAATAAAAAAGAGAGACAGGTATCTAGTACGGAGTTCAAACCTTGATGCTGAATTTACATGAAGTCATTGATTTCAAGTTGGAAAATGTTTAACTTTAAAAAGGCAAAGAATACAAATGCTATTAAGTGATTCAAGTTTTCTCTGAAGATGCTTCTTCCAGTCTCCAAGTGTTCAGTTAAACAGGGCCAACTGAAACATAAACCAGTTGCTGTATTTCTTTGTTGTTAGTACTCTATAAAAGACTATTTGTTTTTAAAGCATGTATAAATTAAGTACAGCTCCAGTGAAATGCCTCTCTCTTCTGGAAAAGAACTAAGTCTGCCATTTCTTGGGCTAGGTAGTGGACAATTCATAACCCCCCTACCCTCCCCCATTTATTCTAATTGCCAAGTTTTTATTCAATGAGTCCTTGGCACCTAATATTAACAGTGACAGCAGTGGGGTGACCCACAGAGAGGGAGAAGAGGGTATAAGACAGAATGTAAGGATAACAAGCCACTGCATTTATGGAATCATCGCTTTTCAAATTCTTTAACGCACTCTAAGCAAGGCCATTTGGGGTTATCTCGAAGGTTAAGGTCAGTCCTTACATGCGAGACTGTTTTAACTAAAGTGCGACAACAAGCAAATTATACTGAACAACTTTAAAAAGAGGTAGCCACAGACCCCGTAGGTTTAGACTGGCCTTCCAAATGAAGTCAGGGTGTGGGTTTCAGGTGACATAACTGTACCAGGCGAAGGGGGGACGGGCACCGTTCTGCAGATACCCAAGAGGGGCCAGCCATGTTTACTGTGGAGATGTCATGCTGAGGTCATAGATTTGGACAGGATGCTCCAGAGTCTTCGCCCAGGTGCTGGGCCTTGTTCTGCCCCAGCAGCCACAAAAATGGGCTGCAAGTGGAGCTAAAAGGACACAGGACCATTTGGCGCTTGGAGTGTAATGTGTTTCCTGGAGCTTTTTGAGTTGATTGGCTCAGTAACAGATGTTGTGTGATGTGCATGTGTGTACGCGTGTGTAGGGGGATGTTCTACCTGCCATTCATGGAGAAATCTTATCTTCTTGATGTAACAGAGCCTCTTCTCAGATTTACAAACACCATTTATTCTGGTCATGGGAACAACATACTGCTATCTACTAGAAATATGGAAAAAATCACTAAAAAGTGGGTGTAGAGAATATGCAGGGTTTTCTAATTGAATGCCTACTGTTGAAGAGGCAAGAAAAAACTTATAAAAGCAGAGAACATAAAATCTGCTGTCATATTCTACTGAATACTGTTTTAATCCTTTTTTCAAAGCAGAGATATTTACCATGTTTATGTGGTAAATTAAAAAAGATGTTGAAAATAGGGGCACCTGAGTGGCTCAGTTGGCTAAACGTCTGCCTTCAGCTCAGATCATGATCCCAGGGTCCTGGGATCGAGTACCACATTGGGCTCCCTCTCCTTCTACTGTTCTCCCTGCTTGTGCTCTCTCTCTCTCAAATGAATAAGATTTTAAAAAAAATAAAAAATGTTGCAAATAACCTGAAAAGGGAGCATTGACCTAAGCTGTTCTCACTCTTTAAAAATAACACACACCTATACATACACACAAACCCAAAAAAACTTTTGGATGATAATAATCCCTGAACTGAATTTTTGGAAAGTTTTTCAAATAATCTGATTCTCAAGACAAGTTTGTTTTACTGTTTTGGTTACGTGGAAATACAGTGCATTATGTGATTTTTTTTTTTTAAGATTTTCATTTATTTATTGAGAGAGAATGGGAGAGAGAGAGCACGAGAGGGAAGAAGGTCAGAGGGAGAAGCAGACTCCCCGCCGAGCAGGGAGCCCGATGCGGGACTCGATCCCGCGACTCCAGGATCATGACCTGAGCCGAAGGCAGCCGCCCAACCGACTGAGCCACCCAGGCGCCCACATTATGTGATGCTTTTATCGGAAGTTTTATGGCATTAAGGGATTACAGGCTTTCATACTGACTTGTTCGGTTTTTCATCTGTAAATAAAATAAAAGTTGGTATTCTTTTCTACTATTTAGATTACATAGATTTTCGTGAAGGTTTTGTGGACTCAGGAAGCACGTGGACTAGCACTGGAAACAAAGACTGTCTTTCCATGTTGCTCGCACTTTACGTTTGGGACCACAGCATTTTTTTCCACAAACCGAAGACTGTGCAGAAAGGGTTTAGCATATGAGGGCCAGAGTCTTCTGATTTTGCTTTAGAAACCAGTCCTCAGAATGTTTGGAGGTTAGTTACACCACTGTCTCTCTGCATCACCAGGCATTCAAAATATTTTTGAAAAGCTTCTCAGAAGGCCCAAGCCCTGTACTTTTGTTCTTAGACCATCTCCCCACAAACTCATTTGCACCGGTGGTTCGTTGACCTGGGGAAATGTCACCCACTCTGCGACAGCATCATGGTTATTAGTCCCATTATTTGTTAAAAGTCCTCTGAAGGCAACTTACTTAACATATTTTTAATATTATTTTACTTTGGACATCCTCCGGTTATATGCAAAGACCAAGACTGGGCAGTTTCCATTTTAAAGATGGGCACCTTTTATGTGGCCGTGGGGGCTGCTGGGTGGCGGTAGATGATTATAATGTGTATTTGTTTAGACTGAAATCATATACTTAAAAAAAAAACTTCCATATTTCAAGTGTTTTTATTCTGAGCAGTACGTACAAAAAAATAATGCCAGATGTGTCTTATTCCGTACAGTTCAGCACTCTGCACAGGATCTCAGTCTTTTACAGATTTAACGGGCCCCTCAGTTCACTGTACGGTAGAGGCTTCCTTCTTGCTGTCCCTGCAAATGGAGCCACAGCGGGGGACTGCGCCTTGTCAGACCTCGTTGAGGAACTCCAGATTGAGATAGGCTGGGATGTGGATTGAGTCCATGGTCAGCGAGGACGGGTTGAATGGAAACAAGACGGGAAACATGTGCTTGGAGTCCAACAGCAGCTGCTGAGGGTCATTCCGCTCTTGCAGCTGTGCCTGTGGGGAAGAGGAAGACCACGTGAAAGACCACCTAAAAACAGCCCGTTTAGGGGAACTCACAAAAGGGAATCAGCGTGTATCACGGAAACATTTAAGACAGGCTGGGCTTCAGGAGAACGTGGCCTCCCTGTCCCTGTGGCCTTCGGCAGGGAGAGGGAGCCCTGGTTTTGCCTTGTTGGAGCACTGAGGACCTTAAGCTCTCCCTGAATTCTGGCAGTCTTTAAAAAAAAGTCTCCAGCGAAGGGAGAGTAGAAAAATACATTTCAGGTGCAAATCGTGTGGAGAGGTACTGTGGTGAAGGGGTTAAGACCACGGGCTCTGATCTGGCACCACCCTGGGCAAATTCCTGAACCTATCTATGCCTCAGTTTTCTCATCTGTAAACTGGAAGGGGGAGAGGGACATCACACAAAATGGTAGAGTGGGAAGCACGGGGGCTCAGTCCCTCCACTGAAGCAGCCGTTGAGCTGGAAAAAGCAATTGCTCTCAAATACCTTGGAACTCTGGAACCTGACTAGACTCTTACGATAAGCAGGAGAGTGCCTGATGAAGGGGGAGGCTGCTTATCTCTGCTAAGGGAGCAGTACATGTGAACCTGCCACTAATCCCAGTCTCCAGCCCCCGTGCAGCTGCAGGGACAGAGGCCCACACTCCGGGAAAAGCTTTGCCAGTGCAGTAGGGCAGGCAGTGGGACCTTGTCCTCTGGAAATCTGGGTTCATGCACTTGTTGGTCTGGTGTTCCCTGAGGGACTGTCACAGATGCCTGCCGTGATTTTGGCTTCTCTTGGGATATAGTGGCTTCCTCCAGTGGCATCAACTGGAAGATTTAAAAGGACACATATCCTCTATTGGAGCCAGACATTTTAGGAAAAGTATAATACCTGAAATGAAACTTTTCAGTCACTAAAGGGGTTCAACAGCAGACTTGAGCAGGCAGAAGAAATGATCAGTGAGCCTGAAGATAAGGCAATTGAAATTATCCAGTTTGAGGAACAGATAGAAAAAAAAAAAAAAAAGTGAACAGAACCTGAGGGACCTATGGGACACCATAAAGCTTACCAACATGTACCTTATAGTAGTCCCAGAAGGAGAAAAGAGAAAGGGGCGGCAAAATATTTGAAGCAGTAATGGCTGAAAACGTCGCAAATCTGATGAAAGATCTACACCCATGCCCCCCCCCCCCAAGACTCTCAACAAACTCCAAGCAGAATAAAAAGACTCAAACAGGATCAAAAACATTCACACTGAGACACATTATAGTCAAATTATCAAAGCCCAACAACAAAGAGGAACTCTTGAAAAAACAGCAAGAAAGGACTCCTCACATACAAGGTTTCATCAAGATTATGAACAGATTTCTCATCAGAAACCATGGAGGCCAGAAGGCAGTGGGGTAGCCTATTTAAAGTCCTGAAAGAAACTCTTAACCAAAACCTCTATATCCAGCAAAACTATCCTTCAAAAATGAAGGAGAAATTAAGTCCCTTCCAGGTCAACAAAAGCAGAGGAAACAAAAGAGTGTCCTTCAGGCTGACATAGAAGGACGTTGGACAGTAACTTGGAGCCATAAGAACTAAAGACATAGGTAAATGGGAAGGCCAGCATTGTACTTTTGGCTTATAACTCCTTCTTCCTACACAATTCATACAGATGCAGAAAACAATTATGCATTTCTGTTGATGGGATCATGTAAACAGATGTGACAGTAACAGTATAAAGGCAGAGGGATGGAGGTATGTAGCCTCAGAACTTGTGTACTATTGAAACTCAGTTGGGATTAAACTATGTGGTTACAAATTTAAGATGTTAGTTGTGATCAGAAGGGTGACCACTAAGAACTAAAAAATATACAGAAAAGGAAAGTAGGGAATCACAATGGAACACTACAAACCTAAATGCACAGAGGCAGTAATGAGGAACACAAAACACAGAAAAGGCATACAGAAAAGAAGTAGCTCCCCAGCAGAAGTGATGAATGATAAAGAGTTAATGTCATGTAAAGCAGAGAATGGTCTCTGACACTTGGTGAGTCCCGGGTTGGCTGCTGTTATCTTTAGGGTATGCTCCTTTGTTCCTTCTGCCCCTTCATGTCCCATCAACCTCTGAACCACGAACCCAGGTGGAGCCGTCCTTACACAAAGGACACCAGTTACACAAAGGAAGCTAGTTAACAATGAGTGCTGCCAAGAGGAAAATCAATACATCCCGAGCTTGTAACAGCACGGGTCATCATCTACTAGCTTAAGCTATCAAAATTTTTTTCCTCATTAGGAAAACTCACCACCATTGCTTCAACATTTTGATAGGTGGTAACTTTCTAGAAGTTTCATCATTTTCCTGTTTTAGCCAAGACCAAGAGATCTTATCTGTTGAACTCATCTAGTATCTGCATGTTACAGGTAACTATCACTCATAGCACCTCCGTATTTCTAAAAGCCTTCAAGTAGGGCTGAGGTCAGTAAATAAATCAGGAGCATTTGAAAAGTGCTGGGAAACAGGTTTTTAGAACAAAATCAGTGTGAGCATAGGACTGTGAGTTGATTCTACAGTGTGTGGGATGCATAAAGGTGAACCTGAATACTGAATGGAAAACACGTTAAATTTTCAGTTGTCAGTTTAAAAACCTCCCATGTGTTTGGCATCACATGAAAGGCAGGCCAAATTTTTATTTATTTATTGAGAGGGAGGGAGTGTGGGAGGGGCAGGAGAGGGAGAGAGAGAATCTCAGGCCAACTCAGTGCTGAGCACGGAGCCCTATGTGGGACTCAATCTCATGACCCTGAGACCATGACATGAGCTGAAATCAGAAATCCGATGCCCAATCGACTGAGCCACCCACAGGCCCTGGGCCAAAATTTTAAAGTAATTTTAACAGTTTGAAAAAATAGCTTGAAATGATGTGAACAGTTTAGCAGAAGCAAGGGCATTTTAAAGACAAATGAGCAACCACTGTTACTAATTTAAGATACCAAATGGTGGCTCTGATGCGACCGTAGCAGAACGGTCTCTCTAGGATCACTGAAGTTCAACCGTCAGCTCGCTCTCAGCTTGACTTTATTTATTATTACACACCTGGTCACACAGCCTATGAAGGTGTGCATAAAACGTGAGAGGGCAAAAGTCTCTTAAAATTGTTTCACAGCACTTAATTAATGTCCTTTTCTTTCTTGACCTTAGGTAGATCAGTAGGCTCTACTCTTTAAAGGGTTTGAAGAAATTGTAAAGGATGGAGGGTATAAAAATGGAGAAAAGTTAACTACTACCTATATTATTTATAATTCAGCCGCAAAAGGGGCGTATACCTACTTAAAGTCCACGAGATAGCCATTTCATAGGAATTACCCTGTGAATCCTTCGGTGAGTTTAATAATCCCCTCAAATTTACATTTTTAGAGGTCAGCATGTTCTGCCCATATCACCCAAGCAAATGCTTTGCTTTAACGGGCAAAGAGCATTTATCCCACATAAGATGTGTTCAAGTACCAGAAGATGGCACGGATCATTCTACCCTTTTCTCTGCGTTTCCTCTGTCTAGGGAGAAACAGAACATAAAGATACAGCTGGCAAAAAACAAAACCAAAATTTTTCGATAGCGTCGCCAGCCTGAAGTTGGCAGCTGAAGATGACTCAGAATCTGACTCTGTGGATCTTCGGAGGCTATCTGACCAACCTCTGCTACTTTTTTTCCTCTGCCCTTAATTCAAAGCCAACGTCTGATGTGGCAAAAATTCTTTGACCTTTGACTCCTCTTCTAAACAGTGCCATTGTCAACATATAAGCAGTTCCAATTCTCCCTCTGATGTGTGTGTGTGTCTTAGATATTTAAAACCAGATAAGACTTTCTAAACTTGTACTTTGGTTAGTGTAAATTATCGGTGCTCCACAAAAATCCGTGGGAAGTCAGAGCGCCCAGTGGCTTCTCTTGTCATCCCAAGTCTTCCTCCACTTTCAGGAGCCGACTGTGGCTGCGTCCTGACTGGATCTTTTCAATCAGCACCCCACCTTTTTGAGGTATCTGTGTTGGTCAATCCCTGCCTGCTTTTGCTATGCTCTGCATGTCACTTCATTTCCTCCACTGCTTTTAGAAGAACAGGATTCCACCTGACCTGGCATCCTTCCCTTGACCTTCAGCCTCTGGTTTCTACTTAGACATGATGCTGAAAATTTCATTTATTCTTTGACATAGCTGATTTTCTCAATCTCTGGATCTCTACCGGGCAGTGGTGTAAGGCACTCTGAAGAAAAATCCCAATCATACATTACAGGGAAGAGCTTCTCATACCCCATGTGTTCTCAAGGTTCTTGAGTATCTTTTGGATAAACCCTCATTTTAACTCCCCTTTTTCCTGACTCCTCTGATCACTTTCATCCATTTCTTTTTGTCCTGGTTTCATATGTTGGGATCACACTTCACTGGCTAAAGAGGCTTAGACGTTTGAGAAAGTGTCGTATCTCCTCAAGATGTTCTCCACTTATAGTAATGGGAGAAATGGTCACGGTCTTTCTGACTCATCTTGATGTGATTCATTGTGCGGATTCTGTCAGCTACGGTCACACATAAAACTTAGGCATTCTACTATCGCTACATCATTTGGGGTGTGAAAAATTTCCTCACATGTGTTAACATTACAGTTAACTCTTGCGAGGTGTCCCAATTAATAGCGGACATTTGTCATCAATTAAATAAGACCAAGATATCCACTATCTATTTGGCAAAATCGGTAATTGGGGGATCTTATCTAAGAGATGGGATAATTTTGAGCCTAACTTGTTTTATGTTTATCCTTTTACATGTGCTGATGCATGTACCGTTTGCTGGCCATCATGACCCTCTGGAGCCATACCGCAAGCCCCTGGACCGACCCCTGGATAGGTTCTAACTGCCACACAGCCCGCCACACCATTTCCGCAGGAAGCGGCCAGAACGGTCATTGTTCCATTCCCTAATAGCAGTTCGGGTTACCATTCCAGGGGGAGGAATGAGTAAGGGACAGGTGGGGCTGGGTAGGGCGAGACGGATAGGGGGCTATGTGATCAGGCTCACAGAAATCCCCAAAATGTGCAGGTGTGGGGAAACCAGAGATAAGGGGACAAATCAGACCACCCTGCCCTAGGCGTGTGGGGTGGGTGTCTTTATGATAATCACCTGTGACCAACAAAGAATAACCAGACCCTAAAAAGGAAGTAAGCCGTTGAAGGTGGTATCAATAGAGATGTTAAAAGGATTTAAGTTCCCTGGTTAGCTTTCTATAAAAGACCAGCCCTAAAGGCCCTTGTTGGCAACCCTGTTGGGACCCCTCTCACTCTTGAGAGCTTTTTCTGTTATCTTCACTTAATAAACTCCTATCACTTTACTAAAAAAAAAAAAAAAAAAATTTTTTTTTAGGCATTCAGCCCAAATCACCTAGGCCTCAGCTTTTAAAAAAAAAATCCCATAATCTCAAGACAGATTTAAATAATCATTTCCCTAATATGTTTTCTTTCAAGCATATTCCTAAGGGCAAATATTATGAGTCTCAGAGACAAGATTGAAGAGCTCAAATTTTTTTTTTTTTTTTTTTTAAGATTTTATTTATTTATTTGACAGAGACACAGCGAGAGAGGGAACACAAGCAGGGGGAGGGGGAGAGGGAGAAGCAGGCTTCCCGCTGGGCAGGGAGCCTGACGCGGGGCTCTATCCCAGGACCCTGGGACCATGACCCAAGCCAAAGGCAGATGCTTAAAGACTGAGACACCCAGGCACCCCTCAAATTGTTTTCTTAAAATAATATTTCTTAGCTTAGTTCATGGGTGCGGTTGATATTCTGCTTACTTTGTTAATTCCCCTTGGTGCTATAATTCAGTGACGTTAGTGGCAAATAATACTTAACTACATTTAAAATCTGAGCAGAGATTATAAAAGTTCAGGCTTTTGTGTATATAGATAAATTATTTATGGGTGATATAGTTAGTATTTACCTAAAGGGAAAGCCTTAGAACGTAAGGTCTTTTGGCTTAGAATATAACCAGTGATTTGTTAATACAGAGAAGTTAAACTCTAAACTTCGATTTCCTTTATTAGTTTTAGATGAGGGCTTTATAAAATTAATATTAGTTTTGGACCAGGACTTTATAAAATTGATTAATATTTTAAAACTCACCTGGATTGTTCGTATAAAGGCCACAGTTACCCGTTCTTCAAATTCATTCAGGGGAGTATAAAGGTTTAAAATTTTGACAATCTGTTGGAATAAAAACAAAATCTTAGCACAGACCTAAAGGAACATAAGACAACTTTTGGATTTCAAAGAATATAAGACATTGGCGCAAGGGTATATATATACTCTTGTTTACACAGGACCCATAACTTGGAGCTGGAGTGAAATCGAGGAGAGGAGCCTAAAATTAGTAAACTACAGACCAGAGGCTGCGTCTGCTAGAGCCCTCTTAACTGCACTCGGGTCTCCTACATCCCTACCCACCCCATCGGCTCCTGGCTTAAAAGATAATGATTCTAGGAAACTGAAATCCTGAAATCCTCAGCCTCTTATCTACTAGTAATTTAAAGGTTTCTTACAGAGTACTGGAGATCTTACCTTAGATAATAAGTGTTTTTTGTTTGTTTTTTTAAAGATTTTTTATTTATTCGACAGAGAGAGAGCACAAGTAGGCAGAGTAGCCGGCAGAGGGAGAGGGAGAAGCAGGCTCCCCGCCAAGCAAGGAGCCCGATGCAGGGCTCGATCCCAGGACTCTGGGCTCATGACCCGAGCTGAAGGCAGATGCTTAACCAACTGAGCTACCCAGGCGCCCCTAAAAGTGTTTTTTGACCATACTTCCCTACCTCCTCCCACCCCAAATCACTTATAAAAGGAACGGTTTTTCCTAATTGAACAGAGGATAATCTCCTGTCTGCCTACCAATTGTTTGGTGGAAGTAGCCTGCCCAAATGCCAAGAAACGCCAGTTGAATTCTAGAAGTAAACTTCGGAAAGCAAAATATATGTAAAAGGGGAATAAAGTTTGAAAACTTCCAGTACATTTATAGAAAGAACCAATTCTCTCAAGAGTTTGGCATTTCATCTTTTAGTAGTTAGTGGGGGAGGTAAGGAAAGGTATATTTACAATACTGAGTTCGGATTTTGTTCTTTAGGTGCTGGACAGGGAGAAGAAGGTGCATGGTTTAGCTTAGAAAGTCTGATTTTGGGGCACCTGGGTGGCTCAGGTCATGATCCCAGGGTCCTGGGATGGAGCCCCTCATCGCATCGGGCTCCCTGTTCTGCAGGGAGTCTGCTTCTCCCTCTTCCTCTACCCCTCCCCCTGCTTGTGTTGTCAAATAAATAAAAACAAAAAAAAAGTCTGACTTCCTTGTACCGGTCTCATTTTGTGAGGCCACTTTGTGTTGGCCCATTTCTAAATAGGCACACTCATGATGGAGGGCAAGTCTTCCTGGGTGTGGACAGGATTTATCTTTTGATAGACTGGTAACATCTCTGCAACTGAGTCCTAGTATAAATACAATTTGGCTGGGGGAGGGCAGGGAGGAAAGGCACATTCTAATGCCTCTAGGTTCTTAATGCCTGTTTAAAAAAGTGTCAATCGATTCTAAGTGAAAACATGGCCATAATGAAAGTATAGTTGTTAATGCCAAAGGCATGATGTTGCCCATTTCTGAACAAAATTTAAAATTTCTAGTTAGAGACATTCCAGAATTGTGTTTAAAAAATGTTTTTACCTTAAAAAACAAACCAACCAGGTGTGCCTGGGTGGCTTAGTCAGTTAAATGTCCGACTCTTGGTTTCGGCTCAGGTCATGATCTGAGGGTTGTGAGATCGAGCCCCACATGGGCTTGGCCCTGGGCATGGAGCCTGCCTCAGATTCTCTCCACCCCCGCCCCCCTGCCTCTGCCCTTTCCCCCCCAAAGGAGGGGAAATACTCGCGTGCGTGTGCGCTCTCTCTAAAAACAAACAAAACAAAACAAAAAATACATTTTTACCCCAGCTTAATGTTTTGTGGGTTTACTACCTTATCTTTCTCTGTGAGCAAGAGGGCCCAGAGAGTTACTGGGGGAATGGTGGCATCTTGTTCCACAGACCAAGGCAGTCTTCGGTTCACCCAGGAACATTCTGTCCGCGACAGCTTCTGTTGTGTCATTAGAGGGCTAGGAAGGCTGTGCGTGCACCCCACACACAGATAAGCCGCCGGCGGAAAGGGACTTGGGTGGGAAGGCGGGCCTGCTGGGTGCCGGGGCCATACCTGCTGCGTGCTGAGTGAGGTGCACAGGGAGCAGATGGCCTCCGCATCCTCTGGGGTTTTCTTCTTTAACTGCAGGAGCTGGGCTGCTTGGATCAGGGGTTCCATGGTCTGGACGGCTCCGCTCTGGTGAAGGTTCCTTCCCCGAAGCCACTCTTCAAGTTGGCTTATGTTGTACCTTAGATACAGGTCAAAGTGAGCTGTGTTAGGCCAGGGCTCCTAACGCAGTGGGATGAGCACACCTGGTGCGTTCACGGTGCCGTGCAGCTGCAAACAGTGCGATCATTCTCTTCACCCTCATGAGCTCACGTGGAGCAAAAGCTTGAAAAGCACCTGGCGCTCAGTAACGTTTTGCTGAATACATGAATGAACAGGTGTTTAAAATCAAGCAAAGATGAGGTACGTGAAGTGTCTGGGTAAGATGATGGGAAATGAGGCATTCAATCTATTGAATTGAAGCAACTGATACTTAACATTCACAAACATTTCTACGTGAGCCTTCGTGAGTCTCTAAACTCATCGATGTTTCCCTCCGACCTACCCACACAGTCTTTACAATCTTTAGAGTAAGGAAATGTCTTTCAAGCTCTGAACTAATTTGTTTACCAGGTCACTGTCTCGGTGTAGAATTCCACCAACAAACGAAAAGGCGATGGAATTGTGTCTCACACTAACTGTGACAAGGACCATCAGTGAGGTCTGGATTTCACTGTCAGAGACAAAGGTCTTAGGCTCCGAATCCAGCTGGGGAGTGCAGGCCCCTCCAACCACGCGGCTCGGGGCCGGGCACCCCCTCTCCTACCTGAGCTGCATGCCCGTGCTCCAAGAGCAGACGTCCTTCCGCAGGAGCAGGTTGTTGAGAGTCACCGCATTGATCATGTAGAAGAGCTGCTTGAACACCTGCAGGATGATCTCAGGGTCCAGGCCCTGGTCGCGCATGACCGTGTGGAAGGAATTCATCTGGCGGATGACAGCTTCCAGGCAATAGGAGTTGTCCCCATCTACCATGCTGGAGGAGCGCTTCCGGTAGCCCGTTGGCTTCACACCAGATAGACCCTGAATGCTCTCATTTTCCAACATGGCGGAGACTGAAAGAAAAGCATGATGGGAGAAGCTGGCATGTGCCCCAGGGAAGATCTGTTTTTGGACCACTCAGATCATTTAGTGCTTTGGGTTCTGGTGATGGCACCATCTGTTGACGTGCTCAGAAACTCACAGCATTGAGCATCGGATTTCTACTGTGTTGGGGTCCATCTGGAATAAGGTTTCCATATAGAAATCTTGGACCTGGGCACCTGGGTGGCTCAGCGTTAAGCGTCTGCCTTCGGCTCAGGTCATGATCCCAGCGTCCTGGGATCGAGTCCCGCCATCGGGCTCCCTGCTCAGCGGGGAGCCTGCTTCTCCCTCTGTCTCTCTGTCTCTTATGAATAAATAAAATCTTTAAAAAAAAAACAAACCTTGGGCCAAATCTGTACTTAGATTCATTAGCGATGGGACAAAGATAATGGGCGTGTACCAACTCAATTCTGTACCGGTTTCTGTGCTAGGTCCAAAGTTTGAGAATTGAGCAACTTGGGTATAGTCCCGGCCCACCCACTGACTTGGTCCTGGACCCTGACATCATCCTACTGATGTTCAAACAGCTCTTTTCCATGAGACACTGACCATATAAATTTTAGGTTAGCTGGTCTTATTATACTTATTACACAGTGTTTAACTATGTGCCAGGGGCTTTATGCTCAGTTTTTCTTTTTTTTTTTTTTTAAAGATTTTATTTATTTATTTGAGAGAGAGAAAATGAGAGATACAGAGCACGAGAAGGAAGAGGGTCAGAGGGAGAAGCAGACTCCCCGCTGAGCGGGGAGCCCCATGCGGGACTCGATCCAGGGACTCCAGGATCATGACCTGAGCCGAAGGCAGTCGCTTAACCAACTGAGCCACCCAGGCGCCCTATGCTCAGTTTTTCTTTCCATTTCCCAACAACCCATTTCCTGGTGAGGAAACTAAGGCATATGGAAGTTAAATTACTTGCCCAAGGTCACACCTCAGGAGTCGGCAGGGCCAGGATTTGAACCCAGGTGTGTCCAGCTCCAGAACTGATGCTATTTGCCATCACATTATTTGGAGTCATGAAGTATCCCCAGTGCTCCTTATGCCTGCCTCATAAGAAACTTCTCAGGAATAAGAATATGGAATGAACCTATCCTAGATGATAAATTTCTGCACGGCATGGAGGACTCTGTCCAACTTGGAATTCACCTGTAACTTATTTGTGTTGTGAGAACCCCAGGGGGAAGCTTTACAACATAGGTGCAGGGGATAATTTCCTCCCCAGTCTTCATGGAGCATCCCGAGTAATGTATGTATGTGTCATTTTTAACTTAAAAAACAACAGCTCTTATGTTTCAATTCTGATTTCATGCTAAGTGCCCATGTATACTGCTTTGGACAGAGTGCTCAATACTTATTGCATGAGAACTTGCTACTGTGTTCCTTCATGTGCGCTGCTTAAGGCTTTTATTTTTCCAAGAATAAAGTATACATATGGGCATGAGGGTTATATTGGTTCACTGTATATGCATTTATACCTGTTTTGAATGTGTATATATTACCTATGGAAGATTTCATAGCTCTTCCTGAGCACACAGCACACACCTCCTTGCTGCCTTCAGTGGGAAGGTTCTGGTTTCCTGGAGGCCACACCTAACATACTGGCTTCCCTGAAAGCAGGCAGTGCTCACCATCATTTCTGGCCCTACAACAAGCACTGGAGATCTCCTGCGCCAGCTTACCTATCATAGGCTGCAACACACCCTCGGCGATTTTAATGAGTTGCTGGTAGATCTGGATGGAAAGGTCACTCAGCACCTGACGGTATTCAGTGAGGTCAAAGTTCTTAAGACAGTGCTCGTTCTGCTTGGCAGTATTCTGAGTCATGAAGCCCTGCAGAGAGAGAGGGTGCTTTACGGAGGCTCAGTGGTCTGCCGGGCTCAGCAGGACTTCCAGGCCTCCGTCACGTTCATGACACCCTATCTGTGGGGCTCCACCAGGCTCTGTTAATATGATGTTCCACAAGAGCCTGTCAGTTCCTTGAGGCCTCAGTGATGGCCCTTGAACTTGAAAGCAGAGCAAAAGCTCAGCATGACAGAGAAGTCGGAGGAGCTGCTTGATTTAAAAAGCCTAAATCATTTGGTCCACATCGTGGGCCGGTGATTTTCCTAGAGCAGCAAACCGAGGTTGGTAGCCAGTCCAGGGAAAGAGAGATCCATCCTGATTCTCTGTCCCATTACCCTAACAGGCCAGGTTACTTTACCACGTGAAATGCACAGCCACTAAGGGAGCAGGTAGGACCCTGGGTCAGATTATGCTTTTATAATGAGAAGTTTTACATAGATTCTATTGTTGGGTATCAGAATTAATAGACAAACGGAAATGATTTCACTGCTACAGTGCCCTGTCCTCTTTGCTTTCTATACTAACAAGAGGAAATAACTTTGTTAACAGAATTGCTAATATCAAAAGGATTCATGTGACCAACATCCCTTTGTGTTCAGAGGCCAAGGTAAACCAAGAGCAGCCAAAAAAAAAAAAAAAAAAAAATCAACGTCTTCAAAAGGGCGACCATCCCCAGCAAAGCCTCTCAGACCAGGTCATATTACAAAGCATTTTTTCATAAAAACTAAAAAGCAGGTCAAGGAGGGAATCATTGTGACAGCTAAGATACATATTTTTCTCCCTCTTTATTCAGACTACACAGATCTGGCTGGACTGTGCTTCGGGTCTTAGGCCCCCCAATATGTTATTCTCAATAAAAGTGAAAAAGGAAGTGGAGAGAGGAAAAGTCGAGGCAACGCCCAGGGGCCTGGGAGTGGTGTCTGGGGTGAGGTGGGATTCTTACTGGAGCGAGGACATGCCCTGTGTCACCGAGCCACCGGGCTGAATGCAGAGCATGGGCACAGTTCTTTCAGGGACCAGTGTTGGGAATGGTGGGTTCCAGACGAAGCTGGGCCCTCGAGGTCCAGAGGGGAATATGAAATAATGCAGTCAGTTGCACTGCAGGTCGAGGAATCAAATTTGGTTAGAAGTATGAAGCTGGGCCTTAAAGGTCAAGGTATACAAATGTCGTTTGATCATGTTGTGCCTCTTCTTGGTGTCTGCCTTAAAACAGACAAACGACTTGGCTGGCTTAGGAGACAGTCTTATGTGCGAGACAACTGACCAAGCCTTCTTCAGGCGTTCACGGAAATGGCGTTCTTCCACGACTGCTTCTGAAATTTAAGGTCACAAGGCTCTCCCTGGAGAGTCCCGGGGGCTCTTGGATGAAGGATGGCTCATGTAAACTCATTTCCCCACCAATTCTACTTACATGATTCTGGGTGCTTTCTGGGGCTCCTGGGATGGTACTGTGGCCTGTTTGTCCCTGCTTCTAGCTACCAGGTAGAAGTCGTGCCCAGAGCCCGAGGTCCCAGAGGGCGCTCCACAGACCTTGCATCCTCTCCTCAGGGTAGAAGGAACCACATTTGGACAGAGCAGGGCTGCCTTCCATGACACCCCCCCCCTCTGAGCTGAGATCTGCCCTGAAGCAGAACACACATTGCTGTGTCCAAGGAAATGAGGATCTGACGGAGGATTTGCAGTACTTTAGTGGTTTTTAAGAGCCCTTTGCGGGTTGGGCTTATGCTAGCACTCACCTCATCCCCGCTATACTGCTTCAAACAATGCAGGAGGCGGCAGGTATTAGACAACCAGAACGAGGTCATCTCGAAGTCCTCATTGTGCTTCTGTGACAAGGAAAAGGCATCCCTCGTTAGGAGTAGTGGCTCCCATCTGGTTACATACCCACCTGGTACCTCTCTTGCCAGGTCTCCAAAATTACTCAGCATACCCCAGGCAGGCATGATGCCCAGCATGAAGACGAGACCCACTGTCCAGGGGCCGCGTTACCATTCCTTCACTCCTGGGAGGGGCACAGCGACCCCCACCCCGGTTCCCTGATCGGCGGCGCACACCTGGGCAGCCCCGGGCTGTAGGCTAACCCCCGGGCAGCTGGCCCTGGGAAGGCTCTGAACTACCAGTGATCCAACCTAAGAGACATGAAGAGCACGCCAGTGAAACATTCTGGTAACCCATTGATCTAGAGACCGGATGTCCAATGGTTTCAACCCTCTGGGAAATGACCCTAAACCATAACGTGGTGAGAGAGGTGGTCACACAGCCCAGAGAACGACGACACGGTTTCTGTCGTCAGGCCAGTGACAGCACGGGGCCCATTTGGTCAATAAAACTGTCCCTGTTTCAATGTCAGAGGCAGGAGCTTCGATGACAATAAAACAGGGGGGTCGAACAGAAAGTGATGGGTAGGGCTGGGCATGCTAGTGGAGCCCGGGGACTCGGTAAAGTTTCCCTGAGGCAGTGACCTCTCAAGTCAGCCCTCGACGGGCCCAGACTGGCACAAGCCCCCGGACAGAGCTTGGGTTAGGGCTTGAGGCAGGCGACTCAGACCTGAGAGTCACCAGCAGGTCTCTTTGGAGCCGGGACTGGATGAAATTGGGCAGGAGGTGCAGTTACTGAGAAAAAGCTGGGATGAAGCTAGAAGCTACAGGCTGGCGTGACATTCCCAGAAGGGAGAGGGGGGCAGGCGATAGCGGCTCGGAAGGTCTCGGGATTGGTCTGGACTCTGTGCTTTTGAGGATGGCTTGCATCCCGAAGTGGCAGTGTGTATAACGGAGGGCAGTCTCCGAGAGCAGTGCTACTTGGGGCTTGGGCCTGTGGGGAGGAACAAATCTTATGGAGGGCTGATCTCCCTCAAAAATCTTAGCTCTCATCATAGCTTCTTTGTGGCCTGGCACCCCCTCCCTGTGGGCCAGCCTCTTACTGCATTGGCTGTCACTACACTGGTAGGGGGCCAAGTGCCTTTAGGTGGAGTTGCCCCAGTGCCCTGTAAGCAGCCCTGTCCCGGTCCGGGCCTCCTCACTTCAGAAGCTAATAAATGTCTACACCCTTCCCTGGGCCAGCACCCTGCTTGGGCAGCAGGCAGCCAGCTCCTTGGAAAGGCCTGGGAGAAGACCTATATTCAGGTTGTGCTCCTGAATGTCATTGCAGGGCAGGCAGGGTCAGCCCACCCTCGAGTGAGGCACAATGTCCTCCTAGCCCCTCTGGTCAAGGGTTTTTGAAACCACCAGGGCTCCCTGGAGGAGGCCGGATGGCAACACTGGATTTCTGGGCGTCCCGCCATTTCTGAGCCTGAGCATCCCGGCTCCATTGGCAAGCTGCACTTCTATCATCCACCTTCAGAGCTGGAGAGGTGAGGAGAGCCTAGACAGAGCCCAGCTATGGGGAGGTGTGGGCTTCCGTCCATCTGCCGCCAACCACCACCTCCAGCGCTGGGCACCTACCTTCAGGACTTTCTTAATGCCGTTGATGGTGGAGGTCAGCAAGGAGTGCACCTTGAGGTCATCGTTGACGTAATCGGCGTGCCTGATGCACATGTAGAGGACGTAAGCAGGAAGGCAGGGCACGGTGCCTGCCAGCGTCTGTGGCTTCAGCTCTGACAGCAACAAGCAGCAAGAGTTAGATTCCAGCAGATGCTTGGGGCTCTGAGAAGCCTGCTCTGAAATATTTTCTTTTCTTTTTTTTTTAACGATTTTATTTATTTTTTAAAGATTTATTTATTTTGAGAGAGTGAGAATGAGAGAGAGAGAGTACATGAGAGCTGGGAGGGTCAGAGGGAGAAGCAGGCCCCTTGCCGAGCAGGGAGCCCGATACGGGACTTGATCCTGGGACTCCAGGATCATGACCTGAGCTGAAGGCAGTTTCTTAACCAACTGAGTCACCCAGGCGCCCCAAAGATTTTATTTATTTGAGGGAAAGAGTGAGTGAGAGCGGCACAAACTGGGGAAGAGGCAGAGGGAGAAGCAGACTCCCTGTGGAGCAGGGAGCCGACACAGGACTCGACCCCAGGACCCTGGGATCAAGACCTGAGCTGAAGTGAGACGCTTAACCGACGGAGCCACCCCAGTCGTCCCTGAAATACAAATATTTTCCTGAAGCTCCTCCAAGAATAACCTCTCATGGGGGGGGGGGGGACTGGAGGAGGGGTAGGGGAGCAGCTGTCAGGGACACACAGACAGCTTCTGCCCCCGAGGACTAGTTTCAGAAACTAGTTAAAAAGTCCCAAATGACAAAAACACATTCCTAATAGTTTGGACTAGAACAATAAAACAGGCTCCTAATGCCTGGTCCTTACAACAAGAAGGAAAGGAGCCCACGGGTAGCTCCCTGCCCGGGCCCCCACACAGAGGGCACCGCCCTTGGCGCCGAGAGCAGGGGCCTGGGGCCAGCTGCAGGGGGGAGCACCCTGCAGCCCACAGCAGCGCTTCCTGCTGCGGGCACAGCGGGTTCTTCCGCAGCCGACTGCAAGAGCAGGTTCCGGGAGAACCTGGCAAACGACACATTCCCAAAGACAGCCCATGTCCCTGGGCCGCAGGGACCTTTAGCCCACTTAACTGTCAGTCTGGAAACTGTGAACCTGGCGCAGCTGCCCAGACAGCCTCAGAGCCAGGAACAGATCAAGTAGGCTGCTGAGTGGCCACAGGCGGCCCCCACCCCCCGAGTGCCACGGCCTGACACCATCTCCTCAGCCTCTCCACTGACTGGGGGCCTGACCCACGTACAGCCTGCCAACAGCCTGTCCTGTCTTGGAATGTCCTATCGTGATCTGAGTCCTGCTTCCCATAGACTCTACACTTGGTCTACATTTCTGTATTCTCCACAGCACCTAGCCCGTGCTGGGGACCTAGGAGCAGGTCAGATAAAAGTCTTGGCATTCATTTGGCTGACGAGAGGGAAAGGGACTGGTGCGGCGCGCAGGCAGCCTAGCGGGAGATGGCCTCATCTGGGGCCGCCTGAGCAGGGACAGTGGGAAGGAGCCACCTGTTTGGCACAAGCAGCCTCATTGGTTTTTGACTCTACTGTTGGGCACTTTGAGTTTCATTCACCAGAGATGAAAGGCTCATTCCTAGCAGAGTTAGAGTAAGATGCAGCCTGTCGAAGGAAGAGAGGACTTCCGTCAAACTGCTGGACAACTCTAGGGGGAATTAACCTTTATAAACAAAGCCAAAATACTGTTACTGAAAATACCCAAAGCAAAGAACAGAAGCAAAATCTGCCCTAGGCTGGAGCCACCCTCATGCTTCTGTAGTGCTCGGCCGTCAGCGAAGTGCTCAGCAGGGTGGGACCTTGGCAAACTCCCATTTCTCTAAAATAACGTTTACCTCTTAGTTGACATTCCAATGCCCCCGCGAAAGCGACCACTTCACATTCGTCACATCGAGAAGGGTCTGTGGCTTTAGCACAGCACTTTCTCCTGTTATATTTCCCATCTGTTGTACTGCCCACATCCCTATTTTACAGGACACCTCAGGCTCCAAGTCATGGAGCTCGTGGCTCAGGGGCCAGAGGACCAGGCTGCCCAAGAGTCTTCCTTTTTTCATCCAGAACTCTCCCCTCCAAGCCTCCTCCCCCGACTCTGTGGGCAGCTGCTGCACTGGGCTGGGTACACGGCAGAAAGGCAGGCATGGGGAAGCCGGACGGAGCAGGGGCTAGTGCGGAAAGCCACTCCCAAGAGCCTGGTAGGCTGTCCCCACAGCATCAGCATCGGCCTGGAGCCGGTTAGAAATGCAGCTGCGTGGAGGGAGGGGGATGGAGGGAGGTGGGGGTGGTGCAGATGGGGGATGCAGAGTGGGAAGTGGGTTATGTTGGGCTGGCCGTGGAGTGGGGGGGAAGAGGAGAGTGGGGGGTGGGATGACACAGAGGTTCCTGACCTGTCACGAGGTTCCGAATGAGAAGGCCTTCGTCTTCCTTGTGGTACTCCAGCATGCCCTGGAAGTCCTTCTCCTTCCGCTGGACGGTGACCTGCCTGTTGAGCTCATGGCGCCTCCGCTCACTCTGGGCCAGGGCCTGGGCAGCTGGGCCAGAAAGAGACAGGGAGCATGAACAGAGACCTCCAGCCTGTAGGCCTAAGACGTAGGGATGCCTTAGGTCAGTGGCGTTTGTTCGGGTCTGGGGACCCAGCGTTCTGGGTTCTCTGAGCTCCCACACCCCTTATGTGGTCTGTCCCTGCAGCCCAGACCACGCTTCAAGTGTGACCCAAGGAGCTTAGCACCAGGCACTGGAGGCCCCACAGGACAAGCATAGGGGAAACCCCACCAGGCAGGGAGACCAGAGAAAACTTGGGAAGGACATAAGGCACAGGAGGCACAACCCATCCCGCCAGGCCGCTGTTTCTCTCCATCCAGCTGTAAGAAACGGGGCTACCATCTGTCTGAGAGGACGTCAGGGCCCTTGGCCAGGCCCGCCTGACCCAGTTCCCTGTGTATGGCCACAGGGCAGCTGCCGTGACAGCTGCAGGACAACCTCAGGTGGGCAAGGCCCGGGCACCATCTCTGACCCACGGACGTGGAGCGGGACGGTGCCAGCAGGAGAGGAAGAAAGTGTCCAGCTCCCAGAGGCAGATCAAGGAGCAGGGCTGCTAAATGCAGTGTTTGCAATGATGTAAGCTAATTGTTCAAGAGGCATTTTGGTGCTGTGGCTGGGGGTACAAAGGCCGTGTCACCCCTCGCTCAGGACTTCCGTTGGCCTGACACTATGGGACAGGGTGGTGGGCATCTGCAGGGCTATCCCCAAGCGTGTCCGAGGGCCTGCTACCTACAGGGCACTGTTCTAAGCATGGCAGCAGATGAGATGGAGTAGCCAACCACGGACCCACCAGTCCAGCTAAGGAGATGCATCTATACATTTAACTGGAAGCACATGTTACAGCACAAGTTGGCCAGGTGCCGAGTCCTGAGCGTGGAGCGTGGGTGGTGATGAGGCTGGACAGACAGATTGGTGGAGCTCTTCAGGGAGGAGAAGGGCTGAAGCGCAGGCAGGACCTTAACAACCAGGTGGGGAGGAGCTGGTCCCCAACCTCACCAGGCCCCAGGTCCTACAAGGCTCCGCGTGGCACAAGGAGAGGAGCGGGGAAAGGAAGCACCCCGAGGCAGGTGTGTGCTGCAGGGGAGGCTCTGTGTGGGGGCGGGGTGAGCTGGAGGGGAGCAGCGGGAGAGGGGGAGCATCGCATTCCATGGGGAAAGAGGAGGTGACTGGACACACAGCAGCAGGGGCACAAGTGGGGAACTGGGAGGCCCCTGCAGTCATGGGGGGACTAGGGGGGAGGGGCAGGCACAGAAGCACTCAAGGAGAGCAAACAATAGGTCTTCAAGACTGAACGAAAGAGAGAAGGCTGAAGCCTGAGCGACCAGGAGAATGAGAACTCAACGAGAACAGAGAGATTCAGGGATGGAGAGGGCCGAACAGAACAGATAGCCCTGGCCTCCCAGGGCTTTCTCCTGCGTTCAGGGCAGCAGGTGGGCATAATCAGGTGATTAAACAAATGACACCTGTGTTGGGCGCTGTGCCCAGAGGCACTTGGTATGCCAGGTGGCATGTGCCAAGAAGGGCTGGGGACTGACGGATTTATAGCAAGGAGTCAGAGAAAGAACATTCTGGATGTTTCTGGAAGAAAATTTAAACCTGCCTGATCTCTCTGGGCCAGATTCCAGTTTGGAAACTTAATCACAAGACCGACCCTTCTCCTTCCTGACTAACCGTCCCATGGAGTGAGGCCCCTGTGATTGGGGTCTGTGTGTCATGTAGCATTTTTTCCACGCCAAAAAGCTTTGCCTCCCAGATTTAAGCCCCTTGAGGGCAGGGCCACAGGCCCACTGTCTCGGTGCAGAGCTCAGAGTAAGCACCCAAACACCTGCTGAATATACCTATCTTAGTCCAGATTCTGGCCAAGTGAGAATGTGAGAGTTCGTGGGGGCTGACTGAGTCTATCCCATGGCTGGACTGGGAACAGGCATCCGAGAACGGGTGAAGCAGGAAGAGTCGGCAGAGGGAAGCGGGCAGTCTGTTCCCGTCTGTCCCTCGTGACTGAGCCTACAGGTGCCTCACACCCCCCCCCCCCACACCTCACAACACACCCCCCTCACAACACACCGCTCACAACACACACCCCCCCTCACAACACCCCCACACCCCCCCTCACAACACCCCCACACCTCACCCCCCCCCAACACACACCTTCCAGGTCCTGGACCTTCTTCATGTAAATCTTCAGTTGTTTCTTGAGCTTCCTCTCATTCTTTTCCAGCTTTTCTACCAGTTCTTTGAGGTCCTAAAATCAGAAGGAAGCAGTGTGAGAATAGACAACCCGCCCTGGAGGGCAGGGGGTAGAATCCTGGGGCCCAGCATGGCCCCCGGGTAGCCGCCAACCCCAGTCTTAAACCCTTGCTGATGGGTGGTTTCTAGGTTCTCTGTTCCTGCTGTAGGGCCAAGGATGCAAACCTTGCCTATTTAGCTAAAGGCTACCGCTGGCCCCATCTTTTTCCAGAACACGACTTTCCAGGGTGGGATCCGCTGGGTGACATCACTCACCAGGTTCTCGTTGGTCAGCCGGGAGATCTCCTGCTGGACTCCAAACTCCACCTGGGCCTCCGGGGAGAGGAGCAGTGTCTGACAGAAGGTGTGCTGTTGCTTGTCTAGCTCCTCCTTCAGGGCTTCCACCTGCGCCTTGAGACCCTCCACCTCCTCCTCGTGCTCGCGGCTCTGAGCCTGCAGCTGTGCCTCCAGCAACCTGCAGCGGGGCAAGGAGGGCGGGTGACCGTGGGGCTCGGGTCAGCGCCCCAAGTGAGGGGCCACGGACGGACACGGGACGGGGCAGCAGCCAAGCACACAGCGGCAGCGATTGCACGAACCCAACAGGGGAAGGACGCCGAGGGGAACGGACTGGCAAGCAGGCCAGCTTGTCCTCTCCGAGGACGGGAAGAGCGGAGGGACCGAACGCACACCCCTGGGCTGAGGCCTTTTTCTTGACACTCCCTCCCCTATGCCGTTCCTCGTCCTGTGCAGGTGACCGGTTTGGGATTGAGAGATTGTCTCCGTGTCAAAATGTCATCTGCAGACATTTCTTACAGCATCGTTTACATAAAAGTATCCACATCTGCCCAAATCTCACAAGAATCTCCTTAAGACAAAACCCTAGTAGACTGAACCATATTGCCTGCATATTTTCCCTATAGATCATCTGCACGTTTTATAAAAGCAACACATTAGCTCCTCCCTTTTTCTCTTCACCACCCCCACTTTTATCTGTGGCCATAAATATATAATTTTTTCTCTAGTCAAGACAGAAATGAAGACTCTCGGTGGATGATCTAGGGAAGGTTTAAGATCAGCTGATGTCATGACCAGAAGCAGAAAGCCCTTGAGAAGATCTGGGGGAGGTTGGAGAGAAGTCTCAGAAGACTCTGAGTCTGAAAGTTCCCCCCGGCGATTCTGGGAGACACCTGTTCCGTCCATCATGAGAAAAGGCAAAGGATTAGTGAAGCTTCCTAAGCAGCTTCCTCCTCCTCAGGAAGTATTAATGTGAACTAGGTGCTACCTTCTTGGGTTCAAGAGCAAATGTTCTGATTCAGGGCAGTAAACAATCACATGAAAGAAAGGTAGGAGGTTCTGGACAAAAGGTACGTCAAAAGCTGTCTGACATGATCCACATGCTTGAAAATTCACCCCGGTCTCTCCCAGGGATGCCAAGATGGTGACCAGAGCTTAGCACCCACGTATTCCACAGCTCAGTCAGCTCCATAGTGGCATGGGGTGCAATGCCCGGCTCCCAGGAGCTTCTCAACAGATTCATACAAGTGAAGAAATGATGGAGGAATGACTGATTCACTTGCTCGCCACAGGCAGCATCAACTGAAAGCGCTAATAACATGAGGATTGTGGAGAAGAGTTCTGTAATTAAATCAGCATTTTAGAGGACATAGGATAGAGAGCATCCACTCTTACCTACAATATACTCAAAGCATCACAAGTTATAAACCTATCAAGAAAGAATAGAAATCCCTAGGTTCTAGGGACTCTCCCCCAAGATTCGGTTCCCGATTTGTGCTGTGAGTTTGTGCCCACAGCTTTCTTATTCTCCACACAGACTGTAGTTGGGTGGCTTAGCCCAGGGTTCTGGGCAAGATCCGAGAATCCCTGGCCAAGCACCAGGCTAGCCACCTCCTCTGAGGCCAAGAGTTCTAAGGCTTCAGCCAGTGACAGAGCTGGTTCTAGGAGCCAGGTCTCCCAATGCATAGGTCTGCGCTTTCAGTTTTGTTATTGTATTCGTTAAAAAAAAAAAAAAAATCCAATCTGGCGATATAGAGCCACAAGGAATCACCTGGTTTTACACATACGCTCTCCCCTCCAATAAAACAAACTTCTCAATGGGGGCAGATCTTACTGAATAGCCATTATAACAGAAATATCAGCTCATATTGATTCTGCACTATGTGCCAGGCATGTACAAAATGCTTCACCTGTGTTAACCCTATTCCTTGTAATGACTCCATGAGGCAGGTCCCATTCTGATCCACATGAGACCAGCAAGGGAAGAGACGGGGGTCACCTTGCTCACGGGCAGTGGGGCCACATAGCAACCCAGAGCCAGGAGACACACTGCCTCAAAAACCAGCTGATCTGAACGTTCTTTTCCCAAGAACTGATTCTCATTGCTGTAACGGGACCTCCAGCAGGTCATCAGCAGGCAACGCTCCGGAGGTACTATGTGAGGGCATCGGGTTTCTGCCTGGCCCTACCACCACCAGGCTGAGGGAGCTGGGCCAGCATGGACTCACCTCAGCTTCCTCTTCTGGGACACAAGCCTGCGGACCACCGCCCCATCGGTTGCTGGGAGGCCCAAATGTGCCAAGCTATGCCACAGCCCTGAAGAGCCACACGCAGGCAGCCAACGTGGGACAGGACCATCACGTTGTGCGTGTCTAACTTCCCTGCTAAACTGCTCAGCCACAGCTCAAGGCCAGTGGCTTCTGGATTCAGATTCTGGTATCAAATGGAACAGGATTCAAGTTCTGGATCTTCCACTGAAGCAGCAAGTTCCTTAAATCCTGCAAGCATCAGTGTCCTGACCCCAGGGAGGTTCCCCTGAGCCATCAGCTGCTGTTGCCTGGACCCCCACAAGCAGCCTCGCCGCCTCATCCACACGGAGCCTGGACACAGCGCGCCAGCAGGGTGACCCCTGTGAATCGCGCCCCGGCCTCCACTCCAGCTGAGAAACAGGTAAGCGTAGACACGAGCAGGCGGGACAGACAAGGCAGGCACGAGTAGAAAGGCGTATGTTTGACCTGGCAACTTGCTTTAGGCCTTGGTAGGCCAAGCCGAGCTCTCCATCTTCATTCAAATATCCCCAATCCTCAGTCTTGCTAGAAATAAAGGACAGAAAACAGGACATCGAGTGTAGAAGGAAGAGACAGGGGGGTAGAACATCCAGGAAAGTGAGGCCATTCCAGCCAAGGGCTAGAAATATAAAAAAGGAAAAGCTCAAGAACTCCCAGCCTCCCTTCTTCCCTTGCTGTCACCAGACCCTGAGCGCCTAAGAACGCTCTCAGAAGGGGGTCCATGTGCTCTCATGGGAGCTCGCAGATCACGACAGGCTGGGGAGCGTGTTGCCGAGAACAAAGGGTTGCACTTGCCCCAATAAATTCTGTGAACATCAGTGGTCATCCCCCCTCTCCCCCGAGGAGGATTCAGAAAAGGAAAGGGAGAATCAGGAGAGACACACCCAGGGCAGGGAGGCGAGGCCCTCGCGGGAGAGGCTGCAGAGGGCCTCCCGGGGATGGTGCATCTGCTCCGCGCGAACCGGGGACACGAGGCTCAGTGACCCTGGGGAAGACGACTACATATTGTCTGCTTTTCAGTGCTGTTCTCCTGTCACTGAGGACACAAAAGCATTAGCTAATCTCACCTCCAGCCCTCGCTGCAGTCACACGTAAAGAAACCGTGAATAAAAACCCGCTGAACTTTCTCTGTCCCCCCTGGGGACTGGGCTGCATCCCTATTTACTCAACTTGGAAAGCAGACGGCCAGTTACCATCTCCTTGCAAATCCTTTGGCTCTCCCCAGTGCCCCAAGAGCAGCTCCTGGAGATCAGGCGCATGTCCCGTGCTCCCCTATCCATGTACCTCCCCACCATCGCAGCCCTGGGCACACGGGAGATCCTCAACGGCCAGTGGGATGGGGCGGTGGGTGGCAGACCGAGCCGCCTCGCACCTGCCAGGATGCTGCCCCTCCCTCTCTGCGCTAGCAATCCTCCTCGTGCTGGTTGGATCCTAACTTCCTGGCAGGAATCACGGAGGAGCTGCAGGTGGTGTGCATGGACCAACAAGCCCTTCGTCACTCACAGGGAGAAACAGTCATCCCCTGGAGCCACTGTACTGCTCCTGCTGGGTTCTGGGTGAGGTCGAGGGGGGTCCAGCTACCCCGTTTTACCTCACCAGAGCTCAGCCTCATGAAGGGCGGCCCTAGGCCTTTGCAGGGCTCACACAAGCTGCTTCTTGAGCAAAGCTGGTCACATGGCCCCTAGGTCCTACCCTGAAAAGCTTGAAGAAGAGGGAAGGGGCGGAGACAGCAGCGAGCATGCTTCTGTGACCTGAGTCTATCCCGTACTTTCACAGCTTGTGCTCCCCTCAGCTGGGCAGCGAGGGGATTACTGCCAAGAAGTAGATCCTGGTGACCTCTCCTCTTTAGGACTCTGGCTCCTCAAATGTCCAGAGCTCCCACCAAGGCCTGGCCTCCCCAGAGACGGCCTTTGATTGTAGACTTTTAGCTGCCCCACCTCCCGTACTTAGCACTTAACTCATCTGTATGTTCCACTTATCTTAGCAAATCCAAAAGTGACCCGGGCCGTGTTGGGGGCGTGGGGGGCCGGCAGCCTAGCACCTTTCCCTTCATCAGCTCCTACCACATTTAACTAGCGCCTTTGAGTACCTAGTACGTTAGCCCACATGGGCAGCCACTGGGAGGAAATCCAGGCACAGCTGCAGCCCCTCTTGAGGAGGTCCTTGTTGCCGCACAGGAACACAGGATCTTTTCCTCCATCTTGTTTGCCATGCGTGAAGGGACCCCGAGATGGAGAGGACTTGCCTGACGCTGACACCCGCCCACACTGGCTGGCCCTCCAGATGCTGCGGGGCGGGGGGCGGGGGGCGGGGGCTGCCGGCTCTCTCCTGCAGGGTCACCGCATTCCTATAGTTCCCTCCATGGCAGATTGAGTCCCACCTCAGGCTCTCGCGGATGCGTGTGTGTTGCTAATCCCTGCTCAGAGGGAGACGCTCTCAGAATTCTTAATTCTGGAACAGGCCAGCCATGATGCACAAAGATAAAAGTAGAGACTGTGCGGGCCAGTCATCCCATAGTGCTCAGGAAGTCAGGCACACCAGTTAATGAAAATGCAGTCAACCAGCTCCAGGTCCAAGCCTTTGTTCCTGGATGAAAGAGGACCAATTCCTCCATGGCGAGTCTCCCTCCCCTCTGCATGCCATCAGGGGCGAAGGCGTGGGAGGGCGTGCCACATAGTGGTAGGAGAAGGAAAACCCCAAACGGCAGCTCACAGGAATTTTTTGAAAAATAAAGTGCATGAGGTCAATGAACAAATCAACATTCGTGGAGAGTCTCCTGTGTATACACCACTGTGCTGAGCCCCATTCCCGGTGAGGCTTCAGACACTTGAATAAGCAGCAGGTAAAGTCTCCAACTGCGGAAGGCAGCAAGACCGCGTTGAGGAACCTGGCTGGAGAACCAGGCACCCCAAAGGCATGTCGTGGTTGCCGCCTACATGCCCTGGACCTGTTTCTTCATGTGTAAAATGAAAGTACTCCACTGGCTTATCTGAGGTTCCCTCTAGATCTTTAATGACATAACCGTATTAACTGTAAAGATCGTGAAGCAGAAAAGGCCTAGGATAGTATTTGCTTTCCCTCTGTGGAGACCGTCAGCACTACAACCCAACCGCCATACCTCAGTCCTGGTTCGAGGACCCGGCTCCCTGTGGACGGAAATAGGCAAGGTTCCTATGAGCGCGAAGATGGTGGCTTTCCAGTTTCTAAAAAGAGCATGCTGCGCTCCATGGATGTCCTTATTTCTGTAGGTCACACCTGGAGGTTCCACCCAACTGCCCAAGACATTCCCCACAATCTCTGAGAATGGGAGGCCATAACCCCAGTGCTGCGAACAAGAGAGATGCCTGAAACTACAGGCTGGGCCATGGGAAGGTGAATTGTCTGGATAAATACGGCCGTGCCACAGAATTACAGCAGACAGGAATTGTACTGGTGGCTTGGGACTCACTGAATTCTGGGAAACCTTATGAGGGAATCATCGCCTCACAGAAGCCAGCCGAGGGTTTCCAGCTGGGAACGGTGACAGCGAGGACTCAAGAGAACGAGCTGGGGAGAATGAGGCTCTCTCCCGGCTCCCTTGCTGTTTTGAGCAAGACATCCCACAGCAGCTGGGGCTCAGGGCCAAATGAGCCATGAACTCCAAGCCTATCCTAAGGAATCTGCATGCACCCCTTTCTGGATCTCCACGGTCCCAAGCAGGCCCACTGTAATAACCCTGGGTTTACCAGCCCAACAGGCAAAGCTACCTTTTGTGCCAAGGGCCTCCTGTTGTTTCCCGGAACCTGCTGGGTAGGAGGCCGGCAAGGTTTCCCGGGACCCAAGCAAAGGTCTAATAATGCACTTTCAGTTTCTCTTTGGAGTTCCGCAGACTTGAGTGGAAATGGCCGGTGGCCAAAGGAGCACTGTTCCCAGAGCTAGACCTGAGCCCCCACCACACTCCTGCTCCCACCTAGCTCTGTGACCTGAGTGCACGCCTGGAGGCGAGGCTAGCCCACTTCCCCACCCTCCAAACCCTCCAGACACCCACCCCTGTCTGCAGCAGTCCATCCCTGGGGCAAGGACCAGCCCTCTAACTTGATTTTGGCCACATATAAAATGGTAATAATGTTGCTGATTTCTCTTAGTTCCCAAAATGTGAAAATGAGAGCACTGTCTGGAAGCAGAAGAGCTATCCATATTCCTGAGCTTCCTCCCCGGAACGGACCCTCAATACTGGCTTCTCTCCCAAACTTGAAAACAAAGGAAGAGACACAATCATAAAGATCAAACAGAACTCTATAAACTCTGGAAGTTAGGGAGTGAAAGAAGTTCCAAACTGGAACTTCCAGTGTGTGAGTGTAAGCTTTTCCTAGGTAGAGGATAGATCTTTGTAATTCCCTCCACCCCAAATCACACATGCATTCATACAACTTCTCTTCCAACAGGAACACTCTCCATTACAGGGAAATTGCGGGAGAGGAGAAGCCGCTGGGTCTTCAGAGCACTCCTATGGGCAGGGGCTGCCCTCATAATAGATGGCCTGGCTGCCTGGCACCAGGAATCACCGTCTGCACCTCCCTCCCTGCTGGGATTACCAAACTGGGAGAGGCACAAACCCACCACCGTCTGGTCCCTTTCCAGGTGTGGCAGGCACTGGGGAACAGGTTCTTCAGGCTTCCAACCCTGAGGCAGCTTTCTGTACTTAACTGGGTGTCACGGGCTGTGAGTCCCCTATTGTACCCCAGGATTGCTGGGAATGCAATTATTTTAAGATGTAAGAAAAGCTATTTTTATTTTACCACCACCATGATTACTGCTGCAAAGGAAGACAAATCCAGGGTAAGTAGGCAGCCCCTAGGACTGGATTCCTGACAAGCATTTTGGGCGAATAAAAAGGGAGCTGACAGCTGATGACAGCCACAGTGTAGAAGATCAGAAAGATCTGCCTTCACTCGCCCTCATCAGGGTCCAGCTTGTTTCCTTCCTTTCTTTTTTTAAATTTCAAGTATTACCTATGTTCTTTTTTCTTATTCAATGCATTTCTTCACCCAAGATCATTTCAAATGACTAAATCTTGACTCCAGTTTCAGCACCGAGAGGCTCACCTTCATTTCCTTCTCTCTCCTTTCAGGGACAGAACTGCAGCTCTCCGGAAATTTACTCTCCTCCTGGGGGCTGCTAAAAGCCTTCATCTTCTGAGTACCTACACAGCATGCTGGAAGCAGCCCAGCCCAGGAGTGAGGCCTTCTGGATCATACCTCGTCTCGGTTTTGGGTTGGCTGCATGCCAGAGCCGCTCACCCCTTCTGGGCCTCAGTTTCCCTATCTGCAGAAAGAGGGGCTAGAGGACCTCTGAAGACAGTGTTTCTGAGTCATCCTGTGACGTTCTTGCTGACAACATCATGCTGCACTCCCAGCGACGCCTACCGACATTTTCCAGATGTGCTTGAGGTTTTTGACAATTCTGTGACGGAGTGACATTCGGTTGAGGTGAGAGAGAAAAGTAGCCAGGGACAAGGCCAGCTCTGCTCTGACAAGTACCCGCGGCGGCACACAGAGGCAAAGACGTTAATGATGGCGGTCAGTGTTCTAAGTGCATTACACAGACTAACTCACTTGGTCTTCTCCATCACTGTGAGTGAGGTGCACTGCGGTGACTGTCCCCAGTTCAGAGGGGGAAACTGAGGCACTGAGAGGTTATGGAGGAGTTACTAAATAGCCAGTAAGCGAGTGAGTCCCGAGTGCGCATTCGCAAGCCCTCTGCCATACTGCCCAGGGGGCTCATCCAGGCCCTGCTGCCTCCCCCAGTCATGCTCTGTTGCCTTGACCTGGGGAGCTCATCCTTAAGGAGGGACTAGAGGTGGTCGGTTAACTAAAATCCAGGGAAAACTCATGTTAGCCAATATGGCAGTGGTCGAATTCTCCCATCCAACCTCTGGGGCGTCTAGCTCGGGTTCCAGCTCTTAAATGCTAGGTACCGGGGCCCACCAGCCGGGCTGAGTACAGCTGCTATTAAAGCGAAGGGCTGCAGCTGGCCCCTCCCAGCCGGGTTGGTTGGGCTCATCGGGTGCCGGCTTCCCTGTCAGTGAGACTAGCCACTCTCACCAGCCTACCCTGCTCCTCCTGTCAACACTCCCGGGGAGGGTCCCTTTCCAAACACCTATCAGAGGATCTACGTTCCGGAGGCTCTGGCTGTGTTACTGGAGTCTTGCAGAAGCTAACAAGTGGTTTCCTTTTTTTTTTTTTTATTAAGATTTTATTTATTTGAGAGAGAGAATGAGAGAGAGAGAGCACATGAGAGGGGGGGAGGGTCAGAGGGAGAAGCAGACTCCCTGTCGAGCAGGGAGCCCGATGCGGGACTCGATCCCGGGACTCCAGGATCATGACCTGAGCTGAAGGCAGTCGCTTAACCAACTGAGCCACCCAGGTGCCCAACAAGTGGTTTCCTGAGGGCATGGGAGTCACTGAGTCAGCTCCTTCTCATTTGCCTCCTGTAATAAGGAGACCCTGATGCTGAGCACGTGGTCAGTGTCTGAGGAGCAGACGTCACGCATTAGCTCGGGTAAGACCCTTTCCCATCGCCTCGTCCAGGTAGAGCTACTGTGAGGGGGACTTACCTGTTTGTCTGGCAGACCCCATGATAGGCCTCAATGGCGTCCTCCTGGTCTACGTGCTTTTCGCTGTTAGGCCAACTTGTTCTGGCATTAATGTTCGGCTCCTAGAAGGTCCCAGATTAAAATTAAACTCTAGTCACATAAACAACTGTCATGAAGCAACTTTATATACAGAGGCATAAACGCAAGCTTTTTCGGCAGGCGCGGGGGGCGCCGGGGTGGCTCAGTCGGTTAAGCATCCCACTCTCGATTTCAGCTTAGGTCTTGTTCTCAGGGTCGTGAGTTCAAGTGTCATGTTGGGCTCCATGCTGGGCATGGGCACTACTTAAAAACAAAGAAAAAAAGCCAAGCTTTTGGGGAAAAAACAAAGGCCCAGGATGACCTCAAATAACAGCAGTTAAACCCAGGCGGGAATGTGACTTTCAAAGGCACAGAATGACAAGGCCTGGCTGCAAAGGCCCTGAGTGTGGAGTGGTGGTTGGGGCGGCCAAGGGGGGGGGATGACAGTGACAGTGTCTCTGGAGGTGACACACCCCAAACCCGAAGGACAGGGTGAAAATCTGTCTCAGTGTTGATCCTCCACACTCATGACTACTTACGTACCCCCCCATGTCATCCCTGGGCCATGCCCAGAGTGACCCAGGTAGCCTCTGTCCCCTCCCTCCCACTCCCCGGTCTGTCCCAGAAGGTGAAGATATTAGGAACAAATGCTAAGCCAGACTTGCCCCCCGCGCCCCCCAGCCCTGGGAGGGCTAAGAGGAAAGACTTTCTCTACCTCAGAATCATAGCAAACACCAAGGGGCAAAGCACAAGGTGAAAAACAAGGCCGAGAGGGCGGCCGAGAGGGCTGCCGAGGCCATGGCCCTTGCTTCTAAGTCTGTGCGTTGTTCTTTTTGAACACGTTTGTATTGAGTAACTTCAGCAGATTCCAGAAACGTCTAGCAAAGTCTGCCATGAAAGGTCATGCTGAAAGGGCAGCAAGTATCTTGCTTTGCCTTTAGGGGAGAGAACCTGGAGCAGGAGAGTCTGCTCTTTTAAGTTTAAGGTTCTCATGGGTAAAGATATGTAAGTAAAACCCCACATCTATTACCTAGTGTCACCCCCTCACAAGCCCGGCCGGGGGCTGCCACGTTGTTACCGTGCTCCTGCCGGCAAGTCGGCGCTGGTCAGCACTGACGATCTGGGTCCTGAGGATGAGCACCTCCTCCTTGCGAACCTCAAGCTCCTCGTTGGCCAGTTTGAGCTGGTTCAGCAGCAGGCTGTAGCTGTCTGGGGAGCTGTGGGTGGAGTTGTTCTGTGTGGCTTGCTCGGCCACAGCTTTCCTCAGCTCATTCAGGTCATTCTTCAGCTTCTTGTTCTCCGACTCTAGCTCTTGCCTCTGGAAGACAGCCCAAGCAACACACTCCATTTCCCCCTGGACCTCGGGTAGCCTTCCCATGTGGCCTTCTCCCTCCACCTTCCTTAATCAACCTGCCCGGACTCCTGTGAAGTGAAGAGCAACCTTCTCATTTTAACAGTCACACACACCACAAACGTTCAGACTGGCAAAAGGTCAGTAGTTAAAACTGGATTTGAATCCACAGCCCTAAGTCACTGGTGTGAAGCATCTCACACGAGGCCTCTATGATAGCGTTCCCTGAAGGGACTGATAGTGTTCATATTTCTAAGTGTATTTGGCCACGAAACTCATCCTCGTGGAAATGTCAGGTTAATTTTAAACAACATGCTTTCAACACTGGACTTCCTAGAACCTTAATACGTTAATGTACTTTGTGACTTTCCAAGAGAGCATCTGGACTGCAGGATTTCCTAAACTGATTTCTCTAGAGATCATTGCACTCTCCCCCCGCCCCATCCCCGCCCGATTCTAAGGAGCACCACATAGACTAAAGTTCTGGAGTATACCAGGAACACTCTTGTTGTTTTGGTCACATAGAAAGCCACCCACGGTCAATGCCAGCAGAAGAAAAGCTACCTGTGTACAGAGTCAAAAATACCACTGAAATTCAACTTCAGAATGTATTTTAACAAGCTTTCTGCATATAATATTTAACTTTGTGTTTGACAGTCAGACCATATCAAGTTTGATGATCATACGTATAATGCTTTTAGGGCCTTGCAATATATGGGATTCAAAATTTCCCAACCCCAACCCCCAAACAGTGGATAAGTGGGAACTGGTTGCAGGTTTATTACAGAAGCCACAGAACCACAGAACTAGGAGACCATATAAAGAAACCATCTCTTCATTTTCTGAATGAGGACACTGAGGACGGAGCAGAGAAGGCTCACAATGAATTTAGAGGCTCTGCCAGGACTAGTGCCCAAGATTCCCGACGCCTGGTTGAGGTGGTCCCACCTTCCAGCCCCGCCACATTTTGTCAGGCCTCCTTGAGCAATGCTCTGCAGGTGTGATGCCCCCTCCCCCGCCCCCCAGGATCCTTCCACCCCCTCTCACCCCCACAGGGGGCACGTCTAAGCCTGGAGCCCAGTACCCAAATGGTGTGCTTCTGCCCCTTCATGCACTAGAGAAGGACTGGGGCCATTCCTAAAATCCTGGCAAGGGGAATTCAGTTTCAGCAAAAATCACTACTCGTCAGGGGGGTCCTCCCCACAGTCGCCTCATCTCCCCCATGTACTTGTGGGCAGGTTTTTCAAATCCAGTTTGGTAAGGATCGGGTTAGAAAAGACAGCTGAGTAGCCAGGTGTGTAGACTCATCATCTGCTTAGATCTTTGCTCAAGCAAAGTCTACACTCTGGGAGGGCAGAGTACACCTCCTGCCCTCCACGCCCTCAGAAAGCAGGGGCCTGCTAGATACAGGTTGACAAAAAACCCCATCTTCATCACTTCCCTCAGGGTCTGGGTCTGTTAAGTGAGAAGCATCGCAGCCTCCCCAACACTGGTCTCCCGCAAACCCAGGGGTCCCCAGGGCCAGCCCCAGGGACAAGGTGCACAGGTTAAGCCAGGTCTCACCAGAGACAACGAAGGGAAAACCAGGTCTTGTAACCTCAGAACCGTGGCCTGCCAGAGCAGAGTGGTCATGGAGCTTCGAGAGTTTGGGACAAGTATTTATGGAGCCCTCTGTGAGCCCAGCCCTGTGCTGGCAGCCTACAGGAACAGAGTGGAGCATCTTCCTCAGGAGGCAGCTGAATGCAGGAGGAGCTTCTGAGCTGATCTTAGGATGGGTGTCCTGGAAGCAGCGTTTTGCCCTGGACTATAGTAGTGGTTCTCAGGGTTGAGTGGGTAACGGAAACCTCGAGAGGGCGTGTGAAAACAGATGGACACGGCCAGTCTGGGCTGAGAATTTGTGTTTCGAGCACGTCCGCAGTGATGGCTGTCCTTGACTGCTCCTGGAGACCCACTGGGCTAGACCATCTTACCGGTCCTAATGCACCCTAACAAGCTCACGTGCTAGGGAACGGGAGCTGAAGAACGCATGCAGAAGGCCTGTACCACAGGCATCTCTCACACCCACCCCCCTCCCACGGGGCTTCGGAGCTTTTAAATATCACATGAGAAAAATAAATCTAGTCAATATATCAGAAAGGAAAGCCCTCACAAAGCCCCCACTTCTGTGGCTCTCATCCACGAAGCCATGGGCACGATTCTGGACTGTTCTCCTGGGGCAATGAAGCTGTTACCAGAGTTATCTGTGGTCCCATGAGTGGAGCCAGACTGACCCTGGAGATGGATAAATTCCCAATTCTCAAGTCTCTGGAAATGGGAGCGAGCGGGGCAGTGGGAATGCTCCAGTGCCCCTTTTCTGTAGATGCCCTCCCGGCCCCAGGACCTAGTCCCCGCCCCCACCCCCCCCCCCCCCCATAGGCCTGCTTGCCCTGGGACCTGGAGCCTTCACCCTGCGACCTTGCCAGTACTCGCTGGGCCAGCCCTGGGTGCGCGGGGACATCCATCCCTTCATGCAGGTCTAGATCATTTTTCAAAGTGAATTCATCCCACTGGTCACATATTACTTTAACTGGAACTATATCAAGTAGGTAAAGACATATGTGACCTAACAACAAATACATATTTGGTTCTGACCCTGGTTCCTGGCACAGAGCTTCCAAAACTCTCGTAACTCCTAGTGATAGAGGCGAGAGGAACATCTTTCATTAAATTTGGCCTCAGTGCCTGGTTCCTGACTCAGGAGTGCTAAAACCCTTGGCATTTCCTGATAGGGGTGAGACAGGTGTCTGTTGTAAGTCATAGCAAGCCTCTTTTGGCCCCACCGAGTTCATGCTGAGGATGTGGGCCAGCTACCAGGGGAACCAACCCTGAGATTAGAGCGCTGGAGCTTACAGCCCCATCCACCAATGCCCCAAAAGGGAAAGAGCAGGGCTGGAGATTGAGCCAAACCATCAATGGCCAACGATTTTATCATCGTTGCCTGTGGAATGGAACCTTCATAGAACCCTAAGCGAGGGCTTCAGAGGGCTTCAGGTTGGTGAGCACAGGGAGGTAGGGGTAGGGAGCATGCATCTGGAGAGGACATGCAAGCTCCATGCCCCTTCCCAGACACCGCAAATCTCTTCCGTTTGGCTGTTGCTGAGTTGTGTCCTTTATAATAAACCAGTAATAGTAAATGAAATGCTCTCCTGAGTTCTGTAGGCTGTCCTGACATATGATCAAACTTGGGGAGGGGGTTGTGGGAACCCTCGACTTGTAGACACATTGGACAGGAGAGTGGGTCACCTGGGGACCCACCAATGTGATTGGCATCTGAAGCGGGGACCATCTTGTGGAACCGAGCCCCTCACCAGTGGGGTCTGCGCTAACTCTAAGGAGTTAGTGCCAAAGTTGAACTAAATCACCTTGTTGGTGTTTCCTATGAGTATAGATTATAGCTCCTTGTACTAAGTACACATTTTCCTGCATTTCAGAGATGAAGAAACTCAAGGGGATCTTACCTTCAGACTGTTGTAGGCTAGGTCTGCATCCTGGTCCGAGTCTAGGTCATTCTTTGCTTGTTCCACCTGCACAGATGAGGAGGTAGCAGGTGAACCCAGACTACATGCAGCTGCTCCACACGAGTATTTCCACCCACGGTCCCCATGCTTGTTTGCACAGGTGCTCGCACCACCCGCCACCCCCATATGTTCACTTCCCTCCCACCTCCAAAATGCAGCTCACAATTCCAGGCCACCAGGAAGCTCTCCACGAATGACCCTTCCCGCCGGCCCTCACCCCCTCCATGACTTTATTCACGTGATCCTTAGGCATACAGATATGTATACACTATGTTATGGGTTGAATTATGTCGCCGTAAAAGAGATGTTGAAGTAAGTCCTAACTCCTGGTACCTCTGAACGTAACCTAATTTAAAATGGGGTCTTTGCAGATAAAATCAAATCAAGATGAGGTCATTAGGATGGGCCCTAAAGGTGCCCTTACAAAAAGGGAGGTCTCGCACGCACATGCACACACACACCCCACGCCCACGCAGGGAGGAATGCCACGTGAAGATGGGGGCAGAGACTGGAGTCATATGGCGCCAAGTCAGGGAACTGGAGCTAAGGAATACCAGGGGTTTCCAGCAACACCAGATGCTCAGAGAGAGGGGCATAGAACAGATTCTCCTCCAAAGCCTTTAAGAGAGCACGGCTCTGTTGAAACCTTCATTTTTGACTTCCGGCCTCCAGAACTATGAGAGAAGAAATTTCTGTTGTTTTGAGCCATCCAGTTTGTGGGACTTTGTTCCAGCAGTTGAGGAAACCAGCACCATAACACTTATATACTTATTAAGAAGGTTAATCTATAATTATGTTATTAATAAGATTAAGGAGTTACTTTTAAGTGTTTTGGGATGTGTGTGCACGTGTGTGTTCTGTTTTTCCAACTGCTTCCTCCATGTCCCTCTCCAGGAGGGAGTCTGGCAGCTGACCCCCTACAATGCTCAATAAATGCTGTCTGACATTAAGCTCTGAAGGATGTAGACAGCAACTGTAATGCTAGCCCATTAGGACTCAATGAACCAATGACTCCTATGATTATTTGGCAGCTCCTGGACTTGAACTGTCACTGAGAAGGGGCAGGAACACCTTCATAAGTGGGGTGCTCGGGGTGATTTCAAGCGGTGGGTGACAGGTCCTTGAATAAGATAGGTTTTGGAGCTAAAACCTGACAGTGCTTCATTAGATTTTCTACGTGTTAGCAGCCTTAGGTCCAAGGTAAGACCACCACCTGCCATGCATGGATTAGGTGATCCCAGGCAGAGAATGCTGAGCACCTCTTGCAGACTCTCCAAGATTCAGGGCTGCCGCACTGACCACATGGTTTCCTGCCCCCGCAACCTGGGAAAGCTGCTGTCCAGGGTACCAGTCTCCGCCTTGCCTCCTGCCTCAGCAGCGGTCCAGGTCTGCTCTTCACCTGCTGCCCTGGTGACAGGCCCGCGCTTGCATTCCGTGAAGTGTGGATGTGCCATGTGGCCACGGATCGCTGCGGAGTGCATTTGTTTCTGGGAACATGGAGATCACCTACAGTCTGGGGGGCTGTATTAAGGTGGATTGGCAGTTATGTTTCTAAATGGGCAGCCTGTTGGAATCACCCTGGTGGCAAAGGTGACTGGGCCAGGCCTGGGAAAAGGGAGCTGGATGGATGGGAAGTCCGATACAGGGACAGACCGGCTCCCATGCTGATGGCACGTGCTACAGACGTCTCTGTCCCTCCTCCACAGCGTGGTCTCTCTTAATAGCTGACACCCCAGGGCACGTCTCTCCAGAGGGAAGACGCAGGTGGTTCAGGATCCCTCTCACAACCAAGGGCAGATCCAAGAACATGATCTCTGGAAGTTCAGGTTCAGGGTGCTGTAGGGGGATTACATAACTTCCATCCCCTGCCCCATTCCTGCTTTTCTTACTAAACTGTCAAAAACAAGATCCTTCTCCTTAAAGGGAGATCCTCAATACACATTCAGGGCTGGGGGGCAAGCCTATGTTCTAACACTTGTTCAGTGATTGCTTTTAAAGAAAGGGATTTTTTTTTTTTAATTTGGTATCAAAGAAAAATCCTCAAGCCAAGATTTCAAAATTATTTGGCATTTCTGCGGTAGGGAACCCAGAGGGTGAACGTCTGGGGATAGCTGAGTGGGCCGGGGACTTTGATGTCAGGCACCGTCTGGTGTCGTCGATGTGGCTTTTCATACATTTGACTTGTGCTGCCTGTCAGGGCAGCTTCTCTTCTAATGGACCGAGTCATTTGTAAACCTAATCCGTTCACTCTCCATTCGGAAGCTAAGCCACCTTAGAGATTGAAGTCCATCAACAAGATTCACCTCCCCACTTAGTGCTCAGAAGAATACCCAAGAATATGCTAGCAATACAGATCAATGTCTGTGTCACATCTGAAGGGAAAGGGAAGCCAGGTGCTACCAAAGGGAGACCGTGTGCAGAGGCCGGAGTGGGGGCAAGGCTGAGATGCAGGAAGGGGGCTGAACCCCACAACGGGCAAACCAGGCCTAAGAACAGAGCACAGACCTTTGACAAATCCACTAGGAGGTCAGCTAACGATGTGACCCATGTCAGAATCAGCCTTCTACCCCATTAGAAGTGGTCCTTCTACCTCCCAAGAAACAACACGTGGTTCCTCCCTTCGTCTCACTGCTAACTTCCATGGGCTCTGTCCACTCCTATAGCACACCAATACATATAACCTTGCATGTATTCGAGCACTACCGATGTTATTCTTTATTTTTCACCCATGTTATGCCTGGTCCTCCCAACCTAGATCACAAATTCCTCAATGGCTAGGGAGTTTTCTTACATTTTTATCTCCTCTCATTTCATTAACATTTTGAATACCTACGATGAGCAGAGTGCTGAGCATTGCGCAGGTGCCGAGCAGGTCCCTGACAGAGAGACTGAGATCTGGGGACACTGAGGTTTTCAAGCAATATCCTTTCAAGACTGAAGATACAGATGATAATCTGGGCTGAGGCCAGGGAGCAATCATAGAATAGAAGGGTGAGCAACTGCAAACCCTACCTGACTGGGGCTAAACTCAAGTCCATGCCAGACTCCACATAAGGGACAATCATTTTTCTCTGCTAAAATTTGACTGCGGCTTGTATTTATACTTGAATCACACATCCCAGCCCTCTTGGCAAATAGAGGACAATACTACAGGCCCCCACCCCTGCTTTGCCTCTGGAAATCCCTTGCCCTGGGGGTACTTGGGATAGCCTCCTCCTGTCCTTCTGGGGTGGTGTGGGGGCACCGGCAGGCAGAGAAGACTCAACATGACACCAACAGGAGGAGAAGCTCTTTCCTGACACCCAACACCCTCAGGACCCCAGTGGTCACAGCCTGCCACATGAGCCATGGGAGGAGGGTGCTGGGTTGTTTGATGCCAGCACCCGGGGGCCGCTCTGTAGGCTTGCAGCGCCAGCACGCACCTGCACCTTCCTGCCGTCCTGCTGCTCTCTCTTCTCCAGCTGCACTTGCAGCTTCTTCCGCTCCTGCTCAAGCTCCCGCACTCTCTTCTGAAGCTTCAGGAAGACCGTCATGTCCATGGCCGCCTTTTCCAGGCCAATGTCCTTCAGGGGAACACAGGGAGCCGGGAAGGAGGTTTCAATAGCTTCAGCGCCGTAGGGGACATACCGCCTGCCTCTCAGCTGCCTGTCTTCTCTCTCCACCCAGACACCAATCCACGCCCCAGAGGCAAAGCCAGTGCCAACCAACCATCAGTTCTCATAGTAAAGTTGGCACCCCAGGCTCATTTTCTGTCTAGATAACATTTGAGTCTTGGCCATTTATATTTCTGTGAGAGCCACTTAAGATAACCACTCATACATTCCAAGAATAGATAAAGACACAGCCATTTTATTTGGAAGTTAAAAGAGCTCACTTACGGAAATGGTCTCATACCAGAGAAATGGGAAAGTGCAGGCTTTAACGCTTCCTGACGAAGAATCAATGTGGTTACCGATCTCTGCAAATGGGTTATTGAACACCACTTGATGGTGCCTTGAAACAGAACCAACACTTCCTGCCATGGGACCCGTTTCTTTCCACAGATGGTAGAGCATCAGTTTCCCAGATTTTTCCCCTTCGGATTCAGGCCTGGCTTTGTCCCCTGGGGTTCTGTTGTGTGTAGGTGTGCGTGTGAGAATGTGGGTGTCTGCATGAGCGTAGCCATGTGGACTTTAAAGTGCACGTGTATACGTGTGTGACTATATAACTTGGTTCAACACACATTTCAGGAGTGCAGTGTGCTCTGCCCTGGCTCACCCTAAAAACTGGCCTCAGTTTCCCTGAAGAATGAAGCCCCCAATGGAAGTGCTTATGTCTGCAGAAAAGGCCACATGTACACCTGGGAGGCCCGTCTGGAGCTCAAGAGGCTGAAGCCTCCGGGACCCAGGCTTAGGAGATGCAATGGTAAAACCAGGGGCCTTAAGCAAGAGTGTGTTAAGCCCCTGCCAGGCGCTCACAACCAGCAGCAGACCACACTGAACTGTACAACAGACCGCTTTCTTGTCCCAGGGGCTCCTTCCCTACCTTCTGTCACTCGCGCTCATCATATGCATCACACATACCCGCAGTTATATTCCAAACTTCCCCCATCACCTGATGGTTGCCTGACTCTGCACCCGACAAGCCCCGCGAGGGCAGGGGCTGTCTCTGGCTCGGTGACCACTCCTCCTCCAGGGCTCACCCACGGTGCCTGGCACAAAGATGTACTCAGAACACATTCGTGTTTGTGACCATCTCTCCTCGAGGTCTTTCATGTGCTCTGTAAGGTCTTATCTGCTTGTGATTTTCTTCTTTTCAAATGCTGGAGGAAAAACTGTGACTATGGACCTTTGACAAAACCACACACGGGTTACCAAGTCCACTGAGTGGTACTGTATTTAGAGACAAAGATGTAGTCACTCAGCAAACATGTGTGGTTCCAAATATTCCAAATAATTCTTCTCCGAGTTTGATCCAGCTTCTTGGTCAGGGGAAAAAAGAATTCTTGCATATGTATGGATATTCTGTATGTGCTGTGATACTAAATGGGGATGATAATCTCTATTTTAATGACTATACCGTTCCTCCTTTTTTTTTTTTAATTAGAGAGGCGGGGGGGCGGGGGAGAACCTCAAGCAGACTCCATGCCCAGCATGGAGCCGGACACGGGGCTCAATCTCACGACCCTGAGATCATGACCTGAGCTGAAATCAAGAGTCGGAGGCTTAACTGACTGAGCCACCCAGGCGCCCCAGAGCTGTTCCTTCTCAAGCCCGTCATTTTACCTCTCTGCCATAGGTTCTCAGTTTTATAAGAGTGCCAACCAGGGATTTACCTTCTTCCTTTCTCCCTGGATAGTAGGTAAGGTGAACAGTAATGTATCACTTTGCACAGTAAATATTAGCTCCAGGGTGCTATCTGTAAGTGCACTGCAGTCCAAGTGATCCGTCTGTCAGGAAGAAGCCCCACCAACCAGAAGAGGAAGTCTCTCTCCAGCTGGGAAACCTCAAAGAGCTCCACTCCCCCTGGACCACGGACAGCAGCCTCGAGCCTGCCTTACTCACCTCCACCTGTTGAAGGGCATCCTCTGCGTCTCCGACCTCAGATGTGGAGATGGAGGGGTAATTGGAGTCAGATTCTAAGCTACTTTGGTTTGATGGGTTCCGCCTGTGGCCTGGGGTTTGCTGTTGAAGGAGAAAACTGTGAGTACTCATAATGAACTACTGTTAACAAGAACTGTTCCTTTTCAAAGGCCAGTAGATCCTAGAATTGGTCTTTTGCCTCATTTGTCAACAAGAACAGGTGTCACTGTTGCTGGGAACAATGGCTAACGGAGCTACTCCCACAGGAACTTCATTGACAGTTCTTACCGTCATCCATGTAGCTAACCAAATGCCCATGAGAAGGAACCCGTGGTAGGACCAAACTCCCTGATGAGTCTCGTCCTGAGATCCAAATCCCTAACACTTAGGCCAATTTCTCTGAAAGTCCTGGGGAAGCCACCCGTATTCTCCTGGTCTTGCCCTGAAAGTACAAACACACCATCCTGTCATTGGCCCCCTGGCAAACTGCCGCTAATGGCCTCATACTGCACTTGTGCTCCCCCAATGTTATGAAAATAGTAAGCATATTAGAAACAGAGGTTACCATTTATACTGTTCATTTAAAAATACTTTTTTTTCCCCTTGCATGAGATTTGGCTTTGAGAGTAAAAACTGATCTTGGTCAGAAAATTTTGTATTTATATATGTTCCTATTTAGCTTCTCTTCCTGGTTTCTATGCAATTAACTTATCAATCTCGTTTGAGGATGCATTTCTGGAGGCAATGTTTATGTGGGGTAAAAAAGAATGACAAATCCTGAAATAGGACATTTCTCTATTGCGTTTCAATCGAAGATTGGGAGAAACGATCAGCCCCTGGGCATCTCTCTGCAGTACCTGCCAGGGACGCAGAGATCAGAACTCCCCGCACACCGTCACTGTTTCAACTCAGGAATTTTCCCAGAACAGGGAACAAGACAGACAGCATACACCTGGGTGGGATTTTTCCTTAGGCTCCTGAGATCTTTGTGAGACCCCAAAAGCTGGAAAAGGAGCCATCCCTGGGAAGGACCGCCAGGCCCCGTTACTTCTGTGAGAACCTTCGGCAGGTGCAGCATAGCGGGCGGCAGCGCGGGGCCCCGAGCTGTGCAGGAGTGGTGGCGGAAAGCCAGATGTGGGGCCGGCGTGGGGACAGGGGCAGGACTGCCCTCCTTGCCTTGATGATGGTCAGCTCATCCCGAAGGTTGTCGTATCTCTGCTCCAGCCGCGAATATTCCTTCACGAGGTTCTGGTAGCGGGAGCGCTCTTCCTCCAGCTCTTTCTTCATCTCAAGATTTTCCTTGATGGAGTTTTGGGCAAATTCATCTGGAAAGCAAGCAGACTAAGCTGCAGTTTTGCTTTCTGAATGGATTCCCCTCACATGTATTGATTGCCTCATGTTTTCTGATTAATCTTTTATCTTTTTAAAGATTTTATTTTATTTGACAGAAAGAGACACAGCGAGAGAGGGAACACAAGCAGGTAGAGTGGGAGAGGGAGAAGCAGGCTTCCTGCAGAGCAGGGAGCCCGACATGGGGCTTGATCCCAGAACCCTGGGATCATGACCTGAGCCCAGGGCAGATGCCCAATGACTGAGCCACCCAGGCGCCCCTGATTAATCTCTTCTTAAAAGGTTGTCCATGACGAGCTCCTTCCACGGATCCCGGATGCGTTTATCCAGCAACCTCACCCACTGCAGAGCGAAGGGCAGCTGGTTATGGTGGAGTCAGTCTTCAGAGAAGGGGGAGAGGCCACCCTTTTGGGAAAGCGCGGGAGAAGCAGACAGCCTACGGGACATTCCCTCACTTAATGCACCAACTTCTCTCCCGTGACGACTGTCACGGCAGCTGCTAGCAACGTCCCTGGAAGAACCCAGGCTTTGTTCCCCACTTTTGTCCCCATTCCTGATCTTCCGTGTTCTTGAAGTGTAGGGAGATTGAAGGATGGAAGGCAAACAGATCACATGGATGGGCTTTCCCCCACAACCAAAACTTATTATTTATACCAGTAGAAAGAAATCATTTTTAAAGGGAAATTAAAAAGTCTAAGAAATTGAAATTGAATCTCGTTGAAAATGAGATTTCATGCTGGGCAGGACTGTGCCCTCGGGTGGTTCAGGTAGGGGAGAGACCTAAGGATGGGAGAAGGTGAGTGACTTGCTTAATGGATCCACTGAGCCAGGCAAGGACTGGGGTCTGTGGACACCCACTGCTTCTCCTTGGCCAGACAGCACATGGCGGTTGATGGTGGTGCAAGACTGGCTGGGATCTGGCCCGATTTGTCCTCCAGCAAACATTAACAGAAGAAATCACAACATGTATTATGGATGCTAAAGTTTAAAATCAGCAGGAATGACAGCTCCTAGGTGCTCATTACGTGTCAAGCACCATGCTAAGTGCTTCATACTTCTGAGGCCTGTACTTTTATGTCCATTTTGCAGATGAAGAAACTGAGGACTATAATCGTTCTTTGAGTGCTGGTTCCCTGGGCTCCAAATCCCACGCACTACTTTGTCCATCACGTGCATGTCTCACTGCATTCAACTCTTAAAACCAAGAGTCACAGCAGCGTCATAAAGACCGCCCTTCTTCTATGTGTATTAAGGCCCTTTCTCCAGTGCACCATCTTGACCGTGTTCTTGCTAGGAGTCTTTGGGGGAAAATCAGTGTGGAAAAGAAATTGAACTCCAAAATGAAAAATCAAGAACTTTGCACTTACCTTTCGCTTGGCACAGGATTTGGTTGTTAAGCTGTTCTTTCTCATCTTTTAAGAGGGCATTTTCTTGCTCCAGGACTGCAACTTGCTGAAAGAGAGAGCAACAGGAGAAAATGTTTGCCCTGTGCAACTCCTTTGCAGGGCAAAGGAAAGGCTCCTTTTGTAGGGTTTGAGGTTCAGCTGGTTATGTTTAAATGCTCTTAAGAAAATCAAGTTCGTCAATAAAAATGGCCAATAGACACATGAAAAAATGCTCCATATCACTTGTCATCAGGGAAATACAAATCAAAATCACGATGAAAAACCACCTTACACCAGTCAGAATGGTTAAAATTAACAAGGCAGGAAACAACAACTGTTGGTGGGGATGCGGAGTAAGGGGAACCCTCCTACACTGTTGGTGGGAATGCAAGCTGGTGCAACCACTCTGGAAAACAGTATGGAGGTTCCTCAAACAGTTGAAAATAGAGCTACCCTACGACCCAGCAATTGCACTACTGGGGATTTACCCCAAAGATACAGATGTAGTGAAATGAAGGGACACCTGCACCCCAATGTTCATAGCAGCAGTGTCCACAATAGCCAAACTGTGGAAGGAGCCGAGATGCCCTTCAACAGGTGAATGGATAAAGATGTGGTTCATATATACACGGGAATATTACTCAGCCATCAGAAAGAATGAATACCTACCATTTACATAGACATAGATGGAACTGGAGGGTATTATGCTAAATGAAATAAGTCAATCAGAGAAACACAATTATCATAAGGTTTCACTCGTATGTGGAATATAGGAATAGTGCAGAGGATCATAGGGGAAGAGAGGGGAAACTGAATGGGAAGAAATCAGGGAGGGAGACAAATCATGAGAGACTCTTGACTGGGAAACTGAGGGTTGGGGAAGGGGAGAGGGGTGGGGGCATGGGGTAACTGGGTGATGGGAATTAAGGAGGGCACGTGATGTGATGAGCACTGGGTGTTATACGCAACGGATGAATCAATGAATACTACATCTGAAAGTAATGATGTACTATATGTTGCCTAACGGAATTTAAATAAAAAAGGAAAAAAGAAAATCAAGTCAGCCAAAACTGCTTTCGTTTCAAGGGGAAAAATTGTTACACTGAAAGAAAAATCCCATTAAAACAAGACAGATGAGCTCACCACTCTTTATGGTCTTCCAGGGCCCACAAAAACCTCATGAAAAGTCAGCATGACACTCACATGCCATGCGCAGGAACTGATAACAATGACAGGCTTTCACCTCTTGTGTTTGGCTGCTTGTCTCGGTAAATTTTGAGCTCTCGAACCTGAGTGTCAGGAAAGCCCAGAGCTCACAATGAAGAATTCTCTCTGGTCTTCAACCCACTTGCCCTTGCCTGTCTCCCTGGACCAGCACAGCTCGGGTGCTGCAGAAGGAAAGGGAGCTCTAGTGTTTAGCTTCTGACGAGACCCCCAAACGAAGCATGAAGTGAATAGTACTGGAAATGGCACAAAAAGAAAACAGTGATTAAAGAAAAATTCTGGTCTGCTCAGAGAAAGAAGAATTAAAACCACATGTGGCAAGCTTTTTCAAAACTGAAAATCTTTGGTTATTCAAGATTGGGGCAAATATTTGTATAGATTTAAACATATAAGAATTCAGACATGTTCTAAGAGAATGAGAAGTTATTAGCTGTTATCAAGGAGGATGAGAGAGAGCTCTATTTCTCCTGTAACATGAGAGCTCGCGTGCAATGGAACCACCTCTGCATTCTCTCTCTGGACCCCCTGGAGACTCCTTTTGTAGAAGGCCACCGAGCCGTTTTCCCTACCAGTGCTGCATCCCTGCCTTCATGACAGAGGTAAGGAAGCGAGCACTGCAGACACTGGACGGGAAAAGGAGGAACACGTGCCCAAGGGCCCTTAATTCAGGCATCCGGACTTGAGTCCCACTTCCCCGGAGGTTCTCTGAACGACTGCCAAGGCAGCACGGAAAGAACCCCTGCGATCACGCCACTATCATAGCACAGCAAACAGCTCTAGCTCTAGAAACCGCAGGTGCCCCTCGGTGACATGGACCCGGACCTCACGGGGCTGCTCTCAGGATTCAGTGAGGTGATGTATACGGGGTAAGAGCGGCAGGCACAGCATGGAGTGCTGACGAATATTTGTAGACGGTTCTACAACAGTACCTTCACTAGGCACTAAGTGGAAACAGAGACTTTAAAATCATTCCACCACTTAGGGCGCCTGGGTGGCTCAGTCGGTTGGGCGACTGCCTTCGGCTTGGGTCATGATCCCAGTGTCCTGGGATCGAGTCCCACATCGGGCTCCCTGCTCAGCGGGGAGTCTGTTTCTCCCTCTGACCCTCTCCCCTCTCATGCTGTTTCTCTCTCTCGCTCTCAAGTAAATAAATAAATAAAATCTTTAAAAAAAATCAATCATTCCACCACTTAGCAAAAATTTGAAGGAAAAATTAATATCTATTCTGCACCGGTTATTTCATACAACAGTAGAGGAGGGAACATTTTTCAGTTTTTTTTTTTTTTAAGGATTTTTTAATTTATTATTTTGAGAGAGAGCATGTGAGCAAGAGCACGAGCAGGAGCAAGAGTCAGAGGCAGAGGGAGAAGCAGACTCCCCGGGGAGCAGGGAGCCCCTTGCGGGACTCGATCCCAGGACTCCGGGATCATGACCCGAGCTAAAGGCAGATGCCCAAAGACTGAGCCACCCAGGTGCCCCTTTTCAGTTCGTTCTGTGAGGCTAGTAACATCTCGATACCAGAACCAGACAAAGGTATCACAGGAAAGCCACAGACCATTATCTCTTATGAGTACAGATGCAAAAAACCCTTAACAAAATGCTACCAAATGTTCATGATAAAAACACTCAACAAGCTAGGAATAGACAGGGCCTTCTTCAGCCTGATAAAGGGCATCCATAAAAACCCACAACATCAGACTTTATGGTGAAATACAGAATGCCTTTTGCATCCATGGTCAGGACAAACACAAGGATATCTGCTCTCACCCAAACTATTCAACGTTGCACTGGAGATTCTAGACAGGGCAACTGCAGAAGAAAACAATTCAATGAGGAAAGAATAGTCTTTTCAACAAATGGCTGGGACAACTGGATTTCCACATACAAAATAAAATTGGACTCCTACCTCATACTACGAAAATAAGCTGAAAAGGTATCAAAGACCTAAATGTAAGACTTAGAAGAAAATCTCTGTGACCTTGGATTAGTCAATGGTTTCTTAATACAACACCAAAAGCACAAGCAACCAAAGAAAAAACATTTAAATTGGACTTCATCTAAATTAAGAACTTTTTGGCTTCAAAGGATACTATCAAAGGCAAAGGACAACTCACAGTGTTAGAGTAAATATTTGCAAATTATTTATCTGATATGGGACTTGGACCCTGAATATAGAGTATTTACAACTCAACAGAGAAAAAGAAATCCAGTCAAAAAAGGGGAAAAAAAACTGAACAGATACTTCTTCATATGGCCAATAAGCACAGGACAAAATGTTCAACATCACTAGGGGAAAGCAAACCAAGACCTCACATATACTATGATGGTTATGATACAAAAAAATAATTACAAATGTTGGAGAGGACGTGGAGAAACCAGAATTCTCATATCCTGTTGATGGAACATAAACCAGTGCAGCATCTTTGGAAGTTCCTCGTAAGTTGCATTTTAACCCTGGTAAGACCAACAATTCCATTCCTAGGTTTCCAAGAGAAAAGAAAACCTATGTCTACATAAGAACTTGTATACAGATGGTTGCAGGAGTATTCAAAAGGGCCAAAAAGTGGAAACAATCCAAAAGTCCATCAATGAACTGATGAACAAAATACAGCATATCCATATGATGAAATACTATTTAGCAATAAAAAGCAATAAAGTACTGATCCAGGCTACAATATGGATAAATCTTGAAAACATGATGCTAAGTGAAAAAGGTCAGTCAGAAAGTCACGTATGGTATGATTCCATTTATATGAAATGTACAGAATAGGCAGATCTATAGAGACAGGAAGTAGATTAGTGGTTGCCTAAGGATGGGATGGGGAATGGGGTGTGACTGTTAATGGATAGTTTTTTTTGGAGGGGTGATAAAAATATTCTAAAATTAGACTCTGCGATAGTTGTAAAACTACTTTAAAAAAACCAATTGTACACTTTAAATGGGTAAACTATGGTATGTGAATTATATTCAATAAAGCTGCTAAAAAAATCATTCCACAAATAAACCAATTCCCTGAGCACAGTGCCCTGTGCTCAATGTGATGAGAGATAAAAAGAGGAGTATGAGACAGGCTCTAAGTGAATGAACTTCTCCACAGATAGCTCCAAGACTGGTGAGTGACGCAGTGAATGACTGCATTCCCTGGTTCAAGTCCTCACTTCTGGCCATGTTTGGTACATGTCATGATCTGATGGCGGTGGTTGGGTGGGGGGGGGGCGGGGGAGGACTCCTCCCAGCCTGTGTAGAAAGAGCCTCAAAGAGGATATCCTTGGTACACCACCATGTTCACCTGAGACTGAGGGTGAGCTGAGACTAGAGGGTGACCTCCGGGGACCACTGCCTAGGAGATAGGTCCCTGATGGACCCACCGGCACTACCAACAAATACCTTTCAGACTCTGTCAGAGCCCTTTGGTAGAAAAAGCAAGAACAGAGGCCCAAGGGATGCTGGCTAAAGGACAGAAACCTTCCTGACTTCTGAATTTCAACTATTTATGAGTAAATGCTACCCTCCCTTCCCCCCTAGCTTTAAAGTTCAGCTTAAGGCGCTGGGGGGTGACGTAAGAGGACAGCCGCCCCTCCCCCGCAAAGCTCAGCATCATGTCGGAAGGGTCAGGAGAGAATTTCAACAAGGCTGGAGTCCAGGAATGAGGTCACCTGTCCTCCCCCACTCTGTAGGGGCTCAGAAGGCAGTGAGTGACTCTCACAGGTGCGCCCGCTACTCTGGTGGACTGACGGATGGGCAGATGGCTTGCTCTCTATGGTTGCACAGGGAGAACCGCTGATACACAGTATCTCCGGAGGCTTACAAAAAGCTCCAAGTACTTAATTCGTCAACAGTCTCTTTACACAATCCAATGTCTTCCAATTTCAGAGTTTTCAACGTCCTTCAAAATGTGGCTCAAAACTATATTCCAGGAAACCATCCCTTCTCTGCTACACGGTATTGCTGCTTTTTCATTCTTTCAGTTCAGATGGACTAGGTTTCTATCACAAGTCCTCCTGCGGATGTAGTGCTGAGAGTTCCAGGAATGAGGCTCTGACCAGCGTGGGTCATCCTGACACCGCCAGGCAGAGTCTAAGCCCTTTCATGGAGAGCCAGGTGAACGGGCGTGTTCTGCCTCCCCACAGGATTTCAAACAAGAAAAGGCTGGTAAAAAGATTTATGCACCTAACTAATCGCCACACACTGTTCTTCATCCACAAGTTACTGCCCATCATGATGAACACAACTGATGTGTGTCCGCAGAGACTGCAACCTGCTTTGGTGGGGAGGGCTAGGGACAGAAGTAGCAGCCCCGAGCGATGCCCTTCATCACGGGCTGCCACTCACCCATGAGATACTTCCTGACATGATTCCCCGTGCCAGGAGCTGGAGAGGCAAAGTAAGCGACTATCCGGGCAGCCGCTTTCTGAGCATGCTCCCCCTCAACAGGAGCAAGGGACAGGTGGGCAGCAGATTTCTGTCCAGCAGGGTTTCTAAGCCTCAGCACTACGGACACGTTGGGCTAGGTAATTCTTTGTTGTTGGCAGGGGTGCTGTCCTCTCAGACCTTCGGCGGCATCTGGGCCACCACCCACTGGATTCCAGTAACTCTGCGGCGCCCCCTGTCCCCTACCCAGCTGTGACCGCTGAAATGTCTCCGGACATGGCCAAAGGTTCCTTGTGGGCAACACGGCCTCTTGCCGAGAACCACTCTATGAGGGGAATTAGTATGAACAGAGGCACCAAGGAACAGAGGGAGGCCCCAGGAGGTTTCCCAGGAGAAGTGGGTTGTCTCAGACCCGTGGGATTTGCAGGCAGCCGAGGGAGCTCTAGGTGGAAAGAGGATGTGGTGCAGATGGATGGTAGCCATGGTTGGGGAACGGAACAGCGCTGCTGTGGTAATGCGTGGCTCAGACAGAGGGGGCTGAGAAAGGACGAGGCTGGGTGGGAAGAAGTGAGAATCGGAGAACGGCTTCACTCCCTTTGTCTTCAGGATAAACTCAACTCTTCCACACACCTCCCTAAAATAGGCTAAGCAAGGCCCAGCTTCTCCCGACTCTTTGCTTCTGCCTCGGTGTGTCCCTCTTCCCCCCGCCGAGCTCTCTTCCCTAGCCCTCCTGGGAGGGGAGGGGGGAATTTCTCCTCCTTGTCTAGCTCTGGACCATGATTCATTTTTCCAGGAAGGCCTCCTATCCTGCAGGTGTGGGGCGAGCCCCCGAGCTCCATGCTCAGCTTATAGGGCCTGCTTGTCCCTCCAGAGACACAGTCAGACTGCTCTGCGTCCTCACCCACCTACTCAGCCTGGGCCCACGGACCACTGCCAGGCTGTCACGTCATCACGGGACACGTCATGCCCAAGGTGACCGAGCCCGCGAGGAGCCCTGCACAACCAGTTAAGGGGCCTGTGCTTTCCTCCATTGAAAAAAAGGGTTCCTTTTTTTTTTTTCCCCAAATGAATGGGTTTATGGTCGATTAAAACATCTAGAACACAGGAGTTGCTTAATCAAATGATTCAAGAGAAACACATAATGTGGGGGAAAAAATACTCTTCAAGTGCATCTAATTTCCTATTATTGAAAACAGTTCACCCAATGAGCATGTTTAAGTTAGCTTAGCAAATCATTGAAATAGCTTTCCCGTTCCTCAAAGCACATGCTGAAAATAGCTGACAAAAGCAAGCACGAGGTGTGTGGCTCTACAAAAGAAAGCCTTGATGGGGCCTCACATGAAGCTCAACTTGGTGCCACGTCTGGAGGGCAGGACTCCGGTCACCCTCAGCCAAGAACAAGGTACAGGGCTGTCACCTGAGTTACCTGGCTGTGAGTCACTGTGTCAGGTCACCAGCCTGCTTCCCCAGACCCACTCTCTGAAGATACAGATGGCTCCCTGCGAAGGCGTCCCAGCTCACTCACCGTCCTCACCGCCCCCCCCTCGGGGCATCTACAGTCATCATCCTTCTGCAACGGAACGCAGAAGTCAGGCACGGCGTGCCTGCCACCACCACTAGGCTGGACCCCAAACCTCCATTCCCAGGAATGTAGTCTAAGATCATGTAACTTTATTGCAACCACTTATGATCAGGGGAGACTAGTGTGAGCAAGCCACAGTCAACAGCGTGTACCCACTGACGGGTTCTACGGCGCCTGAGCCTCCTTTCTTCCCTCTGTCTCCCTCCACGGCTTTGATTCATGAAGGCAGGCCTCTGAGAACCTCAGCTTTGTTATTCTGAGCCAGACATCAAAGTGACAGGGGGAGCTTTGTTTTCTTCTTTGCCTGCACAACTCTGAAGGTAGGCCCACGCTCCTGCTCTTCAGTCCCACACTCCGCTCCACACCCCAGGAGGGCAGAGAGACTGCTTCCCCATCACATGTGCCCAGGTACTGGCCACCCCTCCGTCTTTCCAGCCAGCTAGCACATGGGGAGATTGCTGGCAGGCACAACGGGTGACAAACTCCTGCAGCTAAATGTCCTCCCTTCTGTGAACGTTCAGGAGTGCAGGCTAGAGGAAGAGACACTTAACACAGAACCAGGCAGGTGTGTTCCCTTCAGCATGATAAATAATACCTTTGCTAGGGTTTGGGGCTCAAACATCATTCAGCAGCTCCATTTTCTCTTGGGCTGGGTGGGGGGCAGAGGGTCTTTTAATTCCTACAGGCAATATTACCGGGACGGTTTCTTCTACAAGGTTACTTGGGACAGATCATCAGAACCAACGATGGGGCTAAATCCTATCACTATGAGGCTAATTTAGTCCCTGCTATGTTAAAATGAAACAAATACCCCAGCTTCATGCTCAAGAACTGCCTTTACTGGGGTGCCTGGGTGGCTCAGTTGGTTAAAGGTTTGCCTTCCACTCAGGTCATGATCTCAGGGTCCTGGGAAAGAGCCCCATGTCTGCTTCGCCCTCTCCCTCTGTGACCTTTCTTGCTCTGGATCAAAAAAAAATTTAAAAAATCTTAAAAAAAAACACTGCTTTTACTAGTTAATCTTTAGGGATATGAATGTAGCTGTGGGCTTTTGGTTTTGTCTTTTTTCATGTTGGGCATTTAAACTGTAAAAAGGGCCAAGTGCAAGGTTTCTAGTAGAAAACCATGGGATGAATTGATTATAGACAATGCCTATCAGAAAGGCTCTTCTGCCCACCATTGTGTCCTGAGTCCTCTGTCCTCAATGCTGTGCACGAACCATCTAGTAGAAAGTTATAGGCATGGCCCTTGGCAGGGACAACACTTTTAGTTCTGCAAAATCCTGGTCCATTCTGAGAGTAAGGCAAATAGAAAGCACGTTCTAAGTGGAAAGTTATTTAGTCAAAGGGGAAGGGACCTGAGCAGAGAAAAGAACGGACCACACACACAGGACAGGGCAGAAATAAAATTGGCACTCCCCTGGGCCACATGGCTGTATCAGGCATGAATACAGTGAGGGGAACAAAGGCAAGGGGAGGATGCTGTCACTGTTAGAAGGAAGTGGCTGCGTCACCATTCACGGAGCAGCCCCACGGAGTTCATGGCAGAGTCCAGACCCCTGGCTGCCTCATGGGTGCCCTTCCTGTCATTCAGCCTCCACTGTGCTAAGACATGGGGCTGAGAATGAGGATGGGGTCCACGTAGGTTCAGGTAGAACCTGACCTCCACAAAGTTACAGGCTAGTTGAGGGAATGATAAATGAACATCTATTGAGCTACTGTTATGTCTCGAGCACAGTTATAAATTGACTTACTACCTTTGAGGTAGGAACCATCAGTGTTTGCTTTTAGGAAAACTAAGGCACAGGAAAGTTAGAGACCTTGCCAAAGGCCAGCCAGGGTGGCGTATAGCAGGCCTTTGCCCTGAGTAGTCTGGGTGCAAGCAGGCCCAGCTGTTTACTATGCTACCATGTGTCTTGACCGTTCAGAAGGCTGACGTATGAAGAATGGCGATGTCAACAGCCTATAGCAGGCCTCAGACGACTGGTTCCCACAGCAAGCGTGACAGGACGATGCTCAGGGTGGGAGAGAACTGGTGTGCGCTACAGGGCCTAGTGCCTAAGACAGAGCTGTTCCTCTCTCTGGACACTTCATGGCTAATGTTGCCCTCAAGGTCAGAAGGCCCCTCAAGGTCAGAAGGTCCCTCAAGGTCAGAAGGTCCCTCAAGGTCAGAAGGTCCTTCCCAATCTGACCCACTACCTCGCTGGCCTCAACACCCTCCTACCCTTCCTTTTCCTCATTCACTCTGCCTCAGCCCAGTGGCCTCCTTGTTGGTTCTCAAACCTGTCCAGCCTACTCCCACCTCAGGGCCTATGCACCTGCTGCTTACAATTGTTACCCATCCCCTAGAAATGCTCACGGCTCACCCTCACCTCACTCGGGTGTCTTCTCAGAGAGATGTTCTCTGGCCACCATAAGCAAACCCATACCTCTCCCCGCCCCCAGAGGTCCCTCTCTGTCCCCTTCACTCTAGTTTTCTTTATGGCACATGATGGATAATCTGTATTTGATTCCTGTCTGTACATTCTCTCATAACCCCAAATATTTGAGCTCCATAAGAATGAGAAGGACTTTAAAAAAAATTGTTTCCTTTTGCCCCAGTGTGTAGAATGGTCCCTTACACACACAGGCACCCCATAACTATCTGTTTGGTGAATGAGGGGCCTGGACTTCCATGATGTCTTCAACGAGATGATGTTCTTCCACACAGTTGGTGTGGGGTCCTCATTCTAACAACCATCAGCCTCCTTACAAACCACAAACCTTGGAGCTCTGGGAGCACAACTCTGTGTCTCCGTTGGCCAGAGAAGTCTTCTCTGCACCTTTGGAGAAAGACTCAAAACACCCCATTGTGAGAACCCCACTAACCCCCCAAGTCAGATCTCTCCCCTTCTATTTGGAAAAACCCAAAACCTTAACACTGGAACTTCCCAAGGTCACCAACCAGCGGCTGACAGATCAGTGACAGATGACACGATACTGAACACAGCCCTAGCTGCTGAACACCCAGGCCTGGGGGCTGCTCTCCATCCCTCCCAAGTGTCAGGGACCCTTGCTCAGAGCCAGGGTCCACAACCCTGCACTGAGCCAGGCCTTGCTGGCTCTACCAGGCGAGCTTTAGAGCCGATTCTGGATAATGAGTCATGACTGCATGTCAAGGGTGGCCCTGGGGGCCACATCTCTTTCATCATGGACACAGAACAGCTCAACTGTCCCTAAAGCACAGCTGCACATAACGTCAGCACAGGGGTCAGTGATAGCTTTAGAAAATAACCCATCCCACAGGCTAAGAGGAGGGGAGGCCGATGGCCTGGGTGCACCTGCCCCAGGGAGAGGCCCCAAGAGCAGAGACCTTCAGCGGAGAGGGTGTGTGCTGACACGTGGCTTGGGGGGTGGTGGTGGTGCCGCCCCAGGTCTGCAGCCACAGAGGGGAGGGAGGGGAGTTCCTGCCCTCAGGGAGACCCAGCGTCTCCCAGCCCAAAGCAGTGTAGTCCTGTGGCCAGACAATGCATATCATCAGCAGTGGGGAGCCCAAAGCTTTCCAGGCTGCTAGTTCCAATAAAGCATTTGCTGACGGACATATCAAACCCATTAACTAACATCTACCTGCGGTCGGCTCCTCACTGTGCTCTGACTGTCTCATCAATCTTGCTCAGGGCAGAGCAGCCTCTAGACAAGCCTGAGAGGAAACCAACTGTCTGATTATTCAGCATTTGTTAAGATTGGACATGTTAAATCCAATAAGTATTAAACCCTGACCAGGCACAAAAGACGAAGGGGGTGGGGATAAAAGCTAGCCCCTCTCCCCACCCACTCCCTGCAGCCACCGGAATAGAAAGGTTTTAAAGACCCTGGAGAAGGAGGTTATTTTGCTTCCACTTTCTCTCCTCTTGGAGAGAGGTGGACATTGCACCTAATGAATCATCTTATGCCCGTTCCTTCTCCTGCTACTAGCTCTGGGGATTTGCTTACATTCTGGAGTGAGAGAAGGTGCTTTTCTTGTTCTGCCTCTGTGCCTATTGCTCTCCTTCTTGCAGTGTCCTTGAATTGTTTTCTCTTGGCAGTTCCAAGCTCTCATTGTATTTAAGACCTAGCTCAACACACTCCTAGGAAATAGTAATTTTTGTAAGGAGCAGAGGAAAGCGCCCTCCTCTCTGTTATGCCGTGCCCAGGAAGAGTTTCATATTATAAACCCTCAGGCTCCCTTGGATGGAGACAGACATTTTTAGAGAGCTAAGTCCTCAAACCACAGCGCCCAAGGGGAAGCAGGTGAGGAGGCTGGGCGGCCAAGGAGTCGAGGGCTCTCTGGGGGGTGGAGACAGGAGACACCCCGATTTTGTGGATCTGCTGGGTGAATAGACTTCCCACATGCCTCACCTGACTCGGGTGCCCATGCAGGGAACTTGCTTTTCTTTTTCTCCTGGGGTCTCCAATCTCAAAGGTTTCCAGTTCTAATCCTGGCATCTTCTCTGCCTTTGGATTCCACCGCCTTGTTTTTTAATCCCATGGAAAGGTTACTGTCCATCTGTTCCCATGGTCAGTAGACACAAGGGCAGAATTCCACCATTTGTAGGTTATAGGCTTAAAGCTACATTTTAACAGGAGCTTCCTAGTACCACATGCTTTCTCCCAAAGAAAGAAGTCCATGCCAGGCCTCGTGCTGGGTGAGCAGGCAGGTTCGCCTGGGTGACATACTGGGGGCAGAAGCTCCTACATTTCCGGGCTAGGCTGGCTGCCTGCTCGGGGAAGCCCCACGACGCACTGCATTCATCACCCAGTCCACACGTGGACTCCATCTCTGATGCTAACGAAATCCCCGGGCTCAGGCAAAGCAGTGGCTGGTGGTCTGAAGTCCGGCCTGGGACAGGGAAACCATGGAGGCAAGCTCACTGTGAGCCAGCTCAACAGGCTCTGCGGGCTTGCATCTCACAGAGCAGTCTGCGTGCTCCCTAGCTGTGCCTGAGGGCTTGGGCCAGGAGAAGGTAATGGGGCAGAAAAGAGGGAAGCACTACAGAGCAGGGCTGGGGTCTCCTTCCTTCTAGAGCCCTCAAATACCATCTCATGGAGTTGGCCAGTTGCAACATCCAGAAGAAGCCTGAGACATAATCTATACTTACAGAAAAAAAAAACCCCAAAACAGCGGAGGGAACTAAGGCCATTAAGCTTGTACTTGGTAATGGCAGGACAGGGAGAAGCATCTGGCCATTCCAATGTCTACCCCAGAACCCTTTTTGTGGTGGCATTTAGCCTGTTCTTTTTTTTTTTTTTTTAAGACTTTATTTGTTAGAGAGAGAGAGCAAGTGCGTGTGCAGGGAGAGGGGCAAAGGGAGAGAATCTCAAGTGGATGCTGGGCCAAGCATGGGGCTCAATCTCATGACCCTGAGATCATGACCTGAGCCAAAACCAAGAGTTGGACACTCAACTGAGTGAGCTACCCAGGGACCTCCAGTCTGTTCTTTTTAAAAAATATTTGAGAGCGAGCACACATGCATGCATGTGTAGGGGTGGGGGGGGGGAGAGAGAGAGAGAGAGAGAGAGAGAGAGAGAGAGAGAGAGAGAGAATCTTCAAGCAAAGTCCCCATTGAGCACGGAGCCCGATGTGGGGCTTGAACCCATAACCCATGAGATCATGACCTGAGCTGAAAACCAAGAGTTGGATGCTTAACTGAGCCACCCAGGTGATCCCTGCTCTAATTTTTAAACACTGTAACTTATTCCAACATCAGGAACACTGAATCCCTCCCCTATCCTTAGATTTTTCAACCCACTGTGACTCTCCAGTATTGGAGGCACTAAATAAGTGGGCAGGTGCTATTTGCCCTGTGGTCTGTGAGTCACTGCAGAGATGCAGGAGTAAACAGTGGTGTCCTGTGTCCACGGGAGGCTCTCCAGTGGGCATGTGACATTCCCTGCCTTGAACAGTTATCTTGGGAGAGGAGAAGGAAATCTTTGTATCCTGACTTTTCAGATGGGGGAGTAGGGACCAATCTCAGGAAGTTCTACTTTACGGGGTGGAGAGAAAACCTACAGAGCACACCAACCAGAATGGGTGAGTCAGGCCAAAACTATCAACACAAACTTAAGTTAAATTCCCCAAAGTATGAGTACTATGAGCAGGGATGTCTAGAGGTTGTGCGAATCCCTGCAACGTCAAGAAGAAAAGCCACTACCTCTGTACCATGCCTCCTGCTAACGAGAACTCAGGCCACAGAGCTGACTCAGTGGCTAATTCTAGACTATAAGAAATATGCCCAAAGGCACACACGTGTATTCCTTTCAGGAGAAAGCCACTGTGTTCAGCCAATGTGCAAAACTTAATCAACATGTGTTAGGTGAATGGACATGTGTTCGTGTGGGTTCCCCCAAAGCATGAGCACTTTACGTCTAAATGCAGAGAGATGGTCAGTTAATGGGCACAAGCCCCAGTAAAGTCCAGGGCAATTTTAGAGCTAGAAGAAGAAACTGCCCCGAAGGGGTGCTCTGTGAGCCAGCTCACCGCCAAGCCACTCCCTCTGGCCTCGACATACCTTTTTCAGCTCGTCCTTCTCCTTGGTGTGGGCATCCTCCAGGATCTTGCGCTCCGAGTGGGCCCTGTGCAGCTCAGCCCGCAGGCTCTCGACCTCCTCCTGCAGCCTCAGGCTGCTGTCCCCACCGTGGTCCTGCTGGTAGTGGGCCAGCTCCTTCTTCAGCTTCTCTACCTCCACGGCATGTGTGGAGGTGACTGCCATCAGCTGCTCCGACAGCGTCTTGAACTCTTTGTTCTGTGAGAGCACCGACAGAGGGGGAGAGGGGGGAGAGGGGAGAAACGGCGGGGCGCAAAGTTATGGGGGCAGGCAAAAGACACGAAGGCAATTAAAAAAGGAACTTCCAAGGTGGAATTAGATTTCATAATTACGGCATGCTTGAGTACTCTGCTGGCATTTCCCCACCCCACCCCCGCCGGCAGAACTCTGTTGTGAGCCTGGGGGCAAGAGAGGGAAAGAATGAACAGAAGGGACGTTCAAGCCGCGTTTATGAGCCGCGGCAGAGCCAGAAGCCGGTTGACAGTGGTCTTCTGTGTGGGGCTGGACAGACCTTACAGCCCATTCTAAGTTGTGGGAACAATGTAGCTGGCTTCCCGGATCTGCAACCTTGGCTTTTCAGGTTTTCTTGGTCTTTCACACAGAGCCCTCCTGCCCTTGGACTCACTGGCACCAAAAAGCTGCAACCTAATCGCTAGCTCTGAGACAAAGGACCCCTTTAGCATCCCCTCTTCCAAGGAGGCCCTCTGCGGGGCCTAGGGATCCCTCTCACCACCTGTCAGCTCACCCTGGAAGACTCTGACGCCACGCACAGATGCCCCGGCAGATTCTGTCCACCCTGTGCCCCTGCGGACTGGGCACCCAAACCAACAACAGGCCAGCAAGCAGCCTCCCCTCCCAGCCATGTGCCTGGTGCAGCTACAGAAGGGGCCCAGGCACAGCACCCCAGATGGGCTCACACAGAGGGAGCGCGGAGGACCCAGGACCAATGTCAACGTGGGCAAAAACCGGTGCTTCAGGTGGTGAGAGGAGCAGCTGAAAGTGGCCAGTGGACAAAGGGAAGAAGGGGTTCTCCAAGTAAGCAACCGATAGTCATTCATTTTTCTTCAATGCTGTTCTCTGTGGGAGCTCCAAGTAGACCAGAGCTGGTGGCTAACATACCAGTAAGCCAGGGCATCAGAAATCAATGACTAATTCACATCAGAAAGGAAGCTTCACAGAAAGCTGTGCAGAGTAGCAGAACAGCTGTTGGACCCCACAGGAGGCCATGCATGCTGTGGGACCTCCAGCCTGGGACCTGCTGTGGGTGCCTAAGCAGAACACATCCTGCTTTGATACTGCCAAGAGAGATCCTCCTGCAGTCCAGGGACACCTTCCGGTCACAACCTGACATGCCCCTAGGTCTGGTCTGGCAGTCAGCCTTGCTGGAAGTAATCACAAGAAATCCAGTTAGGGGTCATCTGTTTAGAAAACTCAATCCTGTCTGTACCTCCCACGTCAACTCTGGTCTGGGTCCCCCACCTCGGAGGCTGAACGGTCCCTGCCCTAGGGGAGTGGGTTCAGGGAGGAGTAGATGAGATGTGTCAACTTTCCTCCACTCGGGGCTAGAAGTGAGGTTCAGCTCAACTGTCATCTCCAGGTGGCACAGCTGGGTCAGATCACCGTGAGAGTGGAGCAGAGGACTGAGCTGGGGGGTTTCTAGCTAGAGCTAGTGTGGGGTGTGGAAGGAGGCACGAAATGTGGTGGGCAGCCAGGGGCACAGGCACAGTCTGCTCCTCTGGAAAAATCTCAGGGAGAACTGTTCTGCAGATCGGCAGATGACGGCATCCTTCTATGGACACAGATAACACTCTAGGACCCTGATGCAAAGAAAACTGTCCTCTGGGAGGCCAGCTCTTTGTGGCTCCTGACACCCAGGTGGACATGGGACTCAGGATGCCACGGAGTTAAGAGGGGCTGGAGGTGGACAGACCTGTGTTCCTATGCCGGCTCTATCCTTGATCAGTTGCGTCTGTCTGATCAGGTCCTTCCACCTCTCTGCGCCCCTGTTTCCTTGTGTGTGAAAGGGGGACCGATAGTAAGTCCTTCCTCAGGGTTTTTATCAGATGCAGGGAGATCCAGTGGTTTGCTGGTGCCTGGCACACAGTAAGTGCCCAATAAACAGGAGCTGTCTCCTTCGCTCAGTTCTGCAGGGAGTCCCGGGGAGAGATGCTCTGAACGCTCTGCTGGTCCCCGGAGGTGGTGGGGAGACTCCTAACAGCAGCACCTGGGCAGCTCATTTCATCATCAGCATCCAAAAATAATCACTGGGGACTCACTGCAGCTGCATGTTTCATGTTCTGGAGGTATGATTTCAGAGAGGAAGACCCCAGAGGAGCCCAGCAGTTTCCCAGCTTATCCTCATGCCATGATGTCCCCATCAGATGCCCACAACTGTGCAGCTAAGCCTGACATGGGGGCACTTGCTCCCTCATAGATCCCAGAAACCCTCCCTGCAATGGCAGGCTGAGCTCCTCAGTGCTGCCTTGTCAGTGTGACCAGGAGACCTGGCCAGCTCTGTCCTGCACCAGTGAGGGCCTTTTCCTAATATCAGGGCGTGGGGATTTCCAGATAGACCCCCTATTCTCCTTGGACTCCTCAAACATCCCAAGGAGATGCTCACTCTGCCCCTACCACTAAAGGGAACAGATCTGTCCTCAATTGCCAACAAGAAACCTGTCTGGGGAGGTAAGTTGAGACTCTCTGCTATTTATTACTTTCTCAAAAGCTTATATATTTTTTTCCTCTCAAAAATTTGCCTGGTAACATTTTTTATGTTTGAAATGTTTCCCCCACCTGAAGGATATGGCATTCACCTGTTCCTCTGGTCCATGGTCCCAAGCCCTCTGCTGGCCTCTACAGCACTTTTATATGAACCAGGAAAGGCACCACCTCCAGGAGGATGAGCTCCACAGAGTTGCCTCTCCGGGTGGACACAGGCCAAGGGGTGCACAGCTTAGAACAGAGGACACCTCCTCTTCCTCAGGGCAGCAGTGCTCCAGAGCTCATAGTCAGATGAGCAGAGGATGATCCCCAACCATACTCGTCCCCATTGCCAACTACCCTTGTGCAGTGTACAATGTGCAGAACTGTATGGAAGAGGTTTCCAGTAGTTCCCAATCAATGGTCTACAGACCCCTGAGGAAGGGGGTGAGGAAGTCATTGCAAGACTGTCTGCATCATGAAAAATAACATGTTCCACACATATTACTAGCACTTATTGGGTGCTTACTATGGGGTGGGCACTGTACTACCTAATTCATATATATATTAACTCATTCACTCCTGAAAATCCTATGTAGTGAGACTGATTAATATCCCCATTTAAGGAAAATGAGGCACTGGAGGCCATAAAACTGTAAACTATACTATTTTTCAAATGTATTTGGATGCTCTCATGAATCAAAATAACTAATTTAACATATCTATTGAATGTATACTAAGTATACTGAATCAATCTGATTTAAAAGGCTACTAACTGAATCCACAGACTTCTCTCATATTTTCTTCAGATAAAATATTTAAATACAGCATTGTACTCATAAAGGTCTAATAAACTTGACCTCATTATAAAAGAAATGGTAGATTCAATTGGCCTAGTCACTCTACATGTTGTGCTTGAATAAAGCCAGAATGGTAGAAAGCCAAGTTCACTGGCTACGTCATTTTGACAGAAACATATCACAGCACAGGCCTACATCAGGGACACTGTAAGAAATGGTCCCAGGAACCGTCCTTTTACTGCTGAAAGATATTATGAAGGATGTGGCGTAAGATACTACAGATTATGAAAACCCGCAGGAAGAACTCTCAGCACCAGGGACAGCTCCAACCCTCCTAAACTGTTTTGTTTGCTTGGGAACTTGGTGCCAATTTCCTGTCTTGTCACTTTAGTTGGGTGCAGAAAACCTTAGACATGAATTTTGGTGGTAAGTTACCCTGGATTTATCCTTTAGTTTCCTCCTTTGCTGAATTCTTGGCAGTGGGGATACCTTAAAAAAAAAAAAAAAAAAAGCCTTCCCCAGGTAATCCTCTAGGGCAGCCTGGAGTCAGGAACCACTCACTACTTGAGCCACATCATAGTATCAGTGAATTTTCGAGCTAGAAGTTACTTTAGAAATCTTGGGCCAATCTCCTCGAAAGAACTCAAGGCCCAGTTATAGATTTGGCCGTAATCCCTAGCTGTCAGGTCTGGTTGCAAGTATAACTGAGACAGAACTCAGGCCTCCATCCAGCTGGGACTTTGCCCACTACCCCATGCTGCTCTGACAAATACTTTCAGATGCCTTTGCCTAGCCTCTCCTTCTGCTTAAGAACTTTGTGTGTCAGGAGAGCAGTGACCAGAGTTGTCTCCAAGGCATGACAGAAAGAACAAAAGGACATTCAATTCCAAATGGCTAGCCCCATCTGCCAAGAGACTGCAATCAACAAGCATCTCTGAAGACCTGGTGCCAAGATTATGGTGGTGATTATGCTGATGCCCCCTTGCATACAGAGTGCGAGGGGAATTCCTTGACACTGGATCACACACCCCACTGTAAAAGGCCAACTGGTCCAAGGACGATGTCATCTATATGCGAAGGAACCCAAAAAAAAATGGAGTCTTCCTGGGATTGAGGAATTCTCACATGTCCAAAGAGTCTCCAAATGTGCAGATATCCTATATTTGGTTGAGGTGGCAGCATGTTCTCTGGAACCGGACTGCCAGGTTTCAATCCTAGCCATGCTACTTACTAGTGTGTGGGCTTGGGCAGGCTACTTAACCTCTGTGCCTCAGTTTAAAATGGGAAGATTATCATCTCATCAGGTCTTGGTGAGATTAAATATTTGAGAATGGTGCCTGGCACATAGTGGAGCAATGAGGGGAGAGGTACAAGAAAGCAAGATCTAATCCAGCCCTCCCACCTCTTCTGCTCACCCTCTGCACATAGGGCACCCTGCCCAGGGTAGAGAACACCTGCCACCACTCACAGATGTTTGCCAAGCAGGAAGCTTAAGGCAAAAATCTTTTTAAAAATAGGCCTTTTAAATCTGCTTCTCTTTGATGTTCCAGCACGTGGGTTGTAAAATATCAGATTTATTTTTAACCTCTCGCATTAACTTCAGAAATCAGCAAAGCCAATGCAAGGCCCAATGGCTGTGGGGCTCACGGCAGCATGCAGCGTTGCCAATAAAGCCTACTGTCCCTCCGACTAGACTGTACTCAGAGGGTTAATTGGCAAATTTTGATCATGCAAATATCTTTTGTGGTCCATCATCAACGGCCACAATAACAATAACAACAATACCCAGGTCCTATCTGTACTTGTGTTTTTCAAATGGCCAATCCCTTCTGCTCCTGTCCCTCAGGAAGATGTGCCTCCCTCCCTGAGCAGGCATTGTCATTTACAGGCTGAGCAGGGGCAGGTACCCAGTGTCTCCCAGCCCCGTACTCGAGCTTACCCACTAAGGAACCCAGCAAACAAGACACTCTGTCGAACTCACACAGGCAACAACAACATCCCGGACCACAGCTTCTTGGGAAGCCTGGTCTTTCGCAAGAGTGGAGCAGCAAGGACATTTTACTGCTATCTGTGCAGTGCTTTTGGGCTGCTATCTGGGGCAGGGGGGTTAGGTATAAAATGGTTTATTTATGTTCTTGCCCCTACTGGGGTCACGTGAAGCTTCCAAACTGCCTAGCCTAGAACAGATGCGATACAACGGCGTGACCTCCGGGGCAATGCCTGGTGACTCTAACTCGAATTCTGTCTCCACACTACACAGCCCACTCTGGCATTCTTTGTGTTCTCTCCCTCTCCTTTCCCCTAGGAAGCACATGAAAGCCTCGAGGGCACTACAGAAGCCTGCTCCTCTGGTCATCTTACCAACCCTGCATGAGCAAAGTGACCGTGAGCCTGCTTTCAATGCTGGGAATCCATCTTGGCAAGGACAAGGCCCAGGGAAGGGCTCACAGTTTAGTGATGTTTGGGGTTAAAAAAACCTAGCATCACCCTCCTTATGGCTGTGGGATCAGAGAGACCACGGCTGGAATGCTGGCTTTAGAATTTTCTAATTCTGTGATCTCATCAAGGTACTTGAAGTCCCTGAACCACAATTTCCTCTTCTGTGAAATGACCTCACAAAGCCCCTAGAGGATCGGATGAGAATGAACATAAAATGCCTGTCACAGGCGATGGCACGTAGGGGTGCACAGGAAGTCATTAGGGTGGTGGTGCTGTTGGCCTCGTTGGCATAAGACCGTTCCCTTGTAATGCAGCATCCATGTGGGTGAGAGCCATCCTCTGTTCACCAAGCCTAACAGAACACCAGAAACTGTCAAGCACCAGATAAAGTTGTTCCAAAGAGGAGGATGAAGACCGGCCACGGGAGCCACCAAAGAGTGTATAGGCATCCGGGCCTGTGTGCACATGGGCCTGCTTCATCTTTCCAACCTGGTGGAGGGTGCCAAGCATCCTACGCTTGTTTCGGATTCCCTACAGTGCCCAGCACAATACTCCACAACCGCAGGGACCTGACCCATGACCTGTCACTTCTGTGACTGGTTGAGAAGATGGCCGGGGTAGGAAAAGGAAGCAGCATGAACATAATAGTGATAACCCCTTCCTGAGCTCCCCAGGGCAGACCAGACCCTTTGTGCATGTTCAATCACTTACACTCTTACAGCCCTAGCAGCCCCATTTTATGGATAAGCAAACTGAGGCTCAGAGGGATCAAGTCACTCGACTTTCAAGCAGCAGCAGAGTTCAATTTGAATTGGATTCTTTCAGATTCCAAAGCAAGTGCTCTTCCCACCACACGATGCAACAGAGGCAGAAGAGCAGAGTGGTGAAGAACATGGGTTCTAGAGCCAGACAAGTGGGGCTCAGATTGTGGCCTTGCCACTGTCGCCTGTGTGACTCTCTTTCCCTTCCGGGGATGCTGTGAGGATTAACAGGCTAACAGAGACAAAGCACTAGGATGTCCGCTCTTGTTACCACTCCAGGCTGCCTCCACCAGGGCAAGAAACCATGACTCTGGGCAAGTGTAGTCGCTTCCTCTTGCTGGTACCACAAATCACCGTTAAGTCAGCAGTACAAATCTACTGAAACACTACCAGCCTTATGACCGTACAGTTCTGGAGGTCAGAAGTCTCAAAGGGTCAGAGCAGGGCTGTGTTCCTGCTCGAGGCTCCAGTGGGGAATACGGTCCTGCCTGCTCTAGCTCCCAGAGGTGCCTGCATCCCTGGCTCATGGCCCCGCCTCATGCTGACCTCTGCCACTGCCTCACTTCCTAATCTGACCCTCTTGCCTCCCTCATGAGGACCCTTGTGAATATACTGGGTCCACTCATAATCTGGGCTCATACCCCCATCACAAGACCTCTCAACTCCATCACCTCTGCAAAGTTCCACTTGCCATGTGAGGTCACATAATCATGGGCCCCAGGGATTAGGGTGCAAACATCTTTGGGTAGGGGGCGGCATTATTCTGTCTGCCATAGTTGGTAGCCGTTCTTCGTGACTGGGGTGACACCCTCAGGACATCTGTGGTTCCTCAGGTCCCTGGTGCACCCAGTTCCCTGGAGAGTTCTCTTAAACATGCCCTGCCCCGCCCCCCCAGACCCACCGCCCCTGGTTGGGAGCTCTGGACACAGACCTGGTCATCAATTTTCCGCTGTAGCTGGACCACCTTGTTCTCCATGCCCACGTTGAGGCGTTTCAGGTGCTCTGCGGAGCGGGCCTCGATCTTGAGGGCCTTCAGCTCCTGCTTGGCTTTGAGCATCCGGAAGGCGCACTGAATAACGATAGCTGCCCCCCGCAGTCGCTGAAAGTGCCTGCGTGCCATCCAGCCCCGCACGTGCTTCTGGAGAATGGTGGCCTTATGCTCCATGAGGACCTGGCGGGGGACAAGCACACACCTGCTGGGTTTGCATGGCAGGAAGAGGGGAGACTCACATACTGCCTGGAGGATTGGAAGGAAATTTATTACATCGGCATGCTCCACCCTGGTGTCTGACCATGTTTGTTTTTCCATGGTCCCTTTAGTGTTTCAGTTTTATTATTTAGAAAATCATACTTTCTCTGACCACAGAAGAGAGAAATGTTCCTTCTGGGAGCAAAGAATATTTTTGACATTTCCTTCCAATCAATCCTCCATCTGAGCTTTGAGCTTCAGCTGTACGGGAGTGATATGGTGGAATGGATGTGTCCTGAATCAAGGCTCCCCGAGTCCTTCAGCTTCACTGGAATAATGGCAAGGAGGAGAGGATCCCCCCCTCTCCTGACCTCACCTTGCTAAGCTTTAGGTTCCTAACTTGTCAAATGAGGGGGTGCCTCATTTGATGCCTACTAACGCCCCCTGCTCTCACATCTGAGTGAGCCCAAGACAGGTCACCAGGCTCTGCCACTGGCTGACCAAGTGCCCTTGGGCAGGTGACAGCTTCCCCAAGCACCTCAGCGGTCCAAGGGGCATAATGATATGCACCCATACTACCCGTGATGGTTATCGTCACACCTTCGCTTGACCAGTCTCAGGGTGCCCAGATTAAACACTGCCTCTGGGTGTGTCTGGGAGGGTGTTTCTAGATGAGATGAGCATTTGAGTCGGTGGACTCCCCCACTGCCCAGGGTGGACAGGGCATGATCCCTGAAAGCCTGAGGAGAAGAAAAGGAGGAATTCACCCCCTTTTCTCCTGCCTCACTGCTGGAATTAGGACATTTTGTCTCATTTTTTCCTGCCCTCAGACTGAGATTCACACCATCCGCTCCCCTGGTTCTCAGGCCTTCAGACTTGGACTGAATGACATCTGTGGACAGCCGATGGCGGGGCTTCCCAGCCTCCATAACTGGGTGGGCGATCTCCTGAGAATCTCGACATATGTATATACACACATGTACATCTCCTATGGGTTCCAAAACCCTAATGCACTGCACCTCATGGGACTTTGGAAGGATTCAGTGGGAGCAAAGGTGTGAAATCACTTAGAAAATTAGAAGCACCTTACAAATGTTCGCAGTGGTGACAATCTATTTACAGCTGCTTTAGTGCTCTCTTTTAAAAAGATTTTATTTTTGAGAGAGAGAGCATGAGCATGAGTGGGGGGAGGGACAGAAGGAGAAGCAGACTCCCTGATGAGGACCCCAGGACCCCGGCATCATGACCTGAGCTGAAGGTAGACGCTTAACCGACTGAGCCCCCCGGGCAGCCCCGCTGCTTTAGTTCTCAACCTGCAGCCTGCGAGTCCCCTGGGGCAGCTCCACACCTGCTGGTAGATTCTCCTCACGAACATGCCCCGAATGAAGGCCTGGATGATGACGGCGGCCCTGCGGGCCCTCTGGTAGGCCAGGCGGGCCCTCCGCATGCGGCACTGCTTCTGCAACACAACAGCTGCTCGGGTCCTCCGCAGATGCTCAGCCAGCCTGGGGAGGGAGAAGACGGGCGGGCCCTGCTGACACAGGCCTCGCAGCCATTTGTGAACGCAAGCCTCTCCCCACTCAGCCCTGCCTGGACACTCCAGGCTGAGCCAGCTTTAATCACTCTGACAGAATGCAGCAACGCCACGGGCACCTGAATCTCAGGCTCTGAACAGCAGAATATCTAAGTAGTCTGAATCTGACCGACTCCATGATCCCCATCTGCTTGCTCCCCCACCCACAGAGCCCCTCACTCCAACCTGGGCAGTCCCCAGTGACATCACGTGTTTATGCTTCTGTCTGTCCGCTCTGCCCCACTCGGCTTGGAGATACCAGGAGCTGGGTCTCAATCATGCCTGTCCCCAATATCTAGTAAGGGCCAGGCCTGGAGGAGCTTGGTATCTATTTGCTGAATGAATAAAACCTTCTTAGGCCCACACCCATCTCTCCCTGCTTTCTCATCTCCCTCACCCTTTCTGCCCAGAATGCATTATATATGGACACCTGACTTTATGGTTTCACTTCAACATTCCCCACCACACCCCCAGGGAAGACAAAGTCAATCCGACACTTCTTACTTTCACTTCAGGGCTTCGTTTGGTGCCAGGCTCATAGCAAATGCTCAGAGACTCAGAACATTAAAAGCTGGAAAAGCCCTCAGAAACCATCTAGCAGAGCCCCAGAGAACGAAGGAACCCCACCCCCCGCCAGCCACACCCTGCCTGCTGAAGGGAGTCTGATCGCCCAGTCTAGCTCTCCCTAAGCACGTTCTCCCACAGTGGGCCCTGCATATCCCTGGGACACAAACTCCTGCAGGGAGAACGCAGGCCAACTCCGTTTTAGATCCTCACCATCCGCCACGTAAGACAGAGTTGCACGCACAGGAGTATTCAGCAAGGACTTGGCTAGTTTGCCCCAACTGTTGATGATTATCTCGTGTTGATGCTAATGACAGCTTTTTGTTTCTCTAGCTTTTGTTCCAGAGATCAGATCTTGGTGGTTCAGTGGTAATGAATCTGGTTATGCCCAGATAAATAGCTTACGGCAAGGATGTGAGTGTCAGCAGGAGCAATCTTCTAACTTTATGGTACAAAGGATGCCTGCTCTGACTTGTAACTCAGGGGTTATTACCCCCCTTTTAACATTCCAGTCCAAGGGACTGAATAGCCACTTGTGAAAGTTTGCCTTCCAAATACAAGACGTCATGGCAAATTGTCACTTCCCCAAGGAAATCCCTATATTGAGAGCGTGCTGATTTTGAACCAGGGGTGGGTCTTAGGGGAGGCCATGTCCCATGTGCTCTCTCAGTGGAGATGCTCACAATGCTCTGGTGCCTCATCCACCCAATGAGATCAGGTAGGAGGTGAGGTAGTTTCTGCTGCGTGGTGCTGGGCTGGGGAGCCGGGCTGGCATCCAGGCTCCACCCTGCATGGTTGTAGGTGTTTAGACAAGTCACACCCTCAGCGCAGACTCCATTCAATGACTCCCCAACAGGACCTCCAAAGATCTTTCCAGCTCTAATTACCAAATTCCCAAGGGATTTGGAAATTGCTGCTATAAATCAGGAAGCTGTGAAAGGCGGAATTTGTCGCCTTATCTAAAAGATTACCTCGGGATTTACGCAAAGGGAAAATGGTGGACAGACTGGGGGAACTAAGAGACTTGGAACTAGACTTACTCCCTCAGGTGAGAAGGGCGTGGGAGAAGGGTGCCCAGCTCCTGGGAGAAAGCTGGGGTACAGACAGAACCACTCTAACTAGGCTGAGAGAGGCCAACCAGCTAAGTCCCCCCACCCCACTCTGCTATCCAGATTGGCCCCAGCTTGGCTCACCTGCGGGCCAGGTGTCCTCGGCAGTACCTCTGCAGAGTTAAGGTAGCGGCCTTCAACCTGCGGTATTTCACCTTCTGTAGCCAGCCCCGGACCGTCTTCTGGATCATGATGGTGGCTGCCCGGAACTTGTCGGCCCGAAGCTTCTCTAGGTAGGCCACCTGGCCTGCCCGGAAGAAGATCTTGGTGCGGCCAAACTGGAACTTGTCGGGATCCTTTACAAGGTGGGGCGGGGGGGGGGGCATCAGTGAGACAACATGCCCACCATCCCAGTTCTTTGGGGCAGAATTCCCTTGCCAGAGTTCGAATAGCCCTGCTCTTAGATGCAGACTCACTCTCAGCATCCAGTGAGCAGGCTAAGTCCCTTCTACTAGACTCACGGGGCTGAAGTGTCCAGGGTGCAGCAGAGAGCAAGACGCCTGCCCTCAAGCAACTGACATCATGGCGAGAGAAGACAAGCAAAGGCTGAGTAAATTTTCAGGCAGTGGTAAAGACTATGAAGACAATAAAACTGGGGACTTTATAGGTGGGATGGGGATGTTAAAATAGGATAATGCAGGACGGCATTTCTCTGGAGGTGATATATAAGCAAAAACCCGAATAAACTTAAGGAGGCAGCCCTGGGAAAACGTAGAAGAGGAAAGTTCCAGGAGACGAGCAGAGGAGATGCAAATGTGTTGTGGTAGCCAAAAGCAAGGTGCGTTTGAGGAACAGGAGAGCCAGGGTAGTTAAGCGTGGGGGAAACGAGGGAGGCTGGCAGAAGTTCATCCCTAGAGGCCTTGCAGGCCACAGCACACAGTTGGGATGCGAAGCCCCTGGTGATGCTCTGAGCATGGAAATGACCCACTTGGGTCATTTAAAAAAGATTATCCTCAAACCACCACCCTGTTGTATGTGTAATTCCAGATTGCAAATAACCCTCCAAATAATTTTTGGTTTCAGACTATGTTTTGAGATATTTTTGACACATAATTACTGTCTTAATTATATCTATTTGGGTTCAAATTAACTACCTTTCCCTGTGCTTACCCTGTGGATAAGGAACGGTGACCCAGCAGTGTGCTCGTGCACCAGCCTGGCATAGAATACCTGAGAGTTAACCCGCTGTAACTGAGTACTCTTTGTAAATAAACTTCTTCCTAATTTTATTCACTGGCATAAAGACCATAAGGAAGAAGTAATGAGCCAAGGTCTAAGGAAAACACACACAAGAACATGTTTCAGGTTGACAAATGGCTCTGAAGTAACGCTGAATCACCCCCCTTTATAGGCTCCTTGCACGGGGAGGATGGAGCTGCCGAAGCTGGAACACAGAGTCCAACGAGACTGTCTCTGACCATCTCCTTCACAGCCAGGCCGCAGGTGAAGCTGGGAGGGATGGGGTGCGGGCCTGGCTCTCATCCCTGCCTCTGTTCAGGGCCATGTACCCAACGGGCTCCCAGCATATGCTGTGAGGAACAGGGCTGGATCAGGGTGGGAAGCTTCCAGGCAGCCAAGGCCCTGCCTTCATCAGTGCCCAACTGGCAGGGGCTCCTTCTCAGTGTGGCGGGGCCAGGGAGCAAAAGGTGGGTGGATCAGCCCTCACAGTCAGAAAGCAGCCTGGCTGCTCAGGCTTCAGCCAAGCCAGGACCTGGGGGAGTCTGGGGCAGCCAGAGTCCACACACTTGTTTCCTATTCTGGAAAAGCCACTCGGAAGGGTGTGATCTGGTCTGGAAAGCCACTGTTATCACAAATAAAAGGATCCTTTTGAAGGTTCCACCTGTTGCAACCACTCACCACTAGCCCGAGTGTCACACTCCCTTAGCCCCTGTGTCCTGCGCACATCTCCTACCTCAGAGATCTGCTTTCTCTAACCCCTAAAACTTGCTGCCTACACTACTCACATACCAATCAGGGGTCATTTTTTTTTTTTTTTTAAGATTTTATTTATTTGACAGAGAGACACAGCAAGAGAGGGAACACAAGCAACTGGAGTGGGAGAGGGCTTCCCGCTGAGCAGGGAGCCCGATGCGGGGCTCGATCCCAGGACCCTGGGATCATGACCTGAGCTGCAGACAGATGCTTAACGACTGAGCCATGCAGGCGCCCCAGGGCTCATCTTTTGAGAATGCTTCTCTAAGAATCACAGACTAAAGGAGCAGAAAGGAATCTCAGTAATCCATCCCAAGCCACTCCTTTTATTTCACAGGTGGCAAAACCAACGTCTGCAATGGTGAAGTGACTTGCTCAAGGTCTCACTGGAGATACCAAGACACAGGAGTCCTGGGCCAGTGGTCTCTCATGGCACCAGGCCCCTTTTGTGACACCATCTCCTCTTCACACTACTCACGTCCATAATTCCCTATGCTCCTGGGGCTCCCTGGAGATACTTGCTAATAAGATTCTGCTCCCCTGTCAGCATTAAGGTTCAGGCCCCTACGATCTGATTCCCTCCCGCGAGGTCTGTAATCACGTCAGTGATTAGTGGTCCCGGAGGGCAGGGTGCAGGCATTATCCTGTTCTATGAGCCTGCCCTCGACCACTCCAGGTTAGAGCACAGAAAGAATGCAATACACACTGGCGGAATTAAAGAACCACCAAACTCAGGTTGAGGATGAAGGGCATTCCTACAATCCCTGCAGGAGACCATCCCTCGTGAACCACCTCATGAAGCAGCCCCCGGTCCCCCTCCCATGGATGAGGCTGTTAAGCACCTGTTGCCCGGCCCACATGCCCCCAGCTTCTTCCCTAATGACTGTGTTCTAAAGAGCACTAGCACTTGCTTGGGGCTGGAAGGTGCCCTTCTAGGCTCCCGTGTGGCTTCACCCTAGCAGCCCTGTTGACTAGAAGATGTGGCCCCATAAAGGGGGGTGGTGGGCAAACAGAGGAAATACAAGGTCTCCGGAGAAGTCCTGAAGCACTGATTCCAGGGTCCTTCTAGGAAAGGATAATTACGCACAGTGACATTAATCGATCAGACTGGTTCAAGGGGCATGTGATCCAGAGTGGCTTGGGGGCGGGGGTGTTGAGTCAGTCCACCAGTAACACCTGGGGCAATTTTTATCAGCTTTCTACACCTCAGTTCCCTTATCTGTAAAACAGGGAACGATGCTTGTATCCTCCTTCTAAGGCACCGTGAGGATCAGATGAGGCAGGTACGTGAAGCAGTCAGGAAAGTGACTCCTAGGTGCTTCATAACCACGAGCCACTATCGGCAGGTGACAGTCACAACAGGCCCACCTCGCTCGTCACCCATGCAGCCACCTGCACGAACTCAGAGGCCCTGTAAGAACCAGTAACGGTGCCAGGAACACAAAGACAACAGGATTCTTGCCATTTCGGGGTTCCCAGTCTGGTGAAATGACAAACCCTTGATTGCAAGACGAGAGGACAAATGCAGTAACAGAAGACAGACAGTGAGCACTGTTGGCCAGGAAAGCCGGGGGTAACGAACTCTACCTGGGAGGTCAGACAGGCTTCACAGACCAGAAGGCAGTCTAAAAGCCCAGTTGGGAAGGAGGGAGGAACCTAGGTGGACCAGCAGAAGAGGAAAAAGGCCTTTCAAGCAAAGCAAACAGCACACGTTCATATAATTTTTCATCAGGGAATTCACTTAGTTCCTCCGTTCCACAAACGTTCCTTCTGTGTTGGGCTCAGTGCTTATAACTAGGGGGTGGACATTAATACAAGGACTGTCCTCGGCAATAAAGGATCCGTGTCTGCAACACAGGACACCACGCACCAGGCTTCCGGTCAGCCGTAGACTACTAGGAGTTCAGGCTCAGGAAGTCATGTTATAGGCGCATTTTTTTTTACTGCAGTGGGATGGGGGTATTGATGCCCATACTGCCCACTTTGTTTGAGGGTGAACTGTACGGGGAATTTAACTTTTTTTTTTTTGATGTAGTTCTCTCCATTACACTACCTTCTGAAAGGGAAAGGGTTTGATGTAACCCTTTATTGAGACCACTTTTACCATGCCCTGCTGCGATCTCTGAATACGGTGGAGATAATATTTAGGATCTGCCCCTCACAAAAGGCTGCAATTGGCTCCAGTCTCAAGACTCAGGTTTGAGTTCAGGTTGTTGTGATTGCAGCTTTTGCCTTATTTACAACAAGCGTCTGGGGTAAGGCCTGAGGCCAGTTATGCCGTAAGTAGATATGAGAAGTGCACCTATTTTCCCAACTGCTGACTTCCAAGCTATGCCTGGGCTTCGGATCGGAGGCCCTGGGCAGGTGTGCGGTGTGGGCAGGTGCATGGCATGGGCAGGTGGGCAGATCTACAGAGCTTCGGGCTTTGGAGAAGCCAGAGTCCTGGGCCAGCAGCAAACCCCAGGGGGTTGTACAAACATTTCTACTTTGTACGTGTGCCGAGATGTGAAAAAAGGTAGGAAGTACTCTATATATGTGAAGGGACTTCTCTTCTACAGTTGCTGATGTTGGAAAATGGATGAATATCTCAAACAGCTTTAAGAGGAAGGATGAGGAGCAAAAAATGCTGTTAACTCCCCACCCCCAATTCTCTGGGCATCCAGGTAAGCCTCCGGGGGCACGCCCAGCTCACCTTGATGAGGTTCTCCAGGACAGACCTGCAGATGGCCTTTTTGTCTGTGTTGGCGAGCTCTCTCTTCTTGACCAGCACCCGATACCGGTTGAAGAAGTCATGGTAAGCCCACCTGGAGGGAAAGCAGGTGCATCAGGTGACGTGTCCTGCCTCCCAGCCACACAAAGGCCACGGGCCATGACAGACAGTGCCTCATGGGGTCACGACTCCTGGCATAAAGCTGTTCTCCGAGCAGCCAAAAACATTCCAGGGGCTGGTATTCGTCCAGTCCCTCTGAGAATTTCGGTGTGTGGCTGAACTACAGAATCACGAGTGGAAGAGGGGAAAGGAGGATTCTGCAGACCGCTCTGCGAGGGCTGACCAGAGGCAGAACCACTTACAGGGCTTCTGCCCACACAGAAGCGCGGCACTCCACTACGCTGCTGGAGAAGGAGCCTTGCCTAGAATGCGGCTTGGTTTTTAAAAGTTGGTCTTTTCTTATGAAATTAATACTTCTCATTGAAAACTTTAAAAATGCAGAAAAGTATACATAAGCAAATAAAAAGCGGTATCCTAACCCCAAGCAACACCACCATTCACACATTTTGGTATACCTTAGAACGTACCATTTTTCTCCCCAAAGTAGATTTCACTTAGGATTTCCCCCCTGTTCATTAGAGTAATGCAAGCCCCCTGTGAAGGAAATGTACAGCGACTCACAGAAAAAAAAAAAAATTGAAGAGCACTTATAATCCCACTACCTTTTTAGTAAGTGTGCTTTGGTAGGTTCTGGAAGGGAATCTTTCAGAGGAACTTGTGTCTGTTTCTTGGCCTTTGAGGAGAGCTCTACTTAAACTAATGCAAGCCTGAACTCCCAATCTAAATCCCTCTGAAGGTGAAGCCGGCCATCCATCCCCCTGGTCCTGCGTCCTCGGCAGAGTGCACCATCAGCCCCCACCCGCCCCTTTGGAAGCATCAGGGGGTGCTGCACATACCCTGTCCCCAGGGACACATGTGGTCCTCGTCGCCTGCTTGGAAATCAGTTAGGTGCTGCCCGGAGATTGTGCATCTACCACTTATCATCACCTGTGGCCTCACTGAATGTCCAGTTGCTCATGCAGCTCATTCTAAAGTATCAGCGGGGAGTAAATGGATCCTACCCCTCCTCCTGGAGCACGTTTGTCTTAAATAAAATTTCATCCAAGAACTGAGCATTGTGGACTACTAGGTACTCCTGGAGGGTGGTGGGCACCACGTGCTTGGGAGGCTGGTTGGTTTAGAGCGCCTCTCCTTGCACTCCACAACCATCTGCCCGTGTGGGCCTTGGGTCCCTCTTCCCTCCCAGGCCATTCTCAGCACCATGGGAGGCAAAGGAAAACCCAGACTGAGCTCCCTGCGTCTCCGCCACCTCGGTCACCACCTACCTTGGTTTGGGGGAAGACTTCTAACCTAGTGATGGGTGTCGGGGGTGGGGGGAGCATAAGAGCAAGTGACAAAAAGCATTCTCATTTTGTTCCCCCACCGTGTAAGATGGTTGTTTAGAAGTTATGCCTTTTTAAAAACCCAGCTTTACTGAGATAACTCATATGCCGTAAAATTTACTTTTAATATTTGCAAAGTTGTGCAACCATACCAAATACAGCATTCCAGAACATTTTCATAATCCCCCACCAAGCTCCCAGGCCCATTATCAGTCACTCCCCGTTCTCCCCTCCCTCCCAGACCCTGGCGACCACTCATACCCTCTGTTTCCACGCTTCTTACCTTTTAATTAGTCCTGTCACAAAGGTAACAGCAGCCTCTGTTCTGTTCAGAGCGGACCAGGCATTACATGGCCCAGCTCACGGGCTCCCCGTGATACGTGCAGCTTCCTTCAGGAGGACAGCAGAGAAGCACGAGGGCCCCCGAGGCCTCCGGGTTATGGCCTGGGGAGGGGTCGCTTCACTTACTTTGCTTCCGTGGTTCCCTGCCCCTCTAGTTGCAGGGGGACTAGGAACAAAACCCACCGAATTCCCGGCCATCTCTAACAGGCGGCTTTAGAAATGGAAACATTGAAGGTTATTTCCCCAGCTAAAGGCCACTTCAATTATTCTAGTCATGCACAATAACTGTCAAGAAAACTCCTGAGGTCTGACCGATCTTGATTCTGGAGGCTTAGGAACAGACCTAGAGATGGTAAGCCACAAACCAGAGGCGCGTTTTTAATGCACACGAACGCTACCAGATTTCTCCTGAGCTTTCTGCCCCAAACCCCAAGCTTTAAACACAGGCCATTCTCTCTACTGATATTTCCATGTAGGGTAAGGTGCAAATGGAAAGATGTACACAGAAAAGGGCTTTGTAAGGTCTAAGTCTTCTTATTCCTCGTGCCCATCCATCCACATGTGGCTCCATCAATCCACTGCTCCTGCCTGCTCAGGGAGGCGTGGGCTCTCCCTCGGAGGCAGCTCAGCACTTTTGGTGTGACTTTCTGAGGGCACCTCCCCCCCGCAATACAGTTATTTGTGTACTCGTCTTATTTCTCCCTACGAGTTTGCAATTTCTCCGGGGGAAATAATCAGAGCAGCATTTAGCTGGGCTAAAAACCTTAAATGGTTCTAATTTGAAGATCTCTTACTGCTGACAGTTCCATAACTCAGGGAGGTTACAGGCTCAAGGAAACAAGACAGGAGGGAGATGTGACTGCACAGACCTCCAGGCCAGTACAGAACAAGCCTGGGGTACAGACGCCTGCTCCACCTCCGACGGGCAGCGTGCCCTCGGGCAAGTCTTGCACTCATCCCACATGGATGTCTCCAAAACGGAAAGCACATCACCCACCTCACGAAGTACCTCCAACACTGGGGTGGCCGAGGAGTTCCCGGATGTGGAGTGCTTAGAAAGCCCCTCTCCCCCATCCACGTTACTCTCCCTGCCTGCCTGACTCCCACCCTCTTTCTTACAAAGGCTTCATTGAATACCTGCCCCAGGGTGACACCGATGGGGGAGGAAGGTGCCCACAGAACATAAGCCACCCACTGTGTAGGGACTGGGGGGGTACTCCCCCTCATGAGCCTCCCAAGGCACACATGGCCACCATGGGATCTGGGCACGTATGAATGTCCTTTTGCCGAGGACCCAGAATCAAAGCGGGATTCTCTTTTCCGTGGACCCCTGTGCTTTTACAGAGAAAGTCCTCGCAGGAAAGGCCCCATCACTTGTAGAAGAAAAACCTCCCAAGTGAAGCTAAACAGAATATGTGATTGTTTTTCAAAAAACAGAATTTAACAGAACTTCCTGATCTGGTAGGGACATCTGGATGGAGGTTTTTTGTGGCCATGTAAGAATTGGGAAAGACCCCTCTATAGGACCACAGCATGTCCAGGATTTCCCCCTGAAGTACTCCACTACCACAGAATCTCTCCCTCCCGGAGCAATTAACGATTCCTGTTTCCCTGGGGGATGCAGGGCTTTATACTGTCTATAAAAGACGGTTTTTGTATACGTTAGCTTCTCTGCTCGACTTTAGCCTCCTCTGACCGGGCTAGGATACATTTTTTAAACTTCTCAACACCTAACACAGTATCTTCATACGTAGTTACTTACATTTTCAAAGAATGGGTATTTTCCTGACCAATAAAGAGGCTGGAATTCCAAATGTTAAACCTTTTCATTCTACTAGTGTTTCTCAAAAAGGACACTATTGGCTTTGGAGCCGGACAATCCTTTTGTGCTCAAATGGACACAGAACCTCTTCAAGACCATTCCCTACCACACCACTCCTCGAGATACGCAAACGTTGTTGTTTGCAAATATCTGCAAAATGTTTACTATAGAACATAGTTCTAGTCCAGAAAACCACCCAACCATGCCTACCATCTGCCTCCACAGTGTGAGTCCACTGCTTCTGTTCCTGCTTTCTGTCCTCCCGAGGGGGCCGTGGGCAGGTCCTCTCTGGCCTGCACTATGGCTGTGTGGTTCCGTGTGGTTCACTGGCCTGGACAGGTCTTTTAAGTCAGGCCTAGGCCTGCTGCTCCTCCAGCCATTTCACATTAATGGTGGGAGAAGAGCTCCCATTCTTAGTCTATTACTAGGCCCCAACTATGGCCTGGATCCTGGGCTATATGGAGTCCTAGCGGCCTCAGGGACAGAATGTATACTCAGCCCTGCTCTCCCTGGATTTGGACTCACAGACTTCAATGTCGTGCTTCCTGTGGAATGAAGGCCTCCTTCACCCTGCGTGCCCCTGGCCTGCTAGGGAGGTGTGCTGATCTGCTAGAGTACTCACAGCTGGGTGTGTGGGAAAAGCCCAGGACCTAGGATGGCTCCTGATGAGAATGGGGAAATCAGAGGCAGAGGCAAGGTCGGAAAGATGCTTCCTTATAACAAGCTCCTCAGGCTCAAGACAGCATGTGGTAAACCCAGCTGCTGTGAATGGCAGAGCAAACGCAGTAGGGTGATGTTTTGGTTGACTGAGTTCCCATCTAGAGTCCAATAATGGATTTAACCAACTACATGTGGGACCATTCTAGGGAACATGCCTCCCTGAGTGGTCCTCAGTGGATAAATGTGAACAGATAGAGCAGATCTGTCAAAGTGGTCGCATGGTGTACTTCCCTTCCCTTGAGTAGATCCCCTCACGCGGGATTGGCTGGAAAAACAAACTCTAGGCTAGAATCCCTCCAATTAGACCAGCATATGAGGCTCTAAATCACACCATCTTTACAACAGAAGGCCACCAAGAACCACCCCCGCAGATGGCAGGGCAGGTTATCACAAGGGTGAAAATGGCGAGCGTGTTTGCAAGTCTTATCTGATAAGCAACTAGTGTCTAGAAAATATAAAGAACTCCTACTGCACCAAAGAGACAGCCCAGTTAAAAAAAAATGGACAAAAAAATCTGAATACATTTCTCCAAAGACGATATACAAATGGCCAATAAGCACATGAAAAGATGCTCAACATCATTAATCATCAGAGAAATACAACCAAAATCACGATGGGATACCACTTGACAACCCCTGGGATGGCTAAAATAAAACAGACAATAACAGCTGTTGGCAAGAACGTACAGAAACCGGAAGCCACAGCCATCGCTGGTGGAAATATAAAATGGTGCAACCACGGTGGAAAACAGTCTGGCAGGTCCTCAAAAGGGTAAACAGAGTTACCATAAGAGCCAGCAATCCCACTCCTAGGTATATCATCAAGAGAAATAAAAATACATGTTCACACAAAAATACATACATGGATATTCAGAGATTATTCATACCTGCCAGAAAGCGGAAATAACCTAAGTGTCCATTGACTGATGATGGATGAAACATAGTGTATCCTTACCATACGATGGTATTAGGCAACAAAGAATAAAGTTCTGACACGTGTTAAAACCCGGATAACACAAAAGGTCACTTATAGGCTTCCACTGGTATGAAATGTCCAGGATAGACAAACTTATAGAAGGAAAAAGTTAGTGGTTGCCAGGGCTGAGAGGAGGGGGAGAGAGGTAGTGACCACCAATGGGAACAGGGTTTCTCTCTGGGGTGATAAAACATTCTGTAATTGGTACTGATGGTTGTACAATGCTGGGAATATAATGAAAACCACTCTAGAATTGCATACTTTAAAAGAATATTTTTATCACACATAAATATCTCAATTTTTAAAAGTCAGTGTGATGAACAAATGAGATTTTGTGGAGGGCCTTTATAAGGCAATACATAAAACATAGGATTTGTCATTATTTCAGCACCGATACCCATGGAGGAGTTCCTAGTGCACAGGCAGCAGGGTATTCGCCTCTCACTCATACCTTCATTGATTAGCCTCTATTTGCCTTTCCCTCTGTCCCCTATGTCCTGGGAAACACAGGCTCAGACTCAGAGGTGGCCCTGGGTCTGAAGGTTGCTAAGCTTTGCTGCTGAGGGAAGGAAACCTAATTCTTCCCCACTGGCTCTGAGCTAGAACCGAGTTCCAAAGTGAGGAGAAAATCTAATCAGTCTTGGCACTGCCCAGATACAACCAAGTGGCTGCAGCTGACCAGTGACCAACAATTTCCTCCAAGGGAGAGATTCAAGGCAGAGCATATGTGCGAATCAGCTTCCCTGTGGCTGTGATGAGCAGCCCCAGCTGAGGACCCTGTGACGGACTCCAGTCCGAGGAAGCGAGCGCAGCTCTCAGGCACAAGAGCCCCAAGGGCGGGCTTTAAGATCTCGGGACAAAGAACTGTTTCACTCCAAAGTAACTTCTACATTACTGTGGTGGGGTTTTTAATCACAAGGTGGGTAACTGTATGTCTGTTTAATCGTGACTAAATGGGCAGGTGAACCCAGCAGCTTCTCAAGACTCCACCTCCTTCCACAGTCCTGTGTTTCGTCCACATGGGGGCTGAGGGATGGAGGCTGCCAACGAGAAGTCTTTTTAGAAGGTGCTGCGGAGTTTTTCTGAGGTGAAGAGGAGATGCACAGAAGATTTAGGAGTTTTGTTTTTAAATATAAACCTTGCATATTCAAGTTGTCCTCCCACAACACACGTGTTGTGGTTAAATGCAGTTTGCTTCACAAGTCCTCTGGGACACAAAGCTGCATCGCAACCCCCCCCCCCCCGCCCCCGCCCGAGACAGAGCATCATACAGGCATAAAACACATCCGGGGCGGGGGGAGCCAGGTAACTGTGGCCGAGCTGCGCTTCCCACACAGTTCATTTATCACAGTGCTTTATGTACGTGGTAATGGGCATATTTCTTAGTCACTGCAGCACATTTCAAATGGAATGATACATTTTCATTTTAAATCAGACTCAGAGAGAGCCTTAATTCTTAGGAAGATAAAAATAGACAAGTATAGAGGCTGAGGACGGGACAAGGGACCTCCAGAGAGCAGTCGCCAGCCCGCTGCCCCGAGTGCGTCCTCTCGGGCTGGCTGGGCTTGGGGGGGCATTGGGCACGTGTTCGGTTCAGAACAGGGCTGAGTGTCCTGTGCCCACGGCATCAGTAGGCTGGATGCAGGAACTTGGCCTGAAATCGTAGCTGCAAAGGGCTGCCCTCTGCATGGGCTCCTGGGGAAGTGGCCTCCAGACATTTCATCACAAGTCCCTGAGACCCTGGGCCATGCGTTTCCTTCCTCTTTGGCATTTTCTTCCCTGGAAAGAGTTGGCATGTGCCCTTTGGCCACTTAAGTTGGAGATATGTAGGAAAATGTTCTGCGTTGTAATTCCCCCTCATCAAAGAAGCCACTGAAGTTTCCTTGGACAACAGCTCTGCAAAATTGTGGTTACTTGACAAGCTAAAGCAAGTGAAATCACCTTGCTGTCTTGAGTCTTAGCACCATGGAGGCAAATTCTTTCTGAGATGACTCCCCAGTCTGCTCAGGTCCCTCCGGGCTCACAAACGTCTCCCAGAGTCAGGCTAACAAAATGACTGCTCGGCTCTACATTCTGAGGTAGCTTCCTTCAAAAGCTAACATCTTGATGGGTACACAGGTGTACCACCTTGCTTGCTTTATCCCCAGATACAGCAGACACCCCAACCTCTGGGATGAAGCAGTAAGGGAGATGTTTAAGCAGTGAGGTCACTCCAAATGGTTATCATGACTGGCAGGTGCATCAGGCGATGTGCGGAGTCACAAGATTACAGGTGGGGTAGCTTTGCTCCCCAGCCCTCTCCCCACCACTCACCTTTCAAAGAAAGGCCACCCTGGGTGCTGTGGCTCTGGGAGAGGGGATTAGCAATGAAGTAATATGGATGATTCAGCTCTACCTCAACACTAACAAAAGTGCCATAAAACTATGGCGCCTCTTTCCAAAAGACAATACTTCAAATGGCCGTTTGGGGAGGGAATCTCCCCTTTGAGCCTTCAGCAAAATCTTCTAAGACAGCAAAGGTAAGGCAGCACTCTGGACCTAAGCCCAAACGTGCAAATCACAGCATTAGGTAACGTTTTCTGTGGAGCAGAAAATACCAGTTTTTCCTTCCCTCCCTACACTCTCCACAATACTTGCAATTATGAACACAAAAGGTACAGACGTCCTTGCGATTAGCTGCTAGAAAGAAGTGTGAATCAACTAGGGAGGCAGGAAAGACACCCATCGGCTGCCCCATAAGAGGCGAGTCTGTGGGCATCTCAACGTTGCAGGTGACTCTGATTGCAGCCAGGTGGAATGAACGGCAGGAGAGGTCTAAAGACTTGGAAGCAGCGGGCTCTCACAGTGGCCCAGGGAGAGGTGGTCTGGATGAGAAAAGCCTATCTAGCATGCTAAAACTGGAAGACAGAACAGGAAGAATGAATGAGGACTGACTGGCAAAGAAGGTCTCTTCCCAGATCGCTGGGCAGGAAAACTTCTCTTCCCTTCTGTGCCTGGACATGGCACTGCTCCCAGGCTGGCCAAATCCTCCCACTGCCTCCCCACCCATCCGAAGCCTCACCACTCTTCAAGGCCCCACCTCAAACCTCACCTCCTCCCTGAAGCCACATTTCCTTCCAACCTTGGCCTAATTCTATGTTGCTTTCTGTTTTAGGTTTTTATCCCTTCTCCTAGACTGTGACTCCTGACGGGCTGAGGTCATGACTTCGATCCTTGATTGCCTCCCGGCCATCGGCACAGAGCTAGAAGCTGGACAGGGGAGGAGACGTGGAGCAGGAGGCCAGGTTCACAGGAGAGGTGACATGAAGGCAAGAACACGTTCTCATTCTACAGAAGCTCAGGTAAGACCACAGGAGTAAAACCCTGCCCTTTTTCCTCTTCCACCTCTTCCAACAGAGGATTCTGTACCGCACCAGCAAACCAGCAGGAGTGTGGGTGGGACACGCGGTCACTCGGATTTCACTGCGAGGCTGCAAGCAAGTTCAGTGGGTGAATCCGAGGCGGCAGAGATGCATGGGGACCTCGGCCTAAAGCATGGTCTAGAGCTAATCGCAACAGACCCAGACTCCTGGCTTTTCCTTGATGGTCTCCAAGACAAGAGGTTCACAAAGCACTTGTCTTACTATCAAACAACTTATTGTTTTAGAAAGTTCTTGGCAAAACACGTGGCTCCTGACATCCTGAGATGGATCCCCACGGTTTCAGCTGCCCTAGAGTATCTCGTTTTCACATGCTTCCCTGGTTTCTTCTCCCCTGGCGTGGCAGGGTCCCAACGTTCACGCTTCCCGCTTGACAAGCCCCCCAGCAGCACCAGTTATATGTGAGAGACAGAGATGAGCACCTGGGCTCCTCGGCTCACCTGGAGGCCTCTGTGCTGCAAAGCACAGGTGTGGCTGTGAGGATCCGTGATCCCGAAGGTTCTTGCACAAGGACCCTCAACAGTTGAACATGGGACATCTCAGCTCCAGTTTTGACACACTATAGGTAATTCTTAGACCCGCCTTTTCAATTCCTTAGAGAACTTTGGAATGCTCTTTTGAGGTGACCAGACACGTCAGACAAAAAATAAAGCTAAATATTTCTAGTATAGGCCTGTTTTATCCTGATAATTACATCCATAAGGATGCAGTTTCTTGCTCGTATCTAAATGAGTGATAAACATGTTATTAAATGCTTAGGTGCCTGCAACGTGTGGAAGACTTTAGATGCATTATGTCTTTCATTACAACCACCTATGATGGAACTACTTAGTGATAAGGGAACCCAGGCTCAGAGATCGACTCGCTTGAGGTTACCTAGCCAAGGAGGATGGGAGCTGACCACGCAAGCCAGGCCAGACTCCAAAGGCTAAGGGTTCAACCACAGGCTCTTCTGGCTCTAGCCCAGGCCACACATAGTTCTGCAGTCTGGACTTCTATTTACAAGTGGGGGCCGGCAGGGTGCAGTTTTACTCCAAGCCTCAGGTCTGGGCCCAGCCCCAGGGAGCAGACAGAAAACCCTACCCTTGCTCTTCTCTCCTCTGATCCCCGTTTGGATGGCACCACTCACCGACATGAGCAGTCAGATGCTTGGCAACAAGCACGCAGCCGGGCAGAGGAAGGGGGGTTCTAAGTCCTCACTCAACCCCAGCCACAGTGACCTTGAGCAGTTCACTTCCTTCTGTGGGCCTCAATAGCAAAAGTGTGTTTTACATCATGACGCAGCCATGTCTATATATAAAGCTGAAGTGAGCTCACACTCTAATACCCTTTCTACCACAAATTGCCATCTTCTATTTTCCATCCCGGGTCATTTCATTAAATAAGCAAGATGCCGTTCATGACCCATTACATTTATTTCCTGACCCGCTAACGGGTTGCAAAGTAATTCTGAGAAACAGTGGACTGAAGATGGTAGACTAAAGACTTTTGGGGGGAGGCCAGCAGATAGGGGAGCAGGAACAGGGGTGGAGCCTGGCTGCCTGGGGAGCACGCTCTGAGAAGCAGTGGCTAGGCAGCTCCCTAAGGTCCTTGCCACGTTTGTAAATTGTATGAACCCCGTCGGATCTGAATGCTGTGCTTGCAGCAGCCACTGGAAGTTGATCCAATTGGCTAGACCACAGTTCTTTGAACTCAAGACAAAGCTGTGCCCGTGGCCTAAGCCCCATTCCCTCAATCAAAACATGGATGCCGGGCCCTGCAGGGCAGACAGGGAGAAGGTAGGCCAGAGCCCTCACCTGAGAAGGGTAAGCATGGCTCACCTCCTTCATCATGGAGTTGTCAGCCATTTGTGTTCAGACCCCAGGCTCAGGAAAGGAGACGGAGCCCCAGGATACTCCCTGTCTTTCTCTTGAGCAGGGAGAGACATGGTTGAAAGAAAACACGAACAGTCTTCCACTGTGGCCAGAGCAGACCGTCCTGAACAATGCTCCAACCTGCTGGGTTTTGAAAAGCTGCCTGGGGGTTCCAGATTAGTGGCGGTTCTTGTACTCTCCGCATCGAACGCAAACTCCTAATTCCATCACTAATTTCCTTCCCGGGTCTTACATTTGGGAGCTGCTGCTGGTTACGTTGCTGCATGGTCAATACCTGTTGCTATGAAGGCATACGTCCACTGCAGTGGCCAAGTTCCAGCTGGAGATGGCAGGGAGGGGGGAGGGAGGCCTGGCCTGCATGTCCTCCTCCCCATTTCCAGCTCCCTCTAGCTCCCTCCGCCTCCTGACACATACGGGACTTCCAAGGACAGGGGACCCTGGGGAAAACACCGTGCGCTCTGAGCTGCTACACTGGCTCAGCTCAGCTCTGCTCAGCTCACGGCAGAAGACACCTGGTCTGTGAGATGCTGGTTCGCAGTATGACCTCACGAGAGCTAGCAGGTCCCTATCCATACCTCACCCCTACTTCAGGCAAGCATCTAGAAAGGATCCAGTCTTGACATAGCTTCGACAGACTCTAGGTGGCTCAAAGACTTATCCACAGTGCAAATTAGATCTTGATAGTGGTTTTTGAAATTCAAGATTGTATTTCCCATCACAGATTTGATTTTTAAAGGTAAAGGGGTCCATTGACAAATGGATGGATAAACAAAAAGTGGGGTCTACGCATACAATGGAATAGTATTCAGCCACAAAAAGGAAATTCTGACCCATGCTACATGGGGGAGCCTTAAAGATATCAGACTAAGTGAAGGAAGCCAGTCACCACCACTGTAGGATTCCACGTATCTGAAGGACGCAGAGTTGTCAAAAACAGACACAAAGTAGAACGGTGGCTTCCAACTGTTGGAGTGGGTAGGAAATGGGGATTTAGTGTTTAATGGGCACAGAGTTTCAGTTTTGCAAGATGAAAAGAGTTCTGGAGATGGGTGCACAAATAATGTACCACCAAACTGTACACTTCAAAGTGATTCAGACAGTAAATAAGTGTATTTTACAAAAAAAAAAAAAGAAAAAAGAAAAGAAAAAAAAAAGTAAAGGGAACAACATGGGAGTGAAGGAGAAATCCCCTCTGGAGCTCTAGCTTGCCCCTTGTTCAGACCAGTGCCAATCTAAAATGGGAAAAGCTGCCCCAGAGGATGCCATCGTGGATTCCCATGCTTCCCAGACCAAAATGATATTCTCCTGTCAACATCCTGCCTGGGTCCTCAGTGTCCAGGAACTTTATGCAGGATGGGTCTCTGGCTGACAGCGTGGAAACGGGTTCCCTGGGGAGCCAGGCTCCGGCTGCCCCAGGAGGTGTGGCTGGTGGGTGCATTACCTGGACGGGTAGCCGGCCGCGCTGATTCGGATCGTCTCCAACACCCCGCACGCTCGGAGCTGCTGCACTGCTCTCTTGGGGTCAAAGCTGCAAAACAGTCAGACAAGTTGTGAGTGGCCGTGCTGGCAAAGAAATGGATCAGGAGAGAGGGACAGAGGACTTCTTCCTGCATCGAGACACAGACCATCGTGCACCTTGAGCACAAGTTCAGGGGCCAAGCACCGACTAAAGGACACTGACTGGCAGGCGCATGAGCCATACCAGCACTCAAGCTCTGGGCACATTCTTGGTCTCACCTGGGATACCTCGTCTTCTTCTTGGCATAACTGAATTCTGTCTACCATCCAAGACCCACTCATGCCTCCTCTCCAGAGCCTTCCCTTATTATTTCCACCCATGGGGGTATCTGCATTCAAAGGCCAAATCATATACGTTCACCACCAGAAGCAGTGTTTGGCTCAGGAGTTAGAAGGGTGAGTTTTGGGCCAGGCAGAGCTGGGTTCGAATTGTGACATGGTCACTCACCAGCTGCATGTGTCACCTCAGGAAGGCAATATCACCTCCTCGGGCCTTCGTAGCCTCACCTATAAATCGGGGATAATAGTAGTATCCCTTTTTTAGGGTTAGTGCAAAGATCAAACCTAACGGCCCAGGAAAGCAGTTGGACCAGCACCAGGGACGACATTAGCACACATGCATTGTTGCTGCTATCATGACAACTTCCTGGTTAAGATAAAGAAACTAATCTTCCCGTCTTCAGGGACCTGAGCCATGTCTTCAACAACTCCTGTGTGTAGCCCTGAAAAGCGGCAAGTACTCCAACACGTATGTCGAATAGGACACTGTACAATCAGCAATCAGACTTGGTCTGGGCTGAGACTCCCTGCACTGGGAGAGAAGTGTATAGAAGTGCACAAAGCCGTAGGTGAGAACCATGGTACTGGTGCTGTAAGAGGCCAGGGGGCGGAGAGTGGCCAGGGGTGGCTATAGAAATCAGGGGCGGTGGCGGGGGGAAGTTTCCTGGGGAAAGAACTCAGCTGAACTAGAATTAATCTCTATAGTTTGGGCTGTTCCTCAGCTCAGTTCGAGCCCGGGGCCACGAGTCTTGTGCTCCTTCTGCTCTGGGAAGTGGGCGGCAGGCAGGGCTGAGGCTCAGATCCCCGGATCACGGTCATTGGCTGTAGCACACACCTTGGCCACGCTGACGGGAGGCCTGTCTGCCCCGTGGCGAGAGCTGGGCAGCTTTATCTCTAGGACACCAGGGGGCAGCCTCTTACCACCCGTGTCTGCCACCTCGCTGACAACTCTGGGAGTTTTCCCAGCAGCTGGGCCCACTCAGGATTCTGCAGGACGGATCACAGCTCCCCACCGGAGACTCGTCCCGCCCTCCCACCTCTCTGTATGAGCTGCTCAGCTCCCAGTGCTAGCTGTTCTCCTACACCAAGGACCCAGCAGTCCCTCGAGGCAGAGGCACTGGGTCCACAGGCACCTTCCAGGTGACTGAAGACCATGAGCTGACCTTGAGTCCAGGGACTCTCTGCGTTCCAGGTCAGCCCTGGGGCTCCCTGTCCCGGGAGATACCCACACCGTCCTCCAGGCCTGTGCCGCCTTGGCCTTCTCCTGCTGCCCCCGAACCTGCCCAAGTCCTGCTACTTTGGACACCCAACTCCTCCAGGAAGTCCTCCTGATTATTCCGGTCCCATGGCACCCATGGCTCTTGAGTAAGGGACAACTGAGCACTAAAGTCTTCACAGTCCTGAGCAAGGCAGTGACTTAAGAGGAGTTAATTTCTTTTTTTTTTTTTTAAATAGGCAAAAAGCTCCTCAGCAGAAGGTCTTATAGGATGAAAGAAAACCAAAGGAGTACAGGTGAGGAGCCTCTCACTAGGGTCATCCCCTCTGCAGCAGTTCTGAGGTGTTGCCAGGACACAGCACCGCTCTGGGGTCCCAGAAAAACCTTAACCAATGTGCAGTGGTACTGAGGAGTCTGAGAACATGGGGCACAAAGGCTGTTCGCGACCTGGAGTGACCGAGGCAGCCTTGGGGACGCAGGCTCTGCTGCTCTCATCTCGAAGGTGGTCAGCTCGGCCCCGAGTTAGGAACGCAGGCAGGTGTGCTCGTGCTTCGGGGAAGGCTTCCTGGGGACTGCAGACCTCTCCTCCGAGGCTCTCTGCCCCTGTGCTCTCCAGGCCCGGGTCTGATTCAGTCTGCGGTGTATGTGGGGGATGGGCAGCGTGCTTGGCAAGCATCTGCGACCCCTCGTCCTTCGTGGGCTGGGGGCCCACCTGCAGCCCTCCCCACTGCCCTGCTCACACGCGCACTTTCCTCCCGAGTCGGCAACATTCTCTTCCCCGCGGGATGGGGAAAGAGAGCAAGGGCAAAGCAGAAAACTTGGTACGGCCACTAACACCTTATGCCACTCTGGGCAACATATCCTCTCTGTAGCTCCTTTTCCTCATTTATTCAACAGAAACTGAGAATATCTGCCCAAATAGAATTCACCGGTTGGTTTTAAGGCCTAAGTGATAGAAAAGAAGAACCCTATTAGGAAAAAACCAGCAGACACTCCACCAAAAAGATCTCGTCACCCTCTCCCCCTGTTCATACCCCCCAGGGGATGTGTAAAGCCAGCCAGCCTTCTCTATCTTAATCTTATCTCTTCGATGGTAAAGAGAGCTGTTACCAGCATCTCTCCGTCAGCCTCCCTGCATGTGTTACCAGGTGGGCGGGAGTGGAAAAGCAGCTCCTCCCCACCTATTAAATTTTGGAGGACCGTGGTGAGGACAAACACCACTTAATTCTGGATTGAAAAAGTCACCAAAGATCTCTAGGGTCCAAACACTGAAACACAGGGCTATACTTTATCCTCCCAATCAATGTGCAGGCTCAGCAGAGCCGAGAGCTGAGAACCCGGCTCCCCTCAGCAGTCACGCGCCACTCCTCTGATTCTTGCCACGCTGCCTGCTCGCACCCGTCTCCAGCCTCTGTGGAGTGCTGCAGTCACACTCGAGGGCCCCGGGACTCCCATGGTTGGCCACTTCTGAGCTCGGGGGACCGGGCCTCAGGAAACCGGCCAGTTCCTCCAACCAGCGAGCGCACGGGGATCATACTCCCCCCGACCACCTCCTCCCTGCACATGTAAGCACCGCCCTGACCCCTCCGCTCCTGCAGCACTCCCACACACCCTCTGGCAGTCACTTCTATGCTGTTGTCCATGATCAGCAACTGGCAACGCCTCAAGGATGAGGGCCCTTTCTGTCATTCCACTTGTCCTCGCCCAGTGTCCAGTGAAGAGTGGGTATGATAGACGTTTTTTGAATAAAGGAAGCAGCAGAGGGGAAAGACTTTTCCAACAAGGGATGCTATCAAAGCACGTGGTGTAGGACAGTGGTCCTCCACTGGGGGATGCGATTCTATCCTCCAAGGAACACTCGGCAATCATAAAGCACTTTTAGTTGTCACAGAGATGGGGATGCTACCAGAATACTACAATGGACAGGACAGCCCCCCACAACAACAGCATATTACCTGGCCCCAAATGCCAAGGATGCCAAGGTTGAGAAAGCAGTTGTAGGGGATGGGGGGCAGGTATACAGAACTTTCCTTCTGGAATTATACTTTTTTTTTTTAAATAAAGTATTTTAAATAATGGTTATATATTTTACTCATCAAAATTTTTATGCTTCTCACAAATCATCTACATCACCTCCTTGATTTCTTCCATCAGGATGATCTGCTTTAGCTACATTTAGCAGATGAAGAAATGAGGCCAGTAGTACAGGGCTAGCTTGTGCATCAGCCAAACAATCGGTTGTAGAGCCCAAACTAGAATCCAGGTGCTCTGACCTGGTTCAGTATTCTCCCCACTTTATTAGGGCAATTTGGGTCCTGGAGGCAAAACATGGCTCATCAGGACTAGACAGTCATTCTGAAAGCCCCCAGCATCCCTCTTCATCTGGGAGGGGAGTTCCAGCAAGATAATCCAGCAGGTGGCAGGCACCAGGTTCTGAGGAACTAACTGCACAAGGTCGCAGCTGGTTGAGGGCAGAGCTGGTACCCAGCCCTCCACTCTCCTCTCTGGGGTCTCTGCACGCCACTCCTGCCCTTCACACATAATCGAAGTCTTTCATGCATGCTGCCCTTCTAATAGCCTCTCTTCTTCTGGAGTCAGCTGGTAAACAGATGTCACACAGGGGGAATTCCTAACCACTTCTCAGAAATTGGGAGGAAGGGAAAAGAGTCAACAACCAGCATGCTTCAAAGAAGGCAGACTCGATGTTGTCTTCCTGACCGTTTTCAGCACAAGGCCCATCTGAGCGCAGGTCAAGCTTTATGAAATAACAGGAACAGCAGAGGGGAGTTCAGATATTCACTCGGACAGACTTGCCAAAAGAAATTATATTTCCCAGAAAGAAATTATGCTAGGACCAAAAAGGAAGTCAGAAAGCTAGGAATAAAGTGCTTCAAAAACTTAGAAATATACCTCCTCTGACCAGAAGATATAGCTTGTGTGGTGGCTCAGGGCAATTGGAATAACGGGGCTGGGGAGGTAAGTAAGAGACTGTTCTAAAGACTTAGGGCAGTATTCCAGGCAAGTAAGAGTCTAAAACAAGGTGAAAGAAGAAGAGAAAAGGGAACCAAAATAACACATTTTCAAGCGGACTCCATGAGACTTTAACAATGACTGGACCTTGGGAAATAAGGAAGAGGGACGAATCAAGGCTTATGCTGTTCAATATGGTAGCCATCAGCCAACTACAGGTATTTGAATAGAATTAAAATGGCAGAATTCAGTTCCTTAGTTATACCAGCCACATTCCAAAGCACACAATAGCCACACATGACTTGTGGCTACCATGTTGGACAATGCAGATTATAGAACAGTTCCATCCATCACAGAAAGTTCTATTGGATAGCACTGATTCAGAGTGACTCTCAGGTTTGGTGGGTAATGAGCTGTCAGGAAATGGTTATGCCATTTACTACATAAGAGACCAAAGAGAGAGGAACCATTTCTTGGGGTGGGGGTGGGGGCAAGGAGTCTGATTTCAGACATGTTGAATGTGAATTAGCCAGTGAAACCTCAGGAGGCATTCGGAAAGTCTGGTCTGGAATTTGGCAGAAACCAGAGATGAACAAAGACATTGAAGAGTCACTGCTATATAGATTTGGGTGAGGTCAACCGTGTGGGCATGGACAGAATTGGAAGACGCTATCCAAGATAGGGGTAGAAGAATTTAGACCAGAGGAGGCTGAGGAGTGGGGTGGGGGAAGGTGAGTAGGTATGAGTAACTCTGGAAGCTCAGTGGTAGACGGGGTGTGAGAAATAGGACCACCATGTCTCATCACTCAACATGTCATTTGAGGTCAAGTTTCCCCCATGGAAGACATCTTCTCTGACCACTCCGGCTATCCTGCCACCTCTGAATTGAATATTTGCTATGAGACACAGGTATATCTACATTTACACACTTTTATGTGGTTCTCTGCTTGATTCAGGTGTGCACATCCCTCAACACCACTGTAAACCCCGTGGGATTAGGGAACTGTATCCTCTCATCCTCTTGAATCTTTCTAGACAGCAGACAGGTGGAACTTGGTAAATGTCTATTGGCCTGTATTTAGCACATAAACCACCTGTGAAGCCTAAGATCAACTATTCATCCTGCTGCAGACTGCCCCCACACCCCCTCCCCCAGAAGGCTGTGCCTGCCTCTCTTCCAACTGAACTTTTAAGGAAACATGAAGAGGCCAGGCTTGGTCAGCCTGACTGCAGCCGAGAGGCAGCTGGCCAATGTCCACACAGGCACTTACTGGAAGGGGAGCTTCTCGTCATTCGGTTTGATGCAGCGCACGTAGTGTGGTGTTGTGGCATTCAGGGTCTCCATGAGCAGATGCAGGGAAGTACGGAACTGGAGAGACAAGAGTCAGTGCCCGGTTACTTTTAACATTTTGCAGATGTATAATTAACAAAGAAATGCCCAGAGATTGGTGGCGATAGTTGGTGATACTGTTACCGTCATTATGAATCCAGGAAGGACGGGACGAAATTCAGAGACCCAGGGTCAGATTCTCCCTGACACTCCTGCCTTGCTGTAGGTCCAAAATCAAGGCCCTCCCACATTCAGGCATTAGGATTCTTTAAACCAAATGGGGGAGAGCCCAGCTGCTAACACGTCTAACCCAGCATGGTAGATCAAATGAGATGAGAGGGGGTCAGTGCTAGGACATAGGACAGAAGTCATCACGGTGACTGGAGGCTGGTTATTCCTAAACCAGAGGCCTGGGAGCCCCTACTTCCAGTGCCTGGGCATCCTGGAAGTTATGAGAGTAATGTGAAAAGTCTAGAACAGGCAAGTCCACTGCAAGAGAAAGGTTCGTGGCTGCCGGGCTTGGCAGGCACTCCTTTCTCTTGGGAGACACACTGGACATAGAATCCCACGAAGACCCCGCAGAAGGGGCTTCAGTTTCCTAGTCTCCAGACTTCTTTAACCCAACCTGCAGATTCTAGGACCCTCTTGCCTCTTCTACCAGGTGTCTGTGGTCCTATCAGGGGAACTAAATGCACTGCTTGGGGCTATACTCATCCCCTTTCTCTTTTCAGTCTGTTCTTTCTAGAGAGGGCTTCCCAGGGTCCTTCTTCAAAGAGGACATACAGACTGAGCTGGGGGCTGAGGCTGCGGATGAGGAGGCTGCTCTGGCCTCCCTCCAACTCTGTAGCCACCCTCCATCTGCAGAGAGGCTGGCCTGGTCACACGCATCCTGACCCACAGCATCCTGCCAGAGGCTGACCTGGTGGCCCACAGTTTTCTTGTGCTCCTTGTTGGATGCTTTCAGGGGGGGTCTGGCAGAGCGAATGTTGATCTTTGAAGAAGAGCCCTTCCCAGATGTAGTGGTGGCAGGAACGGAGTCCTTGTCATCGTGAAACAAGTCAGCCACTAGTGGGAACTAGAAACAAACACAGGAAGAACACTGAACACAAGATCTCTTAGACTTTCCAAGTAGCTCTCCAGTACATACCCAAGAAACCTGAAAACACACATCCATACACAAACTTGCACACCCAAGTCCATAACCACATTATTCACAGCAGTCACAAAGCAGGAACAATGCAAATATCAATCAGCTGATAAACAGAACATGGCAGATCCATACAACGGAAAACCATTCAATGACCTAGGGGAATGAAGTCCCCATACACGCGACAGCACAGATGAACCCTGGAACATGCCAAGTGAAAGAAGTCAGACGCAAAAGACCATGTTGTGCATGATTCCATTTACATGAAATGTCCAGGGAACAGAAAGGAGTTCAGTGGTGGCCAGGGGCTAGGGGAGAAGAAAGTATAGAGTGTCTTTTTGGAGTAACGCACATTTTCTAGAATTTAGAATTTCTCCTATCTGCTCATCCCGAGAAGCCCATCTCTTAAGACCCAGCCCTGCCTTCTCCATGGGCTTTCCTGGGTCACCCCCTCATGTCTCCATCATGCACCCAAGTACCAGCTGAGGTCTATGCTGGCCCTGAGCCCCATGCTTGCTGAGCCTAAGGCCTTCTGGCCTCCCCCTCGATGGAGGAGGAGGAGGGCAGGGGAAAGGCTTAAAGGAGATAGTCCACATAAGCATATAGTAGTGTGCCCAGCATATCATAAGCACTCAAACATTGCCAGGGGGATATACGTGAGAAATCTGTCTACGTGGTAAATGTTTTGAGCTACAGAGGAAACTCAGAATCATAGAATTCTAGAGCTGGAGCATACAGCATAAAGATCACCTCTTCAAGGGGCAGGTAAGGAAAAACCTCAGGGAGAAGGGACCCTCCAGAATCCTGCTTCCATCTCCATTTGTCCCAGCACCAGGCATGGTGGCCGGTATCGCCTCACCTGGGGCTGCTCATTAGTGACTGAGCCAGGACCAGAACCCGGCTTCCAGATGTCCCCATCAGAGCCCGTTTCAATATAGAACGGTCTCCTGGTCATTTATACCAGCAATATCAAGAAACTGGAAGTGCACATGGGTTTAAGATACGGTCTATCTCCGATGCACCTGTGCAGCATCCTCCTTATTGGAGGCTTTTCGCAAGGCGGGGGGGGGGGGGGGGGGGACGGATCTTGTGGAGCCAGCACTGGTCTTTGAAAGTGATCCATTCTCAGATGTGATGGTGGCAGGAACAGGGTCCTTGTCGTCATGAGAGGAGGAAGAACACACAAAAGGGAACTTCATGAAACATCCCTGCAGACGACAGCATCCCATGAAATCTGTAGCAGGAGACTGAGGCTAAGGAAAGCTTGAAGGGCAACATCATCTCCATGGAAGCCTACAGGTCCAAGATGGCAGTGACAGTCCACTTATGCTGACATCTTCCTGCATTTAACTTCCCAGACATTCCACATGTTCAGTCCCAGTTTAAAGGAGTATTTACTGAGCACCAAGCCAACAGCTTGGGAAGTAGACGCATCCTATAAAGCAGAGACCCAAATTTCACAATTTAATGGCACACTCCCATCGGTACTCCAAACATCAATATTTCAGGGGTATTCAAAAAAAGTCCTAGAAGCTGTATTAGGCAACACATACGGGCTTTCTCATATTCCAGCCCAGGATAGGCCCTGGCTCATCCCTTCCTGCAATCAGAGATGCCTCACAGCATGCCATCATGATGTAAATATAAACATTTGAGGTCTTGGCATATTAGTATATTACAACATCTGGGAAAAGGAGCAAGATGGTGCTAAGGGCACCGTAACTGTTCCAGACCCTGGGGGTTAGATCCAGGCAACTTAGTTCATTCAAAGGCGGTTTCCACAACCTTATTAGGTAGCATGCTTGGGTTGCAAGGTGATATGACTGGGGGGTGTAAAATATGCAGGGAGCATCCCATCCCCTTGGGGCTGTCTGCCATCTGATCTCCCCCAGGACATGGTAGGATCAGTGGCAATAAGTGCAGGCATTTTCTATGCGGAACTAGGTAGGTGCAAATGTATTGCTCACCGAGCATCCCTCAGTTTGAGAACCTCTACTATTCTTTGCATATTAAGGTAACTTGTAGGATTTCCATAGGTCAAACGCCTAATTTCACCAAGTCTGGTCCTGTGCAGAAATATCTCACAGTGTGAGAGGAGCATAGAAGGTTATGATGGTTAACACTGAAAACCAGATCAAATGCTGGGTCGAATTATGAGTAGATCTTCTGTATCAAGCTTTCACACTAAAACAGAGGAAACAAAATACTTCCTCCTAAACTCACTCTTAGGTATTATCAGTTTACAGTTTTTAAACTTTCAATTTGAGAGTCCAAAGTAATTGCATACCACAAGTCAATGGTTTTATACCACACATTAGCTAGCCAGATGGGTTACAAAGCAGTTAAACAATTCTGTGTGCACACACATGGGCATACGTGCTGGAGTCAACACACGTGTTCTGTAAGGTTCCATTCGCACTCGCACTTGTCGTTGATCACAAACACACCAGTCATCAGAAGCTCCTGACTTCCATTTCTTACCACAGTGATCTACATGCAAATAAAGGTTGTGGTTCTTTAACTCCATGGTCTGGGTTTGAAGTTCAGTCTAAAAGTACCAACTAATGACCTTAAAAACAAGGATCATCTCGGATAAGCAGCTTAAGTCCATCCTCACTGCTGGCTCCTCTGTGGCTGACATCAGCTGGTCACACCACAGCACTAGGAAAAGCTACCATATTCCTGAGTAAGACACGCCCCAATCCCTGCCAAAGGCCCTTGTCAGCCAAGTGGCTTGGGAGGTCACCCCAATGAGATTAAGGATGTCTCCCAGTTTCAGGTGCCAACAGGTGACAATTCAGTTCCTATTTCAGCATTTTTGGAGCTAGATCAACAACTTCTGTCCACACATGGTATTTCAAAATCATAAATATTGCCTTTCTCAAGGGGGAATTAGGCTGTCAGAGGAATAAAGAGGACTCCAATAGGATTTTAAAAATCTGTGGCTAAAATGTGCATACGCCAACATCATAAAAATGATACATTAACTCATTATTTCCATGTGCTTTCAAAGAACAGGAAGTAAATATTAGTAAATATTGTCAAGCAACTAGACGGACTGGTTTGTTCATTCACTCACCAATACGTAATTGACTGCCACACATCCAACAAATAAATACTGTGCTTGGAGCTGGGAACACAATGAACAAAACCAAACAGAGCCTTTTAGCTATCATGGAGTTTATGATCTAGCATGGAAGGTGAACTCTCATCAATTAACCCCATAATTAAAAGTTTAATGTCAAAAAGATGATTTCCTCAAGGAAATAAACAACAGATGCACATGACCGAATCAGGGCCCCGCGTTAGAAATCAGGAAAGACTTCTCTTAGGAAAGGATGTTGGAGCTGGTGGGTCATTCGGCAGGGGGGTGGGGGGAGGGTTAGGAAAGCATGTTAGCAAAATATCTGCATGTTCAGGGAGCTTATATAACGCCAGTACAGATCCCGAGGGGGAAGCAAGAAGGACCAGCTCATGCAAAATCCTCCACTGAAGATTTGGGTCTTTATCCTAAAACCAATGTGAAGTCATTAAGGGTGTTTTTTTGGTTTGGGGTTTTAAATAAGAGCAGCTAGCATTTATTGAGCACTTAGAATGTACCAAGCATGAAATTCATTCAGTTCTCCCAATGACCACTTGGTATGACATCCCATTTTACAGATAGGGAAACACAGGCTCAGAGCCTATAGAGCTGGTCAGTGGCAAAGCTAAGATTTGCACCCAGATGGTCTGGCTCCAGAGCCCACACAATGGGTCACAGAGGGGAGCAATGACCAGGGATCTTTTGGGAAGGATCACTCTGGCTGCAGCATAACAGAGAGCCTGAAGTCCACTGCACAGGAAGCTCTAGAGCAGAGCAGTAAAGAGATAGAAGAGCCTATCACCTAGCAGATCTCCGGGATGTAAGGTACTACAGGACAGGCACTGAGCTAGGGTTAGGAGACCTTTTATATCCGACTTCACTACTTAATTAACTATGTGACCCATGGAAAACCTCTTAACATTAGATTTAAAATTTCTCATCTGTAAAAATGAGAGAATTGAAAAATAAGATTCCTTTAAGTCTGACCTAGATTCCTGCATTTTCTATCTGTAGTCTCTCCCCTTTCCTAGGCGCCTTCCCTTCAGCACACAGCTATGTTCAAGTTCTTTCCATGCAGGACCATCTCCCCGTCCAGCTGGCTCTCCCTGTGCCACGCCTCCCTCCCCCCCCCCCCCCACGCAGGCCAAGGCACCCATGGAAACCGCCCTGGGTCATCCCTTCTCAACCGCGACACGCCCCCCGCACCGGCCATGCCGTGGTCTGCCCCCCACACTGCCTAAACCGACCCTGAGAGCGCCTTCTGGGGACCCCACTTGCCAAATCCGGTGGCTGGAAGTGGCCCAGCTTCACTCTCGGTCGGACTTGTCCTTGGTGAAGGACCCAAGTCCCTTCTGGGAGGCCCTCTTCCCTGACTGGGCAGCTCTGCTTCCCTTCCACAGCTCTTTCCCGGCACCTCCCATGAGCCCATCCTCCCGTCTCCCCGCAGTGCGGCCGTTTCCCAGGACAGCATCCTCATCATTTACCTTTTCTAATCCTCGTTCCATGGACAGTCTCCTTCACACCTAAGGCTTCAACTACACCCTTCAAGTCTGTCTCTCTAGTCTTGATGTTCTTCCACAACTACGATCTGCAGTTCCAACTATCTGCTCCTTATCTTCCTCCGTGTGTGTGTTCCGCTGGAAACTCCAAATTTGACATGGCCTACATGGCCCTCACCCATCAACTGCCCAAATTTGTATTAGAAAGCCTGCCAACACCCTATTTCTTATCCCCACATCCCCAAGTTCTGTCCATGGTCAAGTTCCAGCAGTCCTGAATCACCAGAACACTGCTGCCCTATTCAGGCCTTCCCAAGCTCTCCCAGATCACTGCAGGTTCTTGGAACCTGAGGGTCTGGCTCCAGACACACCTTCATCCCAACATATCCTACCCACCAGCCAGAGTCTTCTCCAAATACAAACCTTATCCAGCAACTCCTTGGGTAAAGACTTGTGAGTCCTCATGGTACTATCACACATAGTGAGAACACGGGGAGCAGCAAAACCAGCAGTGAGTGGGAGGTGGGGAGAGACAGCCGGGGCACAAGAGGGATGGTGGTGGGGGCGGGGGGCGGCTGATGCCAGAGGCACACGTGACGAAGGGTCAAGTGCCCAGACTGCAGTGGAGAAACTCCCACAGGGAAAGAACCAGAGGCTAAAGGCAGGTTTGCATTTTTTTTTAAAGATTTTTATTTACTTATTTATTTGACAGAGACACACACAGCGAGAGAGGGAACACAAGCAGCGGGAGTGGGAGAGGGAGAAGCAGGCAGGCTTCCTGCAGAGCAGGGAGCCCGAGAGGGGCTTGATCCCAGGACCCTGGGATCAAGGCAGACGCTTAACGAATGAGCCGCCCAGGCGCCCAGGCAGGTTTGCATTTTAAAGACATCAGTGATTCATCCAGTTGGTTGTCTCTAAACACAATACTGACTAAATTGTAATTCACATACTTTCTAAAATGGATTTCCAAGATGTTCGAGTCAGGGGTAGAAGTTACCACATGCATGATGATACGGTTTCAGGAGTCTAATTTACAGAAATCATTAATACCAGCTTTTCCTCTGAAAAAATCTATTAACTTCTAAGGTCAAGAGAATGTATTAAGGCTGCACATGGAACTTTGAAATCAGATTCAGCAGTAAGAACACTTTAAAATTGAAGCCCCTTTCTCTTGTTGCAATCAGAAGCTCCTCCCTGGGCCCTGTGCTAGAATTTGGGAAAAACACAACCAAGGTTTAATCTGGAGAATTTGCGTTTATCCTAAAAGCTAGGTTTTAATTATAGGTCTTGGCTATTGAGACTGCGTTTGGAAATGATAGGATATGTGGGGCGGAGCGGGAGAGGAGTTTGCTGAGACATCAACTCTAAGAAAAAGCAGTAATAGAACAGACAAGAATACTGACGGCTGTATCACCCTACCCCATCTACCCACTGGGACGTGGGGCCTGTAGACAGGGGCCTCCTGGTCTCAGCAGGGTCCCAACTATAGACCAACCTGAAGTCTCAATGAAAAGTAGTTACATGGAGCTCTTGCTTGACGGACAATTCGCGCAGAAGAATGAACGTATGAGAATGCGTTTTCCTTAATTGACTAACTCCAGTTATACTTTAGAGGCCCTGGGAAGTCTATTTATGAGCTGAGTGACCAATAATGCACAACTCTAACTCATCTGGGGGCAGTCCTGGGAAGCAGCATCCACGGGGGCATTTCGGAAAATCTGCTCCCTCCGATCAGGAAAACACTCAGATGATACCTTCAAAAAAACCAAGCACTTGCCTGATACCGTTTGATACTTCTGTGGTACTCTCTGCTATTCACGGCTATGGATAGATTTTTAAAAGCTGGAGGCAAATCTATTTGAAAAGGGATTAAAAGAAGTATGAAAACACTTTTTACAGACCATTCGATAGTTTAAGAAAAATGTCAAATACAGCTATATACGTTTATATAGCTGTTACCTTGGAAATCATGCCTGTTCACTTCTGTAAGAACACAAAACACCTTTCCTCTAAAACAGACGCACGAAACTGAAATAAAGACATGCTCGAAGAACCATTTGATTGGAATCTCTTGCCCAGAACCTTATCTATGAAAACTGGCTGCAGACCTAATAAAAAATACACTTCCTTCTTGGGCAGTTCTTTCACATGGGTACTGCTGCCCTTCGGGGAAAAAAGCCCCAATTTTTAGGTACAAAATATTTTGTTTAAAGGGGTTTTAAATGGGCTTTGGAGGAAAAGTCTCAGCACCTCTTTTCTTTTGTTGTTAAAGACAAAGTTGGACTTCCCTGTATTGGAAAGGGGATGATACGGTTTTACCGACTAAAAAGTTCTTACGTGGTTACTATTCTAAATATTTTTGTAAGTTTTTTTTTAACTACCAACGCCAACTGATCTTAAATAGGAAGCACTTCAAACACCTTTGAAAGTGTTATAGTGTATGTCAATTATATCTCAAAGCTGTTATATGAATAGGTTTAAAAGTACTTTTTTAAATTGGAGTATGATTAACAGCAGTATATCAGTTTCAGGTGCACAATATAAGGATTCAACACTTCTATCCGTTACTCAGTGTTCATCATAAGTGTCTCCCTGATCCTTTATTTCATCCCTCCCCTCACCCATCCACTGAAGAGAGAAGCTGTTGGCAAGTGATATGGGAACCCAACATCAAAAATAATGACTTAAAAAATGTGAAGATTCAGAGGGCCCGAACAGTTTCCCAAAGACGACACAAATGGTAAATGGACACATGAAAAGATGCTCAATATCACCCATCGTCAGGGAACTGCAAATCCAAACCACAACGAGGTATCATCTTACACCTGTGAGAATGGCTAAACTAAAAAACCCAAGAAATAACAAGTACCGGCGAGGAACAGGACAAAAGCGAACCCTCACGTACTGTTGGTAGAAATGCAAACTGGGGCAGCCACTGTGGAAAACAGCATGGAGGTTCCTCAAAAAAATTAAAAATAAAATTACCACATGCTGTAGTAATTCCACTACTGGGTATTTACCCATAGAAAATGAAAACACGAATTGGAAAAAAATACATTTTAAAAAAGCAAATGTATTTGCTCAAAGTGGAATGTGTCTGTGACCCACAAAGAACACACGAGTGTGGAAACAACAGACACATATACCGTGTCATTTCTTGAGGAGCTGAAGTCCAGCCGAAGTCAGAGAAAGGAGACCCAGAGCACACGCACCTGGGCCTTGTCTGAGGTACACCACTGTGACTCTCGGACCTCAGGGATTGCTACGGCCCAGGGTAGGTGGCCTTGGGCCAATACGGTCTCCTCGACCTCTGCACCAGATTGGTCTTGAGATCCCTTCTGCTGGGATAAGGGGAGAGCCGGCCTCAGGACTGCCTGCCTGGGAAACACCACCCAGGATGGTCCTGGCTGCCCAACGCTTACTGACAAACTCCACATCCATTGCTCGTCACTCTGACCTACACTCAGTGCTGCCCTGGCATAGGAAATCTTAAATGTGTGCTCCTTTTGGGATTCTTTTTTTGGATAGTTTTTTTATAATAAACACTGAGAAGGAGAAACCTCCACTTTTAGTACCTAAAACAAATCAGTCTGTTAAAGACTTAAAGTCGTGTTTTAAAGAGGCATTTCCTAAGTCTCTATTTATAGCTCTCCAATAGCTGAGAAAGCAATTAGCTACGTTATAACCTCTTAGGCGGTATAACTGGCTTTCCTAATTACATTCTCATTAACAGTTTTATTTCACTGCTCTTAGTGGGAGTGCTTTAAACATCCCTTTGGCTGGTAGGCTTCACGGGAGTCTTCCATCCCATACAGCTTAATTATTCACAATGATTTCTTAATTTCTTATGAGGGGTGTCACACAAAAGAAAAAAGCTAATAGGTGTCCCATAAAATAAAAATGCTTTAAGTAAAATTATGAATTTACATATAGGATTTGAGATTTATCTATGCTCAGGGAGATGAGCAACACAAGAAATGGGGCACTAACTCCATGCCACAGGGCCTTATATCTTTCTAGGTTTTTATTTTACACTCTGTAATATGGAGTTAGAAACATAAACCTCATAGGACTGCTGTACAAAGTTTTACAGATGACACGAGCTCAGTGAACAATGAGCTTCAAAAACACTACCATGACAGGTGCTGCCAGACAAGTCCATCTGTCCGAAGGATGTGAAGCGCAGTGAGAACCACTCTTTGATTTATAGCTGCAGTCTGGGTCGGGCCCATCTGTGGGTTTACAGGGACCTGGTTTCGATCTTCGCTTTTTACCTTCTGGGACTGTCTGCAATGGGCTCAGGGTGGAGAGTCCTCAGCCATCCTCCTGCTAGGGTCTGGTAGACCTGAAGGCCCCTCCTGCTTCATCTCTGAATGCCGTGAGAGGCTGGGATGGGGCTGCAGGTTGGCAAGAAGGTCACTGGTTCTTAAAAAGATTAGCTGGTAAAGGGGAAAGCTAGAGTGTGGCAGGTGGGTAGGGAAGAGGAGGACCGTTACCTTTTAAGAGTAGACCCCAGACTTATCTTACAGTCCCAATTTAGGAATATCTACAGACTTTTAATGTGCATACTCTTTGAACCATCCACTTCACTTCTAAAAATTTACCTGACTGATGTAATTGCACAAAGATATGTGCAAAGGGCATTCATTGCGGCCTTATCTCAATTAGCAAAATATCAACTGTTTAAAAAAGAGAAGAGATACATAGTCGTGTGGAAAGACAGCAAAGATCTAAGTGAAAAGTCAGAGAGAACTATGTATAATGTGATTCATTTCAAATCTTAGAGATGTACCAATATGCTTGCGTATGCAGAATGGTACCTGATGAAAAGGAGGGTCAAGGAATGGCAGAGAATGCTTTTAAAGCTTTTTAAATTGATGAGTCTGTATTCATGTCTAATAAAAACCCAGCACCTCCAACCTAAAATGATACCCCTGTACAGAAAAGAGCTAACACAGCAAGCTTGAGACTGCCACCCCTGGAAAGGCCTTGGCTGGGGTCTGGGAACTTGGATTTGGGGAGGGTTTTCACCAGACTCTGGTAAGAATGGCTCACTGGGTCTGAATGGTTTATGCAAACAATATGGTTTACACTGAACACCTGCCTTCCTTCTGAGAGTCTGGAATTTTGGTACATGCTAGGCAAAGGGTGCCTGTATAACTGACTCCCAATAAAAGCTCTGAGCCTTGGCTCAGACAAGCTTCCCTGGCCGATACTTCACATGACAACATCCCGCTGTGGGAATGACGCACAGGGGTGCCGCGCCTTTCCCAGTGGCTCCCCTCCTGGGAGCGTGGGCCTGGTTTCCCCTGGACTTCACCCCATGCACTGTTCCCTTTGCTGGCTGCTTTGTAGCCTTTTGGTCTAATAAGTCACAGCCTCAAGTGTAACTATCTGCTCAGAGTTCTTCGAGTAGTCTTAGCAAATAACTGAATTTAGAGGTGGCCTTGGGGACTCCCAACAAATTTTTTTTTTTTTTAATACTACCTTCTTGACCTTTACAGCATTACCAAAATCCACAGGACTGTAAGATCCAGGAGGTTAACTATATGTATTCATTACCACTACATAACACACAAATACCCAATAAAGGGGAAGAAATGTCAGTTACTAATCTGCTGGAGAGATTCCGCTTTTACTTTTTAAGATTCCTGAGAGACACTCAAAACCAAAATCAATACACTGGCAGAACCAGACACTCTCTCCCTCACCCACCCCTCACTGTGCTCTTACCTGAAAAGAGGAACTTAGAACAAGACAGTGAAGTTTCTCAGCCTCTGAGGCCACTGTGTCACTCACAAAGGAGGCCACAGGGCTCTAAGCATCTAAGAAACAATGAGGCAATGTGCTCCAAGAGCTCACGCCATCCACTTCTTCTCTCCCTGTGGCTTGTGCCTCCTCTGTACCCACCTGCCCTTTTGAAGAATGGAAAAAGTCCTATTACCCACCGTGCACGACAGTGCCACAGACTCGGCAAGCTGAGGGGTTAACCTTGTGCGGAATTCCCGAGTGATACTCACATTTACCCAGATTTCCCTCCAGGGCACCTCCTTCCCAGATGTTGCAGATCTCCAGAGAGGACCCTGGGCACGGGTCTGCCCTGAGCCGTCCATATGCTGGTACTGACTCAAAGCTACCCTAAACCCGTCGCCTGGGGCCATGGGATTTAACGGCCTGTACTTGCCCTTCTGTCCTTGGGTCCATTTTGCCGGGTGTATTTTCTCCATTCTGGCATCTTGCCCTATTACATTCATCTGAAGCTTATCACCAAGAGCCATTAATCTGCAATTTCTAGTGTATCAGGTCCCTGCAGCCAGTTCGGGAGCAGGAGGTCTGGGAGAAAGCCTCACAAATCCTGGAGAGTCCCTTTCGGGGTTTTCTTGGAAGGGCTGCTGGCACATGCATGGAGCATCAGTGTGTTGGCCCTCGGGAACCATGGTGCCCAGAGACAACCCCCACCCCCAGCTGCCGGGCCCTCTCCCCACGCCTCCCCTCATTCTGGCAACTGTGTGATTATCTGCCGCTGACGGCCCACTACGATGTAAGCACCTACAGGGCAGAATTGGTCTTATCCACCCTTGCATGATGCTGGCTGTGTTTGGGGGCAGTGCCTCACAACATAGGCACTTACTATTTGTTTAGTGAATCGGTGCCTTGTTTCCTCTGCCTGTAGAATGGACACAATCTTTCTATTATGCTCATGAGAAGGAAATAAATTCTGGAGATAAATCTATTTTGGACACTATTAAGTGTCCCTCAAATCCTACCCTCTGTTCCACTGAACTTTTTGCTTATAGGGAGGCTCTGTAGGTGCTACACAGAAATGTACAGATACCAGGATTTGAGGGCATCTAAGTAATCCTACCACCTGCAGGTGAGAGAGGATGACAAATAACTACCAGTAATGTTTTCCTTGCTACACTTGCCGCTGCCCCCCCCTCCTGACGGTCACCTTTCTCGTGCCCCCCCCCCCCCCAATGTCATTCTATTAACTGGTATCTTTCCCAGTCGCCCCTGTCCTTCACCATCTCCTGCTTTCTTCCCTCCACGGGGCCGTCCTCAAATGTTTTCAGATGGAAATAACCTACAAGCCCCTTCACATTTGCCCTGCCTGGCATCTCTGCCTTCCCCCACGCCCTGGGGTGGGGCCAACGCCACCCACGCCCGGTCCTGCTGTGGACGTTTCTGCTCTAGCACCCCACCTCTGATGTCCTTTACCTTGCTGGCCTTCAGGATGTTGATCTGCTCTTCATACACCGTGTCTCTGTTTTTCTCCAGAAAACCATCTGAAAGGTACTCCACCTGGGGCCCCAGAGGGAAACAAAAACAGGAGTCAAGTGCTTCAACCTGACCAGGCGCCTTCCACAGCTGAGCACCTGAGTCCTTTCATCTCATCCATATGGTGTTTTCTAACGAGTGGTGAGTAGCTGGGAAACCCACAGATTTCCCATTTAGAATGCAAACCCAAGATGTGATCAGGATTTATATAGAGGAAACTGAGTATTCATTTTGTGGAAAAACATTATTTTAAAAAAGGGGTTCCCATATGATGACCTAAGGCCTCCTTTGGGTGCTGAAAAGGCTATCAAATTAAAACCTGCATTTTGTTTTTGAAGATTTTAATTTGAGAGAGTGTGCACGTGAGCTTGTGTGCATAGGGAGAGGAAGAGAGAATCTCTCAGACTCCACAGAGGATGGAGCCAGACTCGAGGCTTGATCTCACAGCCCTGAGATCATGACCTGAGCTGAAAGCAAGAGTCGGATGCTTAACTGATTGAGCCACCCAGGCGCCCGTGGAGTCTGCATTTTAAGGAGACCCCAGGTGATTTATGTGCAAATTAAAATCTGGAAAGCATGGGCTAAGGCAAACAGAAATCCATGCAGGAAAATTCTGTGTACACCAGGTCCCAGGAAAGGAGTCACCCAAAGAAGAGCGCCATTCTGTTCTCATGCTTTATTTCACTCTCCAGGGTGGACTCACAACTGTTTTACGTGCTCCTGTCCTCCCAGGAGAGAGACCCTCAATATTTGTCGAGCACATGACTGGGGAGCTGTAGCCCCGCTCCCACCACCTGGGGCTCTGCCAGTGTAGTGACAGTCTGATGTATCACAGAGGGGATGTGGGGAGGGAAAGAGGGTAGACAAAGACTCTAAGAGACTTTCAGGCCACTTGAATTCAAGAGAGACCACTCCCTCTTAGCCCTGAGTCTCTGTAGGGTGGGGCTCACAGAGCACCGAAGCCCACAAAGAGACTCACCTTATCAGCAAAGTGGACGACAATGAAGGCCGTGTTGGACATGCGGGGTTTCTGGAAGTGTTGACTGCCAGAGTGCCGGTCATAGAGCTTCTGAGCCCAATTCTGGTCAGTTCCTTTGGGAACCTGCAGAAACACGCAAGAGGACAGAGTGCTCTGTGAAGAGGAAAAAGCAAGCAGAGAGCCATGGCAGAGGGAGATGGAGTCCACCAGTAAGTCGACCTCACAGGGGCTGGACCCTAACTGGACAAGGAAAACAAGATTTGGCCACGAACGCTTTGGATCCCGCAGAGCCTACTCTCAACCCCGCCGGGTGGGCTGGCTCCAGTGCTGTCCCTAGGAACGCGCTGAGCCTCCAAGAATCTTCTGGTTGACAGGTGCTGATAGGGTTAGAGGAGCATCAGTTTGGAGCCCAAGGTCACAGGAGCAGTGTCAGAACGAATCTGAAAATGTGTCTTCCCTCCAGGTGGGCCCGTGACTTCAGCATCACGACTGTGCCATGCCCACCGCTAGTGCCATGCTCCTGCTCACTCAGCCCAATGCCTGCGGCAGGAAAGCCTACCCTCTGTGCTCATCGAAACACCACTGTCCAGGCTCAGCTCAAGTCTGCCCTCTTCTCTGAAGGCTTTCCTGGCTACTCTTGATCTCACTTGGGAATTCCTCACAATTAAACTCCTATAACATATGCACTAATACAGTCCATCACCGGGTTTTGCGTATTGCTTCGTTGCTACAAAGTGTAAGCTCATTGGGCTCAAGGAATTTTAAGGGCTTATTTATTTTTTTACCTGCCCCTCAGGGAACTTGGAATTGGGTTCTGGGCACACACCGGGTATTAAGGACCTAGTGAATGAGCTATGCAGTACTTTCTCTGCCCTCCCCAAGTTTAAATTTAGAAGTTTCACTGCATTAAGCACTCTGAAGGGCAGCCCCTTCCAGTATCTTCAGAGCTGGCTTCAAAAGTGAAACAGCAACTCACTCTGTTGAAAATATAACACAGAGTCACTGTAACCACCACTCAAATTGTCCAGGATGATGGTCCTCCTCCAGGGGGCAGGTGTGCCCGAAGACCAATGCACACAGCCATTCCTCAGTTACATCTCACAGCTGGACCTGCCCTTTATTACTTTATATTGTACATTTGGACGAGGCAGGGTTGAAGGTGACCCTTACACCAGCCATTTAAAAAGGGTTTTGTTTAGTAAACCAACAAAATCTGTGGCATAAGAAAAATGCCTACACACTTAAGAACAAATTTCTAAGTGAGCAAACCAGATTTTTCTCCATATTCAATTTAGTGTGACCATTATTGAATACCCAGTACTAAGTGCTGTAGGTAATTCAAGAAAAGAACACTTTTTCTTGACAGAGGCTATTAATTGTGTTGAGCAGACAAAAATACACTGGATTCTCAGCACTCTTATATACACTGTTTTATATTGGTATTCAAGCACTTTGTGTTTAGAAACAGCAGGTACACGGGAAGGGAAGGGTCAGCTGCGCAGGGCTGCTGGAGGTGAGGCCAGAGGACAGGACCCCAGCAGACCTACCAGTGGCAGGACTGGGGCAGACAGAACAGGAGAGGTACGATGTGAAGACAAGACTCACTTAGGTCAACACCCTTGCCAGCTTCAAGATCATCTTGTCCTGACTACGAGAAACTGGACTTCTGTTAGCAGACTTCATAATCCTACATCTTCCCTAATTCAGCCTGGCATGAATCAGTGAGCGAAGCAGGAAAACAACACGTACCCATATTTCCTGACAAGGGCGTTGTTTCTTAACCACCACCCTCAATGGAAAGTAAGGGCCAGCAGGAATTAACAATTAAGATTCTCGGATAATATTAACAGCGAATGCCCATGGCACTTATTATTGGTCAGTTTTCTATAATTTTAGATGTATAGACTCACTTAATCCTCACAAGAATCCTATCAGCTAGGCACTATGTTTATACAATTTTACGGATGAAGAAACGGACACAGAGAGGTTAGGTAACTTGCCCAAGGTCACACAGACGGGAAGCAGCAGAGCTGGGGTTCAAACTGGGCCAGGTTGGCTCCTGGAGCATATGCTCCCTGCTACTGTGCTTTCCTGCCTGGCAAGAGAGATTTAAAAGCAGCCATGAAGATGGGGTTAGATGGAAGGCACTTATCTCCAAAAAAGATTCGAAACAAGCATAGGAAGAAGCGAGCAAATCTTGCGTTTTGATAAAATACCATGAAGAGGAGCCTGGATCCTAGCTCTGTCCTCATCTACGTGGGAACTGTCCCTCAGAGACTCAGTTCCCCTGACCCGCAGCGTTGGCCACTTGTCCAATCAAAAAGCGCAGGTTTGAATGCATATGAAATGCCCAGAATAGGCCAATCTTTAAGGACAGCAAAAAGAGGAGAGGCTGCCTAGGGTGGTGGGGAGGGGGGAGTAACGGTGGGGGTGAGGAGTGAGTGCAGGGGAGGGGAGAGTGACTGCTGGTGGGTTCTGCTATTGTGGCTCGGCTCTGAACCGACTGCCAACCAGGGCTTGTAGATTTTCAACGAGCGAACTTTATGGTATGTTAATTGCATCGCAATAAAGCTGTTAAAATGCATTAATGCCTGATTTTACTCTTCGTTATTGAAATTATAAAATTAAAAAAAAATAAGGAAGAGGGCGAGTCCTTAGGCTCCCCAAGCCCCTCTTCCCCAACAGCCTGCATTATAAGCCCAGGGGCTCAGGCGCTCGGTGGCACCAGGGGCGGAGACGGCACCCTCTCGGACTCCTTCCCTCGCTCCTGGCTGCTGCCCCCAATGCCTGTTCCAGGATTTTACCTTTCCACCCTCACAAAACGCCCCTCTGTGCGCTCAGCAAAACACCAATTCCGGACCAACCCAACTACCCATGGGTCCGTCCTCACACCCGAGTGGATGAGACCACATGTCAACTCTCTCCTTCATCAAGTCCTGCTGGTCATTTATTATCAATCACTATTACTGCCAAAAAAAAAAAAAAAAAAATGCCATGACATTTCATCATGAGCGGGCACCTCTGTGGATGAGGACACTGCCCAGATCTAAGCGGGGAGCTGGCCTCAATGACTCCCCTCTCTCCAGGGCTGGTCTCTGAGCTTCCCTGTTGACAGGACAATCATTCCCCTCCCGGCCTCACTTTCTCCCAGCATCCAAGCCGCCCCCTCTTGCACAGGACGCATCTCCTTGAGGGTGCCAACCAAGCGGGAAATCCGAGGCCCGCTTTACATCCAGAAACTCCCGAGCATCCACAGCTGTCCGCCCCTCCTCCCTACACTTCTCCCCACCTGGGGTCTGTGCACTCACCCCTGCCTCCTGCGGCCACGTCCACCTGCCTTTCCTCTCACCAGCCTCCTGTCACAGTCATGCCTGCCATGGGGGAGGGGGTCAAACCCACCACCTCTGCTACCTCACCTCATCTCCCCACTAAGTCGCAGAAGCTAGGCTGCTGCCCAGACAGCTACCCGACCAAATTCTCTGATCCACAGGCTTGTTGCCAAAGGAAGGGGCCCCCTGAGCCCCTGTGCACCTCCCAGCAACCCTTTGTCTTCCCTGCCTGGACCACATGAGGAAGCCTCTCTCCATCTCTCTCCTCTACCTTGGCTTCCACATGGCAGTCGGTGACGTCCATGAGAAATTATTCACGTCTGATCACACCTGTCCCTGCCTCCCAGCCCCGCGTCCCCGGAGCCTTCAGAGTCAAGTCCAAACACCCTCTCTGGACAGAGCCTCCCATTCTGATGGTTCTTGCTTTCCAGCTTCACCTGCCACCACCACGGGGTCTGGACAGTCCGGGCCACTTCAAGTTCTCTCAGTGTGACGCTCCCACTGCACAGGAATGGCACCCCCACTTCCAACCTCTCTGCTTCAACGGCCCTTTGGGGGAGGCTTCTCCCCACAACACCTTCTCCTCAGTCACCTTGTCCAGAGCGCTCCCACTCTGTCACCATGGGAATGGCTGCAGCGCTGGCCTGAGCCCCCGAGGTGCTGCATGAAGGGCAGGGACTCAGGCCGTCACACGGGAACGTGGGGTTTGCCCGGCAGGTACAGGAGCAGAGGTGGAAAGGCCCCTTCACCTCCCTCCCTCCCCAGTTTCAACCTGTTCACAAGCACGCAGGACAAGGAGACCTCCGGGGCAACAAACCACGAACCCTTGGGCTTAATACCGAGTAAAGTCTCCTGAGAGTGGGCTGGACCCAGGTGAGGAAGCAGAAAGGCCTTCAGGATGCTGTCCCTCCACTGCCTCAACAGCAAGGTACAGAAGGTCTGCCCCCACTGCCGGCTCTTCAGGCGGCTCCCTAAGACAAAGGAATCCTACTCACCCAGGGCAGAGCCTGCCTCCTGCCTCAGGACTGCCCTGTGGGGCCCCAACACCCACTCCCCAAACTGAGAGCATCTGTAGTGTTACTCGCAAGCATTGCTTCCAGGGGTCAAGGTATCGCTTTCAGAAAATCCCTGCTGATGCCCACCTGTCACTTCCAAGGAACCATGCACTGACCTCTCCTGTCCCATCAGCCCTAACTTGTGGTTTCCTCCAAGAGCGAGGGCAGAGAACGCCTGGTCTGAATGTGGCATACGTCGTGCAGCAGCCTTAGAGAGCACGGGGGACGGGAGAGGTTTAAGAGCAGCCTGGAAATAAACATTTCCTGTAAGCAAACACCCTGTATCCTGCCCCCTTGGTTACTGACGGAGCAGCTGTGGTTCATGGTGTGGACAGGGGCTGACTACAAATCCACGATAAAAAGGCTTTTCCACCTGAAGGAGCCCTGGGTGGTTTAACTCCTGGTTTGTGAGCACCCCTGCAGCGGCAGGCACCCATCACGGACTCCGGGGCCACCCCACCTCCACATTTCTAATTTAAATCCCAGCTCACTGGCTCTGCCTACTGCTGTGTGTCTTCTCCAGGAAAAGTGATTTTCCCAGTGGCTGCTTTTATAGCACGAATCTAATCCTTCATGTGGCTTTGTGTCCCGTCACATGGGGGGGTCACAGAACCCAATTCTTCACAGGACAGTCCCCATTCTTCGTTCTCATTCTGCAGCGTGTGTCTGAGCTGCAGCAGAGGAAAGGAATTTGGTCTGAGGCAGCGCTGCAGTCCCACAGGACAGTCCTGAGGGCTACCACATCGCCTAGGTACAGCCAACTCCAGGGGACCCCCTCCCCCACTCAGGCTCAGAGCCAGGGCGCTTCCAAAGGGTGCAGCAGGCCTCCCTATTTTGTAGCATTGGGCTCATTGCAGTAGGATCTCCCTACAGGAAAACACACCCTTTTAAGGCGTAGAAGGCCATGAGGTCTGACAAAGGTCCCACCACCTGTTGGTTCCCCCTCTAGCTGCTCCGAGCAGCCGTATCACATCGCACTGAATCACTCTTGACTCCGAGAGCACTTAGCTCCGGGAGGAAAAGGCTCCACACCGGGGTTTTGTATTCCTCCTTAACGAGGTGCTCATGTTGTCCACCGCTCCACTTTTCCGCTGAGGACCTCCCACCACCCTGGGAACCACTGGCTCCCCAAGCCCATAGAACTCCGGTTTCCCCTGGCTGGCTTGCCTCCCACCCTCTGGAGAGCAGTCTGAGGTCCCTGCACCTGGGTTCCTACCACTCTGACTTGACATTCCTGGGACCTGTTCCCTTGGGCAGTGGCGCCCCTCAGATCCTCAAACCATAAGCCAAAGCAAACCCACCCCACGTGGTCCTTGATTGTCTGCAGGATAAATCACGGGAAATCAATTAGGCAGCCGCTTGATTCACAGAATCCATCATCCTGAAGCATTAGGTGTTTTTCTAAGAGGTGTGTGTACACAAGGAAGGAGAGACCATGCCCCGGGGCTTTATGTGACAGCGCTTGGAAGAGCTACGGTAGAGCAGCACAAGATAAACCACCTACTTCGTGTGCCTCCTCAGAGCCTCATCAGGTCTTAACCTTCACCCCTGGGGAGGGGACTGAGGAGCTGGAGTCCTGGAGCCAGGGCCCGGGATGGACACAGGACACGGTGGTGCTTTTGGGGCTGTGGTGTGGGGTGGGAGAAGAAGGTTGCCGACAGGAGCACACATGACACTGGAGGAGGGGAGCAGGGCGCCGCTGAGCATCAAAGCGGGCTGTTGGCAGTGGATGCTGAACCCAGAGAGTGAGTGAGTGGGGAACCACGGGGCACGGGGAGGGGAACGACACTCAAGATTTGGGGCCATGATTTCGGTCATTTAGCCAGTTGTGCTCAATGCAGGAACCAGTGTCCTATCAGCTTTACTGCTACCTCACAAGCTGAGCACGCTTAGGCACACGCCCGCCACACTGAGGAATAAGCCCTGCCTGGAGCTGACTCAGGACAAAGCCCACAGCTCTAAAGAAATGCTAAAAACTGTGAAGAATGAAGATGTACAAGTCTGGGGATTTCAGTGTATTTCACTCCCTCTTCTACTGTTCCACTAACCATTCCTTTTCATTGTCAAAGACAATGAAATAGGAGCACCCGCCTAGAAGGGAGACACCTTCTCCTTTAAACCATCAAGTCTCACTCAATCCGGGGAGGCAAGATGTGCGAGGCCAGAAAATAAAAGCAACTGGGTTTTTTCCTTGCAGTACCCAGAATTGTGTGGTTTCTACACGTTTTGATGTGAGTTTCCACTGCTGGAGGACTGTACCCTCTTATCAGTAACCACAAAACTAGGTGAAATGCTGAAGATCATCAGATCCAGCCCCTACTAATTCATAGAGCAGGAAATGGAAGGCCAAAGAAGTTAGGTGATCAATAAAACCCAGATCCTCGGGACGCCTGGGTGGCTCAGTTAGGCGTCTGCCTTTGGCTCAGGTCGTGGTCTCGGGGCCCTGGGATCGAGCCCCACCTTGGGCTCCCTGCTTAGTTGGGAGCCTGCTTCTTCCCCTCCCTCTGCCCCTACCCCCCGCTCATGCTCGCTCTCGCTCTCAAATATATAGATCTTAAAAATAAAATAAAACCCAGATCCTCCTGCCCCACATTTCCAAGGCTGCCTGGCTCTCCCCATGCTGGCCATTCAGAACATTCCTGTCCTACAAAGTAGAATCCACAAAAACCTAGATGAGGGGAACCTATGGACCTCATCTGCCACCAAGCTTGCAGCTCTATCACTTGTAATGCATCTGGCATGACAAACATGTGCTGGGCTCTTGATCTTCACTCTCTGGGGATACCCGTCTGAAAGTTGGGGTCTTTCTCTCAGCACCTAGGATATCTGGGGCACTAAATCCACACCACTGTTCTATTGTGTCAATCCACACCATCCATTCTCTGCCAAGAGAAGTACACATTCATCATCACAGTTACCTTCTAGCATGCAGAATGGACACCAAGGTTTCTCTCAGCATGCTAAAGGTAGGCTAACTACACATGCAATCCCAGCTCTGAGACCTCACATGCTCCCTTGCAGCACACAGCTGTCCCCCGCACATCCCCCAACCCTGGAACTGAACTAATACAACGAGCGCATCATCAGTTTTACCTTACACTCTTCATCCAACAGGTCTAAGATGCCCAGCTTTGCTTCTATGAGGTCAATACAAGGTTGATTATCATAAAAATCAATCAAGGTCCAGGGGATCTGCTCCTTCATATATTCTTCTTGCTCTAGTTTGAATACATGCTAGGGTAAGAAGTGAAAGGTCAAGGTTAGTGAACTGCAGGCACATCCCGACGTTTATCTCCCCTGAGCTTCAACCGCATGAGCTTAGAGTCCCAGAGAAGGGCATAGACCCATCAGAAAAGGTTTGGGCACTAAGTCACAGTTGTGACTGCAGAAAAGGAGCTAGGTTAGGTGACCCCCCCTCCCATTTCCATGTGAGCCCTTCTCTAGAATATTCTAGTAATCAACTGGCTTGCAGTTCAGCAAATACCCCAGAAGCCCAGAATCAGGAGGTATGGGAGTCAAAACCAAGGGGAAGATCATTTACCCTCTCAACCCAGCCACCCCATTCAGACTTCCTCCCGAGCAGCAGGGAATGCCTTCCCAAAGCTGGGGCACCAGCAAGACACTAAGAGAAGGCTGGGGCAGAGCTAGCGCCTGCTGGCACTGGATGGAAGAGAAGTGCCCCAGGCTGTTGCTCCCAGGGCAAGAGGTACCCCCACCCCTACACCCCAGGTCCAGGAGCCGAGCCTACCGAGTTGAATTGCTGCTGCAGCTTCTCGTTGGCATAGTTGATACAGAACTGCTCAAAGCTGTTGACCTCAAAGGTCTCAAACCTGACGGGAAAGGGAGGATAAAGGGGCATTTGTCTTACTGAAGGAATCACTGCGACTTCCAACAAGGCCACTCTCATCTCCTCTCCCCCCGCATCCAGCTCCACCCTCAACTCCAGCACAGAAGTCCCTCACAAGCCTGGGAGGGGGGCATTCTGCCCTGAGGGGGTGTCTTTTTCCAATTCTCGCAAAGGCCCCTCATGGGCTGGCAGTGTCCCCCCACCCAACACAAATGACTCACAATTTAACCAATCCCCATTACAGGACATTTTGGTTCTTTTCCGGATTTTTGCTATCAATGCTGGCAAATATTGTATATACATCTTTGAATTCATAATTCTTTCTGTAGGACGCTATCATCCTAGCAGAATCACCATGTCAGAATATGGTTTCTTAAAAGGTAGAAGAAAATTAACTTCCAGAAAGGTGGAACTAATTGATGTTATCACCCCACATCCACCCCAGCCTCCCAATGCATGCAAGTGTCTGGTTGTCCTAGTACTGGTTAAGGATGTTTTGTTTTTTGAATTCATCTTTGTGAAGTTCGAGTTTACACACAATTCGATGACAATCAGATGTGCAGCTTAGAAACTGGCAGGAGGTGGGGAGAACTGATTTGGGGGAAGGTGTACAAGACCCAAGGCAGGAAATCAGGAAGGCAATTATTACTGCAGTAATGATCCCAGAAGACCAATCGGGGCGTGACTTAAGCTGGTGGTAACTGAGGTAATGAAAAAGGATCTAAAGACACTAAGGGAGGGAAAAATGAGAGGGCTTCAAGCGACCAGTGGGGCACAGAGGTGAGATTCACTCACACAACCGAACGGACGTGGTAAAGCTCGCCAAACCAGAATGGTCTAGCAGGATCAGCAGCATTAGCTACAAATGAGTGGGGCCATCTTGTACACTGGGCAGAGTCATCAGGCCGAGGCAGTGGAGGGGCAGAAATGCAGGAGGAAGAGGCGGCTTCTCCTCATTCACACCACGGTTGGAATGAGCACCTACTGAGAGCTCAGCCCTGGAAGCTTCAGGAACTCTCACTCAGTGCCCACAATGCCATTCTACAAGTGGAAGAGACTAAGGCATGGGGAGATTGAATAATCTGTTCCAAATCAGAGTCAGTATGCAGAAAGCCAAAATGTGAAGCAGTGATTTTAACTTTTTTTATTATGTTAATCACCATACATTACATCATTAGTTTTTGATGTAGTGTTCCATGATTCATTGTTTGTGTATAACACCCAGTGCTCCATCAGAACATGCCCTCCTTAATACCCATCACCAGGCTAACCCAACCCCCCGCACCCCGGTGGGCAGACAGTGATTTCTGAGGCCACATTCTTAAGAAAACTTTAAGAAAAGGCAGAAAAGATCAGAAAAGGGCAGTAGACAAGGATACTTCCCAGGAGTAGGAGTATCAACAAGGGACCTGAGGTGGGGGTAGGGGCGCACAGGCTTCAGCCTCCCCATAACCTTAAATTTTACCCCCTCATTCTTCAGTATAGGCAAGTAAATTTTCTCAATCTTATATAAAATTATGCCAGTCTTCCCCAATAGATTGTACTCCCTAATTACCACTCCTAAATAGAAATGTCGGTGCTGCAGGCTGGTAGTATTGGAGAGGCAGCACCCAATAGAGAATAAATGCATCAGACAGCCAACAGGGCCGTGTCAGTGCCCAGAAAACATCAGGCTTCTCCCACCTCTTGTGCCTACCTCCCCCACCAAGGTATGAGACATGGAGAAGTGGAGAGTCATTTTGAGATCAAAGGAGTCAACTGTTTGGAGACAACCATATTAAAAAACAGTCTTTAATTGTAAGTTAATAAAAGAAGATCAAAGACGCAATGCCCAGGTAGGAGCTGCGCTCTAGGCCATGCAGGAGAGGCTACTGTGCTGGTTGTCCTGCTGCACTGGGGGGCCCCCTCAGTCCAGATGATGGCCCTAGACATGGATTTTTGTCACTTAGAACCTCACTTCCTCCCATACCCCCATCGCACCCCAACACAGGTTGCTGACACCGGTAAACCCCCAGAGGAAGCTTAATAAAACCTACAGGAAAGATAAGAGTCACCCTAGCAATTGGCCAGATAATAGCGATCAGGTGTTCGTGCAGGGCTCGGACTGAGCTCCACAGATAAAGGATTCAAGTATCTCCCACTTGTCATTTCTTAAAGGTTTATGTTGGTAGCACTCCACCAAGAATATTCTCATTAATTTGAGATGGCCTAAAATTAGCTCACAATTTCCCTATTTCTAAGATAGGATCTGGTAACAATTCCTCCGCCATCTAGTGTAATTACTGTCATGTCTGCTGAAGGGCCAGAGATGAATGAGGGGTCTGGGGAGCTTGGACATTGTCTAAGATAACGGACCTCAGAAAGCCACAGCTAGAGAGATAGGGCAACTTCTCTACAATAGGATTATATCTGTAATAATTCTTCCCATCACCAGAGATGATTTTTTAAAACACAATGGATCAATTTATAGTTCACAACATTAAACTGTCACAAAGAAATTTATATACTAGAGGGAGCTGGATTTCTCCTGTACAATGTTGAGAATATTTAGACCTGAATCCTTGGGTAGGAGAAAAGCAAAACACAGAATAAAACTTGATGCTGAGACCCAAGGTCTGTATTCTTGGTGGTACAAACATCACCCCTACCTTCACTAGCCTCCTATCCCCGAAACGTAGTAAAGGATAGAATTTCCTTCTGGCTCTGCTCCAATTTCAGGGTGTGGTAAGGGCCACAAATGTCTTTAAAAATAAGGTAGTATCTGTTGGAAAGTGAAACTGGAATAAAAGGAGGTCAACCAGGCCCTCTGAGTTAATTATTAACCTCCACAAACCTCTTGCTCCAGAGCAGAGGCCATGTAAGGCTTTTAAGGGCTGGGAAACAGCTCTTCCCCTGGAGCATGGCTCAAAGGAACCCAACTTCTTAGCTCAGTCTCCTCTCTTTTACCAAGACCATGCTCTACCCTTCTACCAAGGTCAAATGACAAAATACGGGTTGTAGGTTGGATATAGAGGGAGGGGCTGCCAGGGAATGATTATTAAAAGTTGGACAAGTCCTGTCAAGGTCTCTTTCCCTCCTGAAGCCCATGAAACCTCACAAGGGCACCCTGTGGTCTGTTCATGAGGCCAACCCCTCTGATCTCTTTACTAAATAATCTGGGGATGCTGGCCATACCCTTGAACTCTGTTCTTAGGCTTCTCTGTGCCTAGATGCCCCCCCCCCCCCCCCCCCGCCGCCACAGGATTTGGTCTTCAGATATGGCACAGTACTAGGTGCTGCTCACATCCCAAGGCCAAGAACGGTTATTCTTCTGGAGGACCTAAATCCCTTTATTTTGCAGTGTGCTCCAAATCCCTGCTCCTCTTTGTGCCAAGAACCCTGGTGTGGGACAGAAAAATGCCCACCATATGGAAATCCTCTCCCAGCCCATCAGCCAACTGTCTCAAGTACTGCAAGGGCTGCAAAACAGCTATCAGGAAGACCACAGGAACCCAGCATATGCAACCTCCCGAGGAACAGAGATTTGGTGCGTTATAGGACTTTAATGGTGGGTGAGCTCATAGGGGTGACAGCACGGACAGACAGAAATGTGACTTTTATCTGAGCCTTAAGAATATGTATAGGTGTCTGGCTCCAGGCACACTCCCAAGAGCTATGTCAGAGAAACTCTGGAAGGTTGAGATGGACTTTAGTTACAAGGCTCTCCCAGGAGACTCAAAGATTCCAGGGCAAACCCAATGGCTTCAGGGATCTGCTAGATCTGACAATACTGGGCCCAGCCATGCGTGTTTACCCTGAAGGTGACATGTCCAGGGATCTTCTGGGCTGCCCACATCTGGTCCACTGTTTATAGGCTGGGAGGAAAATGTCACTGACTCCGCCCTCCATTCACCACAAAACCTTTTCATACTGGTCAGAGAGGAGCTAGGTAGTCTTCTCTGAATAACTAAATTGGAACTGTAAAATTAAGTCTATTTTGAAGATGGAGACCAAGAAAACAAAATATCCATTAAAATGAAGGCAAACAGTGGGCCTAAGAAGTTTAAGATATATCATTAAAGGCAACTTAGGTATAGTAGAAAGTATTCGCAAATCATATTTCTGATAAGGAGTTAATATCCAGAATATACAAAGAGCTCTTACAACTCAACAACAAAAAGCAAATAACAAAAAATGGGCAAAGGACTTGAACATTTTTCCAAAGACAATATATGAATGGCCAAGACGCATATGAAAAATGATCAACATCACTAATTGTCGGAGAAATGCAAATCAAAACCACAAGGAGAGATTACTTCATACCTCTTAGGATAGCTATGACCAAAAAAACCCCCAAAATAACAAGTGTTGTCAAGGATGTGGAGAAATCAAAACCCTTGTGCACTATTGATAGGAATGCAAGGTGGTGCAGTCACTATGAAAAACAATCTGCAGTTTCCTCAAAAAGTTAAAAATAGAATTGCCATACAATGCAGCAATCTCACTTCCGGGTATATGTTGAAAAGAGATATTTGCGCACCCTTGTTCACTGTAGCATTGTTCACAATAGCTCAGAGGTAAAAGAAACCCAAACATCTATCAGCAGAAGAGTGGTTAAACAAAGTGTGGTATATACACACACTGGAGCATTATTCAGCTTTAAAAAAAGAAATTCTGTCACAGGCTGCAACACGGATGAGTCTTGAGGAACTTGCGCTAACAGAAGCCAGTCACAAAAAGATAAATGTTATACGCTTCCACTTATATAGGCATTTAACGTAGTCCTAAGTCATAGAAACAGTGTAGAATGGTGGTTGCCAGGGACTGGTGGGAAGGGAAAAATAGGAGCTGTTCAATGGGTATAAAGTTTCAGTTTTCCAACATGAAAGAGCTCTGGAGTTCTGTTGTGCAACAATGTGAATATACTTATCACCACTGAACTGTACGTTTAAAAATGGGTCAGATGACGGGTGCCTGGTGGCTCAGTCAGTTAAGCGGCTGCCTTCAACTCCGGTCGTGATCCCAGGGTCTTGGAATCAAGCCCCGAGTCAGGCTCCCTCCTCAGTGGGGAGTCTGCCCCCCCAACCCCGGCTCATTCTCTCCCCCCCCCCCCGCAATAAATAAAATCTTTTTAAAAAATGGTTACAATGGTAAGTTTTATGTTACATGCTTTTCCAGCTACAGTTTTAAAAAATTATTTTAAAAAAACCGTATTGTTAAAAAGCACCGAGTAGAGATGGATGCTAGTTTAAAGTCAGGAAATATCACAAGAAACAGAAAATATCTGTTAGAACTGATAGAAAATCCCAGCAAGCCCATTTCCTGCCTCCTGGGGCCCACCCTGCTCCTCTCCACCGTCCCCCCCACAACCTGCCCCCCGCACTGTTCCTCAGCATGAGGCGCGAATCTCCACCCTGCCTACCTTCACATGTCTCCTAGGCCAACTGTCCTCAGCAAGACCAGGCTGGCCCCAGCCAAAGCCCCTGCCACCCTGGCATGTCTAAGGCTCAAGGCAAAGACAAATAAATGCGTTTTTCCCTAAATTGAAGCCATCTATTTCTTTTTGCCTCAAGGAGGGGAGAGGAATGAAGGATTCCAATTCCAGTCCCAATTCCTCAAGCCTGGAGAGGCAAGCACTGGTTAATGTAACATGAAAAGGAAAGCCCGGCCAAAAGTTGCCCGGCTCTGTCCTATTAATTTCCATCCCCCACCTGGTAAGAAACACCCACAGGCAGCAGGCAGCGTTGCAGATCCTTACTGAAGGGAAAGAGATGGTCTCAGGTTGGCCACATTGCTCCGTGGGTGTGGCTTGCTTTGTACTTTTGGAGCTGAGGCAGGGGAGCAAGTTGTAGGGAAACCATCCTTCTTGCCAGGACACCGGGTGTCAGGAAACGGTCAGGAGAACCTGGGGGCCTGGCCTCTGAGCAGCGGCTAACCACAGTTGTGCCATTTATCTGGGGGTTCACAGCGTTTTCTACTGTCCGAACCACCAGTAAGAATGTCATGTTAAGGGGAGGTACCTATGGGTGATGCTGGTTCATGCACTGTTTTCTTATCTACAAAGAAATGAGTCTTCACTCTGGCTGCTGATTCTGTAGTAACATTTTCAACATTTACAGAAAATTCTGGAGTGGCTCACCCACCCTAGAGAACCCTTTTCAGTTGTTTCTAGAAGGAGCTTGACTAGTGAGCCAATAACTTCCTGAATAGGGACTAGAGTTCATCTGGGGACAGTTATCCCAGTAATTACTAATTAGTGTCTACTTGCTGGGGAGGGAGTGGCAATCAGACTCTCATTTGCTAGCTTCACGCATTTGTAACCTGATTAAGAGGGAGCTAATTCCTTATTCCTTTCTTCCTAATGAATGGGGTTTAATGTATTCAGAAGCACACCCCCACCATCCTTCCCATTCTTTCTAGCATTCACACGCCGCTCTTTTTGCTCACAGATGACAAGAAAGAAGACAATCAAAGACTTTAGGTCATCCCAAGGGCATCTACGTGCACCATGTCTCCCCGTCATGGGGCTGAGACACGCTGAGACACAATGAGACCGTGGGGAGATGATCCTTCCCTCTCGCCCTCTCTACTGTTTGGTGGTCAGGGATTTGGGTAGAAAACTCAAAAAATAAATAGTGCTGGAGTTTTCTGATGCCATGGAGGATGAATTCCTCCTTAGAACCACTTCCCATAGTTACATTAGGAATGAAGTGTAAAGACAGGAATCAGTTTGGAATTGGGGGGGTGGGTGGAGAAGACAACTGGAAGAATGTCAGGTGTGACACCCATCCCAGATAACGGAGGGATGGCCACATTAAAAAAAAAAAAAAATCCAGTGGCTTTCTGGAAGGCATCTGAGTCCATCGGAAAGGAGACAGACACCAGGATTGCAAAAGGGAGAGGACAGTAAATAGCTCAATGCAAGGGCAGCACAGACTTCCCTCCAACGTTGTCATTTTCTTCCAGATGAAAAAAATGATGTCACTGACCCAACGGAGGAGAAACAGTACCACCAAGGTCCAAGCGACCTGCTTGCCTGTGGTGAAGTTTTTGGTTTTAACCTCCTAAGAGTTCATTACATACCCTCTGGTCAGAAAAGAGAGCCTAGGTCAGCGCAAATTTTTACAGTAATTTCTCGGCAGACTCAAACTGTTGAGGAACATGCTTACAGACATTCAGGGAAAGTCTCTAAGTGCTTTCTTGGCAACAGATGGCGCATATAGAGAGCCAGCTCGTCAACTCTGAGCCCACCCCATATCTAACTTACCATCTTGAACTCTGCCTAGAGGGCAGGAATGTGGCACTACATTGAGCATATGGAGGAATATGGCATTGGATCTCTGCAAGAGGAGAGTGCACTGCTTTGCAAACAGGACCACTTTGGGGCACAGCGTGAAAAAGGAAATGAGCTCCTAAGAACGAACAAAGATTTAAAAAAGAGAAAATAAAACAGCATAGCACGTCTGAAGGAAGCACAAAGGGTAGGAAACGTCTCAGGTACGCCGGTCCGTGGCCCTACCGTGGGGCCCTGCCCGCACAGGACAGCTGTCGGATGTCCCAGAGGAAGCCACAGCCGCTCCAAGAGGAGCGGAGGATGCCCAGGCCAGGACACGGAGTTCTCCAGCCTCCCACCTCACCACAGGCCCAATCAGCTCAAACCACAGACAAGCCTTCCCTGAAGTCAATTTCTCCCCTCTGAGCAGTCACAGGACTTGAGAGAGAACAGACTCAACAATGAAAAAGAAAACGGCAAATAGAAGCACAAAATCCAGCTTGCACAAGCCCAGCTGGCGTCTCCAGACCCAGCAGTGTGACACGCCAGCAAGGAGCAAAGCCTTTCACTGCGGCTGCCCGGGAAGGGATGACCGTCTCTGTGAAGCCACGGTGCCGCGAAGACAGCAGGGAACCATAGCAGAGGTCAGCAGCGGAAGCACAGAAGTCACGACGTTTTCACATGCTGTTCACAACACTGAGCCTGCCTGTTCGTCTTCCCGGATCAGAAACACAGTAAATTAGATTCTTGCCCAGGTACAGTCAGGAAACCGGGTCAAATGCTGCAGCCAGAGTTGCTCTGGGTCTTACTTCAGAAGGGAACACTAAAGGTCAGGTTTTTGGGGGAAACCCAATTTCCTGAAAATATTCATGACAGAGAGAATAACGGAGTTACGGACAGTGAGGAGGTAGGTTCCCAGGGTATGGATTGGCCTATGCTCTCTACAGAGAAACGGGAGGGGCTGACACAAAGCAGGCACTCAGCGGCCAGGAGGAGAAATGCCCCGTACCCAGTTGCTCGGATAAAACCCTGAAGCACCCTGAGGAAGACGCACCCTATTCCCCGCTCTCGGGTGATGCTCCACTGCTGGTTCACCAGCTATGAGGTTTCCCTTCCACACTTTGCTTTTTCCTACCATCGCAACAGTACTCCTGTTCCCAATGGTGCTGCCCCCACCTCCCGTATTTTACTCCCTCCCTTTAAAAGATCCTGTTCAAACCCCACCTTCCACATAAAGCTTTCCCTAATGGTGCCAACGAGCATGCCCTCTCCTGCCTTGATAATCATTCCACACTGAGTGTCCAAACCCTCACATGGACTCTGCTATAATTTCTTCTGTTGCCTCATTGTACTATGTAGCTCATGTATGGGCCTTAGTTCTTCAGCAGGCCTTTGTGACACCAGAAATCAAGTTTCTTTCTTCCATGTCCTCCACACCCTGCAACACGGTTTGATTTGAAACCCAACAGTGAACGAGAGCAGCAGAGATGTAACTAGAACAGCCTATCTTTGCATGGGGATGGGGATGGGGATGTGGCCGCTTCTAGGAGGTTCTCTTTGCTCTAGTCTCAACATAAGGCAAGTTCCCAGCTCATCAGCCCACTAAGCAGCTGTTTCTACCAGAGCAGCCCTGTTCTTACAACTCTGCACTTCCGTGGGTCTGAATTTCTATTTTAAGACAGAAGCCATAACCTTCTGTGATATAAAGACCCAAGAGGATTCAATCTATTATTGGCTTAAAGAAGGCAAGACACTGATCATAAAAGATGTACAAAGGAGGCTGCAAACCAGGACGTATAATTTCAAAGAACTCTAGAAGGATCTGGGAAGAACCTCAGAGACTATGGCTCAGCACTTCACTTCAAGCTATCGAAACAAAACACCAGAAAGAGGCTGTGATCTGTGGAGCATCATCCAGCGAGCTGGGGCCAGCATGAGTTACACCACCTGTCTCCTGACGCCTAGTCATGTAGACTTTCCGCTGAGCCATGTTGCCTCTCCCTGAAAAAGATGCTGTTATAAATAAGTCCTTGCTGTTAGGCTGGAATTCTGAAAGGAAGAGAAGCCTCAAGAATGACCACACACAAGTCTTATAGTGATGGGCAAAATCATGGTATTATAATAACCGTCATGATAGGGACTATAGTGAATGAGGTCAGATGGTAGATTTGAATAAAACAGCTGAGACACAAAGCCTGAAATTGCGTTCAGAGCAGCTTCTGGTCCAGTATTGGGCAAGACCCTTCCCTCTCCGGGCCTGTTTCCCAGTTGTGAAGAAGAGTGTGTACAGGGCTTCTCCATAGAGGAGCTACTGGGGTTTGGGAACTCTTCTTTGGAACTGTCCTCCATGTTTTCGGACACCTAGCATCCTGGACCTCAGGCCACTAGGTGCCAGTAGAGACCCCAGTCACTGTGATGACAAAAAATGCTCCCACATGTCACACTCCCTGGTTGAGAATCGGGAAGCCTGGGGAGCTTCTCCAAGGCTCCCTGCCAACTCTGAAATGCTAGCAGGAAGACACAACTGGGGCTCAGATGGTTAAGCGTCTGCCTTCGGCTCAGGTCAGGATCCCAGGGTCCTGGGATCGAGCCCTGCGTCGGGCTCCCTGCTCATTGGGGGAGTCTGCTTCTCCCTCTGCCGCCCCCCCCCACCCCTGATCATGCTCTCTTTCTCACGCTTTCCAGTAAATAAAATCTTAAAAAAAAAAAAAAGAAAAAAAGGAAGACACAACCATCAGGTGGAGTGAGAGAGAGTGAGAGGCGGCGGGGCACGGGCCTACCCGTAGATGTCCAGGACGCCGATGAAGGAGTGTTGCTTGAGAGGTGTGTGCAGGGCCTTGTTGATGTGCTCCACGATCCAGCCAAACAGCTGGGCGTAGATGTGCTTGGCTAGGGCGTTGCGTGCGTTGAGCACCTGCTGCAGGGACATACTCTTGACATAGGTCTCGGAGGTAGTGACCAGCTTGCGATGGCAGAGCCAGTGCTCCATCTGGCTGTGTTCCACCCCTAGCAGTTGGCAGAAGTTGGTCAGGTGCTCATCCTGGGGCTGGAAGAGACACGGGGGATGGTTTCAGTGGGGGGGGGGGGGCGGGCCGAGGGCAAGCCTGCCACCGTGCCCTCTCCCTCCAGGGGCACAACGAGCCCGCCCAGCACCATAGACCCAGGTTATCTCTAGCCGCAGCGTTGGCGGGCTCACGCACTCACACACCAAGTGGAGGGACAAGTGAGCCCCCTAAGAGTGTTGCTCCAACTGACCATTACACCAAATGGTCAGGGCTTTAAGAAACAATAGCTTTCCCAACTTTCCCTCTGTCCTCCTCCACTGCCAGCCATGTCACAGGCTAGGGAGAACTCCTTGAGTGAAGGGAGCAGAATGAGAATTGATGACTTGGGGATGGATAAATCCATTAAGAATAAGGAGCCAGAAGCCAGCAGTAATCGTACAGAGCCGCAGACGCAGAATCACAGTAAATGTACAGTTTCCTTCTGCGGAGTCCCACATGCAGGGCTGAGCCCACAGCCCGGAACGAAGTCCTCATGTGCAAGCATTACCCTTGACCGGCAGCACCTGGTCTGAGAGCTGTATGCTCTGAAATGAGTGCACAGCTGAACCAATGGGACAGCCTTCCCCACACTGGCACGCACTGTTCCAAGCCCACTTTCCTGCACCTTAGCCTCAGTGATATTAAGTAACACATACTTGGTGTTCTACTCTTAAAAACCCTTGCTGCCTGGGGAAAGAAGCCAATCAATGTGGAAAGCGAGGACAAACGGCAAGAATACAGAACAAACTCTGACCCGAGAAGAACCATTTGGAACATTGCAACTGGTACCACCACCCTTTTAGAGCTGGAGGGAAAACTAGGAATTCCTCCTCCTGAAAACCCTTCTCTATAGAGGTAAGCAGCGCCTTCCACCCAGCTTACACAGCTGCCTCCGATCTTGACCCTCATTTACCCAAAGTACCTATCATACCACATAGTCTTCCGGTCCTGATAAGCGCATCACCCACAGGTCTTAATTTCACCCACATGTGTAAGTCAGATACTCCTTGCTTTTCACTTAAGGGCACCCCACAAAAAAAAAAAAAACCCATTCTTCGCTCCCTTGTCTAAGTCCAACCCCCCCACCCCCGGGAAAGCCGATAACCCAGCCACGAGCCTGCTGGATTGCTTATTAACTCTCAGGCAGAAAGGGAATTCTTCAGAACATGATGTGCTACCTTCCACAATGGCCCTAAATTGCCTTCGCTGTGGGGCTCATTTTCTGATGAGGCTGCCATGTAGGATTTAAATGAGAGTTTAAGCATTCAATGAAAATTAATGCAGAGAACTGTACCATTTCCCCCTCAGCCTTTTTTTTTCTTCTATATAGATATTTAAAATCCATCTACCCAAAGCAAACACAATTACAAAACAATGTCAGAATAGGAAAGAACCTCCCAGGAAGGCCAGTGTTCTTCCGAAATGTGGTCTGCGGAACAACAGTTACAAAGCACGTTAATGGGCTTTACCTAACCAACAGGGGCCAAGGGATGGCACCAGGTTAGACGCAGCTGAGCTGGGCTGTTAACAGATCCTGAAAGCACCAAGAGACATTTCATGCATTTCCTGAACTTAATTGACCAAAGAACCCTTTTTTTTTTTTAATTATTTGTTTGATGTAGTGTTCCATGATTCATTGTTAGCTTATAACACCCTGTGCTCCATTCAATACATGTCCTCTTTAATACCCATCACCAGGCTAACCCCCCCCACCCCAACCCTCAGTTTGTTTCTCAGAGTTCATAGTCTCTTATCTTAAGAAATTGCCTAGGGCTGAAGTTCCCAGGAAAATTCTTTGGGAATCATCATTCTAATCTGATCCCTTTTGTTTTTCAGATGAAGAGAATGATGGGGATGGAGGCACCCCTGACTGTGGCCCAGAGCTCCTAATCCAGCTGGGGAAGAGAGTCAGCCTGGGCTGGGTGGGGAGGGGGAGGCCCTCATCTTCTCAGCACGTGGGGCTGACGGACAGAAAATTTCTCTCTGCAACAGCACAGCCCGAACCTGCCGGCCTCCTTCCCCCAAGAGAAAGCCATATGTAGCAGTGTTAAATGCCTGGGGACTGCTTGGCACGCAACAGGTGCAGGGGTGGCAAAAGTCCAACTTCTTAATCTGACCTACTTCCAAGAAATTCTTAATTGGTCAGCATAGCATTGCAGCTGGATTCCCTGACCTGTAGATGGCCTGCTAGCAGCCAACAAGACCGCTCGAGGCCTGCCCCCTGGAGCCCTGCCCTCCCTGGCACCTCCCTGGTGAACGCGGCCGAGACAGAACCACAAGTTCTGGAAGTGTTTGATAATCACCTCAGGACAGGTTCCCGGCTGCTGCAGTGGGATGTGGCTCGCCCCTCTATTACCCTCTTCTGACTGTTGATGAAAGGTGCTAACTGCGACTGATTTAACATCATGCAATTACATTTAAGCTTAATTAAATGATGCTAAATCCATTCAAAATCACCAGTATCATAGGTAGATTAGAGTCTGTGGGCCCATATTGCCAAATTCAAGAAACAAATTGCCTCTGGTGTCCAAGTAATTGCATGCTGCTGCCTCTCCAAGGTAACTCTGGCAGTCATGAACACCGTTTCATGCTTTAATTAAAAATCAAAACTACCGAGCAGAAGGCATACCTCGTATGGACAGACAGCCTTTCCAGCAGGAGGCCCACCCTCTGTACCAGAGGAATAAACCAAAATCCATTTGAGAGAGATTTTCACTAGCAACCACTTAGTGAAGCGCTTCCTGCGCGCACACTGTGTGCCCAGCACCGGGCTAGGTACATGCTGTGGGACATCAGCACGGGGGAAACCGCACTGGCTGGGGCCTGATGGGGCCGTTAACTTTCAGTATAGTCTCTCCGGGCCTGCATTTTCCCAAGCCTGTGAAGTAACAGGGATGCCCGCAAGGTCCATTCTGCCTCCAACAAGGCTGAGTCAAGAATGCAATCACGTGAGCCCTGGGCTAAGGTAGGTAATATCAGTGCCCACTCCACAGATGAGGAAGCAGACTCAGAAAGGTTAACCATCTGGACGCCTGGGTGGCTCAGTCAGTTAAGGGTCTGCCTTCTGCTCAGGTCATGATCCCAGGGTCCTGGGAGACATCCCACCCTCAAGACCATTTTTCTTTCAGGGAAAATATATGGGGCAAGGGCAAGGGTCCTCTCTCTAAAGGCAGGACCAGTTTCAACTTCTGATAAGCCCTAACTCCAGGCAAACAGCAGGAGGTTCATAAGTATTCGTTCAATTGAAAAAGCATTTAGTTGTGAGTGGCATGGACACAGGCCCACATTCATATTCTATAGGATTGTCTTCTGTCTTTTCCCAGAATCTGGGTTTGTAAATTCTAAGTCATTGGGAACAAGAATCACCCTTCATACCTCCCCAGGACTTAGCCACTAAGGAGAACAAGAAGGGTGTATAATCAGCAAATTGCAGATTCACTTATTCAAGGTGAGAATACCGGGTTGGACGTAGGCTGACACAGCAGAGAGCACAACCCAGCTGCTGTCTATAGGACTACATGTCTCCACCATCTCTCACATCTACCCACTTAGACATTTCTTACCTAGCACGTATCTGGTGCTACATTGGGCACCAGGAAAATAACAGTCACTATGAGCATTTATGGAGTAATTCACAACTTGCAATACTTTCACATAGATGTCTCAATATTCTGCATCATACTGTCAAAATCTTGCCAAGCGGGGTCTTTTGTCTACCCAATTACACTGTAAGCTCCTTGGAGACAGTCACCAAATATGGTGTCCAATGCTTCATCTCCTTGCTGAGTGAACCTCAGCTGGGAGCTCAGAAGGTACTCATGGATTGAGAACACTCTGTAGAATTCCGTGGATCTTGGGGTACTTGGAAAAGCAATCCATAAGAAAAAGAATTTATTTAATAGCCACTAAATTCCCTGCCCTTGGTGATAGACATTTGATGGCAGCCGATTTGAAAAGGATGTGTTCTTTTAAAAAATTATCAGCAAGAGAACAGAAACCATTACAGTTAAGAATAAATAAGCTATGAGTGTCCTTTGAGTGTAAAGACACATTTCAGTTGTATCAAACTCTAAGAGCGGAATAAATTGTGTATGTTTTATCTTGGGTGCTGGTGTGCGACTTACTGATATACTACAGGAATCACCATCACGCTCAGCCTGAATCTCCACGTTTCCAAGGTGCAGGATAGAAGCAATTATTTTAAAAATGCTTATCTGATGGGACTCTCTCACTCCTGGGGGGAAAAAAAAGAATGAATGACACTTAGCATCCATGGTAAGATAGAAAGGACATTTTACCCTTTTTTAAAGGACTTTAAAAAAAGTTTGATTTTTCCTTTCTGGGCCAATGACTCCTAAAATGATCCAGGCTCCTCACCAAGTAATTACCACTGCATAGTAACAGCACAGAGGGCAAAGGGGCTCCCTGGACTAAAAGGGAAAGAGTCTCGCTCTGATTGTCCTGATCAAACCAGATGGGTTATGCTACCATTTTAAATTCTCCAAGAGCAAAGGAGAGACAGCAATCATGCAGACTCATTTTAAACTTCATTTCAACCAAATACTTTATGGATGTTTTTATGAGTTTAATAAGAATAGTCATTTATGTGCAGTCATTTCTCTCTGAACACAATAACCAGCAAACATCTGTGTCCCACATCCGAAGTGCCAACAGGGGAGGAAGAGGAGGAAATTCTGGGAGCATTGCTGGAGGAGATGGACAGCCAGCTGGCTCTCGGGCACTGCCGGACGGGGCCACGCCCCACACTCCCTCGCAGGGACTGCCACGCCTGACCTCGAACTTCTGTGGGAGCACCTACTGCCACAATGACTTGAACACGTAAGTCATCAAAGACACAGATCATCTTGTAGAGTTGATATTTAGCTTTAAGACATCCTTTCTTTCTGAATTGCAAAAGATCAGACCTACAGAAAAAGGCTACAGAGTAAAGGACACCAGTCACCCTACCACTCAGTTTAAGAAATAATGCAGTGGTCCCCCATCTTTCTCTCCAGCTACAGTTATTTTTTAAGGCAATAACTTACACAGGCTAAAAAAAAAAAAAGTCTGTGACACCTGTATAACTGGGAGATAAGGATGGACTATACTGGGATTAAAAACTATCCACAAAGTGGACAACCCAAGCGTGAACTAGACAAATTAACTCTAGACTTCACTAATGACAGAGGACTACCACTGTGTAAGCTTCATAGGGGCTGGGATTTACTTTTTAAATTCGTTTTAAAGTTTAAGTTTTAAACTATACAAAGAAATAGCAATATAATGAATCCCTGTTCTTGCCTTGGCAGATAGGTGCTCAGAAACCCAAATAATGGAACTGCATTGATGACGTTACATAGACTGCAAATGTGTACAGAAATGCATGAGCCATTCAAATATCTGGTTTTGTTTAATCTAATTAAAAAAATAAACAGCTGGAGGCCAAAAAACTTTAGTGTAACTGAATAAGATGGAAAAAAGGAAGACCGGTTCAAGTCAGAGGTTGATACCCCCAGACAAGACAGGGGACTTGGTGGTGGTACCCCCGTGTGGGGAGTAGAGTACTAGGCTTTCAATCAGAGCTCAGTGGGTCCTGCTCTCAAATAGGTCCTACTAGTCAGGAAGTGGGTTTTGAACCAACCCAGAAGGAACAGATCACTTTTCTCTCTCCTTCACTTTTTCTTGGGAACGAATGCTTTGTCCATTTCCAAAGCCTTCACCACACTGTCATGGTAGGAATTTAAGTAGTAGACACTGAATGACTTCTGAATCCTAACAATAGTTAGGATGGCTGCACTATACTGACCAGAAAGCCCCTTCTTTATACACTATCCTAATAAGCAGTACCTCACTATGACAAGCAAAAAACCAAAAATCAAAACAATAAAACTGAAGGGGTAGAGCAGGGGTTGGCAACCTATGGCCCATAGCCCACGGTGTGTTTTTATGAATAAAGTTTTATTAGAAGAGTCATGCCCATTCATTTGTGTTCTATGGCTACTTTCACACAACATTGGCAAAGCGGAATAGCTGCTTCAAAAGAGCACATGGCTCAAAGAGCCCCAATTATTTATAATCTTTCCTTTAAGAAAAAGCGGGAGTAAAAAAGTGGATGCGTTTATTGAAGAGTAGGGAAGAAAGGCTTATTTCAATAGATTCTCCAATGCCATTTCCTTTGTGAATGAAAGCACCCAGCTCCTCGAGCCTTGGAGGGAACCGCCTGCTCCTCGGATCAGCGCCCACCCACTGCTCAAAGCCGACTCCAGGGGCCTCCTCCTGCCTCCGGTCAAACCGGGCACACTGTTCCCCTGCTTGGCAAGTCCCCTCCAAACCTGCTCCCCAACTGAAGAATAAAATGATTATGGGACGTTGGAGAAGTCAGGGGTGCCAGTTATCAATTTATTATCTCTCAGTTTACAATCCGCCCCGCTTTGGGATACTGGAGCAAGACCCGGTGAACATTTCCCCTTTGCCCACTGGTGGAATGGTCAGCTTGGTCAAAGAGCACTGTAGTGACCGAGCTGCAAGAGGACATGTGTGTTCTTGGTTCTGGTCCTCCACAGTTCTGATTCATCGCAGCAGCACAGCAACACCCCAGACAAGCCACTGCGGTGCCCTCAGGCCATGCTCTCATTAGCAGCTGCTTTGGAGACCTTCTGGTCCCCCCCACACGCTGGGGCAACTGCAGGTTGCCTTGCAGACCAGCAATGGCCCACGCCCTCTGGCAGGATTCTTCACCAGCAGGCTTCCTGCTCTTGGGCTAACCACATGTTCCCAGAAGTGGCTGAAATCTTAGCCAGTAAACAGTTCTTGTATCAGCTGCTCTTCCTTGCCCTTTTGCACCTGCTACTTCTGGACCCCTAAAGTCCTCCTGTACCCTTTTTATAATCATCAGCTACTGCTCTAGTTAATTGATATTTTTCATTGGAATAACCAGTGTGGCTTTTAGATCATTATTTCATGGGTACAAAAGACAAAGTATGTCTACCCACCGGTTATTCAGAGACATGAAGAGCACTCAGATTTCAGTCCATGAAACCCTGCTTCTACCATACAGAGATTAAGGTGTGTCTTGCTTAGCCATGTTTTATTTGGACATTGGTAAGACTGCCCATATTCCCACCAAAGGACTTAAGAAATGCAGCTCTGAAGTAGTCACATGACTCAAACCAGATGTCTACCTCTGCCAGAGAAGGGGCTGGGGAAAAACGCAACAGCTGTCCTGAGCCGCTTCCTGAGTATCAGGCTGACTTGGCAAGCTTTGTTTTTTCTGGCCGCAGGTTCCAGGAATTAACTCATTCAATTTCACAGTTAAGAAAGGTTTGCCTTCCACTTTACCACTTAGGTTCCTCTTCCTCAAAAATGGCAAGGGAAAGGAGTTTTCTCTCACTCTATTGCCCTTTATGCCCAGGACGACCCTTGATGTTAGCCAAAAGACCGAGTAGTGATACGAGGACAGAGAGATCTTGAAGAATTCCACGGTTACGCGCTCTATGGAAAAAGTGGTAACGGAAAGGACACTGTGTATGTGAGAATGCTACCAGACCTTTATAGTCTGCTTCCAACTCGGATCCCAGGACATTGTTACATGGGTTGGTTTGGTCCTAAAGACATGCTTTTTCTGCTAGAATACATGGCCTCCAAACCCAGACCACAGCACGAGAAGATGTGGCTTTTTCGTTTTTCTCCACTGGCTTCAGTGGCCTGAGGAAGTGGAAAGGCCACTTTGCAGTGCCTAAGAGCATGACTCTCAAACCCTTATTTTTAAGACAGATCAACAAAGGTACAAGTCTTAAACTCTGGAGTCTGAGGGTTGCGATGGAGTAAGAGTAAGACAACATTCACCAAGGGCAACAGGGCTTCTCATGGGCTTACAAAGGTTGGCAAAGCAGGACACTGTCGTGCTTTTCTACTCTCCATGAAGTCAACTGTCTGGGCCTTTTCCCACTCAGAAGCTGCTTACCCAGGAGTGTGAAGGCTTGTCGTGTCTTCTCAAAGTCCTGAGCATCATCTACACCCTCGATGCACGTGCCTCCTCCCTGCGAGGTATAGAAGAAGTCCTCTGCACACGCTGTGGGAAGTGAGAAGGAAAGGCATCAGGCACTGGAGAGAAGCTCCAACCCGGTTTACCCACAGATCATGACCCATGAGGATTTCTACTCATCCCAGACCAAAATTTTATTCCGAGCTGGATGTGCAACCCTTATCTTTACTGACAACAGCAAATGGAGAGAAAACTGGATAAGGAGACACAGAGCATTATACTATGCTGACAGAATGCATTGCTGTGTTTGTATAAAACTAATATGTGAAAAACACGTGAACATAAAAAGTCATTGGTGGTTCAGTTTACAGGATTCACCACAGACTTGTTTTTAAAAAGGATGTGAGGGGCACCTGGGTGGCATAGTCGGTTAAGCATCCGACTCTTGGTTTCAGCTCAGGTCATGATCCTGGGGTTCTGGGATCGAGCCCCATGTTGGGCTCTGTGCTCAGTGTGGAGTCTGCTTGAGATTCTCTCCCCCTCTCCCCTCTGCCCCTCTTGCTCCTGCACACACTCTATCTCTAAAGTAAACAAATCTTTAAAAGAAAAAAAAGATCTAATATACAGTGAGAGGTACACCTACCCTAGAATCACAGACTTCCATAACTGTCGATAAGCTTAGTGTGACAACCTCATTTGACAAAGAAGAGGCATTGATGTGCCCAAGGTAACATGGTTTTTTGTTCATTTGTTTTACCAAGTTAGGGCACCCCTGAGTTCCTCGGGCACATGAACAGATGCAAGTTGAGACCCTCATGTGTTTGCTCTCACCTCCAGCTCAATTCCTCTCAGTCAGGCCTCTGAAAACAGCCTGGGGGACAACTGGTTAGGAGGGGCCCCGGTTCTGCCTTAGAATTCAGAGCGAACCTTAGCAGAGGGCAACAACGCAACAAGACCCAGGTAGCATCCGTGCGACACGCTTGGAGGTCGGCATTCAGGGCAACAAGTGCACCTAATCAAAATTCCCCCCGGAAAATCACATTTTCCACAAAATACAGTACCTTTGTGTAATACAACCCCCCCAGTGTTTGGAATTTCTAAATGTATAATGTTTGATTTTGACAAGACACCAAAGCTGGACACTGGTGTTCTTCTCCAGTAAAGACTAGTAAAATTATTTCCCCTTGTGTGCATATGGTAAAATGCACGTCAGTTCAACATGCTTAGATGCAGTTTCATTGCAATGTCCAGTCTTCCTTCAACACCTTGATCTGCCCCTGTGCCCCCTTACGAACTTCTCGAGTCTCCTTCCTTGCTCCACTCCGACTACCGCTGCTCATGCCTGACGTTCAGCGTACATCTGTTGTCTGCAGACTGTTGCCAAAGACTAACCCCGTCTTCCTGCTCCTTCAAACCCACTTTCACGCTGCTGGTAACTCTGATCACACTGCACCCCCATTTAAAGCCTTTTAGAGAACGCTTCCCGCCCCAGTAGCCTCAAGACAGAGGTCAAAGACCCTCAAAGAACCTCCTGGGTCCTTTGTGATGCAGCCATGCCTCTAGCCCCTCCAGACTCAGGGCTGGGCCGTCCTTCCCTTCCCGATCTCTTGTCCCTGATCCACCCATTTCCTTACTGTCATTCCTCAGCTCTACCCCCCCCCCCCCCCCCCCCCCGCAATCCAGGCCCACAGAGGCCCTGCCCACCTCTCCTTTCCGGTCTCTTCCATTTCCCATCTTGCATCCTCTGCTACAAGCCACACTCCTCCTGTAAGTGCACATTGCCAGGCCCAGCTAGGAAGTGGCCCAACTCAGATCCAAACCCTGCCTCACACAGCCCGAGCTAGACCGTCAGGCTACACTGCCACAGGCATGGAGAGCAGGATATCAGCCGTAGCTTATGAGGGAAGGCTTCCTGGAGGAGGAACCCAAACCCTGATGACTAGAGGCACTTGAGCAGGGAGAGGAAGGACTTAAGCCCCAGCTCACAGACAGACACAGGAAAGGCAAATGGTTATGAAGGAAGTCACAGCAGGTCTCTGTGGAAGATGCTATGTTCAGCTTTTATACAGAACCCTCCACCCCACAAGCTTTAGCACAGTATAGAAGAGTTTCGAAGGCTTAAGAAAAGCATTTTTCCTTTTCACTCACCTTTCAAAGTACTTCCTTTGATGATTTTTGCAGGCCCCACATGAAGAGGACTGGATATACTTATTCCTATTTTTCAGCTAGGCAAACTGAGGAACCAGGCTTTGAAGGGATTACCCAGGCTCTCCCAGACTTTGGCCAGCCTGGGAGCCCATTACTTGATCATCCTATTGTGGAGATGGTTGTTTATGACATGGTTCTGCCATAAACACAACCCAACTTGTTATCAGAAGCTATCAGCTGACACACCAGAAAAATACACAAGGCACCAGACCTCCCTGTTGGAGGAAAGGAGGCATTTTCAGCGTCTACCAAGACCCCTTCACTGTCAACAGCCAGGGCCCCCCTGCCTGATGTTCTGAGTCACACCGACCGCCCACCTTCCCCACTGCTAGATCCCAAACTCGGGCCCCACAGGGTAACTTCCTCCGGCTGGGGCCCACCCAGGTCAGTCACAGCTTCACTCTACTAAATGATCTGAATCCAATCGAGATCATCATCTTCTTTCAGGTGTGCAATCAGCTCTGGCACCATCACACTCCAGACCCTAGTGAGAGACATCCCAACAGGAGACAGTCCTCTGCCACCAGCTTAGCTGCCCTGGATCCTGGCTCTATTTTCCAGCCCGTGAAGCCAGCACTGACTGTCCCATCCTGGAGCAACATCTCGTCCTCCAGTTTGGGTCTCTATTTTTCACATTTCCAAGGAGATATATGCCACAAAGTCCCCTAGAAACTGGCTCACCAGATAGACACTGTACAATATACAGATCAGACCGTGTGCAGCCCACAGAGGAGGCATGAGCCCAGTGCTTAGAGCAGGGGACCATCGGGGGGCCCCGGCTGCCAGCTGTCACTTCACCTGGGAGGCTTTGCTCCAACTATGCAAAGCAAGAGAGGCTGTTCAGAAGACTATCAACACACCCATGGAAGTGAAAAATAAAAAATTTATTCCTTATTACCTGAAGGCTGTATTTAAGGAACTAAAAGCCCATTACACCTCTTTTTACCATTATTTATTCACACTTTGACCAATGATTCACGGGAGTATTGTTGTTGTCATTTTAATGCAACAGACCAGCACCAACAGGGCAGAGGGAAGCGTGGATGGCTGGAAGTGTGTATGGAGTGTTTCTCCACTCTCAACTGCACAAAGCCCTCGCCGGCCAAGGGGTCTTGCCGAGACTTCTGCACACTTGAGGAGCATGTTCTAGGTGAAGACAAGGGAGGAGGCGGCAAGGCAGTCTACCCACTAGGAACCACTGGCTAGTCCTTCATTTACTTCATGTTTCCAACCACTCAACCAGGGTTATTGTGGAACTAAGTGTCAGGCTTCAGTGCTCACAGCCAATGCACCCACGAGGCCAAACACAGCCTCACCCTGAGCACAAGAGCTCATCAACACCTCTGTGCTTTCGGAAGATGTTCTTGAAGGGACAGTGCACGAAACTGATCATCAGATCGGGTAGTTTTCAATTGCTCCAGCTGGGGGCCCAAGGAGTCTGACATCCTGCTGCAATATAGAATAAGGAAAAGCCACCCCCCTTTTTTTTTTAAAGTTCAATGCACTTACATAAGTGCAAAAAAAAAAAAATATTAGGAGGATTTCTCCCCCTATATCCTCAAAGTTACATTTGGGATAAAATGGTCCAAATTCAAAGGATCTTGCCAGTACTTGTTCATTTTTCTATAAAAATTGACATTTGAAAAAAGTTTCATCCCCTACAGGCTGGCCCTAAAAAGTCTAGCTGGGCCCATGTCCCCAGCTCTGGGAAGGAAAGAGGAGGATGGCAAAGGCCCTTGGTGTGGCCTGCATTCCTGGTCACTTGTGGCCATAAACCAACATCCGAGGCCAAGGTGCCAGCTCAGAGAAGGATGTATTAAACGAGGCTTGTACCCGTCACTCCCGAGGTGTTTACAGCTTCACGGGGGAGATGCTGACTTGCAAACACTGAATAGAGTACAGCAGAAAACCAGCATAATATGCCCTCCCAGGCTTCCTCCTCGGGTTCTCGATTTACTTCCCCTGGGAACCTTCAGACCCGCCTCAGCCACGCTTCACTCAGCGTACTCCTATCCCCGTGTACTGTACCGGACTGCAAGCCAGGCGAGGGCAGCACCCACAACGGCTACGTGCAGTGCTATGTCCCTGGTGCCTAACCCCGCCTGTGCAGGGCTCAGTGAACGAGCAAAGGACCCAGCGCTAAACTGCAGCACCCAGGCACCAAACGCGGCAGGAATTCATAAGCAAGTAAAGCAGAGAGTTAGGAGGCCAGACTGAGGTGTGAACTACCTGGTGCGTCTCAGCTACAACGAACACAGGCTGGTGCCGTCAGAGGTCGATGTGGTGCTGGGCCCTGAAGCCAGCTACGATTCGGGTCGTGGGCAGCCTCGGCAGTCGGTTTCTCTCGCAGATGCACAAGGACCAACCAACCCCTATCTAGACACCCAGCTCTTCACACCATCTGCTACTACTGAACCTCTCCACACCCCCTCAAATCCAGACAACAGGCCAGAGACAGGATACTTGGCAAACACAGGATGCGACGGGGCCCCCCAGGCTTGTGACATCACACACCTCAGTCGGGAGAGGGCTCTGAGGACTCAGGGCCAGAAGTCCATCAATATTCCTTACCAAGTTCAGTGCACGGAAGGAGGGAGGCCCTGGGCCGCAAGGAGAGGCCCTCCATCAGTGGTCTGAAGACCTAAAGCCTGCTCGCTCCTCTCTCTTGGCCCTGGCTCCACACCAACAGCCTCCACGTAAACGACACTTGCCAAAGCCCTCAGCCAACAGCACTAGCAGACACGAGGGGGGGGATTTAGACCCACTGGAAGGCTGTCTTTTTTTATCTGACAGCTGCAACTGGGTGACTCGATTGAGCAGCACTTCTGGTCTCTCCATCCCCTCCCACCCCCCCCGTGTGCCCCGCCCCCGCGAGGTGCGGCACTGGGCTGCCACAGTGCCCCACGTGCTCCGGAGAAATCAGAGCACCGTGGCGCCTAAAGCTCCCTCTGGTCCATCCATCTTCATCCTGCCCCAACCTCTTGCTCCCTCCTTTCCTTCAGCTCCATCCTTAAGTAGGACTTAAAACTCAGGGGCCACAATGACATGATGTGCATTAGCTAAATCTCTAGATCCTCATGGCGGGGACATACTGTTTATGCTGTCCAAAGTGGAATCATTTTTCAAAATAACTCATGGAATTCTTGTGTGCTCTGCAAAATACTGTTCTTTAACCCCTGCCTCTTCCCCCCTCAAACGGATTTCTGTGGCAGGAAGCCTGGGGACAATTAGCCCGAGTTTACAGATTGGGTATGACGCTCAAGGAGGTCTGGGGTAGGGTGAGGACATGCCCACACAGGAGGCAGAGCTAGGACAAGAACCCAGGACAGAGGGCTCTGAGCAGAGCCTCCTGAATGCAGCACCTGCTGCCGCCGTAGCCACCCCCCCCCCCCCCCCGCCCCGGGCACACACACGTTTGCATACTTAGTGCAAGCTCTTTGAATTCTGGAAGACTGCCGGCAGCACAGAGCTGGTAGAAGATGTGGTAATTCCTCTCATCGTCTGCCTGGAGGAGGAAACAAGCTGAACAGTTTTAAGGCAGTGACCCCTGAGATCATCCCCTCATTCGCTCTCATCCCAGAGTCCTGTGGGTGACAGAGGTCAAGACTCGTGTTCACGTCTTCCCTCCCGGCTCTGCCACCTGCAACCCCCACCTCCAGATGTTCCATTCACGGCTGTGCTCCTTCTTCGAGCCTGAGGACTTTTACCTCTCACCTATTTTCTTTTTCTCCCAGAGGATCACCTCTCCTCCACGAGTGGTGGATTAGCCAACCAACACACACTTCTTCAGATATCCATGCTGCCTGGCTCAGGGTGCACAGACTGTGACTTGCCTGTGGTAGGCTCCCTTTCTCCTCTGGGAGGCTTGGACCTAGTCAGAGCTCTGCCCTTGCCCATCATGTCAGGCTGGGGCAGTCACTAAAGGTCCCAGATGGAGGCAGGACTTACGGCAGACATTCGGGCTACACCTGCCTTAAACTGGCAGAGTGGTGGCGTTGGGGGGTAGGGGGTCAGGAGGCCTGAGCAAACGAAGAGGAAGGCTCGAGGGGTGTTCAGAGAAGACTCTGGCCAGAGCCACAAGCAGCTGTGACCTGCACCCAGCACAGCGGGCTGTTTCCTTTGCTGCCAGGACGTAAGGATGTGGGGCTGGCTGTCAAAACAATTTGGGAGGTGGGGAGAAAGCCTGAACAGAAAAAGGGAAAAACTAAGAAAGCTGGTTAAAAAAATCCATTAGAGGTCTGTTAGGCATCAGCACGCTGACGGGCGTCTCTGAGAAGCAGCCGAGGCTGTTTTGGATGTCCCCTCTGAAGGCAGCTGAGTGCCAGGGTGGGAAGGCCGTGCACCATCTCAGGTCAGGGAGGGAACACTGAAAGGGGGCTGGGGGAGGACTGTTTTCAGGCTAAGTAGATGGCCAAGTAGTGTGTTTTTTGTTTTTTGTTTAAATATAACCTACAAAGTAAGAAGGTTCCTGGGGAAGCTGAAGCCCACAACATTCCCCTAATCCTAAGACTCTCAAATCCAAGAGGAACAGGACTATCTTCTTCTTGCCTGTATCTCTGGTATCGAGCGCAGGGCTAGTACATAACAGGCATTCATTAGGTTTCTTGATTGAATCTAAAAACAATACCCACCTGGGAAGATGCTCGGGCCTGATGCCCACAGCATTCACACGAATACTTTTTGACTTAAGGAAAGAAAGCCAAAATAACAAGTGTATCCAAAAGATGAGATTGCTCTCCGGGCACAGGGAGTGGGTCAGGGAGCAAGTGAGCATCACTCATGGGGGGAAAAGTACAAAAGGGCCCAACTCGTACCGCTCACCTGAAAGACCACTCTGGACTTCTCCAGCAGGTAGGTCCTCATGTTGGCCCCAATGATGTGGTACCTCTTATCAAAGCCAATCTGAATATACTTTCCAAATCGGCTGCTGTTGTCATTGCGAGTAGTTTTGGCATTTCCGATGGCCTGCACAGAACACACAAGAGGTATGCAAAACCAGGAAAGTTTCTGGAGTTCTAGGTGGTATGTGTGTGGTAGCAGCTCCATGTCCTCTCTCTCCTCTTCCTTACAGAACCTCCTCCGCTGCTGGGATGGCAATGAGCAGAGCTAAAAATAAAACCTCATTTCCTGCCTCCTTTGCTCCTAAGGATGGCCAGTGAGAGTAAGGAGTTGACTGGTGGACTCTCCAGATCCTTCCTGGAATGCGTGTGGTGATGGCTACAGCTGTAGCAGTCACCTTGGGACCATGAAGGAAAGGTCTGAAGAATCACAGAGCTCACCACTCTGACACACTTGAGCTACTAAATCAATGCCAGTATCTGAGAGCTCTGAACTTTTGGTGAGAAAAGCAAACCTTCCTGTGCTTTGATCAGATCTCCACAACTAAGCAGTCAAATGTCATTCCCATCTGATAAATGGTATTTCCGAGAAAGAGACCAAAGATCAACACCAACCCCTCTACATCTCATCACTAGATCATATCAGGAAGACCTCACCCTCTGGATGCCATTTCTCATGCAGCTGTGGGGGCACAGTTCAAAACACCCGATAAGAATTTAAAAGTGAGGGACTAAATGGCCTGGCATGATTATTCACTTTCTATAAAGCATCACATTGTTAATGGATCAGTAATGAATATATTAGTATTTTAATCCTTTTCACATTTGTTTTGGTTGTTAAAACACTTGAAAAATATCTACTATACATTTTCAGTGGTCTACGAAATTTGAGGGACAGAGGTTGAAAGAAAATCCAAAATCCAGACTGACCCTCGACCTCTTCTCAGTGAAATCCAAGCCAGAGCTACTAATGTCCCAAAACTACATGAGGCTCAGCTGGCATCTGTTATTAACAAGGCAAACAGGGCAGCTGAAAGCAAATCCCTACTGTTTAAAAGATCACAATAACAAATACTCATGAAAATGTCCGACTCCTATTTTTGAGAGGAGTCAGGTGAGGCCTTGAGTTAGGCAAGCGTTCACTCACAGAAACCTAAGCCTAGCTCTGCACTACAGAAGCTCTTCAGTCCAGGAACGCTTGTGTTCTACACATCCACTCCCCATCGAAGTCCACCCGGTGGGATATCCCAAACGGGTGCCAAAAATCCAACCTTAATCAAGCTTCTGAATTTTACTGCCCTTTTACAGGAAACAGAGGACAAAGGAACACGTTCTCAACATCGTGAAGATGCAATTAGCAAAGTCCAGTTCGTGGAACATTCTTAAAGACCATCTAGTTGCAACAAATACACTTCAATGTATTTTCAATGTACATTTCAAAATACTCAAATTCTGCAATTCGTAAAATGGCAACAAGAGCCTTTGCCAAACCTGACACCACTCTTTGTGATGGCTTAGGGGAAAGCTTGCCCAAGGTCTAAAGATCACAGTTGAAAGGTCTCTCCTCCTTACCTCACTAGGCTGCTTTGAGAAGTGACAGATCTAGAAGTACTTTAAAAGTATGTAATGGCACCCACAAAGAAAAGAGATTATTACTACTCAACCCATCAACTCTACCCTAGGACTCCCAACTCCTGTGTGTAAAGGACTCACGTGCAATTCTTCATCTTTTAAACGCTTGCTAAATTTTTTCTGGTTACCCACGGACTCAGGAAACATTTTGATAAGTTATTATAGATGAGAAAAAAAAAAAACAGGTTTTAGCCTTCACTGAGTCCTACAGACCAAGAAAAAAAAAAAAAAAACAGAAATGATGCAAGTGGTTACAACGTGGAAAATGAGCAAATGCTATGAACAGGAAATTCACAGCAGAAACTCGTATGACCAATAAGCGTTAAGAAAAGATAACTTCACCGGACATCAGAAAACCGCAGACTAAAATGGCAGTCCGCAGGGGCCATAACTAAGAACTTGGACACTACAAAATGAGGAGGATATGAGGACAAAGAAACTGTCCTACGTTGCTGGCTCAAATGGGAACCAGAACAACCGATTCTGAAAAGTCACTGGACCTATCTAGTAAAACTGAATACACATGTACCTAACGGTTCAGCAACTCTACTTCTAGACATAACCTGGAAAAATACTTAAGTGTAGGCATGAGGAAGCACAAGAATGTTTGGTGCAGGTTGTATTTAGCAATAAAAAAAGAAATCCATCCTAAATGCCCATTAGTAGGGGAACAGATAAAGTGTAGTGTATTCACACAATGGGATATTATAAAGCTGGTATAATAAACTAGAGCATGATTCGTGGATAAGTTTAAGAGATGTTGAAAGAGTTGCAAAATGACAAAATATGCTACCATTCACATAGGACATAAGAGAACCACCTTCTTTGTTGTTTATGCATATGCAAATATGTAGGAAGATCAAATGAACTGGAATAATTTCAGTATAATTAGGATTATACAACAGTGAGGGACATACCAATACGTGCAAGCACAGAGCAGAGGCAATTAGCCATGCCCAGCACAACAGGGATGGCTTGAAGGAGTGTAAATTGACAAGGGTCTTAAAGGCTGAGTAGAGTTTTGCTAGTGAGGAGGGGGAGGGGTTCTAGTTATGGACACGGCCTGGGTCAAGGGACAGGACACGTGAGTGTGTGGAGTGGCCAGAGTGTGCTGGCACACGAGACAAGAGATGTGCTAAGTTATTCTGGGCATGGACTCTTGTATGAATAGGTTAGTAGTTGTAGGCCTTGTTTCTTTAGCTTAAAAGGAAAAAAGTTAAATACCCCCAATTACATAGTAACTGGTCTTAGTTTAGATTGCTTTTGCTCACTGTACCTCCAGTCTCCTCTATCTCCCAGGATGGGGGCAGTCTCTGGCTCCCGGACTCGTGTGGTACAGACTCTGGGCACCCCAAGAAGTCACGTGACCCATCTGGCCCGGACTTCGTTCTGCCTTTTCTCTAACAGTCTCTTGATTACCAATACCCTTTAATCAGTGCAGACTTGTGAACAAATCACTCCCGGGATGCTGGCAAGCTCTTACACAGAGCAGGGTCAGACAGCTCTGGCACTGAGAATAAATCATCCCAATCCACCCTCAAGTCGCCTTTAATTCAAACCACTGCCACTTAGCGCAGCTCACTAGGGATTCTACCACCTCGGACCGTCCTCAACTCTGTCTCCCCAGGAGGCGGCCGCAGAAATAATGAATGGTGCAGGAGCAGAGCTGACTGCTTGGTTGGGAGGTGCCATTCTGCACCGGGACAGAGGCAGAGTCATCAGGAATTGGTTGGTCCCTGATGAAGATGGGCCTTGTGTTGCCTCTGACCCTCTGAGGAGCCACAAAGCTGACTGGGCTTCCTGACACAAGGGCCCACCTAGACTCTTGTGAAGAGTCAGGCTTTAGCACTGCAGAAGCTGCTCTTTCTCAGCCCAGCAACACTTTCTAACTTGCCCAGAGTCCTTCCTGGCTACAATTCTTCCTTTCCATGTTTCTCTCCAAGATTTCTCTCAAATAGAACACTTAAAAACTCAAGGGACAGTCTCCAACTGACCAAATTCTGTCAGTTGACAGAATGAGCCCTAGGGAATTACCCATATTGTTTCCAAAGTAGCAATTTGCACAAGGTAGAAATTGAATATTGTGAGCCCAAACCACTGCACCATTTATTTTCGTGACATCACACACTGAGGAGGCTGCTCCACGCACACACTCCTCCTTTAGACCTTAGCAACTAAACCACATCTTGTGGGATTCTAGGTGTGCATGGTGCTCTCCCATTTCTCCCATGCCAAAGTACTCTGAATCCCCAGCAGTGCACCAGCCCATTCAGGACATAAGAGATACTGAAAATGTTAGGTTATTTTAGACCACTATCATTTAAAAACCATTCCCAAGGCAGGGACTCGGATGCTTGCATGCCATTGTTCAGTGGCATTATTCATACTAGCCAAGAGGAAACCCAAGTAGTTCATCAACAGTGGGATGGATTAACAAAATGTGGTATTATCCAAACAATATCATCCAACCATAAAAAGGAAGAGGGTACTCCTCCATTCTACAACACAGATGAACTCTGAAAACACTAAGTGAAGTACGTCAGACACAAAAGAACAAATACTGTATGATTCCACTTATATGAGGTGCCTAGAACAGGCAAATTCATGGAGACAGAAAGTAGCAAAGAGGTTACGAGGGTCTGGCAGGGAAGAATAAGGAGTTATTCTTTAATGCGTACCGTTTGGGATGATTAAAGAGTTCTAGAAATGGATAGTGGTGATGGTTGCCTAACACTGAATGTCCTTAATACCCTTCAATTGTTCATTTAAAATAGTGAAAATGGTAAATTTTATGTATGTTTAACAACAATTAAATCAATTAAAAAGTCTTCCTGTGTCTCGTATGTGTTTAATAATGGGGTGATCTACCTTCATTAAATTCTCACCTTGACTAAAATTACTTTGTCCAGGCACCTGAGATGTAACAGATTTCTTCCCTTCTCCGTTTTGCCCAGAAAAATTACCTCCTCTACTTCTAAAAGAGGTAGCACTCTGGGTCTTTGAAACCTTATTACCTTAAAAATGAACTGAGTTCTGAAACTCAGGGGCAAAGGAGAGGCTGAAAGCCTGGTTTCACTCCCATTTGAGATGAAACGTGATGCTAATCGTAGAGTACAATCTTAGTGCCTCGATTTAGGTGCACAGATGGTCCCGGGTAGGCCAGGCCATAGTCGACCATCACATTCTGAATCAAGACCATAGCCAGGCCCCCATCTTAGGCTTAAAATACATGCTACGAACAAAGGGGCTACTAACTAGTTGCAGGTCTGACAATATTAATATGTTTGCAGCCAATAAGGCAGTTCAGAGAAAAGCTCAATGATATGGACATAAAGCTTATTACTATCATATTCAGTGAAAAAACTATAAGGAAACAGACCCTAATGTGGAACAATTATCAGCAAGCTGTAGAAAGGCAAATTTGGGGGCGTCCTACCCAGACCTTCTGAATCAGCAACTCTGGGGGGTAGGGTCCAGTAATCTGGTTAAACAGGCCCGCCAGGTGATTCTGATGCACTCAAGTTTAAGAACCATTGTAAGAGAATGAAAGTCCTTTTGTTCATATTTTTTTGGTAAAAATGCCTCCAACCGTACGGACCATTTTCCAATCCATGTAAGAACAAATATGGAAACTTTTGTTGAATTGTTAATATGTTATGTCCTGTTAGACAACAGAGAATCAAAGTTCTCCAGATAATCCAACTGTGTAGGCAGATTATACCCACAAAAGCAATGAATTCCTATGAATTGAGACTCAGTATTCAGTCGGGCAATGTGGTAAAGGAAGGGGGTGGGAAGGGATCTAGGAAGGTCCAGGCAGGTTCTTGTTTCCCCCAGCTCCAAAACAATCTGAGACACTAACCACCTTGGTGACTTGGGTCTTAATCGATGTGGCTCAAGGCACTGCAGAGAAATCTGATACTATCTTGGCAACTTTTGGCCTCAACTCAATTTCTTCTTCCTAAAACAAAGGAGCTGCCCTGGGCTGGTGGGGGTCTGATTCCCACCAGAGGACAATCAAGAGCCTCTACTTCAGAGGCAGGATATCAAAGCTGGCCCAGGGACTGCACACCCATTTAGATCTACTTTATCAGAGTTAAGTGTTTATGGAGGAAAGAGAGAGAAAAAGAGCAATAGAGTTCTGCCCCTAAAATATGGGGAGTTCCAGCAAGATTGCAGTTTTAGGAAGTCTCTCTGGCCCTGTACCTGTACTGACTGCACTGGGGCTGGGGAGTCGAGGTACAGACAGAATGCCCTGGCCAGTTCATGCCATCACAGGTAACTGCTTCCTGACGATCAACAGATTCTGTGCTATCACAGAGCTTTTGGCTCTACCTTCCCCCCTCCCCATAAAATAAAATGTTCAGATCTACCTAGCCTCCCACGCCCACGCACACTGCCCTCCTGATGCAGCGAGCCCTCAGAGCCCTGGACGGTTCGGGTGAAGTGCGGATTTGCTGACACATGATGGCAGCAGGGGAGGGAAGGGCAGCAGAGGTGGAGGCAGAACGGAAGGATGCTCACTAGAGAATTCAGCAGAGTTCAGGGACAAGGACGGCATGAAAAGGACACTCCACTGGGTGCTGGGCCTGCAGGATGCTACCAGGTGAGATCACTCCCAAACCTGTGGTCTTAGGGGCACCTTCGGCATCTCTTCCTTACCAGGAGACAAGGGGCTCTGCAAGAAAGGCATGAATGTGCTTCCAGGGACTCTAGTGGGCAACCGCACGAGGCTGGCCACCCAGCAGTCTGGCTGCCAGAGGAAGGAACTCTAGCCAGAAAGGCCAAGTGTGTTCGGAAGGCTTTACCTCCATGATGGGACTGGACGCCAGGACCTTCTCTTCGATGTTGGTGTCACTGGCTGAGCCACCCACTGTGGCAAAATAGCGCATGGCATACTTGGCTGACACGGTCTTGCCGGCTCCAGATTCCCCGCTGACGATGATGGACTGGTTCTTCTCATCTCTGGAAGGGAAAAAGCTCTGGTCAGTGGCTGGCTGTGGAAAGGCTCTGTTGCCTCCCAGGGACTCTGCTGACAAAACCCTGAGCTCGGTCAAGATCATCCCACCTTCTCTGAAGGGTAAGTATGAGGAACAGTGTTAGGATAGTCTGCCCGCCCTCCCATGCTTGCGTAAGATCCACGAGGAGAAAGGAGAGTTCAGAAAAGGGCTTACCCATGGCGCATACCCTTCCTAAGGGCCCTCAGGAAGGGAGATGTGGCCAGTTGGTCATGATTACATGTCCTCCCTGGATGCAGCACCCCCAACCCGTTTCTCTATGTACGTGTATATATACACATACACTGGGAGCACTGGGCAGACTCTGGTGTGGTAGCTGGGCTGAGGAAACCCGAACCGAGAGCCACTGTTCAAGGTCAGCAAAGGGCCATGGGGTCTCAGCTCACACAAACTGTTGTCATCAGATGGGGAGGGATGGGAGTAAATACAGGTGTCTAGTGCATACCGTTGAAAAAATGGGGAAAAAAAAACCAATGGATCATCCAAATTGGCTCTACAACCAATTACCTGAGAACATATGTAAACTCCACCTAGTATTTGGAGGAATAAGAAGTGGCTTGCTGAGATCCCTTGTAGTTCTAGAAGCCTGTGGATGATGCTTGTATTTCCCAGGTTCACTCATTTTAATTTTATAGAACATCCACCAGACCCCAGGGATAATGACAGGTGTCACCTCTCCTCCCAATACTTCATTATCAACTCCCTAGAAAATGGCTCAGGAGCACAACCCTCCTGGATGATTAAGAGTATAACCGGCTGGACCTCTAGCCCGGGACCGTAAACCTCTGAAACAGACCCCAGCCTGACGCCAGCTTCAGAACACACCCCATAACCACAGGAACTGAAATGCAGGAGCCACACCCCCCAGGCCTGACGTTTTGCTTCAGGTCCCCACATTCAACCTAAAATTAACTGATGAGCACAGGATGCATCTGAGCCTTACTGCTGAGCAGAGGGTCACATGTAAAGGAGAGGTAGAGACGGTCCGAAGAACTCAAGGTGGCTCCTTGGGAGTAAACATAAGGATGCTAGGAGAGTGTGACCCAGAGCAGCAGGGGCGGGGGGCAGGGGTAAGCGCTGCCTGGCTCCCTGCGGCAACAGCACATACACACCAAACTGGACTGCGAGGAGACAGAGAACACAGGACGGTCGGCACAAATAAGGCGGCACAGACCCATGACATGTATCACTTTTCACCTGCAGTATCAAGATGGGAACCGCCCTGTGCATCAGTGGGAAATGAGCCCAGGCCCTGGGCTCAGGAAAGGGAGCAGCTCCTGCAAGAGGCAGAAAAGCCTGCGGAGCTAGCAGGCTATTCCAAAGTCAGTCATCAGGAATTCAAGAAGTGGGGCTGGCTTACGTGACGACAAAGTGTCAGGAACTCAAGAGACGGAATCAAGGCAGGGAAACAAGACCAGCAGGATGTAGAGGCAAATTCTGAGGCTCTGATGAAAATGTATGCACATGGCCGAGAAATCGTCAAGAGTTGTAAATCTCCCCAAGTTTTAACAAATCTTTACGTTCAAGGCTCTTAAGCATAAGGAAGTGCGGGCAATGGCCAGTAGTGCTAACTGCTGCCTTCTTTAATGGATATTAGATGTGATACTGACATGTAGGCTCAAGTCAGGTAAATTCACCTCTTCTTAGACCAACAAGTACCTTTTGACACTGTCCCTAACTTGGACCATTCTCAAATATTTTTAATTGGAGATTTTTATGTAGCTCCCCTGCACTTCTGCATACACCGGCCCCTCCCATCCCTAATTAATTGCCCGGCTAGGTGCACAATGGGTACACACATATGCTATTTGGTCACAGCCCATAAGCTGGCCTTAGGGATGATGGACAACAGCCCTCTCTTGTTCTATGTATATTAGCTTTGCTTCCAACTCAAACAGCTGGCAACCAGAATACAGGCATTAAATACAAACTTGAACCTCATTTGCAGTAATTAGCTAGCTGACTTTGGACAAGGTCATTCACTGATTTGACCCTTGGTCATCCCAGCCCAGTCCCTCATGACTAGGAGGCCCAACTCCTGCTTGTCTTCGTGGCCACCTTGAGGTAGGTACCCAGGTCTCTGATGCATTCCCGCACTCCTGCCCAATTGTGCAAAGCACAGTTCTCATCAGGTTTCTCCCAATCAGAACAGCAAACTGCACATTGCTTGTTGAACCAAGTCTGAACCCCTTAGCTGAGCATTTGAAACCCTCTACAACGCATGCCCCCAACACTAAAACCCTTCACAAGTGTGGCAGACCAGTGCTACAGACAAAACACTGGGCTTTTAGTCTAAGGACCTGGCCTGAGCCCTGGTTCTGCCATCAGTGGGCTCTTTGTAAACCTTCACACCACGTTGCAGAGCATATACCCACCTACACTTTGTGTGGGATGATGGGAGTTCAGCTGAACTGGACTACCAGTCTCTAAAACCACACCCTTTCCCAGCCCTGCCATGTGTGGTTTTCCTTTACCTGACCTCACCTTCACCATGGACTTTCTCTCCTGCTCCATGCAAAGCCCACTCCGTCCTGCCTCAGGTGGCCCAGCAGGCTATTTCCCCGTCTTCTAAAGCCCACATCATTGGCTTTGTACCACTGCTAAGACACTGTCACATTCCACCTTATATTGATATCAGTCCTATCACTTTACCTGTGTGACTTTGGGTCATTTCTTTCCTCCGGGCTTCTGTCTCTTTACCTCTAGAGGACGGGCTGTGACTTGGGACTCCCCGAAGGGTCTCCTCCGTCTCTGACACTGGAGGATTCTACCACCAAAATCCTAACAGGAAGTTTGGTTGGGGAAAGCTCTCCATTTCAAATTCTGGTTATTCAGGGCTGATTTGGGGTTAGATGTTTTTAAATATGGAATTCTACCCAATATCCTTCAAAAACATAACCCATATATAGCTCCATTCAGCCCAATTATAGGAAGGACTTAGCTGGCAACTTAGGTCAATTTGCTTTTCAATGAATTATTTTCTCTTAAGTCCAGTGGAATTCCCTTTAGAAAAAGAAAACAATGGCCAAGGGCTTTCATATCCAGCTGTTATTCAGGTCCAGGCTGTCTTCAGGGAAGTATGCAATAGCCACAACAGGAAAAGTCCCCCAAAGGCCTGTGCCTCAGACAAGAGCACAGCATCCTAAGGCACCTAGCCACCCTTCAGCATCTAAGCAGAACACTGACAACCAATCGACAACCAACAAACCAACCCCCCCCCACACACACAGCTGCTCCCCCATTTCACACAGGATCCTCTTCTTTGATACCCGAGAAGCAGAACTATTGCTAAACCACCTCTTGCAAACATTTCCCACCAAACCACTGCAGGGCTTTCAGCCCCCTGAGCAAGGTCGATCCCCACCCCCTCCCCATTTTGGAGGGGGCCCCCCTGGGAAGTACAGTGAAGGCAGATGGCTGTTAAGGCACCTAAGGTTGCTCCACTAAAGGAAAGCCCTGCTGATCAGCCAGACACTATAGGAACTTTAAGAAATGCTGCTGAAATGTTGTCTTATTTGGGTTTCCTGTGGAGGATAATTGGTCACCTATGGCCTCCCAATCAGCAACACGTACACAGAATGCTCAGGGAGACGCTGTTCCAGCTGCCTCTGGAGAGAAGCCCCAGAACAGCTCCAGAGCAACCATCCCAGCTGGGACAGGCAATGCCAAGCGCCCCACCTGTGGATCTGTGTGGCACCTCTGTCCTCATACGTGGCCCCGTGTTCTAGCAGCCACAGTCCACCCACACTAGTCACTGAACTGAGAACTCATGGAGGGCAGGCACTCACTTTAACCTTGAATCCCCGGGGCTCCTGGTACCGTCTGTCCGCATCCCCCCTACTGTACCTTCTCCGTGTAAGTGGCAACAGCCTCCACTCCCCGACGATAGCCACAAACCTAGGAATCATTGTCCCTCACTTCCCGCCAAGCTCCACATTAGCAAGTCCTATTGCATCATCTCCCAATGCAGTCTGTCCCCTTCTCTGTACACCTCAGTCCTGGATATCACCACCACCGACAGGCGTGACAAAGGCAGCTTTCTGACGTCCACTCCCACCTCTCTTAGCACACCCTCCTCACGTGACCTTCTGTATGCGAATACTGGATCACGCCTCTCCCCAGCTTTCAGCACTCCGGTGGTCCTCTCTGCCCTCGGAGAGCCCAGCTCTGCTGCCTTCAAGGCCCAGCTTTTTCACCCTCACTCTTCCCTTTGTTTGCTACATTCTAGCCACACAGGGCTTCTTTACCCCCTCCTACTTTATAGTTGCCTGAAGCTTTTCTAGCTCAAACTTTTTTCTTTTATTTGATCTCACAACTCTTAATGCCTGGTACTCAATCACACTCTGTCTTTGGCAGTTCTTGCATTACTGCTTTTCAGTGCAATTAATTACTGCCTATTTACATCATGCTCGGATGGCATGCAAAACTGTTAGCCATGCACCCCATGCACCCCATGCTTAGGATTCATAAGACTATTGGGTGCCCGTCTTCCCATTTTAAAGAAGATAAAGCTAAAGCTTAGAGAAACCAAAAAACATGCTTAGAGTTCTCAACTAGTGACACCCCAAGCTCAAACTCAAACACAGGCTTTCACCTGTCTGCCCAATTTCCCAATGGGCTGTGCTGGGACGTCACTACCATTACACTCCTTGTGAAAGAAAGCATCCCTTAATGAACTTACCCCCTGGAACAAATCTAGCCTTCATATAAGATTAGATGTGAATCAGACGACCTTAGCACTAGTTGGCTTATGACTTAGCTGAAACGTGGCTTCTTCAGAAGCTCTTCCCTGACCGTGTTGCCTTCACAGCATTCACTATATAATTTAATAACGGTTTACTCACCTACTCAGTGTTCTTCTCACCCTTGTCTCTCCCACCAGAACTCAAGTCCCATGATGGCTGACCTCAGATGCAGGGGCCTGAATGGGCAGGCCAGCAGCTGGACTGTGTGAAGACCAGAGCCCCAGCAAGGACCATGATGTATAGTGGTCCATACAGGCTGCACTCAGCAACTGGTGCCCCCTAGAGTTGTGCGATTTACTGCCCACAAAACCAAATTTGGTGGTCTCTGCCCTGTGCTCAGCCTCCCACGCTTGTTCATGGGAAGGGGACTGTGGGAGACTAAGTCTCAGGTTCAACTACTGGCCTGACTCAGGCTTTCTCTGAGAGAAAAGCAAGAGGTGGGAGCAGCATCTGCTAAAGCCCCCCTCCCACCCACCCCCCCAGACAGTGCCATTACCCAACAGGACGGAGGAGAAGCCTGGCTAAGGCCCAGTAGGAAGGACACCCTGTCTCTGAACACATCATTAAGCCCCTCCATCATTTCCTCCTCTAATGACAAATCATCCAAAAATTTGGGTGTCAGTAGAATGTATTCTGTTCACTAATGGGATCATCAATCTACTGTTTCTTGCCTGTCTGTTGGGTCTCTAATTATATTTTCAGCACCCTCATCACCACACAGATTATCTACTACAGTTTAAAAAAACTACACTAGAGGGGCGCCTGGGTGGCTCAGTCGTTAAGCAGCTGCCTTCGGCTCAGGTCATGATCTCCGGGTCCTGGGATCGAGCCCTGCATCGGCTCCCTGCTCTGCGAGGAACCTGCTTCTCCATCTCCCACTCCCCCTGCTTGTGTTCCCTCTTCTCACTCTATCAAACAAAATCTTAAAAAAAAAAATGAATAAAATAAAAAAACTACAGAGAATGGGGAGTCAACAAATTTGTAATTAATTTTTGTTTGGGGGCACCTGGGTGGTTCAATCAGTTAAGCATCCGTTGGTTTTGGCTCAGGTCATGATCTCAGGGTTGTAGGATCAAGCCCCACATCAGGCTCTGCACTCAGCACAGAGTCTGCTTGAGATTCTCTCCCTCTGTTCCTCTCCTCTGCTCATGTGCATGTGCTCTAAAATAAACAAAAATCTTAAATTTTTTGTTCAACAAAGATATTTGTGTCAGTTCCATGTACAGAGTTAATAACTGGGAAACAGGCTAAGAAAATTCAAATGAACCTTAGAAGCAGTGCTGACTAAAAAAGTGACAACAGTAACACGGTTTTACTGTCTTTAAGAGCTCAAATACAAAGAAACAATACAATGTTTAGTGTGACAAACACACAACTCTATTAAAACAAAATGGTATCAAAACCCTAGAGTGAAGAAGTCAGGTGAAGTCAGGTGGACAGAATCAGGTTGGGGCAACCAAACTGGGTGCTGTGGGGAGCTAAGAGTAAGGCTGGGGGGACAGAGAGGTTTAGATGGAGGTTAAGTGAGGCAGGAAGGATACAGAAAATTAGTGGGGCAGATTTGGACTCAAAACAGAGCCACACAATTCCTCTGAGTCCACAGTTAAGGGCTTCTTCCCGAGGTGGGGGCAGTGGAGAGAACATTCTGCTGTGACAAGGGGCTGGCCCAAAAAGTTCCAAGCAAGAGATTCTATGACCCCTCTATAGGCCCAAGGCACCCCTGGTTTCTAGAGGGGGGCGGTGGACGAGCATCCCTGGGCACCTCTGCCACCAGGCACGGATTTCTTATGCCACCACACCCTCCCCTCCAGCAGGTAGGGCCGCGTGCTCAGGGACCATCTACAACGCAAGCCAAGTCATTAGGAAGGCCGTCATAAATATTCACGAGAAACTGCTTAGCTCGTATTTAGCAGTTAAAGTTCTAAGTGTCTCCTTGGAAAGGTGAAATCGAACCTTCTGACAGCGTAGGAGAAGTACTTAGTGCATTTAACATCTAGTATCCCTTCCCCACTCCAGTTTCACAGCGGCTGGTGGAGCGCCGAGGTCTGTTTATAAGCCTGCGAGGTGTAGCCTGATATAGGTAGCGGCAAGATGAATCCGTCCCTTCCACTTACGGGCTGTTCCCGAGAGAGGCAGCTCCTCTCCGACGTGACAGGAACACAGAAAGAACTTCAGGGAGGGTAACCAAGCCCAGCCCTCACCAGCAGATAAGCAGGTACAGAGGGAGACTGAAGACAGGCGAGGGGCTCCTCAGTGCAAGTGGGAATGTGCCCACTTCTTTGCTCTTAAGATGAAGGGCTGGAAGAGGGTCCCTAAGACCTGCTGCTACTCCTGCACTCAGAGCTGGGCCGTGTGATGCCTTCCGTATTAACCACGGTTACCTACGGATGTCAAACATTTTGGAACTCGGAAACCCCGGGGCTTACGGGAGGATGAGCACCAGAAGCAGAGGTTTTCCACGATTTTATAAGCTTGTTTTGGTTAAATGGTGTCATTAGCTGGGGTGAACTACAATACACACGTGGTTGTACCCTCTTGTACTAAGTAAGCTTCCCTTTTCAAACTATTTCATTTAGTTCTGGAAACTTGTTTCTCAGGGCACACACACATTCTAGCAGATTCAGCTACATGGTTTTTCGTGAGTCCAGCTGGCCCCTGAAGCGAGGTGCGCGTGAGTACCCCAGTCTAAAGCCCGTTCTCTTCCTCTGTCCCGCACACCCCCCTCTGCCAAGCTACCAGGAAGATACAAGGTCTGTGACTGTATATAGATATTGCTCTCTTCGTTCATCTTTTAGATTTAGGGCACCTGTGGAGGCCCATTTCAGCATCTCCCCTCACTTCTCCGGGCAGCCTCTAAGGTGATCGCCTCTTCCCTCGTGACGCTAACTGGCACGTGGACATGGCTCCCGAGAGGGCAACACAGGCACCGCGGCCCACTGCACAAGTACGCGTGGAGGCTGCATGGGGTTCCAGAGGCCTGCGCGTCCAAACCAGGGCTCTCCAGCTCCCCACCCTGCTCCCAGCGTGGACGGTTTGGCTTGGTGTTCCACTTGGCAACGAGCAGGGACCTTAGCAGTGGCCCTTGACTCCTTTCTCTCCTTTACCCCATCAGGCAAATGGGATAATTTAGACCCAGATCCTATTCCTCATCCCTCCTCTCCTGGAGCCCCCCCTCTCCTGGAGCCCCCTCCTAGCTGCTCGTCTTGTGCTCATTCTACTGCCTACTCGATCCATTCACCCCTCATTGCTGCTGGAACGCTATTTCTAAGAAACTCATTCAAACGTGCCTAGGCCCTGCTCAGCACCGTTGCAGGAGACACTGTGGCCTGAAGGATGCAGACCACGTCTTGAGCATTCCAGGCCCTTCATGATCTGTTCCCAGAGCCCAATCCAGGCAGAGGTGCCAGGCTGTGCAGAAGGTGGGAAAGCACAGTGTTCAGGGAAGAGGTGAAGTTTAGGACAATCAGATCCCAACAGGCAAGCCATGGTCTTTGGCAACATTTTGCAAAGAACCAGCATTTGTTCACTAACCCTGACTACGTTAGAAACAACAGCAGAGATTAAGAAAACGACCTCAGCTGGATCCCACATCAAACCAACTGGGTCACCATCTACGGCAGTGGGGCCTGGGTATTTTTTTTGTTTGATTCCACATGTGATTTTCTTTTCTGCTGCATTAGTCCTGCTAAGGTTAAGAACCACTGCTATAGACGCGACAGCTTAATTAAATGGGTCACTATATAAACATGTTCAGGTACTAGCAGCAACTCTAATACCCTGTAACTTACTTCTATCAATATCAGCGTAATACAGTGTAACACTAAACTTAAAACAAAGATTAGCTTTAAGAGGCTTAACAGAGTCCTTAACCATCCTTCCGGGGGGCAGACAATGGAAGCCTTTACATTTAATTCCAGTACTCTGGCAAACGGCTTACGGTAAGTCACCCAGAAACCAAAGCAGGGTCTCCTCATTAACTGGATTTACGTTGTTGACACCCACACAGTTAAAATCACAGTGCAGAGTAGTCAGCTCTGCGTGTTAGAAAAATACGAAGCACACGCTGGTGCCTGCTAATGCCTGCAGTTGGGAAGAGTAAACAGTTCCATACCACCTCCTACGTCAGGGGTACTTGACCCTGGGTCCACTGCATAGAATTCGGAGACCCATGAACTTCGATGCACTAAAAACCATACCCTCAGTTTTACTGAATTCTAAGAACTTTGACATTTCCTTCAGTTGAGAATAGAGCAAAACAGCATTAGCAGACCCTGTGGCTTTGACACCCTATCACAGCTGCTGCAGCTCAATTTTTACACCCATCACTGCAATGGTAGTTATTAGATCTGCCACGAACATTAATAAACAATCCTTCATGTCTGCTATATCAATTCCCCAAAATATTGAGATACCTTTCAAGATAATCTGTTTCTTCTGTAATTGTATATATTACACTTGATACATTTAAATGCTTACATGGAACAAAAAAGGTTTAAAACACCTAATCATCTTTTCCATCTTTTTTTTTTCTGTGCCTAATTGCAAAATCAGGCCTCTTTCCACAGCATTAGTGACACGAACCTTTAAGGAGACCACGTTTACATTTCATTAGACCCTCTGTTTTCCAAAGGCCAGTCACAAACACCATTATCTGTACCTGTATTAAGCGGGGTGGGGGGCAGATTTCAGAGAACCCTAGGATATGGGGCAAGGTTCTCTCCACTGGAAAATAGCTTCAGCCATAAAGCTGGGGTATAAATTTCCAGGCCCGGCAATGGAAGCCTACCAGAATTTGAATGACACACTCACACAGTTTGCATCCCATTGCCCTCAGTAGGCCGATACTGTCCCTTGAGAATGCAAATATTTTCAGATGTACTTCCTCACAAGTTCCTAGGTGACGCCCATCTGAGCACCCTGAGAATCACTGGATGAGATTTCTCCAGCCCTCTGCTGCTTTGATATTTTGGGATTCTCTTTCTTAGCCATGAAATCCTAACTCCTAGACCTAAAGCAGAACCTGCCTTGGTTATTTGGGGTATCTGCTCTGTAGCATAAGGGGCTGGCTCGAGAGAGACCGTGTATATTGACCCAGCCCTCCACCCCTGCTCCGGCTCCCTGGGTTATGTGTTCTCCATACCCTTCCATCTGTAAACACAAGCAACCCCAGCCCTCTGGCCTAGAGAGGGTATCTTCAATCCTTCAGGTAGGAGACATTCAGGACTGGTACTGGTGGGGAAACAGGACAGGTGCTCAGCACTGTGGGAACCTCGCTTCAGGGGCCAGCTGGACTCACGAAAAACCATGTAGCTGAATCTACTAGAATGTGTGTGTTCCCTGAGAAGTTTCCAGAACTAAATGAAATAGTTTGAAAAGGGAAGCTTACTTGGTACAAGAGGGTACAACCACGTGTGTATTGTAGTTCACCCCAGCTAATGACACCATTTAACCAAAACAAGCACACTGTGGGTGCTCAGCACTGTGGGAACTGTAGGACATACTGTGGACAAACCAGAGTCTGGGCACCCGGCCGTTCAGTAACTATTTCCTGATGAATAGATACTGTAGGTGAAAAGAGAACTCAGTTTGGCTATGGGAAGGTACTGCCAACTGTGGTCATTCATGTCAGCAGTGTAATATTTATGCTTAAATTATGTACCTTGATGATTATGAATATCAATGAACACCTTAGACTGATTTTGCTGCAGGCTTTGATTCCAAAAATAAACGTTCAACCTACATAGAGTTTTGCCCACATAGCTTAAAAGCTCCTACTTCCAGGCACAAATCCATAGACCTGAAACACAGGGCAGCTAACGCTCTTAGAAATCTCATGGATGACTCCATATTCTGGCCATTAAGTGCAAGAGTTCCAGAGGCCGGTGCCGGAAGGGGAATTGTGCAGGTGCAAATTTGAAAATGCATCAGAGGCTAAGCAACAATTAAGTCCAACTACAAAGCTTCTAAGAAAAAGATGTGATAACGGAATAAGGGAAGCTCAGGTCAAAGAAAGTCCTTCCAACTTGTTTTCTCTGTCTTCCCGTAAAAATTACAAACCTGACCGGATCAGAGGCTTCCCCAGATGAATGAAGTAGAGCGCTCTAAGAGATCCCACATAGGGGATTTGATATGGGTTAGAGGATTCATGCCTCTCTTGAGGGCAGAAGTCCACCGAGAGATCAGTAGCAAAACTGGGAAGCTAGCACGTAGAAGTTCGAAGGTCAACGTCCATGTTCTGGTAGTGGATCTGAAGGGTAAGAGCTTTCCAGTTTTTTCCCTTCAGTGGGGAATCCCTAGGTCAGCAAGGAGGGCCTGTTCAGGGTTTTTAAAGAACACAGAATTGGAAAACAAAGGGCAGCATTTTGCTTTTCCAACGTAGGTGTTTTGGACATCATACAGTATGGCAAAAGAATATAATCTCTGAAGTGGCCAGGACCTCGAGCAAGAGACATGTGAACCATTTCCATAACAGGCTCTAGGTTACGGAAGACCAGACTGAAGTTCTCTGTCCATTCCAACTCACCATCCTCTTTTCTAGCTTCTACCCCTCACACCCCCCCCCCCCAACTTCCTGCTTCCAGCTTTTAGTTACTTGACTCACACAGTCCAAGGAGAGAGAACAGAAGCAGGAGGTGAGAGAGAACGTGGCACAGGAAAGGCAACCATTTGACCTAAGGCTTTCCTCAGCTGGCTCAAGTCCAGGTGCCACAGGGAGCAGCCGCCCAGCTGGGTTTGAGGCAGAAGTCCCACAGTGCTCCACACTATCGAGCCTCACCAAGACGCCACTGCAACAGACTTGCACATACAGGCTTGTGAGAAGTGTGAGACCAGGAAACCAGGGGTTTCAAGCTGCAAAAATTCTGAGACATCCTGGGGGCTGGTGAATCAGCTCGACCCCATGAGCTTCAACCATCACCTGGGCAGAGTGAATACGGAGGACTGTAAGCCGTCAGGAAGCTGTCCTCGGTGCCACCGTAACAATCTCAGCAGCTCTGGTCCAGTGGCACCATCCATGCTCTCCCACACTCAGCCACACACTCTTCATCCTCCTTGTCACCTTTCCTTCACACAGAATTCTTCCTTCTCCATCTGTTTCCCTCAGCCCCGCGTTCAAATCCCACCCCCCGTGGCATGCCCCCCAGCCGCCTCTCCAAGCCAGCTGGAAATAAGTGCTCCTACCATTTTCCTTTTCCTATGGAGGAAACGGGGAAAAGACACCACATGATTTGTTGAAAGCCACTCTGAGCTGCAGAGCCCCTCCTGGACATCCCATCCAGGGATGCTCTCCCCTTCAGCCACGCCAGGGCCCTCAAACACATCGTGTGTCCAACCACAGGAGGGGTTGCTTCATGAAAACACCTGCTTCAGATGGGAGGTGTCCAAGTGAATATAGAACCAACCCTGTGGCTTAGTGGAAAATTCACATAACTGTTGTGCTCAGCAAATATACACTGAATGGGGACTCTATTTATAAACAGCACTCTTACATTCATGATCTCTTTGGCACAATGTCCCAAGTCTGGATTCTGAGATAGAAATGAATTATACCCATCAGGTCTCTAAACACATTTGAATCCTCAAAACAAAGACTCACTTTAATGGGCTAGAAAAAACTTAATAATGGAAAGCCAATCAATCAATCATTAGGCTGTCAGGAAAATTTGCTGACTCTCGGAAACACCTCTAGCAAAACTCAAGTTGTAGAGCTACTCCTCTCTTCTCTCTACACATAGGCCTCTGATATGGTCTTAGATGTGCACCATCTGGGAAATCCCACCGATATGTATGTGTGCCAACTCCCCTCCTCACAGTATTCGGGGCTCTGAGGTTGGCCAAGACTTCCTCCTTACCTGCATCCACTCCTTGAGATTTTAAACTTGCAAATGGATAAAACTATTTCAATTGATGAGAAGACCATACTTACGTCAAGCCTTGAACTTCTCTAATACCAGCCTCAGGCCAATAATAGACTGCCTTCTTGAGAGATCACAGATCTTTCATTACTTGGGCTGGGAAACAGAGTAACCAAGATCTCGGTTCTAACAGACAGTTCCTATCAATCAATAGGAACCTCCCTGCCCCCTATCAAGTACCTTTTTATATAGCACAGATATAAGCAGCCAGGAGTTAGCAATAAAATAGAAGACCTAAGTTACACACATCATCAAAATTCACAGTAATCAATATCAATTCTAGCTGACTACACGGTCTCATCTGAAAGTTCCATTTAGCATTTTGCCGGCACCGTGAGGCAGGTCAGGTAACATTCCTCCCCCTACCTTGCAGGCACAATAACCAGCACAAAGTATAAATGATTTATCTAAAGCCAAGGTTTCCCTCACAGAGCCCAATGTTGCCCCTCCACCGCCAAGCCCAGCTGAGAACGTGGCACCAAGTACTTTCCACAGGTTACAGCCCAAGCATCCTTGGGCATGGGTGGTAAGTCAACAAGGACAGGGACCCCAGAAGTGGAATGAAGTCTGACTTGAGTGCCTACAACCCTCTAGCATTAAGAAGGGGAGGAGAAAGGACATGACAAGGGGGACTCACCTGCCCACCAGTCACATGGCGATTCTTTACTGCTCACCCACAGGGGCTAAAATCTTGAGCTCGTTTCTAATTATGTACGTGAAATTGCTCCCATGAGGGGCTGACACTCAAGAAAGGGACATCTAGCACACCTAAAACAAAAGGCAGGGCTTGTGCTAAAATACCTACAAGAGATTGACAGCCTAAGGCTGAAGGAGACCTCAGAGAGGCCAGAGATGCTGGGGAAAGACCCCCCCCCCCCCGCAAGGGCTGTGTTCTACATCAACCTTAACAGCCCTAACCTTGACCTTGACCAAGACTTACAGGTCCAGAGATGGGAATCTGCTGTGCAGTGGGTTCATGGGACAGAGATCAAAGAGCTGAACCGAAGTCTTAGAAAAGCTTTTCCTGGTCTTCTTTGTCACAGCAATTTGGGGGTACAAACGTAATTATGTAACGACCTTGTCCTCTGGGTGATAAGGAATCCCTGTCATAACAAACTCCCCCTTTTCTAAAAAATTCAACAATGACTCCCTATGAAACAGGGACTGTTTTAATGTAGATGATTGACCACTCCTTCGGAAAGATTTTGGGTTCTGAAGCTTTGGGGGGCTGGGTAACGTAATTAAAGCAATCCTCAAATATTCCCAGGGCCAGAATTAATGCCTCCTGTTTATCTTTAAAACCTTTTTGGACTTTCCCTTTAAGTCCCTCCTCAATTGTAAAACCCCAAAGCGTTTTTTCTGTTTGTTTTTTTTTGTTTTGTTTTGTTTTTAGTGCTTAGTGTCACTAAGCAAAATCCATAGTTTTAGGTTTTATAGTAAGAAATATTCTCCTGGAGCAGCACGTGTGCCCAGGGTAAGGGACGCTGGACTTCATGGGAGGCACAATTTCTTGAAGTTACACTTTGGTAGCTCGTCTCCCAGAGCCCTCTTGCTGCAGCTCACAAGGCTCCCCCTCTCTGTGCTGCCCACTGAAGGAAACTGCTCCTGCTAAGAGCATCAGATCCTCCTAGATGCTCTCTGCTGTGAACACTGTGATTGGAGTCCTCCTTGTGTTTGTCAAACGCTGACCTGTGGCTTAGTGGATAATCAGGCCACTGATATGGTCTTAGATGTGCACCATCTGGGAAATCCTGATATGTTTATCATATCAAGATTCTTGATATGATAAACATATCAAGATTCTTGCCAGCACCCCCCCCCCCCACCCCCCAGGGCTCTCTAGTCCTGATCTCCTGGCATCCCACAGGCTCCAAGGCCAAACTGGGAAGCTAACCTCATCAACCAGCTAAGCAACCACAACTTCATGGCGCATTTTGCTGAGCCCTGTTTTGGTTTCCTGACTGGTGGGAAAGGAACAGAGAAAGGGCCAGAGAAAGGGCCAGAGGCGAGGTGTCAGGCAGTGGGCCAATCCTCCAGACCCAGGAAAGCAAGATCAGAGAGTTGTGCAACCTGCAACCCAAGTGCTCAGATTTTTTTTTTTAGTTTTTAAGAGAGCATTCCAAGCAGACCCCTTGCCCAGTGTGAAGCCTGTGGAGAGCCCAGCGTGGGGCTCCATCCCACGACTCCTCGACCATAGCCTGAGCTGAATCCAAGAGCTGGAAGCTTAATCGACGGAGCTACCCAGGTGCCCCAGATGTTTCTTTAATCCCATTCTCTTTTTGCTTTATTTCCTTGCTGTGTTGGACTGTCAATGCCACCACCAAGACATATAACAAACCTGACCTAGTCCTATATGAACCCAGGACCTAAAGGTTTTCTTTTTAAGTCCTCATTTTAGATTTAATAAAGCTTAAAGATTAGTTTATGATTTGGAAAAACCGTCTTTTAAATAATAAAATGGATATACAGGCATATTGGTTAGCGTGTGTGGTTCTGAATTCTTCTCGGGGTAATGCATACCTACTGAAACACTAATCTTTTGTGGGATTCTTTACGACAGATTATTATTCACAACTGCTTCCATGCCCACATCCCACCTGTCTCAACCTTATTTTATCTAGTCTGGATTCAAATGATACCATCTAGGAAATTTAGTTTCTGTCCACCTTCTCTAAAATAGCACCTCTAAATCTGCTACCACTTTTATTACGGGGGGGGTAAGTTTTATTGAGATGTAACTCAAATACCATACAATTCACCCATTTTGAGTGTACAATAGTGTTAAGTTCAGAATTGTGCGACCATCACCCAAATCAATGTCAGAACATTTTCATCACCTCAGAAAGCTGCCCTGTGCCCACTACCAGTCCCTGGCACCGCACCCCAACACATTTGCTAATCTAGTCTCTCTAGATCCCAATTCTGGCCTTTCATACAGATGCAATCACAGGATCTTTTGACTGGCTTCTTTCATGTAGTATGATGTACAGCTGAGAGAGAGAGGTATTTCATTGTATGGATATCCCTCGTGTTTATCCGTTTTTCAGTTGATGGACGTTGGGGTTGTTGCCACTTTTTGGCCATTATGAGTAAATATAAATATTCATGTGCAAGATTTTGTGTGGACATGTTTTAATTTTTCTCGGGTTATAAACAGCTTTGTGAAGCTTGAAGTAAAATGGATTTTCAGTGCCTATCAAAAGCTGTTCTGTCAAAGGATGGGACATAGCCTACTATTTAGGAAAAATTCCAATCACTTTATTCCCCCAATAAGATGTTTGGGGACTTTTTAAAGCAACCAAGCTAGAACAGAAGTCCCCTAACTCTAAGGGTGTTTTATTGGGCAAATTGAATACCTTTCATTTCAAATGTCTATCAAATTGTCATACTCCTTCCCAGTAAACAAACACATTTGAATTTCCTGATTCCTAGAAATGCCAGTTAACATTAAATTTTACTTGCTTAGAGAAATTTCGAAAAATCCAACCACTCCTTAACAGAGAATCCCATTTGGGGATTTCATTATGACTGTTCAGGCACTTCCTTTGTTTCTTGAATCTGACCTCAAATAGGAGTTCAAGTGGGCTGGGTGAAGAGAGTGTTTTCCCTAGTCACTCATATCCTTTTGCATGGTGACACCTACATCCTTTTTACTCTTTCCATAAGCTGTAAAGCACTTTACATTCCTTGCATGTAGTATATTTCTCTGCATATTCTTTTCAAAGATGCTGAAAACATATCCACACAATCTGCACATGGGTGTTTATTAGCAGCTTTATTCATAACTGCCAAAACCTGGGAGCAAACAAGATGTCCTTCAGCAAGGGGAGGGATAAACTGTGGTATATCGACACAATATTATTCAGCTCTAAAAACAAATGAGCCAGCAAGCCATGAAAAGACATGGAGGAATCTTAAATGCCTATTACTAAATCAAAGAAGGCAATCTGAAAATACACTATTCTCAAGGAGTTAGTGGAGGAACTGTAACCCACTACATAATTGAACTTGTAAAAAAAAAAAAAATTACAGTGCTTAATATTTTCCAGTAGAGTTTGTAAAAGATAGGCTGAGGAGCTGCTGCTAGCCTACAAAGAGTACAAACTGCTCAGGGCTCAAATCTGCTTCTGCTACCCTCCTGGCTGTCTCTCCAGATCCTTCCAGAACCCCACCGCACCTGCCCTTCTCTCATGGGACACTCTATGTTGCTCCCAAAGGTGCTATCCTTCTCTTCGGGACAGACCCCGCTCTTCACCAATCACTCGCTCTGTGGTCCTGCCCCTTTGAGGCCAGCATTCAGCCGGCCATTGCTTTGAAGAACGTCTCCCAAACTACTTCACTCAATGTGATGCCCATCTTGGCCAAGGCAGAAGGGGTTTTGGGCCTGAGGTCTTCATCAGTTTGCATCAAGATACACTCTGAGCAGAACCAAGGGGGTCTGACTGGGCCCAGGGGGATGGCCTTTCTGCAGATGGTTAGGAGGGGCACTGCAGTGAGGGGGCTGGGGACCCTGGGGCCCTCAGCACAAATTCAGGGCAGGGCCTAACAAGTCCCTGCTCCCCTTTGGCACTCAGTTTCCTCCTCTGTGAAATAAATGAGTTGGACCCAAATCACCTAAGGATCCTTGCAGCTGACAACGTCAGATTCTCTTACATGCTCCACTGCCCTGGTGATGGGGCAAGGGAACCCGGGGGAGAGGCAGGTTTTGGCCACTGACCAGGGAAGAGGTCAAAGAGGTGCCAGGTCCATGAGGACGGCACACTGAAGACTGTCTTCACCACTCCAGCTCCCAAGTTGACCTGCCACAGCACGCCGGCCATCCTCTCTCGTCACCTGTCCCACAAGACACACAGTCCTGTCATCTGGTCACCCACCTGCCTCTGCAGCGACTGCGCATTAGCCCCCAGCTTACCCTGCACATTCAGGGGGTCTTCACCCCAAACACATGTGACTTATTCCCATCCCAGCCATTTTCTGGGGGACATTGCCATTGTGAGAGACATTTGGGGAATCCATGCGTTATTCACCCAACATGTATCTGCCACGTGCTAATAGGAATCTTGCAAATCTAGGGGAAAAGCCTAGAACAGTTCAGCTCCCTGCCACCGCATCTACCAACCGTCCTGCTTCACCAGCATCTGGCTTCCTCCTCCCCTTCTCTAACAGGAGGATCCTGCCTTCGCCCCAGAGGTCAATTCCACCCTCTGAGCCCTAGGTCCCATTCCCGCCATCCGGCACTCCCCTCCACCTGTTATCACCTTGCTCTGTTCCCATTCTCGGCCCCCCATCCCCTCAAGACTGCCTCCTCCCTGCCAGCACTTTAACATCCAGAGACCCAGAGATCCTCTCCCTTAAAGCAAACGCACACAAGCACCCCCGCCTCCCCAGCGACGCAGAGGACGGACTGCGGAGCAAAGCGTGGTCATGACAGAGCGGTTCAGAGCCTGCGGCAGAGACCCACATGAAGGATGAGGCCCTAAACTCAGGCAGCGGGGACAGGAATCAGAGCCCAGAGACCAAGATGCATTTTAAAAGTGTGACATGTATGATGTTCTCGCAGATAGGATGTATATTTTAAAAAAGTTTCTGGCTCATGGGGCATCTGGGTGGCTCAGTTGGTTTTTAGTCTGCCTTCAGTTCAGGTCATGATCCCGGGGTCCTGGGATGGAGCCCTGCATGGGGCCCCTTGCTCAGCAGGGAGCCTGCTTCTCCCTCTCCCTCTCCCCCTGCTTCTGTTCTGTCAAGTAAATAAAAGTTTCTGGCTCAGCTGAGAAGAAAGGTAACACTTTATATAAAGGGATAGGCCAGGGAGAGGAATATTTTAGGCAGGAGATTTTTTTTGGACAGCATCTAATATCATATAGACACTTGTCTACCCGGAGAATTTAAAGAGCTGTTATCTCGAGGGCAGAAACCGATACCCAGGGCATTCCCATAGCTCCCATCTTATGCCCCCCCCCCCCAAGAAGTCACCCACCTACCTGCAAACGGGGTATACCAAGTATGAAAGAAACGCTAAGAACAGGGAAAGGCAAAGAATGTATCTGCCTGAAATCCACCTCTGGCTCTGCACTTAGAGTATATACCTGGGAATCCAGCAACGTTGAATTCTTACCTGTTCTGGGACCATCCACAGAGCAGCAACCCAGGGTCCCACATGGCAGCTCACACAGCCTCTCTGTGGACACGGTCATGGCTCCATGTAGGTAGCAGCCATGACAACTTCCCATCGGATGGAACCAACGAATCCGTGTGAGCCCAGCGCCCCTGTGGGAGTTCAGCTGGAAACCCAGCTCTCCAGACTCAAGCCATCCAGAGGCACAGAAGAGGAGAACAGCAAGAGCCCCATGGTGGGTGAGGAGAGTGGGTTCTAGCACCAGCCTGTCGCGTGCAAGTCTGAAGACTTTGGCCAAGCCCCTCAAGGCCTCAGCTCTCAACAGGGGAAATATTAAAGCCTGCCCTTCCACACTCTTTGCTTTGGTGTGGAGCCATTAGGTAAGGGAGACCCAAAAAAGGCCTAAAAACTGAAGTGTAGCACAAATGGGAGAGTTACAAAGAATGCTGAAGATCATTTTGGGCATATGAGGTGGAACAACAGGAGGCAATTCTTAGACGCCCAGGACTGCCCTGCACACCGCAGGGTGCTCCAGACTCCTACTCGACAGTCAACGCAGGGGTACTCCATGCCCCCCACCCCATCCATGTCCAACAGAAATCGTACATCTCCAACTGCCCTCAGAAAGGAGGCACCACTCCCATCACCTGACAGGTGCTTCTTCCTCTAGCAGACCTTTAAATGCTAAGTCCACTCAGGGTTAGATCTGCGAAATTTCCTCCTCCCCAAAAATCTCTCCCAAGAGGACATCATCCATTCCCAAGGCTTCAAATACCATCTGGAGGCCAGTCTCTCTCAACTCCATCAATTCAGCTTGACAACTCTATTTGGATGTCAGGAGAGGGTGGGGTGAGGGATCGTGAATGAAACAGTTCCCAAATAAACTCATTTCCAACACCCTAGAGTATCCCTCCTTGACCTCCTGGTTTCTGCACAGAAGTTCCTTCTACACAGTTTCTGAAGCCAGAACCCTAGGAGTCATCTTTTCCAGGGAGACCATACACCAAAGTGGCCAAAGGCACAAGGTTGGAATTAGGGTACCCAGATTCACATCCCTCTGTGATTCCACTGACAAAGCTATAAAACTGAGTTAGTGCTACAACGGCAAGTAATAACTTACATAGCCCTTATGATCTTAGGAAACATTAGCATGCATACCAAAGTATGGATATTTTTGAGATACATTAATACACTTTTTTACATTTCTTCTAAACATGGCATTCTCCTTCAACTCAAGGCATTAATTTGTCTCCAGAGGATTAGGATAATTAGAACGGGAAGGCGAAGACAAAGTGCCAAAGTTCAGCTTTTGACTATCAAAATAAGATTTCTGAGCTCCTAGCATAGTAATTGTCTTGAAATCCTGTCGGCTGGCGTGGAGAAAGGAATTTTTTATAGTTTAACTTTTCTTTCAGAAATCAAGAGCCAGGCCTGGGGGTGTAGACATCAATTTCACTATAAACCATGGACAGAGAGAAATCAGGACACAAAGTAAGGAAGTCCACCTGTTGAGGGGAACCAGGAGAGGCAGACTGGGGAAAGGGCACAAAGGGAGAAAGGGAACCATGTAGTGTTATTCCCAAGTTGGGCCTTTCACACCCCTACCCCACCTCCCAGCTTGGGGGAGGCTCCCATAGACCAATCTGAGGAAGAGGCCTATCCTCAAGGGGGAAGCCCAAATTCAGCTCTAGCATCCCTGGTTGAAGAAGGACAGCATACTAGTATTGATGGAGCAAGCGACTGATGACCCACAGGATGGGGCTGTGCGATGCTGGGAAGCAGAATTCACTAGTTTCCTGAAGTTTCAAAGGGTCTTCTAGATGACTTCAAGGGTAACCCAACTCTTCTTTTCTTACAGATCTAAGTGAGAAACTCCACATCTTGTGGAAAAAGTCATGTTGGTTATTGACTACCATGACAGTAAAGATGTCTTTTTTTTTTTTTTTAACTGTGCTGAAAATCAGTTTTATTACTATTTTTTATCACATTACTAGCACTTCATTCCACGGACTTCATAATGATGCTCCCACGAAGAGAGGTCTTTATTGGATACTATCATTGTATTTCTTAGGCTTTCAACGTTGACAATTCAACCAATGATCAGGGAAAATACACCCCATCCCCTGGCAACTTGGTCTTGGACTTCCCAGCCTCCAGGACTGTGAGAAATAAATTGTTATTTAAGCCACTCAAAGACATCTTCGATTAGTTCTAAAAATATTGCCTCATCAGCCCAACTGAGAGAGGAAAGAGCACTATGAAGTAGGAAAAGCTGGGTGTCAACACAGACCCTACCACTTAGCTCTGTGATCTGGACAGGGTCCAAAACACACCTCCCAAGGGTATTACACCAAACTGTGATCATCTGTGACTACAGGGCAGGTAAGAAGCATTAGAGTGTTTTGGTGACTCATTATCAACCACCACAGCAAGAAGCTATTAGTAAATTTCTATTAATGCAGCCCCTGAAGATTTAGGTTCTAGGAGAACAGGAGATGGCCATGGTCTCCTCCTCTCGTCAGTCAAGATCTGTCCTCCTGGCTAAATTACAGAGGCCACAGTTCCTGGGGCTATATTCCAAGTCTAGAATATAGTCAGACGTCAATCAGAATGAGCTGCTGCTGCACAGGGAATGCGAGCCAGACCAGAAGGGTTTAGCTGGAGAAGACAGGACTAAATGGGCGTTCCCAGAGCCGTCTGTTCTGGTGGCTGCTCCAGGAGATAAGCCCTAGGGTGGGATTGAGGGGAGAGAGCTGTCCACCCAAATCTAAGAGTTTCAAACAGTGGAACGGCTGCCTTCTGAGATTAGTTTCTAGCCCAGGCTGGGGGTCCTAATTCTAAAGATGCTGAAAAAAAGAGTCCCTGTGATAGATTTGACCTCCAACTTCAAAGAAGGGAAGTCTTCATCATCCTATGCATTTCATAAACACCTACTCTGCAAAATAAGATACAAGGGGCTCTATAAATAAGGAAATAAAACGAACAGAGTTCTGGCAATGACAACCTCACACAAACAGGAAGAAAAATCTCTGCTTTGGATTGCTGAGTTAAGAGTTCATACACACCAGGTAATTACGACAGATCGATACGTGCAATGACAAATGGAATAAAACTCTAGGAGCCCCGTGACCCAGTGGGGAAGCAGAACTGGAGTGAGCAGATATTGATCCCTAACATCCTAACAGAAGACTGGTACCACACATTCAAACTAATGCAGCTAGACTCTAAGTAGTTCACACATCTCTGCTAATAAGTCCTCCATCATCTGTCAGCAAACACAAGCTCAGCCACCCTGCCAGCTAATAGCTATTCTTCTCATCAGAGAAGTCACTGGGATCCCGATCCCACCCCTGTGCTCCCTCTGCTACTAGGTGCAAGGCATTTCCTAAAAGACATCCCATAATTCTAAGTACTCTGGGTACTTGCTCTTCTCAATAAAAGCAGGTCATCAATCATGAGGCATTTTATTCTCTAATTCTGGGAATACAGAGGACCTAAATAATCTCCGTCATTTTTGGCTATAGGTGCCCCTCCTCTGGCTTCCAACATCATTGGGGGCAGGAGCCAGGCAGGCTCAGAAACCATTTGCCTTTAAGTCCATCCACCATGGTTCTAAAGGACCTACATACGCAGCTTCCTCCTGGTCACGCCTCACTACCTGCAGGCTTTCTGCCACACTCCTCACGCAGAGAAGAGTAGAAAACTCTGCTGTTGACACAGACGAGGATCAAGTACCTGGTCACACAGGTGGTTTCCATGAAGTTCTCAACCCTGGCTCAGACCGATGAGCCCCGGGCAGTGTAATAAACATCAACACCTGAGCATCGGCGGATTAACTCGAGCTCTGCAGGTGAGACCCGGGACATCTGAAACCCTCCCAAGGATTCTCACAAGCAGGCAGGGTTGAACACCATGCTGGAGGGTCCTCTACCTTCGAACGGACTTTCACATTCTGTAACTTCTTTCCTTGATCGAAACCCACCCTCAGATCCTTAATTCATGCTGAGATGTCAAAGGTAACCAAACAGGGATTAAGAAGTGGAGCGATACTCCTCTAATCCACAAGTTTCCTAAACACTGGTCCAAAGACTTTGCTCCTTTCTGAATCTCTTGTAGATCTTTAGAAAAAATGATTTGGTTCCACCTGTGAGATTCTGATTCGGGTTGGGGGGGGTGGAGGAGGTAGGGGGGAAAGTGGGTCCTGCAGGGATTCTGATACAGAGCTATTTAGGGGAACCTCTGCTTACTCCACCCATGGGGCAAGACCAGACCCAGTCAGATACCAGGATGCAATTCTAACTATCCCCATAATAAAGGGCCTCCCCAAGGCTCTCTTCTTTCTCTTTAAGCCAAAACACTGTCCGTTGCTGTATACTCATGTGCTAATGTAATCAAGAAGCTACTTTAAAAAAAAGCAGTGCTCTTTAACTGAGTCCAGAAAGAGAACACTGATGGGAGGGGACAACAGTCACACACACTCAATTACATCTCCGTAAGGAGGATGAGCGGCCCTTCGCCAGCCACCTTCTCTCACCTTCCTTCCTTCAGCAACACACTGCAAGGAGCCCCATAGCCAGGGGCAGGGGGACGACGTTTCCTCTGGATCAGGAACTAGTCTGTGAGTACTGACTTTAGACCTGGGCTCGGATGCTAGAATTGTCCTCCCTTCTGAACATGCACCCCTATCAACATGGAACACCATGAGCGTAGGCATTTTAACTTGCTTTCTGTTCCTGGCCTGCACCACACACTTAGTCGGTGGTACCTGGCAGACTGGCTCTCAACTGCCTCCAAAACAGTTGGGTAATTGTTTGGTTCCTGCAGTGCCGCGTATTTCCCGTTGCTTCAGCTTACAGATGGCATCGCTAAAGGGCGCCGGTCCACCTTCTAACACTATCCTAGGGGCTGCTAAAGCAACAAGGGTGCAATTTCACTGTCAAGGCAAAACAACCTTGTTGGTTATGTGTAGGAGAATCAAGAAGTTGAAACAATGCAACTGAAACGCTGTATTAACTCTAGACAGATTGGCAACCACCTATAAACTTCTACAATCTTCAAACCCAACCCTGTAAGAAAAAGCCCAAAAGGACTTTAGTGATCACATGGAATTGCCATCATTCACTTGGCCCGGGAGGTACTATGTGTTCTGAGGGTGACCTACGAAGGGACTCCCACTCAGCTCCGAATTCTCCTTAGACGCTAGGATACACCTATTCATCCCAGCATGACCACCATCACCGTCAGGATGTCAGATGCTTATCGAACTCCTCTGTGCCAGAAGCCATTCTAAGCACTTTCCATTGATCAACTCATTGACTTCCAACACTCTTGTGAGTTAGACACTGCACTCATCCCCATTTTAGAGATGCAGGCACTGGTGCAAAGTTAGCTCAACTTAAGGAATTCGCCCAAAGTCACGTGGCCAAGTTTTGTGAAGCCAGGCAGCCCCATCCCCAGCCACCAAGCAACCTTGCCTCACGGCATCCTTTCCTACTCAACACCGGCATGTTGGCAGATGGTGCAGCAGCTCTGCACTCTGGGATAAAATGGAGATCAGAAAACAAAACAAAACAAAAAAACACCAAAAACAAATTAAAAAAAAACTACGTAACAAGAATGGTGTGTAGTGAACGGCAGGAGCCTGCAGCCACTGGGGGCTGCCCGGTGCAGTGTGAGCATGGTGCACCATATGCCTGGACGTGTGTGTTCCCTACGTGACCTAAGAAGGGGAGTGCACACATGCATCCTCTCATCCCTGCTGAGGAGTGACCTTGCCCAGGGAGAAGCACAGGAAGGAAGCAGGGTCTGTGCTAGCCCACCTCCTCACATGGAAGCACTCCAAAAATCACATCTGGCCAAACCAGTGCGTGGTTTTTTTTTTTAAATTTTATGTTATGTTAATCACCATACATCACATCATCAGTTTTTGATGTAGGGTTCCATGATTCATTGTTTACATATAACACCCAGTGCTCCATTCAATACGTGCCCTCTTTAATACCCATCACCAGGCTAACCCATCCCCCCACCCCCCTCCCCTCTAGAACCCTCAGTTTGTTTCTCAGAGTCCATAGTCTCTCATGGCTCACAGATGTTCGTGAGGATGCAGAGAAAAGGGGACCCTCCTACACTGTTGGTGGGAATGCAAGCTGGTGCAGCCACTCTGGAAAACCGTATGGAGGTTCCTCAAAAAGTTGAAAATAGAGCTACCCTACGACCCAGCAATGGCACTACTGGGTATTTACCCCAAAGATACAAATGTAGGGATTCAAAGGGGTACATGCACTCCAATGTTTATAGCAGCAATGTCCACAATAGCCAAACTATGGAAAGAGCCAAGATGTCCATTGACAGATGAATGGATAAAGAAGATGTGGTATATATATATACAATGGAATGTTATGCAGCCATTAAAAAAAAATCTTGCCATTTGTGGATGGAACTAGAGGGTATTATGCTAAGCAAAATAAGTCAATCAGAGGAAGACATGTATCATATGATCTCACCGATATGAGGAATTCTCAATCTCAGAAAACAAACCGAGGGCTGCTGGACTGGTGGGGGGTGGGATGGGGTGGCTGGGTGATGGACATTGGGGAGGGTATGTGCTATGGCGAGCACTGTGAATTGTCTAAGACTGATGAATCACGGGTTTTAAGATTTAAAAATACAGGTAAGTACCCGAGTATATCTTCAGTTCTCTTAAACTGTTAGTTTCTAGACAAACAACTGCTCCCAGAATGTTACAGGAATCCACCCAGATTAACATTTCTTAATCAATGGATAAGAACAGAGGTAATCCGTTAAATTTGCACATGTATCGAGCTAGGGAGAACTACTGCATCAGATGTGAAAATCAGGATTCAAAAGGATCCACTTGCTAGAATGGAATGTAGGTACAAAGATGGAAATTTAACATAGATAACTGGAATCCTGCTCAGGACCTAAAAAAATAAATTGTGCAAATGTAGGAGGAGGACAACGTATCTTAAAATAAGCTTGAATTTATAGTGACAGAAAGCAGATCAGTTATCCGGGGGTGGAGGGGTGGAGTTCAAAGGAACAGTAGGAAACCTGTGGGAGTTAAGGAACTGTCCGTTATCTGAACTGTGGTGACTCTAGGTATATACATGTGTCAAAATGTGTCAACTTGTTCATGCAGTTTAATCTGTAACCGTGTTTTAAATGCATCTACTTTATTGCCAGTCAATTAAATCCAATTAAAGTTGTAATAAAGTAGTTCTGCCTATGTGGGCAGGTGAGGAGGATGAGGCAAACTTATTAAAATTCAACAATATTAAATGGCTGCCAAAAGCCAATGCAACTCTAGGCTCCTCCAACCAAAACTCTGTATGAAAATTAACTCTTCATCTCATCTGGCAGACCACATGCAATGAGCACCAATATCAGAAAGACCAGATGGGATCTTAGGGTGACTGCCCCGGGACAGGGTCGGAAAACCACGCTTGCAGGGAATGGCTGTACGAGTCAAGATCTGGCCCCAGGGGCTGCCATGCGTAAGAAAATGTCCCCCTCCCCCTACCCAGTACAGCTTCCCAGAGCTCAGATCCATGGGGGAAAGCAAATGGAGAGCAAGCAGAGCACTGGGTAGTAAGAGAAATTCCTGACAATGAAAACAGTTAAATAAGGAACACATTCCAGAGACACTTACCTGCACTGGGCATGTGCAAGCAGCACCCAGAGGACCTGCTGCTGGGACAGGGTCTCTAGCGTTCTTACAGTGCAACCAATTTCTACCCTGACTACAGGCTTTCTCCTTTCTAACATGCTAGGACGTCCCCAGGTAAAATAAAGTATTACTAAACCAAAAAATCTTTTAGCTCTATGATTTTTGATACGGGCCTTAACTTCACAAAGCATGCTGGGGACACTGCAGACGGACAACTAATAACAGTCATCACCCCTGTAAGTATCATGAGCTAGACAGAGTCCAGTCCTATTCTTTTCTAAGTGCATCATTTTAAAAACAGACAATGTACACTACCAATTTCTTTTAACACAGGGATGTTATTAGCCATATTCACTGCACACCTAGATAACTTTCCATACACTTGGAAATTTAAACAGTCGAACTAGAATTTTAAACATGATAGGTAGAAATACAAAGAACGAAAAAAATCTAAGATTATAAAGGGTCTAAAGGCACTACAGACCTTTGTGCCGCGGCGGCCCTTGGTGGGTGGGGGGGTGGAAATGGGCGTGTGCTTACTGGCAAGGCTGGGTAGGAGGGAACGGAGTCAGCGAGGGAGGGAAGAGGGGTGCAGGTGAACAGCACATGGAGGAGAGCATCCCAGGAAGAGCCTGAACAAAGGGGAACTACTCAGGGTATGGTCTAGAAATAAGAGATAATGCCAGAGAAGAAATTAAAGGCTGCTTTCTGCATCCAGACATCCTGAGCATCTCCTAGAGCTTGTCCTAGAGCCACCTAGTCCTGACCAGTCCCACCTTGAAGCCATAATGAATGGGAAGGAATACAAAACTTCACCCATACATCAGGGTTGACCGAAGTCCTAATTTCAAAATTTATTGTAAAAATTCAACAAGTCAGTGGTCCTGAGTTACTGGCCTTGCCGGTGATTCTGTCATTCATTGTATTCAAAAGCCACCAATGAACTTCCACTGCCACACCCCAGTGTCTACAGAGCTCAACAGCTTTCCAAGCCTGCTCATCATTTCTCACCGGGCCCAATGTTCTCTTAGAGGGTGAGTATACCATACCGTGAACTACAGAGACCAAAGTGTCAACAGACACATAGTAGGTGGGGAGACATTACCTGAGACCGACCCCTGGATGCCCCCATGCAGCCAACAACTTACAGCGAAACCAAAGCTGATTCTGCTCTCCTCAGTATGATGTTCTCTGAATACATGAGCCCAATCACCAAGTACTTCACACCCCCAATTTCCCCCAAACAGTGCAAAAACCCCTGAACAAACAGCCTTACATCATAAAGTATGGAAGAAACAGACATCATTCTAGTTAAGACTTGATCTCAAAGCAAAATGTGGATTTAGATCACTCATGTATAATTCTTTTTAAAATTTTTCCCAATGACCCCAGTTCCTGAGTCTGTGGCTGAAGATATCCTGCCAAGTCCTGAGTCCCCTTCTCACAGAATCCAGAGCATTCCACCCCAATGACCAAGAAGATAAAGTTGTCAAATCTGGTGGCTCCATTGGGCTGGTTGGCTCTTACTGTTGCAGTGGTGATGCACTTCATCCCTTCTCAGACTTCTAACATCTGGAGGTCTTCCTACTCTCCTCAGCTCTCCCACCTAGATCCATAAGCCTGGGCCTTCCTTGCAATCCCGTTTTTCTTCCCCCCATCTACCCTCAACTCACCAACATGAGTGCCGATCCAGCTCTGCCCCAGTGCCCACCTGGCCCCGAAGCACCCAGTTCTAGGGACTCTTCTCCAATGCCTGAGATTTATGCGCCTGAAGAAAATTATGCGTCCCTGCAAATGTCATCTGCTGAGACACCCCACGTGGAGACCGTCTCTCCTCTCCCTGCATCCAAGGATCTGCGTGTTCAGGACAGCCCCGACTCCACCAGTCCCAGGGTAAGACCACCACCCACTTCTGGGGAGGAGAGAACAGTGAGGAAGGAAGATACGGCCCAGGGCACGAAACAGAAGATCAGGACCGTATTCTCTCAGGCCCAACTCTATGTCCTCAACGATCGATTTCAGAGACAAATACCTCAGTCTCCAGCAGATGTAAGAACTTTCCAACATTCTGAACCTTAGCTATAAGCAGGTGAAGACCTGGTTCCAGAACCAGACAATGAAATGTAAGAGGTGGCAGAAAAACCATTGGCCAAAGGAGAGCAAGAGTGTGACTCAGAACAACACAGCCACCGCAGAAGACCCAGGCTTCTATTCCTACCACCAGAGATACCTGAGGAACACTTCTGGAAACCTTCCACTATGGAGCAACCACTCCTGGAACAGCCAGTCTTGGGGCAACCACTCCTGGAACAGCCAGTCGTGGGGCAACCATTCCTGGGCCAATCAGACCTGGTGCCCCCAAGCCTGGAACAATCAGCTCCAGAACTGTGGAGAGGAATCCCTGCAGCCCCAGATCCAGTTCCAGCAAAATTCCATCAGCGATTTGGAGTCCATCTTAGCAACTTCTGGGGAAAGCCATAGTGTAATACAACAATCCGCTAAGTATTTTAGTACCCAGCAAATAACGGGTTTGTTCCCAAATTACTCTGTGAACACAGAGCCTGAAGATGTGTGACGGTAAGTATACTATTCGATCTCAATTTGGGTGGTGGCTGTATTGCTTCTCCTAGGTTTTGTCTTTTAGGGTCCTATAGATCTCTGCCTCGATATTCTGTTTCCCATTATTCTTATTGTGTCCACTGAGGGGGTACGATTGGAGTCAAAGAGGTTTCAGGAGCGGTGGCTGCTCTGGACAACATGAGAAAAGGTGTTTCTGGCTATAGGTGACTAGATACAATCCTAATGTGGATCTCTTTAGGCTCTAGAATCTAACCTCAAGAATAGGAAGTGAAGATACAAAGACGTGTGATGAAGGATAATTTGTATTTTCTGAGATTGTGAGGCTTTTCTTGTTAATAACCTCAATTGCTACCAGTGAGGGGTGAAGCTATCACGTGCTTCATGGGTTTCCTCTGTCCCTTGTGTTTTACTAGCACTGTTAATTTGTTCATTATTCTAGGATTTGTTTTGTATTTTAAGGTATCATGTTTTGTATTTTAATGTATCATGATAATAGTACCCGTTTGGCTGATTGGTTTATAGGTTTAAGTACAAATAAATAAAATACCCACTTAAAAAAAAAAGTTGTCAAATCTGTTGTTAGGACCTCCAAAGATGGAAGACGCAGAGCTTCTCTCTCTTTTGTGCAACACACATTTCCAGTCTCTCGCTTCTACTCCTACCATTATCCCTTTAACTTTTCCTCCTCCTTACCTGAAAGGTTTCTAGGTTTCGGAGGTGGGGAGGGGGGTGCTTTTTCACTACAGATACTCTTTTCCATACTGCTTCCCTAAAAGGCCTTCAAATTCTCTATTCTCTACAAACTCTTCGTACTTCTAGGAACACAAATCCACCAAGATATCTTCTCTAGGGACCCAAGCAGGTTTTATAAATTGGATTCCTTCTCCCCGCTAAGCACAGGCTTTCTGCTCTCAAGGAGCTCCTCCCCATGTCGGGGAAAGCTCCCCCGCACCAGCCCAACAAGAGTCTGTTTCATTCACCCACTGGCCCCCTGCCACAGGCAGGCCTGCCTGTACTCCCCCGTCCCTGAACCCAGGCAATAGCTGCCCCATCTTTCACTATTAATCACAGCTTGGCAACACAGCAGAGCCAGATGGAAATGTGTGCGCTCAATTACCTTGGCTACCTGCGTAAAGAAATTTGCTTTGCACTCCACTCTTTCAGAAAAATAACACAACAAAAAAGGGATCAGACCTGGCCAAATAAGAGGTCTCACTTCCACCGCCAAAGGTAGAAAGCACACTGAAACCCCAGTCTCACTGCGGAAACTTAGATGCTTTGGAACTAGGAAGGGGGAAGGTGTACGCTTTGGCTTTTGTGGTGTCCTGAGGACCCGAATCTGCTCTGTTCTGGAAGACCATCTGGACCAATCAGTAAGCACCACCGAGGGAGACAGGCTTCTCGGCTACTTCAGGGGGTTTCAGGGCAAACTGACCAGGCCTGGCTTCCAGCATCACCCGTTTACTCTCTTCATGACCTTGGAGGATTATTCAACATCCTCAAGTCTCTATCCTTGTCCACATGGTGGGAATAACTGATTTCACTTGGAGAAATTAATATATCGATTCTTTCTATTCTCCCTTGAACACCAATTATATGCCCTAAGGCAAGTGCTAGTGATACAAGAGTAGAACATAACACACTGTGCCAGTGTCTCACACAATAACTGCCTTTCATTATACAGAAGTTATTTACAACAGACAAGTTATATCCATAACAACCTAAGCTGCTCACAAGATGTCCCCCATCCTCAGAATGTGCAGAAAGAAAAGATTATGAAATAGGACCCACTGGACGAAAAAGGTTCTTTGAACTTTCTTTGCATCCTACTACTTCTTTATCTAATAAGCTCTAAGATGTCTCCGTGCTCTAGGTCAGCGTTTCTCAGAGAGTGACGGCAGTCCCTTGAGAATTCCTGAAAACCTTGTTCTAAGCATAATTTGCAAACCCAGCCTAACACATCCCCACTTTGGAGACTCAGAATGCATGTCAACATCACTGCTCTGAGCAGCTCCATGTTAAAGTTGCTTCACACTGGATTAATCCAGTGGTTCCCAAACTTGTTTGGCCATCTTTACCCCTGTTAATAGCAGGCACCCTGTTTTCCCGAAGTCAACCCCAGCCTGCACGGGTCTCCAGTCTGGCTCCCCACTGTACAGTCCACAGCCCCCTACAGGCCCTCTCACCATGTAGGTTACATTTACTGGGGTACTGGCCCCTGATCATACCTTCTGTTTTTAATAGCTTGAGATAAAATCCCCAGAACACACAATTCGCTATTTTGAAGGGTACAATTCAAAGGGTTTTAAGTAAATTTAATTGTACATCCATCACCACAGTTTTAGAACATTTTCACCACCCCCCCCCACAAAATACCTGTAAGCAATCACTACCCATTTCACCTCTAACCTCAAGCCCTAGACAAATAATAACGCACTCTCTAGATTTGTTCTGGACACTCACAGAAGTGGAATCATACAATATGTGGTCTTCTTGTGTGTCTGGCTTCTTCCACTCAGGTTTTCAAGGTTCATCCATGTGGTAGCATGTATCAGGACTTTGTCCCTTTTTATGGCCAAATATTCCACTGTATGGATGTACATTTCATTTATCCATTCATTCGCTGATGGTTATTTAGGTTATTTTCACCTTTTGGCTATTATGAGTAAGGCTATTATGAACATTTGTATATGAGCTTCTACATGAACCCCTTTTCACTTCTCTCGGGTATATATCTAAGAGCAGAATTGCTGAGTCATGTGGTAATCGTGCTTAACCTGAGAAACTGCCAAAGTATTTTCTAAAGCAGCTACACATTTTATACTCCCACTGGCAGCATGGGAATATTCTCATTTCTCCACATCCTCACCAACACTTGTCATTCTTTTTGCTCTGACATCCCAAGGGGTGGGAAGCAGTAGGTCATAGTGGCTTTGTGCCCATGCCTTTGATGCCCCACTCCTGAGGTGATCTCTATTCCAATCATGCAGACGCCTTCTTCTATGTATCCTATGAATTCATCAAGACCCACCTCAAACCCTCCCGTTTTCTTGGACCATCTGTAACCGTCAAGACTCCAGGCCCAATTCCGACAACCCCATGCATGGCTTTTATTTACACTTCCTGCAGTTACAGGTGTTTTGGCCAACTAGGGCTTCTCTCCCCAATCAGACTCTGCACTCCTTCAGAGTCCAGGAATGTTCTTACAGTTTTCGGTGTTCATTCAGTAAGGAACCTATCAAATAACGGAACCACACAAATGCCTGTGGCTACAGTTTAGTGCAGGAGCTGAGGCTGAGGTGGGTAAAACGAAGAGTGGGCATTCTGAATCTTGGCCTGGGAGAAAGGAGAAGTAGAGTAGCAAGCAGTGGAGGTGAGTCCCCTCTCAGAGGGAATATAGGTTCTAATGCAGAGGCTGGAATTCATGAATGTGAGATTTCATACGATTTTAACTTGTTTTTTTTAAAGAAAGATTTTATTTCTTTGTGAGACTGTGCATGCATGAGATGGGGGTGTGGGGTGGGCAAGAGGCAGAGGGAGAGGGACAGAGGGAATCCCAAGCAGGCTCCCATGCTAAGAGTGGAGCCAGATGCAGGGCTCGATCTCACGACCCTGAGATCATGACCTGAGCCAAAACCAAGAGTCGGACACTCAGCCAACTGAGCCACCCAGGTACCCCTAACCTTTTTCTTCACTGTGAATCTCCATTTACTCTCAAGTCTAGTTTCGCTGAATTCAGCAGGGGTAGGGACAGTGACCAATCGTTGGCTGTCCTTGTGTTTCCTCCTCCTTTCCTCCAGCATGGCCGGGCTCTGCAGCAGCTCTCAGGATGGGGATGATGGTCTGTATCTATCCCTTTGAGCTTTGACAGGATCCCCCACCCACCCATCCACCCACCCAGAGCTACAAGAGTTGGAAAGTCCCTGATGTGAGCCACATCAAGAAAGAAAATCTATATGGTCAACTAATTGTTGACAAAGCAGGAAAGAATATCCAATGGAAAAGAGACAGTGTCTTCAACAAAAGGTGTTAGGAAAACTTCAGCACCATGAAGAATGAAACTGGACCACTTATACCACACACAAAAATAAACTCAAAATGGATGAAAGACCTAAATGTGAGACAGGAAACCATCAAAATCCTAGAGGACGACACTGGCAGCAACCTCTTTGACCTCGGCCATAGCAACTTCTTGCTAGATATGTCACCAGAGGCAAGGGAAACAAAAGCAAACATGAGCTATTGGGACCTCATCGAGATAAAAAGCTTCTGCACAGTGGAGGAAACAGTCAACAACACTGAAAGGCAGCCTACAGAATGGGAGAAGACATTTGCAAAGGACATAGCTGATAAAGCATTAGTATCTAAAATCTATAAAGAGCTTATCAAACTCGATACCCCCAAAACAAATAATCCAGTTAAGAAATGGGCAGAAGACATGAATAGACACTTTTCCAAAGACATCCAGATGGTTAACAGACATATGAAAAGATGCTCAACATCACTCATCAGGGAAATACAAATCAAAACCATGATGAGATACCACCTCACACCTGTCAGAATGGCTACAATCAACAACACAGGAAACAACAGATGTTGGCAAGGATGTGGAGAAAGGGGAACCCCCTCACACTGTTGGTGGGAATGCAAACTGGTGTAGCCACTCTGGAAAACAGTATGGAGGTTCCTCAAAAAGCTAAAAATAGAACTACCCTACAATCTGGCAATTGCACTACTATTTACCTGAAGGATACACACACAGTGATCCGAAGGGGTACACGCACCCTGATGTTTATAGCAGCATTATCAACAATAGCCAAACTATGGAAAGGCCCCACGTGTCCACCAACTGACAAACAGATAAAGATGTGGTATAAATACATACACACACAGGAATATTACTCAGCCATCAAAAAGAATGAAATCTTGCTATTTGCAATGACATGGATGGAGCTAGAGTATATTATGCTAAGTGAAATGAGTCAGAGAAAGACAAATGCCATGTGATTTCACTCATGTGGAATTTAACAAAACAAAACAGATGAACATATGGGAAGGGGGGAGAAAGAGGGAAATAAACCATAAGAGACTCTTAACGATAGAGAACTGAGGGTTGATGGAAGGAGGTGGGTGGGGGATGGGCTAAATGGGTGATGGGTATTAAGGAGGCTACTTGTTTTGATGAGCACTGAGTGTTATACGTAAGTGATCAATCACTAAATTCTACTCCTGAAACCAATATTACACTCTATGGTAACTAGGATTTAAATAAAAACTTGAAAGAAAAAAAAATCAAATCAAATCAAATCCCTGGTGAATCAAGAGAAAGAACTGAATTCAAGGCCAACTAAGTCACAGTCTCCCAAGACTGGAAGTCATTAACTTTGGTTCCTTACACCCTTTATTTCACCCAGCTGTTAGAGGCTTAGGTGCAAAGCACACTGTGCTAGGCCGTGGCTACTTGAATCGCATAATTATTTCAACAACTACTGATGAATTGACAAAGGGCACAACACAGCAAGTACTGTTAAATGAATGTGTTCTAGCATCTGGAATTGACAGAGAAGGTTCATACTGGAAATACAGCAAAAACTTTCCTGCACAACAAAGATTCTGCTGGGGCTTCCAATGCCTGTCTCAGATCAGTAACAGAAACCTGGAGCTGCTGACACCAGAACATTCAAAAATAGCTCTCTCCTACGGCCACATGTGCTGGTCTTACACTTCTAATGCACGTTCGTGAGCAAAAATTGCATAAGAATTTCAGCAAAATTACTTGGCTACATGCTAGGACTCGGTGAATAAAATGAATATAAACCTTAAAACCCTAAAGGAAGCAATTCCTGGTCCAACTTTAACATCCAAGCCTCTTAACTGTCAAATTCATAATCCTAGGCCAAGACCGTATCACTACCACCCTGTACAACCACATCCCCTTCCCTCTACTAGGCATGAACACGGACCTAAACAAGTGAAATAACGCAAGTGTAGAATAACCATGAGCCCAGCCTTTAGGCATAGAAGGGAAGAAGGGAGGCATTTAGGCAGAGGACGTATGGTGTGGATAGCACCAGAGGCTAGGAGATTCTCAAAGCTATCGGGGGCACCCCAAGACATCTTTGGTAAAAAACAAAACAAAAAACCCCAAACCAGCAACTTTGGCTACATCTAAGTGCAACTGGGTAAAAGAAGAATGGGACAAAAACAATGATCAATGACATCCATCAAAAGACAAGTCAAAGAGCTGCTACAACCTTTAGCATGGTAGGAAGTCATCAGAACCAACCTACACTCACCTCCTTTTTGTTTTTAAGATTTTACAAAGAGACAGAGTGCACATATGCACTTGAGGAGAGGGGCAGAGGGAGAGAACCTCCGGCAGACTCCTCACTGCACGCAGAGCCCGATAGGGGCTCAATCTGACAACCCATGACATCATGACCTGAGCCAAAACCAAGAGCCGGACATTCAAATGACTGAGCCACCCACGTGCCCCTCACCTTCTGTTCTATACCCACAAAGAAATCATCCTCCAAAAAAGGAAGGAAGATAGTGGAAGACTCAGCTTAAGTGATTCTCCCAAGGCATGGGAGACTGTCCTGACCCCAGGTCTCTCTCCACTGTGCCATACACTTGACCTCCCACAGTAATACCTGAGTAGGGCTGTGTACTAAAACCCTGAAGCACATTAATCCATTCTTCTCTCCACATGACCTGACCTTGAAACATGCTTTCAGTCAGGAGGTTTGCATCAGTAAGTTATCAAGCTAAGTGATTTCTGGTCAGGCCCTGAAGTAGATTGATACAGTATGTGGTCTTTCTTATGGTATTAGAGATGTCAAAGGTGGAGACCACTTTAGCACCCCCGTCTCCCGCCACACTTTAGAGAAATAAAATGGTTATGGATCATTCTATTTGTTGAATTGCTCAGTTCTCCCATCACTGCTCATGTTGAACCTGGTCAGTATAGATCCATACAGAAGCAGAACTTTCTATATACTGAATTTCACAACCAGCAATAAAACACTAAATCAGTAAACAAGCCTACAAGGAGAGCCTTCCTTCGTGAAAACTTTCACTGGGCTGAAAATTATACTCTGAAATCCACTGAAAAACAGACCATCTTAAATGGGATTCTCCTCTCACTAAATTAGCCAAAGCAGCCCTCCTGCCCACAAAGGACTTTCCTGAGTTTGCTAGCTCCATAAGGAGTTCTCTAGAGATGGCAAGAAAGATTTGGTTGAAAAGATCCAGCATGTTAGTGTTAATAGGAATATGCATTTCTACCAAAACTTCGGTCAAACTATCTTTCCCTACCGTAAGCCTGAATAGTTCAAGACCATCGGTGTGGTGATTAGTTTTATGTGTCAAGTTAGCTAGGCCATAGTACCCAGACATTTGATCAAACACTAGTCAAGATAATGCTGGTGAAGATATTTTTTAAGAGGAGATTAGCATTTCAATCAGATTTTTTTTTTAACCCATTACCCTTCATAATGTGGGTGGGCCTCAACCAATCAGATGAAGGCCCTAAGGGGTGGGGGGGTAAATGACCTTCCCCGAAGAGAGAATTATGGTAGCATACTGGCTTCAGACTTGAAATACAACATCAACTCCTCTGTGGGTCTCCAGCCTGCCAGCCTACCCTGCAGATTTTGGATTTGTCCAAGCCTGCCCAACTATGGGAGACCATTCCTTAAAATAAACACACACACACACACACACACACACACACAAACTATGGGAGACCATTCCTTAAAATACACACACACACACACACACACACACACACACACACACCCTCTTTCTTTCCCTGCTACTGGTTCTCTTTCCCTGCAGAACCCTAATAGAATCACCTAGCCCATTTTCCAATGAAACAGACCTGAACCCATAGAGCAAAACTGAGATTTACTTTAGTCCCTAAAGTGAACTCTAAAGCCAAACAAAAAACCTCAAACCACTATGCATAACTCCTATTTCGAAATTCCTTTTTCAAATATTTGGTATCTCAGGAAGTTATGAGAGTCCTGGTTCCTTCAAAGGCAGTGAGCCTTCAGCGGGATCTGTGAAACAAATGGTGATGCTAGAAAATGAATTTTGTTACACCAGGAGGGGAGGAAAAAAATCCAAAAGGCAGTCAAGGAGAGATGAAATCCCACAGCATTTATTTCATTGCTCAGAAAATGAACTAAGTCTTAGGAGCAACTGCTCTTCAAGCATAGGTTCAGGTTCACAGGATGAAGACAATGAGAGGAAATGCAGCGAGAACTAGAACCTGGGCTGGTTCTGTTCCCATTACTTTTACTCAATCTGGAATCACCACTCAACCACTGGGCAAAAGCAGCCAAGGAAGGTAGAAACTTCCCTTTCTGCCCTCTGATGACCCAAAAGGACTGCTGGACTGAGGTTCTTCTTACCTGGCCATTTGCTTATAGGCTTCTTCCGCCACAGCAAAGATGTGGGGGTCCATGTCCCCCATGTTTTGGCCGCTGTAGGCATAGATGACATCTTGACCATAGATTGGCAACTGTTCGTAAGGATTAATGGCAACAAGCACGATACCTGCAAACAGAGAATGCAGTCAGATTCTGAGAGCAAGATGGCCACTTGGCATCGGCCTTTTAAAGGCTCTTGTTTATATACATCAAAACTAAACAAGGAGTAAGAGAATAAATCATAACCGATCACTCAACTAAATCAAGATGTATCTGAATCTTCACCAGGTACTGTGCTAGGCCCTGGTGGAGCAAAGCAAGCTGGGCCTCCAGATACCCTAGAGCATGGAAGAAGCACATGTACGTACATGCATGTATACAAATGCTCAACGAACGACACTCCTAAAATACATATGAAATGTTGCACAATCAGATCTTGTCTCAGCTGGTTAACAACTGTGGGACTCTGGCAAATTACTTATTCTCTAAGTGCCTCAGCCTCCTGGACTATAAAATTGGGAATAGTAATTACCTTTACCTGCTGGTCCTGAGGATAACGATTAATAAAGAACTCTTGGACCAGCATCTTGCATAGTAAGCACAGAGTGTTAGATTTTTATTAGCTCCCATCACTTTGTATCATGTATTTTTTTTTTAAAGTTTTGTAGCCCCCGAAAGTATGTCACAATGATGGCCTCAATGAATACACGTTGCATGAAGAGTCAGCAAACCGTCTAACATCCTAGATCTTTTATGGAAGGGCAGGGTAATATCTGAGAATTTAAGAAGAAAAATGAACTCCAATCTTTAAGAAATTCATGCCTTTTTCTTTCCTATAAGAGCATATTCTGAATCTCAAGAAAACCACTGACAGGGGTACAAAAAAAAATGTGAGCTTTTCCAGTCCTGTGGGGAAGCAGAAATAAGAATGCAAAGATCATTGCCAAGATGGGGGATTGCCTACATTGTGTCCCCCTCTGGTGTTTGTAAAGGTACACGAGAAAATAAGAGAATGGGAAAAATATTTCCCCCCCCCCCAAAAATGTATCTGATAAAGGAGTGATATCCAAAACAAATAAAAAAACTCTTAAAACTCATCAGAAAATGATCCACCTGATTGAAAAATGGTTAAAAGATCTAAAGAGATCTCACTTTAAGATCTAGAGATGGCAAATAAGCACATCATATATCATTAGGGAAGTACAAATTACAACTCTAAGGGGATACCACCATACACATATTCAAATGGCCAAAACCCAGAACAGGGACAACACCAAATGCTGGTGAGGATGTGGAGCAATGGAAATTCTCCTTCATTGCTGGTGGAAGGCAAAATGGTATAGCCACTTTGGCTGTTTCTTACAAAACATACTCTTACTGTATGATTCAGCTTTCACACTCCTTGGTATTTATCCAAAGGGGTTGAAAACTCACATTGATGCTAACAACTGCACGTGGATGTTCACAGCAGCTTTGACAACTGCCAAAACTTAGAAGCAACTAAGAGGGCCTTCCATAAGTGACTCAAACCGTGATACATGCAGATAATGGAATGTTAGTGTTATAAAAAGTGGTTTATCAAGGTGTGAAAAGACATGGAGAAAACTTAAACGCGTATTACTTAGTGGAAGAAGCCAATGTGGAAAGGCTGCGTGATTCCAACTCTATGATGTTCCATAAAAGGCAAAATGGAGGCAGCAGGATAGATCAGTGGTTGCCAGGGACTGGGGGGAGGGAGGAATGCAGAAGCAGAGCACAGGGGATTTGAGGGCAGTGAAACTACTGTTAGGATACCATAATGGTGGATACATGTCATTATACATCTGTCCAAACCCATAGAATGTCCACCACTAAGCGTGAGCCCTAATGGAAACTAGAGACTTTGGGTAATAATGATGTGTCACTGTGGGTTCATCAGTTGTAACAAACGTACCACGCTTGAACAGAATGTTAATAGGAGATGAGGCTGAGCATGTGTTGGGGGGAGGGAGGTGTTCACATATGGGAAATCTCTATCTTCTACTCAATTTTGCTGTGAACCTAAATGCAGTTGCTTTAAAAAGTCTATTTAAAAGAGGAAAAAATACCAGAGAATACTTGGAATCATCTGGTGTACTACATTTCAGGCTAAGGGAGAGAAAGAACACCCACCAACTTTTCAAATGGAAGTTTGCCTGAAAAGACAACCTAGACCAAAAAAATAAGGCCCAGAACTGATATATTCCATCTAAAGCTAATGACTTGGAGGTCTCTTAAAAACAGCCTTAGTATGCTGTACTGGTTGTTAGAGGATTGTATAAAAGCCTAATTCATGTAGCATTCAAATTTCGTATTATACTCTAAGGTCACACATTTTCCTAAAATGTCTGAAAGCCACTTTCAGAGCAGAAAGGAGTGTTTCCTGAGGACTCTGTATTCTGCGCCATGTTGGTTACTCTGAACAGCTGAAGCCAGAGGTGCCAAGGGTCATTTGGAGAATTACGTACAGACACCAGGACCTCTTTTAGACAGGAGGACTTTAAAAAATGAAGCTGATGGTGATTTATTCCTTTCTCCCAAAAAGGGAGATTTTATTTATTTTTTGGAAAAAGCCCAACTTATTAAAGCCTCTGATAACTGATGGTCTTTTTCAAATAAAATTCCCACTAGCAATTGGGCTGAAGGAGTTTTGGGGAAACTACTTCTCAAGCACTGAAGTCTAGCAGAAAAGCTCACCAGAACTCAGTAGCCAACCAACTGATTCCAAGCCAAAGTGGAACAGCACAGTGAGAAGAACTCTGGTCCTGGGGCCCCCCCTCGTGATCAAGAGGGAAGACCAGGGCTCTGAAGCACAGCAGGGATGACCCCCCCCCCACTAAAGCAGCCCGTGGCCTGACTGCTCAGCCACACCCTGAAACGGTTTGCTCCTCAGACAAGGATTTACAGGGCTCTGGTTTTCACCACACCACTTCATACTCACAAAAAAAAAAAAGGAATGTAGGAAATTGAGAAGTTTCAAGAAAAACAAAAATGAGAATTTTAGGACTTTTAAAGCATTTGTCATGTTTTCTGCTCGTGAATTCAACAAATATTCATCATGCATCATGTTCATACATGGCAAGGGAGAGGGTCAAAGACAGCACTTTCCTAGGCTGAGAACAGAAGCCAGTCGGGCATCTATTTCCAGGAGTGTGCTCAATGAGGACAGCAGACACCCGAGCTAGGACCCTGGGATGCCTTTACTCCTCTCCTACAGACTCTAGGACTACGCCGAAGTCGTGCAAGCCACATGGTGTGGCCCATTTCTTCCCTGGTTGAGCTGTGATTAACACCAATCATCCCACAGGGATGTAGGGCAGCCTCATTAAGCCACATTCTCTGATTGCAAACCCTTCAAGTGTCGCAGATGAGAGGTACTTAAGAGAATACTAGTAGGATTCCTAACTATTAGAGAGTTGAACACGTAAAGTCTGAAGATTGTAAGTACTTTCAAACCCACGCAGCCAACAGATGCACACCACTTACCACAGTAAGTGTAGATATGGTTCGACTCCAAGAAACGGACCTTTAAATTATGCAAAACTGCAGGCTCGTGTAGGTAGCTAAGGGCAGTTAGGTCATTTTCTCCCACCAGGATATCCGGATTCCGCAGAAAAGGCAGCTGGTTGCTTTGAACATCAATGGGGTATTCCCGAATCTAAAGAAATGCAAGTAAGAGACACAGAAAGGCAGGGTTAGGAACCATGTAGCCTGCATTCAATGTCTTCTCTTGTCCTCTAGGATCACTGCCCTAACATGTTCGTAAGTGATGAAGACCAATAACCCATTTTAAAGAAGGGCCGACTGAACAAAATGCTTGTCTTGCGATAGAGACCAGCCCAGGTGGAAAACTTGCCGGTGACATAATCCCAATGTATCGAGGTAAAAATGAATGAATGACATGAGAGATCTGGAAGCACAAGGAGATTTAATGATGTATTCTACTGGCTTGTTGAATTAATCCTTAGGGGGTCTTTAATCCTGGTTGCGATAGGAGTACTGCTCCTCCTCCCACGCACAAACCTTCTTTGGCCTCATTTAAGGCTGCTGCTTTCCTCTCCCCCATCAACCGACCCATTCACTTTTTATTGGGATTGCCTTGCAACTAAGTGCTCTGCATAAATGCCCTCAAATTGTACATATATTCTTTGACAAGCTGACTACAAGCTACTCCAGGGAAGTCATTTTACTTTGACCTAACATAGGACAGAAGCTTGAGATATACACATGCGGGTCATCAGGGAGTCTCAAAGGCAAAGTGCTATCCTTGTATCCTTAGCGTTAACACTTGGACGTGAGTACTCCAGAGATGTTTACTGATAGGGTATATTTACAACAGACCCATGGATATACATATTTATGTAATAAAAAGATGTTCTTTAGTGTGTAAATAGGAGAATCTTGGCTATGGCTTACAATGTTTTAAGTTTTTTATGGTGTTCTTTAAAATCTGAGAGCTTGTAAAAAACAGTTTCTCAAACACTACTTAATGTGTGGGCAGAGTCTGGGGTGGGACCCAGGAATCTGAAATTAAAAAAAAAAAAAACCCACAAGTAGTTCTGCAACAGGTGGTCTATAGATATTTTAAGAACAACTCTTCTATATAAGCCTTTCAGGAAATTCTATGGACGTAGCCCCAATTTACTTTAATAACAGTTTTTTTTAAACATAAATATCAATGTTCTTTCCTGTCCCACTTTTAGATGGTCTTGCACAACCAGATCTTAAAGTATATTACAGCCAGCAAGTACAGTAATGGTGCTAAAATCGGCAGATAGAGGAAACCTAATAGCAGATCCAGAAATAAATGAAGGCACAGAAGAAAAATTTGTTCATAACACTGAAGTCATTAAAAGTAATTTCCCCTATAACAGTAGGTAAACTTGAAGCTATTTAGAGAAAAAGAACTGAGCCACTGTTCTATTCTCATTCCCTCATACAAAGTAAGTTTTAGATAAAACAAAAAATAAAACCAAAATAAAGAAAACGTAGTCAGTTTTAGGAAGTACTTTTAAAGAATGATGAAGAGTCAGAAGTCTGTTACAAAATTTTTGTATTTTGACTATCAATAGAATTTTTAAGCCATCATAAAACACACCACAGAGTAAAATGAGAGAAGGGGACAAGGATTTTGCATTACATAACAGAATTAATCTTAGTAGCCAAAGTTTTAAGAAGCCAAAAAGAAAACCAATACCCCAACAGAAAATAATGTAAGGAATACAAGCCACAAAAAGAACTACGGACAACACGAAAACTATTCAATTGCCATTAACCAAAGAGATACAAGTAATAGATTAGCGGCACCATTAACCACCACATAAGCAAAGGTGTAGAAACTGGTAAGACCCTCAGTACAAAGGATGTGGCCAAACAGGTATACTGCGCCCAGGTTCAGATAGATTGACCTTTTTAGAAGGCAGCTGGTAACACCCTGCCAGACCCTTTCATGAAGGCACTCTTTCTTGGCCTCAGGAGACAATCTCACATATATGGGTAAAGATCTCAATAACCTATCCATCGTGAAAGTAACACCTGACATACACCTGTATTTATAGGCCAGCAGCTACCCACAGCATCCCGCTGAATTTATGAAGAGGCAGGTTACAGAATGAAATATAGGATTCCTTTTTTTTTTTTTTTTTTTGGAAAACTATGTTAAAGTCTCTGTGGAACGACATCCCCACAAATTATCAACAGTTAGCCATGTTAGTGAGGTTTTCTCTATACAGGTTCCTGTGGGGAGTGTGGGGGCACTCCTCTTTTTGTGAAAAGGTCTCTTATCAAATTTACTCCATACAGGAGATGGGGCAGGATACAAAATTTCCAGAAGATAGGCAACAAGGGGAAATGGACTATGTTGAGATTTAAGTTCTAGAGGTGATGGCTCTCCCTGCCACCTTTCACCTTTAGCTGAGTCACTGCTGTCACCGGGACTCTAACATGACCCTCCCTCTCCCTGAGTCTTTCTGCAGACCTCCCTATGGAGATGCCCTCACCCCTGGAGCAGCACGTTCGCTCTTCATGTCCCGTGTGGCTCTGCACCCCCCTCCCACCCCTGGTACACAGCACAGAACTCAGCCAAGTGCAGAACTGCAGGGCTCACCTAGCTCAGCCCCTCGTTTTTCAGATTAGAAAACGGGGACCTGAGCTCCAACTCTTTTAAACCCTGAGACAGAAACGCTGCCATTCCAACTTTCCTCAGATGAAATACTCTCTCAAAAACTCTCCCTCAAGCACATAGAGGGAAACGCATATGTGATTTTGTGAAAAGAAGGTCCACAAATAAGCCAGCGGTACTGGTTACAGTAGAATTGGTAAGTAAAAATGCCCAGAGCTGTAGCAAGGATGGAGGAGGTGCAAGCTCAGCAATAGACGGAACAGATTCTGTGGTGTGTGTACATCCAGAGGGAATCAGGGAATGAGACACTTAAGGGTTTGTTTAATAGGATTTTGATTCCAACACTGCTGTTAGTATCGAACGTTCACAGCTAACATGGTTTTATTTGAAATCTAAGCATTTAGGATGTGATCAGGGACCATGAAAACTTCCCGGCACAAAAGACTTCACAATGTAGTAACTGGGCCATTGGAGGTGTAGAGGTGAATAAACACTCATGACAAGATTTAATTCTCAGTCACCCACGCGTAATGAGCCTTGACCCCTCCCTCCGGACGAACAGATGGCCATCTCCAATTGGTCCTCATCTAGCATATTAGGACTAGCCAAAACTTGAGAATATAGAGAAAGAAGTTAAGGGATTGGTCCATACTTGCACTTTCTAATAGAGCAGTATGTGTGGCTATTGAAATTAAATTCAGTGAAATTAAATATATTCAAAATTTCAGTTTCTCAGCCACACTAGTCCCATTTCAAGGGCCCAACAGATACATGTGGCCAGACTACCATACTGGCCAGTACAGACAGACCACATTCCACTGTACCACAGTGTTCTTCTGGAGAACAAAGGTCTAGATTGCCCTATACTCTGTGGGTCTATAGTTTTAGAATACTTAGCAGATGCTAAAAAATATTAGCTGAATGGAATGTTGGATTTTTTTCATGACATCTCTCGTATCAACTCATATCCATGTTACACGGAACTACACAAAGAGAACATAATCCTAGAAACATCTTTGAATGACAACTCCCAACACAAAGATTTGGGGCTAAGAAGCAGCATATAGGGCAGATAAAGCCAACTTTTTTCTCCTACTCTACCCATAGAACTTAGAGATCCAGAGAAAAGTAAGCTAGCAGTAATATGGTTACCAGCTGGCAAGGGGTTGGTTGACCCTGAAAGGCTACACATAGTGAACTCTGGCGCCCAACTAGAGAAGTCAAAATGGGCTCCGAACCATGTTGGAGCATTTAGGTATGGTCTCTACCCTACCGCGGTACGTGTTCCTGCTTTGAGAAGTCAGCAAGAAACCCAGAAGTCGCTGCCCAAGGGGGTTTCAAAAAGAGTGTGCATTTAGGGGGAGTGTAAAAGGTACAGTGGAGGTACAGTCAAGTATCTCACCAAGTTTCTAATAGATTTCTAAAGATTTCTGGCCTTGACCTTTCATTTTCTAAACCCTATGCTTACAAATGTATTACATTCATTACAGGTTAGACTGAAAACCCCCACAAGGGTATAGATGGGCTGTTTTCACTGCTGTATAACCAGACCCTGTCATATCATGGCTCAACTCCTCTTAATGAATCATGAATAAATGGTGAGACAAGTAACTAAGGGAAGAAAATGGCCATAAAGGAAAACATAAAAGAAGTTTGAATTTTAAACAAAATGACAGCAGCATAAGAACATGGAGTCCAGGGTAATCTTTTGAATCCAAATTAAGCAGGAAACACAGCTTAGGCATTCTGTTTGAATCGTCGGGCCTTAGCTTGGTAGGTCTCAGCAGTGAACAATCCAGACATTTCCCCTACGAGTTAATCCAGGGTTTACTCAACCTCCACACGGTTTTCATTTAGGATGGGGGGTAGGGGCTGCTGCCCTGGGCATTTTGGGTGCTTAGCAGCACTCCTGCCCTCCACCTGCCAGATGCAAGTAGCTGACCACCCTCCTCAGGACAACTCCAAACGTATCCAGACACTGCCAAATGTCCCTTGCTGGCGGTGGGGGGTGGGTGGGGAGGACGGAGGGCAGAAATCACTGCTTCACCCATCTCTGAGCAGAAGCAGCCAGGCAAAGCATCCCAACTGATGGGAAACCCACAGTGGAGGAAAAGGGCAATGGTAATAGGAGACAAATCCCTCAGGAGATGGATGCTGGCGATGGTCGCACCACGGTGTGAATACCCTTACTGCCCCTGACAGGACACGTCGGAACACGGTGAAGATGCTCATTTTTAGGTTACGTGTATTTTACAATAAAAATATGTCCATCTGAAAATTACAGCCTACTTTAGGCGAGATAACTTATTGCATTGGTAACAATATTACCAATAGATCTTTATGTGCCATTTGTTCTATAACTTCAAATGTTTTTTGTAGATGTACAATATAAACAGGATAAATACGGTCTTCATATTATTCTTGCCATCTAAACAAAGACAGTCTCATCTGTGGATTATTGAGCTATTGAAGGCAAATAATTATTAGGTGACCAAATAAGTTTAAAAGAACAGAAATAACCAGTAAAACAAAGAGGAAAACCTACTATACTAGTCAAAATCACTTGCACTAGGAAGTTCTACTGGGACAAGAGTATCTACCACTCTCAGCTCTGGTTTTGCCAGATGTGCATACAGCTGACACTTGCCCTGAACTGGGCTGACAAGACCTGTGGGCATTCTCCAGGTGCACAGGTCCGAGTGCACCAACGGCCAAGTAGAGTGGTCCTAGTTCTTCCGCAACATTTGCTTCTTGACATAAAGAACCAAGTTGGCCATCTCCTGGCTGTAACAGCTGGATATGTTTGGCACCGTCCTCACACTGGAGTAAGAGGGGCCTTTCCCTGGGTCCTGCATCTTCAAGGGCTCCATTATCTTAAACACAAACTGGAAGCTTATGAAAGAACACGTGGTCACTCTGCCACTTGGCCTCAGGCTTCAGGGCCGACACCGTGAGATCGGCAACCCTCCACACACTCCTGTGACTAACACATCCGGCTCCAAGAAAACGCTTCTGCACTCCCCTTGCCCCACATCCTTGAAATAAGACAACGGCCTCCAGGTGCTTTGAAGGTCTGTGGACTGTAACATGGCCAATGCCAGAGACAGACAGCACTTCCGAGTGTGGGGAGAAACCAGGCAGTCAAGATGCTTTAAAGGAAAGGCAAACAAGCATGTTAATCCCAACTTTCAGAGGCACAAATGCAGAGAAAATCCACCCGTGGAAATACCAATACCGGGCCCAGCGTCCAGCCCCCCGCATCCCCACAGGCCGAGGCCAGAGACACCCACAAAACAGGACAGTGTTTGCAACCACGGCAACACGACAGGAGCATTATTTGGCAATACTCCATAATTCATGTTCCTCTTAAGTTTGTTTATATAAACATGTACAGGCACAACGTGCTTCAAGACAATGGTTCTTTATGGTGGCAGCCAGATGGAGACTGAACAGTAGAGAACTGCAAATGTATTTTTAATATATTAGATGTTTTCGTTGTCAAAAATTAGCAATGTCCATTTCACTTAAATTTTGATGAAGTATGCTTTTACTAACAGATGGAGGCTTACATCCACCCTCTTGCCCTGGCCCCACCTATGTTCAAGGGCTTGGGTATGCAAAGACACAGGTGGGGCATGTTCCCCTCCTTGAAGCTCACATATGCCATTTCCTCTCACACTCAGGGAGGCCCCTGCACACAAGGGGTACCTGCCATGAAGGTGGCTTTGCAACAATGGATATGAACTCCAGTCAGCAAATAATCAGGGATAGATGGAACATACCCAACATCATAAAGGCTATATGCAAAAGACCCACTGCTATTATCATAGTCAATGGGGGAAAGACAGAGCTTTTCCCCTAAGGGGATGTCCACTCTCACCATTACTATTTAACACAGTACTGGAAGTCCTAGCCTCAGTAATCAGACAACAAAAAGAAATAAAAGGCATCCAAATCAGCAAGGAAAAAGTCAAACTTTCCCTCTTCACAGAAAACATGATACTCTACGTAGAAAACCTGAAAGACTCCACAAAAATTTGCTCGAATACATGAATTCTGCGAAGTTGCAGGATATAAAAGTCGACGTAGAGAAATCTGTTGCATTTCTATACACTAACAATGAAGTAGCAGAAAGAAATCAAGGAATCAATTCCATTTGCAATTGCACCAAACACCGTAAGATACCCAGGAATAAACCTAAGCAAAAGGGTAAAAGATCTGTACTCTGGAAACTATAGAACACTTACGAAAGAAACTGAAGAGGACACAAGGAAATGGAAAAACGTTCCACGCTCATGGATTAGAAGAACATACATTGTTAAAATGTCTATATTATCCAAAGCAATTTACACATTTAATGCAATCCCTATCGAAATACCACCAGCCTTTTTCACAGAGCTAGAACAAATAATCCTAAACTTTGTATGGAACCACAAAAGACCAAAGCCGAACCAACCCAAACACCAAATAGCCAAAACAATCCTGAAAAAGAAAAGCAAAGCTGACAGTATCAGGACAGTATGGTACTGTCACATAGAGCAGACCACAGATCAAACAGACCCACATATCAGTGGAACAGAATCGAGCGCCCAGAAACGGATCCACAGCTCTCTGGTCAACTAACCTTTGACAAAGGAAAGAACATCCAATGGAAAAAAAGACAGTCAATGGTGTTGGGAAAACTGGACAACATGCACATGAATGAAACTTTCTTATACCACACAAAAATAAATTCAAAACGGATGAGAGACCTAAATGTGAGACAGGAAAGCATCAAAATCCTACAGGAGAACACAGGCAGCAACCTCTTTAACCTCCGCCACAGCAACTTCTTGCTAGACACATCGCCAGAGGCAAGGGAAACAAAAGCAAACATGAACTATTGGGACTTCATCAAAAAGCTTTTGCGCAGCGAAGGAAACAGTCAACAAAACTAAAAGGCAGCCTACAGAAAGGGAGAAGACATTCGCAAATGACTTCTCAGATAAAGGACTAGTATCCAAAAATCTATAAAGAACATATCAAGCTCAACACCCCAAAACCAAATAATCCAGTTAAGAAATGGGCAGAGGACCTAGACATTTTTCCAAAGACATCCAGATGGTTAAGAGAAACATGAAAAGATGCTCAACATCACTCATCAGGGAAATACAAATCAAAACCATGATGAGATATCACCTCACACCTGTCAGAATGGCTAAAATCAAAGCAAGGATGCAGAGAAAGGGGAACTCTCTCCCACTCTTGGTGGGAATGCAAACTGGTGCAGCCACTATGGAAAACAGTATGGAGGTTCCTCAAAAAGTTAAAAATAGAACTACCCTATGATCTAGCAATTGCAAAACTAGGTGTTTACCCAAAGGATTCAAAACTACAGATTCAAAGGGGTACATATACCCTGATGTTTACAGCAGCATTATCAACCAACTATGGAAAGGGCCCAAGTGTCCACCACTGGCAAATGGATAGAGAAGATGTGGTATAAGTATACAATGGAATACTACGGCCATCAGAAAGACTATCTTACCATTTACAACAACATGGGTGGAGCTAGAGTGTATTATGCTAAGTAAGTCACTCAGATAAAGACGCTTAACTGACTGAGCCACCCAGGCACCCTGGAATTTGTCAGTTGGTAGTTGGTAGTTTAAGTGTCTGCCTTTGGCTCAGGTCACAATCTCAGGGTCCTGGGATCCAGCCCTGTGTCAGGCTCCCTGCTCAACGGGGAGTCTGTTTCTTCCTCTCCCTCTCTGCCCCTTCCACCCCTTGGGCTCTCTTTCTCAAATAAAATCTTTAAAAAAAAAAAAAAAAAGACAAATTCCATATGATTTCACTCATATGTGGAAAATTTTTTTTTTTTTTTTAAGTAGGCTCCACACCCAGTGTGGAGCACCATTTGAAGCTTGAACTAACGACCCTGAGATCAAGACCTGAGCTGAGATCAAGAGTCGGCCACTTAACCGACTGAGCCACCCAGGCGCCCCACCATATGTGGAATTTAAGTAACAAAACGTATGAACTTATGGGAGGAGGAGGAAGAGAGAGGGAAACAAACCATAGGAGACTTAACAACAGAGAACAAACTGAGGCTTGATGGAAGGAGATGAATGGGGGATGGGCTAGAAGGGTGATGGGTATTAAGGAGGGCACTTGTTATGATGAGCAGTGGGGGGTGTATGTAAGCGATGAATCACTGAATTCTACTCTTGAAACCAATATTGCAATGTTAACTAACTAGAATTTAAATTAAAATTAAAAAAAAAAATTTAGATGCAAAACCATGGAAACAAGAGTTTTCCCTGCCACTAGAGGGCAGGAGTTACAAGGGAGGTGGCAGCAGGAGACAGAAGGCCTGCCAGGCACAACTCCCTACCCAGGCAAACAAGGAGGGAACTCTGTATCACCAAGGTTTGCCAACAGGGACAGAAATACTTGATCCAGTTTAAAAGCAGCACTGTGTTAGGGTCTGCATACCTGGATACTTTGCATCCATCACAGCTGCAGGGAGAAAGAGAGGACGCTGTCCTTTTCCAAGAAATTCCCCATAGAAGTAACTTACACTGCACTCAGTGAAACAAGCCAGACACAGAAGGACAAATATGGTAGGACTCCACTTCTATGAGGTACCCACAGCAGTCAAGTTACCAGTGGCTGGCAAGGGGGAGTTAGAGCTGAATGGAGACAGTCTCAGTTTTGCAAGATCAAAATTTCTGGACACGGATGGTGGTACAACAATGTGGAGGTGCTTTATGTCACTGAACTGCGCATTTAAAAATGGTTAACGTGGTCAGTTTTATGTTTTGTGTATTTGACCACAACTAAAATCATAAGCAACACTGAAGAAACGTCTCCGAGGAGCCTGACCACCTTGAGCTGAGCACACAAGCAAGCAGTAAGGTAGAAGCTGGGAGTTAAGGATACTGTTGTTCCAGAAGAGAATGAATTTATTTTCATCCTTTGCCACCATAGTTAAACCCACACTCTTGGACTTCGGTGGTAGGGAGGGTGGGGGAGCACTGCGAGGTAAATTTCGGCCAGCCTACTACATCAAGGATGGTCTCAGCTACAGAGCAAATGCTCTTTAAGCTTGCAAAGGCCAAGTCCTCTTAACTTCTGCCCTCCTGCCTTTGGTCCACAGCTCAGCTTCGTCACTCCTAGTAACCACCTGGAGCCAGCAGTGGACAAACCACAGTCTGCAAGGAACCTGGACAGGGCTGGACGTTCAGAGCCCGTTATTTCTCAAGAGCTGCTAATCTGCAGCCCCAGGCATCCATTCTGATTACACGCTGACTGGCCAAGTAGCAGGTTGGGAGAGGGGGGGTCCTGGGCAGCCTCCAGGATTAGTCATGCTGGGCAGATTTTCAGCTGGGGAGACAAGCATCTGCTCTGTTTTAGCAACACAGGTCATTCCTCACTACCTCCATACAACCCTTTAAAAATACCCACCCACTTAAAAGATCATCTAAAATGAAGTATGTTGGAATAGAAGTAACACCATTCAAGCGGGTGAACTAATTTCATTTTGTTTGGGGTGTGGGGTGAGAAGTTATTCCACACAGTAAACATGATTCCATCTGTTGGGAATTTTGTTTCTCGCCTCCAAACCAAGAGGAGGCTAGCCAAGTCGGCCTGCCAGGAAGGGGAAGGGGAGGCATGTACACCTTGGTGTAAAAATCTAACTTGGTGTCCCAGTTTTACCAAGTGATAGGCTTGAGGGGATACAAACAGAAGTTAGTAAAGGGAGATGTTCCATCTTTCTATGAATCAACGAGTTAATCACCAACCACAGTAGGTACTATGTGAGCAAAGGTAAGACAAGGTCCGTTTCTCAAGTAGGTCATTACTAACTGGAAAGACAAGACCAAGATGATTGAAATAAGACAAAACAGCAAGAGTCAATGATCAAAGGCTAAAGGATGTGGTACCAACTTTTAGTCTCAGAGGGAGGCCAGAAGCACTCCAGCCTCCCTCCTCCCCAATGTCTGCTCTACAACAGCCCCTCCAGTGTAACCCACCCCAAAGCCAATACTTGGTTTCTTCCTGTCACTTCCTTCAAAACCTGTTTCTCATATGGAATCTAAAAACAAAACACAAATGAGTGATTCCATGTGGCATTCATCTTTCTCAGGAGGACTTATTTCATGGAGCCTAATACCCACAGAGCACAAGGTATAAACTGGTTGAATCTCGACGCTGTATGCCTGAAACTAACCTAACGTTGTGTGTCAACCATACTCCCAAGTTTTTGCCAACACCTGTTTCCCTTGCAATCTCCTTTGTAAGCCCTGCCCAAACGACCTGTGCCTTCGTCCTCGGGCCACCTCTCTGACCCCTTATTCCAACAGTGGCCGGTGCACAGGCCTCCTTTCCTTCAACACACAAAGGGAACACCACGCAGCCTCGGGGCTTTGGCACACACAGCACTCCTGCCCAGGACATTCTGCCTGCTCATTCTGCCCTGAGTCTTCGACGGCCAGCTCCTTCCCATGACCCCTTCGACTCCCTCAACACCTTCACCTCCTCAGGCTCCCTCTCTTTTCTGTCCCACACCTTATCCACCTGCTTCTGTGCCTCATGCAATGTGTCACAGCCCTTTGCTGTACCTCTGTGCCCTGCCCCCCCAATGGCGGGGCCACATACACTCCCAAGACCCGACACAGCGCAAGTATTCAAATATTTGTGGAACGCACACCTCAGAGAAGGGTGGTTGCAGAAGGCTCATGTAATTCAGGACAATCAGATCGTATCAGAGGAAGATTTCATAGTTCACTACCTCGTCTTCCTTTTGACTGAGGCCACCTGAAGGGCAACTGCTAAAGCCATCTCGCTACAGCAGCTAACACACACGAAGGGCTCATGTGCCAAGCACGATTCTGAGCACACGTCTCATAGCAACTCCTCGTATTCGCAAAAGCACCCTAGACAAACCATGGCTCACGTGTAACAGATGAAGTAACGGGTATGGAAAGATTGCTAACTTGCCTGAGGGCACAGAGCTAGCAACGGCTGAGCCGGGGTCCCAATCCCCAGACAGGCTGGGGCCAGAGCCAGGGCTCCAACCACTCTCCCACGGGCGGTCTCTCATGTCACCTCCCGCCTCACCTCCCACTGATGCCTCAGCCCCATGAAGGGAACCCTCCCTGATACTCCATGGAGAAGATCCTTGCCGTGGCCACCAGAGATCTCTCAGCTGCCAACATCAGTGGGCATATATTGATTAGCATGGTTTACCACTTGCACATATGTGATCAACAGCAACAGAAAGATGCCAGGGGCTCAAGCAGCTCTACTCTGCAGGGAAGCTCCAGCCCACAGCGTACCACCCAAACCCCCATGCTTCCCCCTTCCATGACCTGCACTTACCGTTTCATCTTCCAGTCTGAGCTGGAGGCTCTTCTCTCCCTCCTTGTAGTCCTTGGTTAATTCAGCTGAGCGCCACACTTCGTCAGGGTCAGGGATCCAGACCCTCGTGTACTGGAAGATTAAAACAAGAAAGTCAAATAGAAATAAAGCTTTCAGGTGTCTACAGGGGTATTGCTACCTCTGAGGGGCCCTCCGGAGAACTTGTAAAGCCATCTTGACACATCTTCCTCCCTTCTCATTTCAAAACACAAGGTGATCTAATACCATGACAAGTAACTCACAGGACTAGGGACAGAGGGCACTTTCTAGATCCTAAGAGGATGCCACAGATCAATATAATTATAATTCTGCCAGCAAGACTGCCAAGCCTGCATCTGGTTATGTCTACCAGGGCTTTGCATCCTCATCCCAAGGGCGGGACAAAATAGCAATGTCAGAGGGAGCGTCTAGTGCGCTTCAGATGAGAAACAAAACAACCAGTGCCAAGACCAAGACCGAAGAGCCTGTCTTCAAGTCTTGGGAACCTGTGCTCTGATATGCTGCATTCAGGGACAAAGCCATTTTCCTGCAGGAGTGAAAGAAAGTGTAAACAAATCGAAAGTGTATTTGCATATTCCTGAATTGTCAGCAACCTCAATTTACTTGTGCATTCTTTAAGCCACAAACCTACCCCAAAATCTTGCTCAAGCTCCCCCATCTGCTACGGGATTTGCAAGGTCATGAAGCTGGCCAACTCCCAGCAGGGGAGAACACAGCCCTTAGTGAGTAAGCCCTCTGGATCTAGCAGGGGGGCCATCGGCCCAGACTGCACACTACAGTCACCCGAGAATGTGACAACACCAAGACTGGGTTCTACCTCAGACCAACTCAGAATCCAAGGGGACCTAAGAGCTCCCACGGTGAATGTCATATGCAGCCATGGGAACCGAAGCTCAGTGCACCGAACGGCAGCATCTGGGCCGGCTGGCGGTCACTTGTGGCAGCACGCCTTACATCTGTCTGACAAATTTCTGAATTTTATAGGTATGTGATCGCCACAGGGCCTGTTTGCCTTAGAACCTGGCTACACGCGCGCGTGCGTGCACGCGCGCGCACACACACACACACACACACACGGTTTCATGGCCACAGAACATTCCTAGCAAACCTGAAACTAACAGCCTTATGACCAAAAAGGCCAGCCAGAGTGTGGTCTGGGTCAGTATAACCGGCCTCCCTCGTGGAGGGACAGCTCCAAGTCCAGAGCTTGCAGCCAGTGGGCTTTATTTTGGTCTTGCTTTACAGTGCGCTCCTCCAGATGGTCACTGCCCTCTTTAAAAGCAAGCCCCTGGCCCTTACTGCACTGGTCTCGGATTCACCAATGAGAAGAGTTAAGTCATGAGGCAACAGACTCACAACACTCATTCATGGGAACACAAACCACCCCCAAATTGCATCCCTGGCATCCCTGATATCCCAGCCCAGGATACGAAGCCAAAGTCGTTTCTTGCATTATGAACAATCAAGTTCACAGGATCTTCTGCCTCTGAGCCTGCTGTATTGATTGTATCTTTATAGAAGGTGCTCTAGAGCTTTATAGTACACCTAAGCGCTTTGGAGTAGACAGTAAGAATGCTCTGAGCTCTCTCCGGAGAAAATTTGAGCATTTGCCAACCGTAACTGTCAACATTTCTTCTCCCCTCAGGTGTTCTAACCTTCCTCCTCCTAGGTCCTGTAAACCTACCTTCCACCCAGCTGCAGGGACTTTTCAGATTCTGTCCCTATGCCTCAGGTGAAGGATCTTTCCTTAGCCTCACTACAGTTGTCACCCCTCTGAGCTCGCTCCTGGGACTTCCCGTCCAGGCAGAGGGAGAACAGCACACCCAAGAAATTGTACTCAATGTCTCCACACTGTGTAAATGGGGTCAGGAATGGCTCAAGGGAAAAGGGACAAGAAGAATGAGTAAAATCCCAAGAGGAACAGAGTGGAGAGAAGAATGGTATGTGGACATCATCGAGGTGGACATCCTGGAAGCCAGCGGGCCCAGTCCCGGCTCACACGGGGGCTCCTCTGGCCGGACCCCTGCTGTCTGCATGCCCTTCCCTGACCTGTTAGATGCACCAGCACTGGGAAACCTCACTGCCTGGCACTAGCTGTTTAATTCTGGGAGGGTTGATTTATCTGCTTGTATAAATCTCTCTTCTCTCAGTAGACTGAAAACAGCTACTGGAAGAAAATGGTCTCTATTTTCCCATTCCATAGAACCCAGCGCAGCATCAAGCCCTAATGCTGCTTTAGCTCTCTGCTGCTCCAAGTGAGGACCTCAGGCTCACCGTCCCCTCGAGCGTGTTAGAAATGGAGACCCTCAGCCTCGACGCACACCCACTGCATCACAGTGTCCCCTAAGTACCTGCTCTTCTGCTGCTTCAGTACATGCTCTTTCTTCCCTGCCTTTGTGCATGGGTCAGCAAACTAGAGCCCTGGGCCAAATCTAGTGTGCCACCTGTTTTTGTACAGCCCAGGAGGTAAGTAAACATTTAAATGCTTAAATGGCTGGGAGGGGGCAGGGAGGAGAATGATATCCAGATAACATGTCAATTACATGAAAGTCAAATTTTGGTGTCCATGAAGTTTTATTGGAGCCCAAGCACACATTCCACTCACATACGGTCTATAGCTGCTCCTGCACTTTGAGGATGGTCGTGTCGTCATGACACAGACCCTGTGGCCCGAAAGTCTGAAAGGTTTACTACCTGGCCATTACAGTGAAGGTCTTTTGCCCTTGCCCTTTGTACACGCGGTTTCCGCAGCTCGGAACGCCCTTCCCTCACTTGTCCGTGTGGGCAGAGTCCAAGTTCCAGGTGCCTGTGCTCACTGAACCCTGACCTTCCCTGCGCCCTCCCGGGTTAGCCCTTACGCTGAGCCGCAGCTCCCTTCTTCTAGGATTAACTTCATGGTTTTGCAGGCATTTCTTTCACATCCATTTTGCCCCATGACTGCCAAGTCTTTCTGATACGCTATTGGGCGTGTAGTAGATGCTCAGTATGCCTGGCACATAGCAGATGCTCAATAAATGTCTGTTGAGACAGGAATCCGTAAACACCACATTTATGAGGCATCTGGCTTCCATGGAAAACACATTGTGACAAGCGCCATGTAATCAAGTAGAAACATGGGGATCTATACCCTGACTTTATGGAACAGGCCATCCAGTTAGGCAGGCAATCCACATAAAAATAGGTGACGTGACCCATTCCTAAGGAGAGTAATAGCTATTCAGCAGGGGCAGGCAAGTCAAGAAAAGGGAAGATGGCAACAATTGATGCCAACTGAGGAAACAGATGGCCAAAGGCTCCTGTCACTTTTTAAAGGACATTGTGAATTACACACCTGTTCAAGCAAGCTCTAGATTCCAATCAAGGAAACATGTGAGCACCTACTTTGTGCCCACTGTGCTAGATGCCGTCCTATGTCCTCCAACCCCACAATAAAGACACCCTTGGACATGTGCTGAGATCATAGCAGTTCACTGTTAAAGCAGAACGAAGTAAACCATGCGCTGTGATGGTGAAGATGGTGACATCTGCAGGCAGGCCTCCCCTCAGCTTCCTGCTTCCCCACCTTTATCCTATTTCATGGATTCTCAGCTTAAAGTGTCTAGAAATTACCGAGCAGAGCTGTTTACCCAGCGTCATGCATGCCACACTTGATGAGCAATTGACAGGATTGCCAAGGGCAATTTTAAATAATCAAATTTTGCTTTACATGCTGACTTAGCAAACAACCCACCATCCCTTCCCTTCCCAGACCTACCCACCCGAGGAAGATCCATTGCCTCTGGAATCCCCAACAAGGCAGGACATGATCGATGCAGAGTAAAGAGCCAAGAAAACAGGCTAAGAAGGGAGAGGGGAACACCGCAGTAGCCAGACAGACCAGAACTGCGGAGACACACAGGATTTGGAGGGAGGTTTCCTTCAGATCTCGACGAAAATGTTCTGTAACCAGACAGAGATGGTGTTTGCACAGCAAGCACTGTGAATGTATTAAATGCCACTGAACTGTTGACTTTAAGTAGCTAGTTTTATGTTATGTAAATTTCACCTCAATTTAACAAAAAACTGTTTTGGTTTGCAGAGGATGCTAACAGCATCCCGTACACACACTACTAGCATAGGTTCTCCTAATGTCTGAGAAAACAGTGAAATATATTCTTTTAACAGGAAGTCATCAATTCTACAGGCCAGATAGAAATGCTCTAGAACCAAGGTTCTGTATTGCTTCTTGTTTTCTCACCTTCAAGGAATTCCTTCCAACAAATCTGACCTCTACACCAGCTTTCCTAGAGGGAGATTATAGGAAAAGACAAGCCCGACCCACATAACCCAATTATAGCACCACTCAACTTGTCACTCCCCCTTTTAACAATGCTTAACTCCATCCTATCTAAGGAGATAGAAGTCTGACTTGATTATCAAAGAACTTGTGATTTTTCTTTTGCAAAGAGCCCTGTGTATTAACTGGAGAAGGCAGAGGTCTCTGTGAACCAAGACACATAGGTATGAGAACTACTCTCCAGCCACCACACACCCCTGCCCCAATCAGGTGCCTCTCCCCACTATCTGCAGGGCCTGCAAAGGCAGTTCTCAGCTGGAAGGAATGGCTGCCCAGGGCAGGAATGCTCAACCCAGGCTGCAGGTTAGAACCACCCGGCCAGCTTTCAAAGCTTCCTGTGCCATGTAACTCCTCAGACCAATTACATCAATCCCTGGGGGTGGGAACCAGGCAGCTCTGCAGATGCAGCCAAGGTGCAAGCAGGTTTGCAAGCTAGCAGGCTTGTGGTTTCACTTGGTAACTGATTGGCAGGCACTGTAGACCCTCACGTACCCAGAGGCCTCTCCTCACCACTGTGGCTGAGCATGAAATTCCAGCCCGAATATTCTTGATCCTGAGCTAGAAACATTATCTCCAGAAAGTCCCTGCACTAAAATGTAAATGCCACTTACAATGACATGCCAAATTAAGCCACTAGGTACTTTAACAATCAGGCAGACTAAAGATTGGGTTCCAATGTCATCTTGACCTAAAATCATCGTCTGGGCACCGGCTCTGGGAAGGGACCTGAGAGGAGCCCCCAGCCTAACCTGGTGGCTGACTCAATAAATTGCATCCCCCCTCCCGTTCCTCCCCACGATAGGGCACAAACATCAGGCACACGGTCAGCCTTGTTCACAGCTGTACCCTTAGCACTGACGTGATGCCACGGTTCGGCAGGCATTGAAATCTCTGCTCTGTAATTGAAAAATCAGGGCTCTGGTTGCAGGGTGCAGGAAGAGTCCCTTTTGCTAAAACTGACAAAGTAGGCAAACAGCATTTCTCAGGACATGAATTTTGTGCTAGGACTCAAAGATGCAATATCATGTCAGTCAGCTTCTACCCCTGAAGCAACACAGAAGCCACCGAATTTCTCCACCCAAGACCAGTCTATGGTCAATTAGAGAGAGACTAGTGTCAGCAAACTAAAGGTGACCGGCATTGAAATAAGTGGACAGGCTGTGAGTTCCAAAGAAAAACAATTGTTAAAAGGCAGGGAGGGGAGATGTGGGACACAGGTGCTGCCCAAGGCAGGAAGGACCACACCAGCCAAGGACGGCAAGCAGCTTCCCCAACCCTGCCTGCAGCCCAGGCGCAACGTGCAAGGACAGGAAGCAGAGAACTAGAGCTAGGAGACTAGGGGACCCTCTAGGTCAGAGAAACGTGTACCCCTCACCAAACACATGGAGATATTCATAGCTCAGTTCTATAAATGGGGTTTGGAAAACACACACTTTGCAAAGATGTCATAAGTGATATCCTCTGTTTGGTGTAAAGGTGTCCATTTTGAAGCAATACTTTCACGGATGGGGAAGAAAAACACTTCCAAACTAAGCTGACAGTTTCTTTTTAGCACCATGACAATAGCCGTTTCCCTAGTACATGGTACTTGGCAGGCACGGCCATGTCATAGAAACCATGGGGACACCTTAAGCTAACTGCCCTTACGGTAGGAAGGGCGTCATGTTTCATTCTTTTGTGTAATATAGTCTGGAGGACAAAGTCTAGATATTTTCACCCATCCAAGCAGGACCATCCACTATCCTCTCCACATGTGAGGCCTGAAGATCATGTTCATGGGCCCAGACATGAGCTGCATGCTGAATCCCATGCCAGTGATTAGTCTCCCAAACAGGGGCGGGGCGGGGGGGGGGCAGCTAAATAAAGAATATCCCCACCAGTATGCTGCCGGGCATCTTCTCTTCCTTTGTACTGGGCTCCCACTATAGGAACTGGAGAGCAGGGAAGATTCAGGTATCTGAGGGGTTAACATCCAAAAATATATGAAGAACTTATATACACTTAAAAAATGTTTAAAAAGATGGACAGAGGACCTGAATATATAGTTTTCCAAGAAGTACAGATGGCCAACAGAAAAATGAAAAGATGCTCAACATCACTTATCAGGGAAATGCAAATCCAAACCACAATGGGACATCACCTGACACCTGTCAGCATGGCTATAACCAAAAAGACAGGAAATAACAAGTGTTGGCGAGGATGTGGAGAAAAAGGAACCCTCATGTACGGTTTGTACAATTTACAAATGTAAATTGTTGCAGCCACTGTGGAAAACAGTATGGAGATTCCTCAAAAAAATTAAAAATAGAAATACTATATGATCCAGTAATTCCACTCTTGGGTACTCAAAAACACTAATTTGGAAAGAAATATGCACCTCTATATATTTATTGCAGAATTATTTGCAATAGGCAAGCTATGGAAGCAACCTAAGTGTTCATCAATAGATAAGGAAGATGTGGTTCGTACATACAATGGAATAATATACAGCCATTAAAAGGATGAGATCTTGCCATTTGTGACAACATGGTTGGATCTAGAGGATATATGCTAAGTGAAAAAAAGTCAGAGACAAATATCCCATTTTCTCACTTATAGAATCTAAAAAACAAAACAAAGGCATAAAGGAGAAACAGACCCATAAACAGAACAAAACTATTCCAGAGGGCTGAGGGTATGGGAAAAATGGGTGAAGGGAAATGGGAGGTATAGGCTTCCAGTTATGGAAGGAGTAAGTCATGACGGTAAAAGTCAATGGTATTATAATAGCATTCTAAGGGGACAGATGGGCTATACTTGTGATAACCATAATGTAGAGACTTGTTGAATCGCTATGTTGTACACCTACAACTAATGTAACATTATATCAACTATACTTCCATAAAAATTTTCAAAAGGACTCAGGAATCAGCTACTAGCCTTAACTTCTATTACAGGCTCAGTTTCCCCATCTGTCAAGTACGGAAATAGCTTCCACATTAAGGTTGCTGTTCAGATTAAATGAACTGATGTATATAAAGCATTTAGCACAGAAGTGCTCAGTAGTTACTGTCAAATGCAGCAGGACCTGGGGCCCTGGGCGTGAATGAGACGTGGAGACACCCCTCTCGAGGGGAGCACAGATACAATCAAGTAGTCCCAGCAGAACCACAGGCGCACAACGCATCACGGGAACGCACACCAGACTCCTCTGATTTCTTTCCTGAATTTAACTCCTCCTCCTCCAGCAGCAAGTCCCACTTCCTGGTTTCCCTGTTTATTCATCCCGTGAAAGGCTTCCCAGACCAGTAGTAACCTTCCCTTTCCCCCAAATGCTCTTCACTGGGAACCTCTCTGTAACTTATAGAAAGGGAATTATATGTCAATATTCTGTGTGTCCAGAGCTGACAACTTAAAATCCATGTCTATGCTGGGCCATCAGGTAGATCCCTGAGCCCCAATCCAGATCTCTACTGAACTTGTTTCCATGCTCTTTCTTCAATGAGAGAACCAAGCAAATCCGGATGCCAGGAAGAACTTTAACTTCATGCAGAGAGATTGGGATAGAAAAAAAAGCCACTTGGTATCTTTGGAGTAAAGGACGGGGGGGGGGGGGGGGGGAACCGGCAAAGAAGTGAGCTTCATTCTGTAATGGATCAAATGCATAGTTAAATAGCAAAGTTACCATAAGAATCCAATATTTCCTGTTATTTAAACGAAACAAAAGTCAAATGTCAAAAAGGGAGATCTAGCTATACCTGGCCCTGGCCATCACAAGCCTATCTTTGATATTTGCTTTTTTACATGCCTCTAGCACATCATCTTTTGAGCAAAAACTCGACTCTTTCTGACACCTGATTATGTCATCAGTCACAATTCCATCTTCATCTACATTCACTCTCTGTGTTTGAAGCTAATGAAGAACCAAATCTCCGTGTGACTGGTGAAGGCAAACTTTACCCGTTTCCTGTCCTACAGATATTAACAGATTAAGCAGTATGTCCTTAAATGACAAACGGACACCAAGATGGCAAGTGCGTGGTGTTTGGGGAGCATTGCTAAGTCATTTTATCCAGCAGTACGCTTGTTGATAGGAAATGCAGTTTTACCAGAGGCTTAGAAACAGTTATAAAGCAATGTGCTCCTGTTGAAGTTTTGGAAAGATCACAAAGTCCTGCATGTGGATGGCAAGTTAGTTTTGTAAGGCTGCAACATCAAACCCATTTAACCTGCCTGCTAAAGATGCTAAGAAAGGTTTGCTCAAAACTAGTACATTTCATGCAGCTAAATATATGCCCGGATCTTACCAAGCAGCGGAACCTTTGTTAAAATCCTACTTCCCCAACATGACTATAGTTGCTGGAATGGAAACTCTCCCTGTACAGAGGACCAAGCATGTGAATTAAGCAACCCACAATCATACCACACATGTTTAAGTCATTTGAGACCGTTTTCCAGAGCACAATGTCTTCATTTCCACCTAAGCTCTCTGAAACACTCCTTTTTAATTCCATATATGATGCCATCACTGGATAGTTGCTTTCCTCTTTTGTTGTATAACTACAAACTGATCTCTACCATCTAAGACTAGTATATTGCTCTCCCCAGGGAACCAGTCTTAATTTATAATCACCATAATAGTTAGTAGAAAGTCACTGCCCTAGACCAAGTCAGGAATAAGTTTGTTTGCATCTCTTTTAATTTAAAACCTGCTCCACTCTATGACCTCTGTAAGCAACTCAAGGCAGGACTGAAGTCATTTCAAGCTAAGTTCTCTTCTGCAAACAGAATTCACTGACCTACATTAACTGAGAAAATGCACAGGAACAACCACTTTTCTGGGGAAAATTTGGGGAACTGCCCCCAACACATGAGTACGTTGATCTATTCTTGCTTTGCCTCTAAGAGATCATCTTAGAACTAAATGCCTTACACACTCGCATTTGGGACTGAAGTCAGCTCTCAATCTTCATTTCATAGGACAAGCCATGCCAACCTCCCCTTCCCCCCCAGGATTCAAACACACCTTGAGACTATTCAACAAATATTTAACTGTTGCATATTCCCATAAGCTAAAAGTCCTATCGGCAGGAAAATGGCCTCTAGTTCATTCATCCATCCATGAGTATTTACCCAACACTATGCAAGGTGCTGGGACACAGAAGGGGGAAAAAGACACACCCTATCTTCAAGAATATCCAACCACATTATGCAATCAGTCCTGCTTCAATGGTCGTAATTGCCCTAGCAGCACAGACATTCCCAGCATACAACGGGGGACCTCACCTAGTCCAGGTCATCAGGAAAGCCTTCGCTGAAAAGCACAAATTGACGTGAAACTTGGACAAGGAGTTGGCTAGGCACAGTGAGGAGGGAGGAGCATTCTAGGCTGAGAGGTTAGCTGTAGACAAGCCTGGGGCAGGTAGGAGTAGTGCTCCCTGAGTTGAAAGCCAGGCAGTAGAGGCCAGATGCAGAGCACAGAGGGGAAGGGCTCAGTGAGAGACATGCAGGAGGTTCTTGGGAGGCACCTTACAGGTTGTTCATATGATTCCATGGCCAATGGAAAACTGTACATGGGTTTTATACATGAGGAGGGTGATGATCTAACTGCAGAATTAAAAGATCAGTACTTACACCTACAGATGGCCAACAGACATGAAAAGATGCTTAACATCCCTAATCATTAGGGAAATGCAAATCAAAACCACAATGAGAGGTCACCTTAAACCTCTCAGAATGGCTAGAATGGGGGAAAAAAAAAAGCGTTGGCCAGGATGTGGAGAAAAAGGAACCCTCGAGCACTGTTGGTGGGAATGCAAACTGGTGCAGCCACTAGGGAAACATAGTATGGAGATTCCTCAAAAAATGAAAAATAGAAATACTATATGATCCTTACCCAAAGAAAACAAAAACACTAATTCGGAAGGATACATGCATCCCTATGTTTATTGCAACATTATTTGCAATAGTCAAGATACGAAAGCAACCTGAGTGTCCATTAACAAAGGAGTGGATAAAGAAGATGTGGTATATCCACACTGGATTATCACACAGCCATAGGAAAGAATGAGATCTTGCCATTTGTGACAACATGGATGGACCCAGAGGGTCTTATGGTAAGTGAAGTAAGTAAGAGGAAGACAAATACCATATGATTCCACTCATAAGTAAAATCTTTAAAGAAAAATGAACAAAAAGAATCAGACTCAGGAATACAGACAACAGACTGATGGTTACCAGAGGGGAGGGAAGTAAGGGGTTCAGCAAAATGGGTGAAAAGGAATAGGAAGTACAGGCTTCCAGTTATGGAATGATTAAGTCATGGAATAAAAGGCACAGAAGGAACACAGTAACAAGACCGGAACAGCGACGGATCAGGATGGATGCTAGCTACACTTGCGGTGAGCGCAGCGTGATGAATAAACTTATCACTATGTTGTATACCTGAAACTCACGTAACTGTGCATCAACTCTACTCAAAAAAGGTCCATACTTACAGACTGACCAAAAAAAAAAACCAAAACACCACCCTCAAGAGGAATGTAGTTAGATCTTCTCTCAGGCACCCTTCCCTTCTGTCCTCTCGTGAGCACTCACAATGCAGACGCGATCAGAGACGTTTTTTATTCTGCTCCTGCCCCTGAAAAAACGGTCTTTGTAATTCTTCTGACTATTCCTCTTACTACTTCATTTACTCGGTACTTTACCATTCCAGACTGCTGATAGGCCATTTCCACCACACTTTAGTGCTACTCATATAGCTTCTGAATCCTCTTAATTCATATATTATTTCACCCTTATCCAGCTCTTCCAACTTTTTTCTGCTGTATTTTGCAATATGGAGCTTATTTATGGTTTCAGAGAGCAGAGAAGTTTAACTCTGAGAATCAAGAGGGAATGTTCAATTTGAGTACATCAGCAAAGAGGCACAATAGCATCTTTACTGCTGGGACCTCAGGGGGAAAGGGAAAAATGTTCTGGAACCAACACACACATTCGCTGAGTAGCAGCCATGAAATGGACTCTGACTTCAGAGTGAGAAAGGTAAATGGGTGCTGCCTAAAATCACCACTAACCCAAGAGCTGAAAGTGATGCCTCTAATTTCCATCCTGGGGCACCATCAGCAATAATGCATCCTGCCTACCTGGTACTGCATCATTTTTTCAATATTAATGCTGGATAGAACTCTCCAACCAAACCTGCTGTCAGATGGCCACAGATGGTCTAGGATGATCATAGTTAGCTCATGTCCTCTATGCCAAGTGATGGCATTTTAGAGACCAATTTAGATGTGGTTTCACACTGTCACTTCAGGTCCAGCTGAAAAGTGGGGGTGCAGCTTGAAAGAACAGCTAACTTGAACCTGTATGTGACCACCCAGCAAAGACTTAGAGGTTTAGAAAAAGGATAGATGTGATTGGTGTGAAATCCTCTAAAGGATTATGGGGTAGGCAAGGGGGGTGTTCTATCTCTCCATGAGAAGAGCTAAAATGAGAAAATGTAGGTTCATCTTCTCCATCTAAAACTTCCCTTCCCCGCCCCCAAACAGGCAGCACAGAAAACCATTTGAGGAGGACATATGAAAGGAGGGGATCAACGGTGCTTCCTGTTGAAACTACACAGGTAATGCACTGCTGGACCTCATTTTGGACATGATGGTGGAAGTCTCTGCCTGCTGCCTCTTCAGCTCACCTGAGCAGCATTAACACACCATCATGTGAGTCCTGCTGCTCTGGAAAGTTATCTTTCAGGGTCTGAGTTATCACCTACCCTCCAGTCTTGGGCTTTTCCTTACCAAGTATCCAAGCATATTCTACAATTGTTATGTACACAGCGCTTTTGAACTGGAAACACTTTAAATCCGGAGTTGCTCAGAAACTGGGACCAAGTAATTGCAATTATACAATTACACAATCCCTCAACAAATTCCCACTCTTAGGCAAATGCCTTACAGACTAGATAACCGGTAAGCTTTTAGCAAATGCATTGGTGGATGAACAGTGGATGGATGCATCCCTATTTTAACATGTGCCTATCCCAGGTACACATACAAAATGTTCAATCATTCAGGTTCTGGACAAAGCCTGAATCACATCTGTTCTTCCCAGGTCTAGTTAAGCATTAAAATAGGATGCACCCAAGGTCTTCCTGGAGACCCAGCACAGCAGAGATGAGAGCCTGGGGAAACAGCACAACAGAATGACCACAACACCTCCAACAAAGGTAAGTGATCCAAACAGTTACCACCTTCAATGAACAGATTGTAAAGAAGGAAAGAAAAGCAACCATCCCAGTTCTGGACATAGGTTGAGTCCTATTAATCCTTTTTCAAGATGACTGAAAAATGTGGAGCTGGAAACATTCAGCTAAAGGCAACCACGTCTTGGTATGGAAAGTGTGTCGGTCTGGCAAGCAGGTTATCAAGGGGTGCAGACCTCCCTCGGCATCCAGAGAGAACTTCCCGGAACAAATCACTCAAATTCTCTGGGCCTTGGTCTTCCCAATGAGCAGACTGAACTAAAGGAAGTTCCAATACTATGTCTGCATTCATCAATCACCTCCTTGCTTCCCAAGAGCTGCCTATGGCACAAATCTTTTCGTGTTGATCCAGAATACATCCATAGAAAGATCCTGGTTGGTGGCTCATCAGAAAGGCCTCCCTCTGACCCCAGGTTTTCCCCCTTAGGTGAGGGAAACAAGGCCCCCCCAAAAATCAGTGCCTCATCCAAGGACCCACTGCTCCCTAGAGTCAAAAAAGTATCCTGGGAAATGGATGAAAGGAGAATGTTCTCTGGGGAAAAATAATCAGATGTTTAAAATAGACCACTTTTCTTGGTCATTCCCTCTCCTGCTGGATCCACCATCTGCTTGTGTTTAACACAGCACCTTCATATTTTGGTTAACGCTTAGCTCTAGAGTCTGTTTTTACTGCTGACAGAAGGATGGAGAACAGCATCGTGTTGCGACAGAGATCCACCCCTCACAGCTGAGATGTTCATCACCACAACACCAGCAGATTTCTCCCTGCCAAGTCCCCGTGTCCATCCCCACATTCCAGTGCTTCACAAGCTGAGCGTTGTCCAGCCTCATCATCCACAAGCCCACAGCTGGAGGAGGCACACAGTCCAGAGTCTTCCCACTCCATTCAGGTCTTGCACACGCTTGTCCCCCCTGCCCTCACTCCTGTTGTACAGCCAAAAAGTCCTGTTCATTTAGAAAGTGTATGACAGTTTTCAAAGGGCTTCCACAAACTTGCAATCTTAGAATTCCATGGGATAGAAAGCACAGATGCAATACTGTGATTAATAAGTGATACATATTTGATCATCTAGAAGGACCAGAATAGATTTCTCATACATTTGGTCTTTGCCCACAGTTCCTAGCTTACAGCTCCCAAAACGCTTGGAATTTCTTGAGTAATAAGAGGGTAAAGGTGTCTCTTATGTTAGTGAGGTAATCTGTGGACTCCATCTAAGGACAGGGGGTTGTTGCCAGGAAGACCAAGCATGTGACTGGAAGGTTAAAACTTTCAGTCCCGCCCCTAACATCAGGGAGGGGAGAGGTGCTGGAGGTTGAATTAGCCAATGGCCAAGAATTTAGTAATCATGATTATGTACTGAAGTCTCCATAAAAATCCGAGGACAGCTTTTTGGCTTTTTGTTGGCAAGCTTGCATGCTTAGAGAACCCTAACGCTCCCATACGTGCCACCAAGCCAGGTCCCAAGCTCCTCAAGGACAGAAGCTCCTTTGTTTGGGATCCTGCCCCATGTTTCTCTTTATCTCGCTGTTCATATATTACATCATATCCTTAAAAAACTGAGAAGCGTACCTAAGTGTTTCCTCAAGTTCTATGAGCCACTTCAGCAAGTTAATGGAACCTGAGGAGATGGTCACTGGAACCTTCCCTCTGTAGCACGCAGTCAGCAGCACAGGTAACAGCCTGGGGCTTACAACTGGCATCTCAAGTCTCATACAACTGAGCCCTTGACCAGTGGGATTTGTTGCTAACTCTGAATTCTTGGACACCTTCATGGTGTCTGAGCACTGCTTAGTGTTGTGTGGAAGGTTGGAATTGGGTCCAAGAACACTTTAAAAGACAGGTTTGTTTGTTTGTTTGTTTGAAGACAGGTATTGTTATAGACACACTTCACATGTAAAGGACCCTGAGATCTAGCCAAGTTAAGGGACTTGGCCAACTCAAGCCCCTAAAAAAGAATGGACCCAGAAACAGAGCTTACTCCCTGTCCAGCGCTCCTTCCGGCCCTCCAAGTCCCATCCAACTTTCACAGTTTCACCCAGGGATTGCAGTCAGTCACCAACACAGACTCAACCACATTCGTTCAGGTGCCTAGAACATGCCAGAGACCCTTTCCTTGAAATTAGCATCTCCTCTCGATTCCTACTCTGCTGCCTTAGTTCAGGACTTCATGTGAAGTATTACAATCTGTTCTGAATTAGACTTCCAGTCTCCAGTTTCTTCTTACTCCAACTGATTCTTCTAGACTGCTTGCTTTTAGAACAGCTCTCAATTGGGAGGGCGGGCAGCAGCAGAGCAGGGAGAATGGACAAAATAGTTCGCAGGGGACATGTGACAACATCCTGATACACTGTGGTGTCACAACTGGGTAGGGATAGCAGGGGCTGGGGGGTGCTGTGGGCTTCTCGTAGGTAGAGGCCAGGTATACCATGCACAGGACAGCCTCCACGACAAATTATCTAGCTCCAAATATCAATAGCGCCAAGGTTGAGGAACGTTGTTCTAGAGTTATCATCCAAAACAAAAGGACAACCAAAAACGGAAAAGACACCTTCATCCCTCATGAAGTCAGTCCCCTGCTTAAAAACACCCATGTTGTTTACAGGATAAAGTTCATACAAGATTCTTCGCAATTTGGCCCAAATAACTTTTCTGGCCACATCCCTGACTCTCCTCCATTCCTACACTCCATCCTCCTTTTGTTCCCGAATACCTCATGAGCTTTCCTGTCGATTGCCTGTGCTCATGCTTCTTGCTCGGCCTCAAACATCTTCCTCCGGTCCTCCACCTGCCCCACTTTATTCACCTGCTCAGATCCAGCCGAACTATTGCTTCTTTGATTGAGCTTTCCTATTCCCGCTGGCCTGAGCAGCCCCTCCCCATTTGCACTAGAACACCTTTCAATTGCACTATGTTCCCTTGTATAGATGAATCACTAGGGTAGGAATGAAAGACTGATCTTTATGTCCCATGCATGTAGAATAGAGCCTGCCAAGTATTTCGGTGGGTGAATGGATGCAAGCATACTCCAGCACTGTAGATTCTTGCTTCTCCTAGCAAGAAACTACAGCCTCTCTCTCACCAGAAATGCTAAATATAGTACTATCTAAATAACCCATCAGCATAGGGTTGTCACCAGCTTAGGAACATCTGGGCACAAGGACGAGCAGCTTTGTCTTTGAACTCCTGCACGGAGGTCTGACGACGCTGCATTTCTCTCTGCGGAGTTAGCACACCCAGAGCTCCTGTACTTCTGAGGTCCTATCAGTCAGACCTCCTGGTTCTGTGGAATTTCTGGATCCTGAAAACTCAGAAAGTTTGGATGGCATGGGTGTGTTAAAAGTGGTGTTTTCTGTTTCTCTAAAGCTGAAAGAAGGCCCAGAGCAAGATCCTTAGCACAGGGGTAGCAGTTATAAGGGAGCGTCCAAGACTTTCCACAAAGTCCCAAGCTCCTGTCCCGTCAACAAGGGGGAGGTCAGCAGCTGACTTCCAGAATGTGCTGTGTCACACAGGCCATCCATCTTCCATCACTAGGAACAAGCAACTTCCACAAGGCGTAGGCTAAAGGCAAACAGAAGGAACTAGTCGTCACTGAGGTTTCCTTGGCATGACCAGGCCACGTTAACTCTGCAGGGACACCTCTCAAACCTCTCTGTAGCCTCCAGAAAACAATGATCTCAGCCCTGTGGGAACTCATGCCATGAAGGAAGGGATGAGGCAATTACCTAGGCAAAAAGTAGCCAGAATACATTTGTAGCTTACATAACCAGAAACCATTAAAAGAAAACAAAAGGTCAAAGAGTACTTATAGTATTTGCCTGTAACCTGGGAGGACAGAGGAAAGAGACCGTAGTCCAGCTGAGGAGCTCCCATGCAAAGTCTATCGTGCATCTTTGCAGGTAGCCAAGCACCCTAATTTATGTAGGAGACAACAGTCAACAGTGAATGGTTTCGTGTTCAGGAACTCTGGTCTGAGGAAAAGTTGGAAATGGGGGCTGGTGGTCTGAATGTTGGTCCCAGCCTCGTCCCTAACTGCTATGTAACCTGGGACAAACCACATTCTCACTTCCTTCCTCAGGTTCCTCGTTTGTGGGAACTGCCCGTCCTACCTCACAAGGGCATCAAAGGAGAGTAGCTCCAACCAGACCGTAAACCCCGATAGGGGCCCGGGAGGACATTGCTAGGCACCGTGGAGGGAAGCAGGTCTTCTAAGACATGTTTGCCCTTGGGAAGCTAAGAGCATAGTTAAGCAAAGAATAAAAGTAAACATTCGTCACCAATTAGAAGAAAGAGGCAGGAGGCAGAGTTACCAGAGATGAGCACAGGATTCAATCTGGTGAGCACTGCCTGCCTTCTGAGATGCTGAAACGGGAGCTCACTGTGGTTTGCAGTGCAAGAGGAATGAAGCCCGCAGAGAACCTGGCCTGCATGACCAGACCCAGGTGTGAAACAGGGGCAGCTACTGCAGGCAGGCAAGTGCAAGGCCATCTGCTGGGTGCATTTGTGTGGGGAGAGGGAAATCCAAAAGACAGGCTGGAGTCCCATCACAGCAGAGGACACAGTTCCTAGTGAAGGGGGTCTCACCTGGTCCTTTAGCCAGGAGAAGCCCAGCGAGTCTGAGTAGCTGGGCGGGGGGCATAAGAGAAAGGGCAAGTATAGCCACTGAGCATCGTGCAAATGCTAATTGTTATCATTGCTATTCTCGGCACCTAGCACCGAAGGCTGGCGTGGTACAAAGGGTGCCCAGATGGCAGAATAAAAACATTAAAAGACAAGATAGACCAGTGAATAATTTATATCAGTTTAATCACTTAATACTCAACACCCGGATGGAACTGGCAAGATAAGCCAAAGACCTCTGGAGGCTAAGCAACTGAAATCCAACCAATGTGAGATTAGAATGAAAAATCTTCCTCTACGCAAGTATGCGGTTCTGAGCCAGCTTTCCAAGACACCTTGGCTTTCCTGAGTATACTCCTGGTCTTCTTCCTTTCCCCCAGCTCTCCTCCATCCACCTGTAAGCGACGGAACGGCCCCAGCTTCTCACTTAGCTCTCTCGCACCACTGTATATAATGCGTACACACACCGCAGTGGGATCTTGGGGTGAACTCCCATATGCAGAACAGTCCTGACCTTTCTACTGAGACCTAGACCCACATCTCCAACTTCAGGTCTTTATTTTGACACCTAATATGTGTATTAAAAGTTTAAAAGGCCTAACAGAACTCTGGAATCCTATCCTACCCCTCACCTGTTTCTTTCCTAGTCCTTTCCATCTCCAAAAACACCACCTCAAAATCTACTGGGTTGCTCAAGCCGAAAGCCTCCAGGTTGTCCTGGCTTCTTTCCTTCCATCAGATCCACACCCAACCGCAGCACGTCCCACAGCCCTACCTCCAGAAGGTAGCGTGGGTCAGGCACATCCCCACTCACCGGGCCCCGTTCCCCTCTCCCCTGGGCCGTTCCTACACCCTTACCTGGTCTCTGCTTCTACGCTCAACCTCTAACAATCATTCTCTCAACAGCAAAGTATGGATCATGTCACTCCCCTGCTTAAAAGCTTCCACTGCCTCAAGAATAAAACCCGAACCCCTCCTTAAGGCTGTCAAGCTCTGTGTCCTCCCCACCATCCCCACTGCATCCCCCAGCACACTGCACTCCAGCCACACATGCCTCCTTTTTTCTTGGGACTCCTGAATTTGCAAACCCCTTCTCCATTCCTCCATGGCTCTGCCTGGTCATCCATCCCAGCTTAAAGAGCTCCTTCCTGAAGAATCTTCCCTAACTTCCAATAGGCCCTTTTCCATCACTTTCTACCGTCCCACTGCTCATATTTTCTTGTGTTTATCTGAAATGATCGTGTTCACCTCTTGCCTGCCTCCAGCTCATAAATAGAAGTTCTAGTAGGTTAGAGACCTGTTTGGTTCACGGTTACATCCCCAGGGCCAAGAACAGAGCCTGGTATGTGACAGGTGGTCAGATATTTGCAGAGGAACTGAAGCTGAAAGGATGCTTCACCTGTGGAGGAAGCAGCACCATTCCAGTTCTTTCTGCCCCAGTGCTAAAGTTCGGAAGAGCCAGACATCCCTGGGGTCTGGGGGAGGCTTCACAGGGAAGAGGCAGGATCGAGAATGAAGAGATCTCAGGTGCATGCGCAGACACTGAGGAACCCAAGTTTTAAGCATCTACTGGACAGTGAAGAGGGTAACGGGGAGGGGCCTGAGACACAGGAGTGGTATCATTAATCTCACAGCATGGATTAGTCTACCATTTCCCTTCTTCAGATTTTTTGAAGGCAATTTTTCTGAGCACCACCATAGTCATCACCAGGTATTTTCTATCCATTGTCATTTAATCCTAACCCTTCCCATGATGCACTATGTTCCCCAGTTCTACAAACGCAGAGGCTGCAGCCCATAGGAGGCACAGCAATGGCAGAGATCCTGGTATGTCTGAGGTTCCCTCCTTCCCAACCACACTACACTGCATTCCCCCAACAAAGACCAAAAGCTCTAGGCTTTTGGATTCAGAAAAGTGGCACAAGGAGATGACCACAGGATAGGAAGGCCAAGTCCCCTATAAACAAGCTGTGACACTCAGTTTGGACATAGGGGTGACAAGCTTTTGTCTGTAACATGAGCATGGAGCCAGAAACCCAGGTCAAAGTCTTCCAGCTCCCCGCACTCCTCCCTGCCACCAATACCTGTTTCCAAAGATAAATATCCACGCCAGTGTGTGGCTCTACCAGTCAACGCACACCAAGCCAGGGCATGCCACACTGCAGAAGCATCGGAAGGACTGGACTTTGGTTCATCAAGTTTGAATGCAAATTGCAATCTGCATCCAAGAATGCCTCAACCCCTGATAACCGTCCGCTGACATCTCTTGGATGATCTCATTTGAAAACCAGTCTCAAATGCAGCCACAGCTGGGAGAGCAACAGGGAGGAAGTTTGTTATTGTTGTTTTTTAATTGCAAAAGATGTGCCAAGGAGCAGTCCTTAGCCAGTGGCAGAGCTTATTTACTGCTAACATCCTAAGACTCACTGCTATGGTCCTTCCCCGGGCTGTGGGAAGTGAATGGAAAGTGAGGCCAGTTATGAGCTTATGCACTTAAGGCGGCAGCAATGGGCATCAACCGTGTTCCCTTCAACACTCTGACAGTAAGGGGCTCTAGCTACCAGAGAGGTAGAACCTGCCTCAGGACAACGGAGGCAAAAAGAGGAAGGAGGGAAGGGAGTAGCAGGAAGAGAAAAAAAGAGAAGAGGAATAAAAGTGGGGGAAAAGTACATTAACTCCAAGCAATAGTGTATTAAGCAGAGGTCACCTCCTCCTTTCTCTTCAAAAGTGGTAACCATGGGTCAGGGATCCCTTTACTTGGGTGTTAACAGCCTTCTGCAGTAAGCAAACAAGCACTAAGGAAATGAAAAAAGCAAGGCTAGGCAATGACCCAACCCAGCACACATTCTGGTTCTAATGGCATCCACATGGCCAACTCTGTACACCGTCCCAGGGAAAAAGGAAAGCACTAGGCGCGCGCACACACGCACACACGCAGTCAAAGCTCCCAAGCTTCTCAGAACTCCGACCTTGTCAGGACACACCAGACATCCAACCTGCCCTTCCTGTCCCTGGTACAACACAACCACAAGCTGGTCCTATTCCTAGAAGTGAACAAAATGGGATTTAGTAGGTGGTCCAGATAAAACATTTCCAAAAGTTGGCCATGAAACGATGCTCACTTGGTGTGGTACCCTTCCTCCTATAAACTGGCCTTGAGCAGGAGTGGCTGGCTAGCTTTACCCATGGTACTTGACAGCCCAACATCTGAGCCATTGTCCCTGCCAACTCCTTCAAGAATAGTCAGATAAGCAGTCAGAAGCTACCCATGTTTGATTCTCCAAGTTGATTCAGAATACTCCCAATTAAATAACTTAAGTAGTTTGACAATAATTGTGATAAAACCAGTCAGGACATCAATGTTTCACTTTGTATTATATTACAAAATAAAACAGCACAAATTGAGAAACTTGCGTCAAAAATAAAAAGTACAAGATAATACCATAAAATAACATTTTGGTAATTTTTCTTCATTAGAAGTATTTTTAAAATACTTCCTTCTTATGCTTATAAGGATGCCAACTGTCTTTATATGTGAGGGGCTACTCTTTATGTTGAGATTATGTCCTTAATGAAAGGTCTTTTAAAGAAAAAAATGGAGATGGTCAACGAAGAGTTTTGTTACTGTTGATTTATCTTGGCCAAGTTAAAAACAAAACAAAACCACCCTACACTAATGACTGAGAATCTTGTCATCCATTTGTTCTGGGTTTTATTTTTTTATTTATTTATTTTTTTGGTGGTCTTTACTCATTTATGAAGTGCAATCTGGGAACAAGTTGCCTGTGGATAAGGTTTATAGAACACATCATAACTCGAAGCATAAGTAGGGTTCTAGAAACCAGACAGGTTTGCTACTTTGCCCCATGCCTGACTACAACTAGGAAACTATTTTCCAAGAGAAATGAACCTGTAAACTTAAAGTGGTCCTGGATCCAGCCACTTACTTCAGGCTTACTTCATGGGGTGCTAAAAGGTGATCAAGAAAATTAAGTAAAAAGTACAATAGTCAAACACATCAGGAATGTTGTATGCCCCACTCATTTCAAATAGATTCATAATGTTCATCTGCACATTAAAGGTTCTACAATTTAAAAAAAGTCTCCTTAAGCAGAATTTCTCAATTATACCTAAAGAAATAGATTTTAAAGGAACGCAACTTCTGGAGAAAGATCGCTGTTCCACGAAACACACTTTGGGAACAAAGACACAGGGGGAAGAGAAATTCAACAGAAGTCCGGTGACCTCTCTGCCACCTACTTGTTCTGCAACCCCCTCTACATTCCTTCCTGTACCTTCCCTCCTCGAACCACTTTCCTGGTCCCTACATGTTACAGTAACCCATCTATTGTTCTCCAATCAACACACACTGAACTGGAAGTTCCCATGAAAACCACGTAACCAGGACTGGACAGAAAAAGACGTGCTCACCATAGCACACAAGACAGCATGGCCTGGACTTACAGGGAGAGGAACAGTCCGAGAACCAATATTACAACACGGGAGCTTGGCCAATAATGGAGTTTTAGACAAAGTGGGAGAACTCCCTTTATCCTAAGTCAATCCATCTCTTCATGACCAAGGGAGGCTATGCCAGAGTCTCCAAGGTCAAATATCTGGTTCCTATTAAACTTCATATTCTGCTGGAGGAGGTCCTCTAGGTGGAAGGCACTGATGGATGCTTGGTAGCTTCTGGTAACTTTCAGGTCCCTGAGCATCTTGGGAAACAAGTTTCCCTCTGCATCCCTTTGCATCATGCTAGGCACATCTGCATGTGCCATTCAGTCTCATTACACTGTACTGAAAGAAGTGTGAAAGCACGTTTTGGTGGGTGTAAAAAGGTGACCATTTCTATTTAAAGTCCCAGCATGGCATTAGAGGGTAGATGCACACCGTTCACCCACTAGCATTCCGAGGGATATATTCACCTTTATAGTGCATAAGAACTTGAAAGGGGGCCCAACTTTAGTCCCCAGAGAGATGAAAATTAGAAACAAGATACTACTCTACTCAACCAGGATATACACTGAGCAGAACAGCTAAAACAAAAAAGACGGAAGCAAGCATTGCTAAGGATATGAAGCAATCTGAGTTTTCATACACTGTTCATGGAAGTGCAGATAGGCACCACCACTTTGGAAACCTATTTGGTAGTATCTATGGCTGAACATGACATCCCCTAGGATATAGCAATTCCACTCCTAGACATGTACCCAACAGAAATGCATACAATTACCAAAAGACGGGTTTTTTAAATTGCCAAAAATTGGAAATAAACCAGAGATCCCTCGTTAGAATGGGCAAATAAATTCCAGTATATTCACCCTACAGTACGCCATATGGCAACAGTAAATGAACTGCAACTAAATGCAACAAAATAAATCCCAAATAGGTTTTTCTTTTAGTACCTACGTACTGCCTTGAACATCCTTGTACATACTTTTTTTTATATAGCCTCATTGTGAAGTTATCCAATGTTAATATTTTGAACACTGTGTACATTCTAGTCTTTGTCTTAAAAAACTTAATATGAAATTTATACATTGCTTTTTAACTTAACATTTTACCATGAGCATTTTTCGGTATCCTTGAGTATTTTTCAAAGCATGATCTTTTAAAGGCAGCATAATATTCCATCATATAGGTCTTCCACAATTTAAACAGTTTCCTACTATTTATACCTGTAGTACCTACAGTACTGCCTTGAACATCCTTGTACATAAATACTTGTTCTCATTTGCAGAGATATTGTTAGGATAGTTTCCTAGAGAATTGTTAGGTGTAAGGCTCTTCACATAGCTTGCCAAATTGTTATCCAGAAAGCCTGTGCCAATTTGCATTATTTTTATCTTATTAACTTGGTAGTGGAAAAATGGTGTCTGATTGTGTTTTTAAAAATTGGCATTTTCTGGATTATTAATGATATTGGGCATTTTGCATATTCAGAATTCTTTTATGAGCTAAATAAGGTGTTGCCTAATAGAATACAAATAGAAGGTTGAGGAAAAGAATGTAGATATACAAATGCATACTATGTTATTCCACTTATATAAACTTCAAGAACAGGCTAAGGCAAGCAGTGGTATTGGAAGTGAAGATACACTGGCTCTAGGAAAGGGTATAGCAACTGTAGGGGCACGCAGGGGGAACTTTGGGCGTGCTAAGTCTGTCTCTCCATCAGGGACTGGTCATGGGGGTGGATTCAGTAGGTCACCATCATCAAGCTGGATTCTTATGTGTTTTTCCTTAATAGGGGTTTCCATAAAAAGCTTCATAAAAGCAGCTAGTGAATTTTCTATCTGGTTTTAAAACCTCTTCAATATTTGTGTCTCTAGTATTTCAGTCCCCCCCCAAAAAATATTTAAGATTCATGTTCCAATAAAGTATGCCACACTTAGCCTACAGCTGTTCCTCCTCCCCAGGATTCTGCCACATACCCCCAGGTATGAGTAGGTGGAAACAGAATCCACCTGTGGGCCCCCTGGACCAACCATGGTCTTCCTAACTCCACTTGAGGTAGGAGGTTAGCTCTGCCTGATGAAAACCCTCTTCATTTCTTTCCCTCTGGGCAGAGCCCCTTCTCCAGCTGGGGCACAGAGCAATCTCATTCACTTTTAAATACCTGTTAGTCTCACCTCCGGAGCCCACAGATGGATAACCGCTTAAATGACTGCCACCTCTTCTTGACAGACATCTGTCACTCTCCCAGGTCCCTAGAGAAGCCCGGCCCCAAGGGAGCTGGCACTGAGAGGCGTGAGACAGGCATGAGCCTCTGTATGGGTATAATGAGACTCAGTGTGGGGCAAAGCACCTGCTATTTCACCCTTGGGAAATGGCCCAGCTGGCAAGTTTCCAAGGGCATGCATGCCTGCTTTCCATTCTGTGTCCGTCTGTGTTGGGGCAGACAATCCTGCAGAGAGAGAAGGGGGCCGTGTCCCAGCAAGCCCCTGAAGTAGCTAGACACTGCAGTGGTTTGGTATTAGTGACTCGGCTAACTACCCACAGTTAACTGCCTACTATAAACTGAATGTTTGTTTAGTTTCATGTTAAGTCCCAAATTCATGTTAAGTCCTAACACCCAATATGATGGTATTTGGAGGTGGGGCCTTTGGAAGGTGATTAGGTCATGAGACCCCATGCATGGGTAAGTGTCCTTATAAAAGACCCCAAGAGAGTTTCCTTGGGCCTTCTGCCATAGGACATTACAACAAGAAGACTGCCAACTAGGAGACAGGTCCTCACCAGACACCAAATCCTGGCCCCTTAATCCTGGACTTACCAGTCTCCAGAACTGTGATATATACATGTTAAGCCACCCAGCCTATTATTACAGCAGCCTGAAAGGGCAAAGACATGACCCTTTCTCAAAGGCTCTGCATCTAGGCATAAGGAGAAAATGCAAGGGAAGAGGCAAACCTCCAGGGCAGCCCCTCCAGGCCTTTACCTTCATCCAAGCAAACCGAACACAGAGGCCCTCTCCTCACTGCTACACCCATTTCTCCACCTGTCCATTCAGGGCTCTTGATCCACAGCTTACTCCCAAGTAGACATTTTTATTTAGTATGGGAGGCAGTGGGGAAACCAAGGGCCAACTTGCCCCACAGCTGCCCCCAAGAGTCATGGTTTACAAGATGCCAGCAGACCTCCATGTGCCATTTATAGGCCAGCCATATTCAAAGGAAGCCTCCTGAAGTAGGTGTTAGATCAAGACCATGGGAAGAAGGATAAGCTGAAAAAAATACTTCATCAAAAGCCTCGTTGGGGTTGTGCTAAACAGTAATTGCTTATGGAACATTTCTACATTACAGAGCACTGCACAAGGTACTAGGATAAGCCACAGTCTCACACTAAGTGGACTGAACAGGTGCGGGGGCAAAGCTCTCCTGCACTATGTGATGATGTGGGTCTGCAGCCAGGGAAGGGTATCGATGGGGATCCGGTCATTTGAGTCCATCGGCTGCCCACCCCATTCTGTCCAAGGGCCCGCATTTCAAGTTGGGCGTTTCTTTAAAACACTGAAGTGCATTAAACCTAAAATGACCAGGAGATAGGGGCTAGGAAAATCATTTTCATGAAAGTAGGAGGCAAGCTGACCTTGGAAGAAAGTGAGGAGTCACCCGAGACCCAATCATGCCTTCCAAGGAAGCATCTCCTGCGTTCTCAAGTATTTGGCTTTGCCAGTATTCCCTTCATCCTCCACCTTTCAACAGGCTGACAAGGCCTGCATCGACATCAGCCTCTCCAGGGGTTCCCTTCCTCTGACTGGGGTCAGCAGCCCTCGGGATAAGTTCTCCTGACTGTGGTCCCCAGGGGACTGGCTGCCGGGGTTGGTGAAGCAGCCCGAACCCCAGAGCCTAAAGGACCCTCCAAGCCCACTGTCCCACAGAGGAGTATCCGAAACCCTTGGGAAAGCAAAGATCTATTTTTAACTTGCTAACAGCCCACAGAAGCTGACAGCTCAGGAGGCTACCAGCTCTTCACATTCTCTACAAACAGGTGACTCATCCACAAGTTACTGTAAAGGTGGTGGGAAGGGGGCAAAGACTCCATGAAAAAAAGTCCCCATTTTGAAGGGGTTCAATCCCTGTACTGTGATAAAGAAAGAAAGCTCTCCAAAACAGGAGCGCTTACTCGGAGGCTGGTTTGGGAGATTGGGGTTTTTTTTTTTTTTTTTTTTTTTGATCAAGTATACAAATCAGGTACCCTAGGATATAAAGACTTACATAGGAAAAAAAAATCTTATTTCTGGGCAATTTTTTTCAGTGCAACTAACATTATGATTCATGCATGCAGCCTTCTCTCTCTTCCCTCTGTTTAAGCTCTGTTGGGAGAAAAAAAAACAAAACCGGATTCCAGAAATTCTCAATTGTCTACCAAGAAGTGACCACGGAAGGGAGAAGCATTTACTGCTAGGCTAGCGGCCTTTCTGCCCCATCAACATCTACTTCACATTCCCCAAATTCTTGGTTAGAGAGCTTGAACTTTTACCAGAAGGTGATTCAATTAGTTGAGCATATTGGCGATTCACACCGTTACAACAAATCTGTTTACTGCCATTTGGAGGAAAAAAAATGTTGAAAGCAGCTGCTCAGAGGAAAGGTCTTTTTAACATGGTCAGACAATCTCAAGAGTGATGAAGCTCAGGACCTATAAAGGAACCAAGAGTTGGAGGAGGTTTGAAGAGAGGGTCAAAGCTAACAGGAAGTAGGCAAAATGCAAGATAATACCATTACCTCTAAACCACAAAACATACCCTACACCCTATGGTTAGACTCCAAGACCCAGGTGTCACTCAGCCTCACGGGGGAAAAATATTCTAGCTCAGGTGTATTATGGACCAAATAGATTGACCAAGAAACAGTCACCTCAAGATTTCCAACAGAAAATTCCAGATACATGGTCAAAAAATTTTTGTAACCACCTATTGATATTAGGGGCTACCTACACTTAAAATGCATTCTTGAAAACTCAAACCAATTCAGATCAGGAGCCTCACTCTTTACTGTGCTTAACGGTAGGACTGTAAGCAGACAGGTGAAATATGCTAATAGCACACAACTTGTTCTAGAGTGCCAATACTTTCTACCTCAAGAGAGATTGCCTAGCCCAGTCCCTGTAGGAGGGGAACCTAAATTTCACCCAGATCCCCTCCCCAACGGCTTTGCCTCCTAAGAGCTCAGACTCTAACTCACTGACGTTCATTTCACTTTAGCTACAGAAGTCAGCTACCTCCCTGATACGATAAAGACTTAAAGACTGGAGGGAGAAGGGGGCAGTTAAGCAAACGGGTTGCAGATAACACGGGAGCATCAGAGCACCGAAGACAGGAAGACAAAGCAGAGAATTCAGTCCTTGCTTGGGGAGGTTACCTTCATTTTCAATCACACCCTGAAGGCTCTCCTCCATCTGGCCAATCATCCTGAAAATGTATGAACTCAGCTACAAGGTTGCTCCCCAAAGCCACATATATCACTGGGGATGAGGTGGGGGTCCCCCCCCCCGCCTTGCGAGCATCTCCACCCTGACCTACCAGATCATCAGCGATCTCTAACTCCTCCATACTCAGGGATCCCGCTCTAGTCCACTACAAGGGAGATTTGCAAATTCAAGTGTATTACAGAATATGACTTTGTCATTTCCCTGAACAACTGCCTCAGAAGTGTCAGAGTGAAACGACTCTGGAGCCAGACTGCCTGCCTCTTCACTGGGTGGCTCAGGCTGGTTACATAACCTCCCTGGGCCCCAGTTTATTGTCAGTTACCTCCAGTGGGGTAGATATGACATGACATAGTATGTAGCGTTTTTAGAACAATGCCTGGCATCTGTTAGCTAATACCTAGTGCCAAATGTCATCCACTTGAGCCTCAGTCTCCTCCTTTGTAAAGGGAGAAGGGGGGTGAGGAGAAACAGAACATCTCTGTTTCCCTCTTAGTCTTTTACCCAGGATGAATTATATGTCAATTCCAACAGAGCAGAGTATTTGTCTTTCATTAGCTTTCTCTTTCTGGGTTATACTCAGTTTTTATGAAACCTCTGCTTTAATCATTTTTGTCGTTCTCTCTGGACCACTCTGTTATCTGTCCCTCACAGTGGATTGGTAGCTACAAAAACGTGTCCACCGGGAATCTAAACCCACCGTCTGAGAATGGGACAGAACCCTGAAAAGGAACCACCAACTCATTTCCAAATCGCTTCTTTGCAATCGCTGGCAGAAAGAGGATTATCCAGTTTGGGCTTACATACCCTCAAGGCTGGGGAATTCACCACTCACAGCGGCATTAGCCTTGCTGGAGACTTCCAGAGTTCTCCATGCTCCTACGTTCTGGGAACTTATGGCCAGATCTATACTGCCAGAGGACCTTGATGCTTGCTATGATGGAACTGACAACAGAGCTAACTGGCTTATAGTTGGGAGGACCTTAAATCTTCACCTGGCTTGAACCTCACAACCCCTTTAAGCAGTAAGTAGGGTAAATATTATTCCATCTCTAGCAAAAGGAAGGGGCAGAGGAAGCAGGGCTTTGCAAGTTTAAGGGACATTGCTCATTTGTCCTGTGCAATTGCAGAGTCAGGACTAGAACCCGTGTTTTCAAACTCACTCCAGGGAGGGGCTTTCCAGTCATCCCCTCCCCCCCCACACACACACTCAGTTCAGAGCCATGACATGCCCACGTTACCCCTGCACCTGATGAGTACCATCGCCAGTCCTCCCAGCTCCTCCGCTGCTTCTGTCTGCAGCATTCATTGTGAGTGATCAGTGGCCCTTTCTCCAAGGTACCAACAATGTAGCATGTTAGTTTAATTAGAAAACCAAAAGTGTAACAGGAAAAGCATTTGGACATATTTTTTAGAACTTCATAAAACCCCAACCTGTAACCCCTAGAGTCATCATTAGCTAATAACCAGCACATCTCCACTCCCAGGCTAAACAAAGACTATTTTATACAGTTACTTTTCCAAAGGGCACCAGCCATTCACCTATCACCACCTTCTTAAAATTACATGTACTGTGAAATTGAGATAACCAAACTGGTTAAAACTTTAAGTTACAGGGTGATGTAATCACCCATTAAAGTACAAAGATCATTTAACACGCGTAGGCTGTTTCTGACAGAGCTGTGGCCCGCAGGCAAGGGCAACCACTCACAGAACAGAAACCCGCCTTGCTTGAAGTTCCTTTCTGAGAAGCTGTATTTCCCGTTTCAGCTTTGAGCCCTGTAAGTTAACACACGAATGGCAAATGGGCAGAGGACACAATGATCTTATCCATTCACCATCCCTACCCCACAAATTGCTATGTCTCCGGAAATGCCTCCGTTCCCTTTCTGTGGGCACGAAGTCCCCTTCACTTGCCCCAAGTCTTTGGGATGCTGCAGTTTGAGCTGACACTGAAGTGCTTCCCAACCCAGTGGAGGGGGTGAAGAGGAAGGGAGCCCTGTGGGTCAAGTCTGCCTAATGGTGCAGGGAGAGAGGCTGTGGCCACCTGCCCTGGCAAGCTGAGAAAAGCAGCCAGGCATTACCACCAGCACACAGCGCTCTGATCAGAACTTCAAGGTCTGCTCCCCAAGGAACCTCCCCAGCTGCTCCCAGGAAACTCCTTCCAGGTGAAAGGTCTTTTTTCCAGGCTCTTCGTTATTACTTTTTTAAAAATTTAATAAATCATTTTTTACTCTCAGCATACAGGGAGAAAGTCTCATCCCCATCCTGATTAACAATGCCACATTAATAAAACATTCTTGGATCCATTAGTTCAAATAAATATTTAAGCACCAATGTGGCAGGTGCCAGGACAGATGCATGGACGATTAAGACAGTCCAGGCACCAATCCAGTGGACCAGCACTTCCCAGTGCTTGGCCAGGTCTCCTCAGCCCTCTGGGGTCACATAGTAGTATCCTTGCCAGGGAGGTCTACTCAATAATGTTGTGAGAAGTCCCCAGTCTTACAGCGAGACCAACAGAGATTCTCCTTACAGAAATGTCGGAACACTAGCCTAACAAGCCAGGCCCTAAGTGTAATCTTGTTGGGTGCCCAGAACAGAGCCTAATGAACACATGCTATAGGTAGTCACCACCAATGTGGCTGGAAAGTTATCAATCTTACAAAACATTCTAGAGGTTTGAGTATAATGGGATGACATGGCAGAGTGGAAAAATGAGTCAGGTGTGAGCCAGGTCATCTGGGGGTTCTAATCTCTGGCACAGAAACGTGACCCATCAAATCCTGACTTAACTTCTCATTGAGTCTCCCTATGTTTACTTCTGTGAATCTCTGGCATATCATGGTCTTTTCTAAAAAATTTAAATATAGAACATTCTAGATTCTATGTACAGGAGTTAAAGACATCCATATTCCCAACATACAGTTTTAACATTTTATAGCCTATTCCTACTCATTAACCTACTCATTAGGGGCACCCAGGTGCCCCTAGTAGGGGTTTTTTTTTGTTTTGGGTTTTTGTCTGAGAGCAAGCACGCACGCGCGCGCGGGCACACATGCACACACACACGTGCACACACACACACACACACACACGAGTGAGCAGGGGGTTAGGAGGGGGAGAGGGAGAGAGAGAATCCCAAAGCAGGCTTCACACCAGCAAGGAGCCCAATGCGGGGCCCGATCTCACGACCTGAGCCATTATCAAGAGTCAGATGCTTGACTGAGGCACCCAGGTGTCCCCATTAGGTTTTTAAAAACAAACATGAAAACACAGTTGAAGGTCCTTCCCTCATTCCACTGCTCTCCCTCTACCCAAAAGATCGCCATGACCCTGACAGTGGAATGGTTCCCTCAGATCTGTGTTGGTGTACCATGACTGCATGAGTATATATCCATAAATACGCAGTACAGTTTGGCTGTATACTTGAGACAAATGGTAGCATATACAATATAGTCCATATTCTGTCCACTCACCACTGATATGTACCTCGTTACCCGTGAATCTGATGCACTTGTTTCAGTATTCCACTGCATCTGTGTGTGCACCATTACTTATCCAGCTCTCCAACTGCTGGGCCCTGACCACTGTTCAAACATTACTCAGAATCTACTATGTATGCCCCACACTATGCAGGCACTGAAGACCTAAAAAGAAATTAGGTCATTCTCACCTGTAGGCCAAAAAGAAAGAGTTCCCCTGTGGAAATGCGACTGTTGGGGGAATCCTGCTGACCACACCAGCAGCCATGGCATTTGTGTGTAGAGCTCAAGGAGGAACAAAGGCTTAGGACATGAGCCTAGAGGTCTTACGTGGACAGAGGGAGGCTGAAGCCACAAGCAGACAAGCTGGCCCACAGAACGTGTGACAAGTCAACCCACAGCAACACGAAATATGAACACAGACATTTTATGCCACTAAATGATGGAGTGTTTGCATACAGCAACAGATAACCAGAACAGGAGGTCATGCTACGATATCCCCAAATCAGACCAATGGGGAGGGACAGCCCTCTCCAGCAAATCCTGCAAGAGACCCACAACAATGGCACGTCTAGTGTGTCTGACGGCTGTGAACAGAACCACATATCCATTACCCAGTGCCTTAACAGCATGTCGCCTGGGACACAGCCCGGGATTTTAGCCTTCTCCCGGCATCCTAAGGGCACTTTCCCTAAGCTACAGCCAGGTAAGATTCTGAGCTTTGCCAACAACTGCCTGTTTCTACCCCCAGCTGCTCTGGGAAATGATCTTGGACCAAACATCTTAGAGGTGGTTATGAAGCCAAATGGTAACAGAATTATATTGTGCTTGTCTGCATGTGGACATCAGCTCTGCAGACCTCAGCAAAAAACCACCCCCTGAACATGTGAGAAGAGCAACAAAGAGGCCCAGGTGTTTCCTGGGGAAGGGAAGCGGGGGCGGGGGGGGGGGTGCGCTGAAGGACCAGGGAATGAAGTACAAAGTGCAGGGTAGCAAGCTGAGAAGCTGAGGCGGCCAGTTCTGGTCTGTGAGGTGCCTTTCTGAGCAGGGGAGGCCCTTGGCAAGGAAAGCAGAAGCAATGTTAGGTGCATGAAAACCAAGTGCACGCTTTCCCCGTGGGGGAGGATAAAGAACTTCCATAGAAACCCACCAAGGAGAAAGTACGGAGGGCCCCAGGAACAGTAGGGGATGGGTGCCACAGACTCAGAGGTAGAGAGGTAAGAGGAGCTTTGAGGAAATAGTAACACTGCAGCAAAGCTTGGGAAGGACTTGCAAGAACAGGAAATAGGTGTCCCAGGAAAGGTGTCCTCACACAGGCCACACAGCAGCCAGGGTGGAAGGATTGTGTATTATACATCTTTGGTTTTTCCCAAATGCTCAGTGCAGTAGACAGCGCATGCTAGTGCCTGAAAGACTCCTGTAGATTGATTTCTCCTGCCTTGGTAATAGCACCTGGGGCACAAAGTCTCTAATATGTCCATTATTCCTGGCCGGTCACCAGACAAAAGCAGCCTTCCAGAGGCCAAGTCAGCTTTCTTTTTAAGTATCATTTGTTAAAATTCATCTGAAGCTCACATTGTGGGAACCCTTCTCTAGGGGGTTGGAAATACGAAAAACAAACCAACACTTCCTCTGAGGAAAACTTATTTGTGCCCTCAAAATCACATTGAAACTTAATCCCCAAGGTGATGGTGTTTGGAGGTGGGACCTTTGGAAGGTCATCAGGTCATGAGTGAAGGCCTTATGGATAGGATAAGTTCCCTTATGCGGGCTAAAAAGACCAGAATTAGCCCCCTCCTGCTACATGAGAAAACAGTGAAAAGACAGTCCTTACCAGACTCTGAATCTGCTGCCACCTCAATCTTAGACTCCCCAGCCTCCAGAATTTGGAGAAGTTTATAAGCCACTCAATTCATGGTATTCTGTTACAGCAGCCCAAATGGACAGAAGTACAGGGACTCCAGGAAGCAATACCTATAGGACGTTAACTAATGTCTCTCATTGGGTTTGTTTCTACATCCATCTGAAACTCAACAACCAACATCCATATGCTCTACAATCGGCATTTACAATGAACTGGGCAATCACCACCATCCCACCACGAGTGGGTTTTCTGCTGTTCTCCTGCTCCCTTTTAAAAATCCTTGTTTTTTTTTTTTAGACCAAGATCTCAAAATGTATTTTTAAAAATCAAAGCAGAGAAGCCTCCTAGCATTTTAAGTACCAAAGGCTTCCTACAACTGACCTGGCATGCGTTACAATGCAACACAGGAGAGTTACTACCTCTTGGATCCATTCAGAAAGAACCACATTGTATCACCACTTCCCCTACAACACAGTCCCACATCCTTCTACAGCGTTAAGTGAGGGTTTTCTTTATCAACATTCCAACAAGCTAAGTTCTAAATGTGGAACTCAGAATTCACGTTTTCCATGGAAACAATCCTAGAAGAGATAGGTTCCCTGGACAGCCCACACAACCTATATACCCCAAATAGAGTAAGCCTGTTTCTACAAAGAAGCACATGTCAAATCACCTCTCAGCAGATACGTGCCTGGGTATCCTGGTGCCACCAGCATAAGGGAATTGTCCTAAGAGTGGGCCCTACCTGAAGACATGGAAGGGCATCAGCCCCACCTGTGCCTATGGATGCATTGCAGCCACTTGTCCCTGGTCAAAGGCAACTGGACTGCATCCTTTAGTATCATTCAAATGTACTGGAGGTTTATAAAGGAGTTGCTAAATATCTGGCAGCCCCCCTTACAGCAGCTTTGATTAATCAGTGAGTATCTGGTGAATATACACACACACATATATATAGTGCATTCCCCTCCTACACCAGGTTCATAGTTCTGTAGCACTCTATCTGCTAAGTCTCCTAGAGCATTTACAAATATACTCATTCAACTTATTTACATACCTGTCCTTGTATTTTCAAATTCAGTATCCACAAATACTAAAAGCTATCATTACCATTTACAGTTGGCATTTTAATAGCATTCAACGTACACTCATCTTATCCCTTAATTCCCACAACCATCCCGTGTGTGAAGTAAGTATACTCAGAGAAGTTAAGGGATGTACCTGTAACAGAAAGTAACTGGTAGCCCCAAACTTCAGCCCAAATCTAGCTACTATTCTGCCTTTTTTCCATGGGTACAGGCTGTGTTTTCCTGGTGCAGGAGGCTCTCAGGGTCCACAGGCAGCCATTTGTTTGTCAAACAAGCCACATGCCCAGAGCCACCTGACTTACTGCCACACCCTGCTCTATGCAGCTCAGGAGTCCCGGGACTGGTGGTTCAGTGTCTGCTTGCAGCTTCTGCCCATTCAAACTCCATTCACATATAGGTTTGTACTGAAAAGCTCCCCAAACTTAAAACACACTAGAAGGAAAAAAGGGAGGAAATTAGACAAGGAAAAGCAAAGGTTTGGCCAAGGGGATGATGCGCGCAAGCCATCCTCAAAAGCCTGAGAAACAAGAGACCCAGTCAGGGCCGCCCCACTGCGGGCACTCATTGAAGTCTAGCCAAATCCTCTGCCAGGAGACCAGAGCTATTTCGAGCCAGTTACTTCATGAGACTCTAGCATCTGTGATGCTTCTGCAGGTTTCTAATTTCAGCTGCAAAGACAGAGTCCAGGAAATGAGGCAGACACATCTAAGAGCCTGCAGAAACAAAGAGAAGAATCCAAATGAATAATCGCCTGCCTTGAAGGGATTTCAAATAAGGGACTCAAACGATGGGAAGAAAAGATTAGCAGAGGAAATGGTAGGCAAGAAACCCAGAGGAGCAGACACAGCCCTGAGCTGAAATCCTGAAGAATCATGAAGCCACCCCACAGTGACGGGCAGGGCGGGAGAAGGCATCACTGGGTCTTGCATTTGAGAAATGAGCAGAAGAGCTGGAAAAACTTAAGTGACACACCAAAGAGTCACACAGGTTAATAGGGTAGGGAGATGAGAGCGAAGAGCTCCTGTTTCTGGTCATTGTTCTAACCTACCTCAGGTAGAGCAGAGGTGTTGGAAGCCCACGGTTTTGAACCAGAGTTAACAGGGAGGGGGCGGGGGGGGGAAGCACCCAGTTTGCTCAAAGAGCTCTGAAAGGGTTACAAAGGTGCCATGGAAACCGTGGAGTTCCCGGAAGAGGTTGGTCAAATGCTTAGCTGGACCATAAGTTTGAGCTTTCCAACAGGGTGATATTCAATTTTGTAAAAAGCCACCACGGTGAATGAATGCCAGTGACATACTGGAGCTCAAAATGAAATTAAGGCGGGGGAGGAGATGATACTGTCGTCAATAGGAACAAAACACATTAAGTGGATACTCTAATATTAGTTGACTTACTGTATCATTGAATCAATGTCAGGACTGTTGGGCTCCAAAAACACTTTATTTTCAAGAATTTGAAACCCTACGCATGACATAAAATTCAGCATCCATAAAAGAAAAGACTGACATATTTGACAGCATTGTTTTTTTAAGATTTATTTTAGAGAGTGCGCATGTGGGTGAGAAGGGTGGTGGGGGAGGAGCAGAGGGAGAGGAGAGAGACAATCACAGGCTGACTCCCCAGCGAGTGCAGAGCCTGGCATTGGGCTCCCTCCCACACCCCCGAGATCGGGACCTGAACCAAAACCAAGAGCTGGGTGGACATTCAACCAACCAAGCCACCCAGGCACCCTGACAGTTTTTTGTTTTTATTTTGAGACTCCACAGTTTTAAGATCAAATGACAGAAGAAACATTCACCAACAAAGGTTTACTATCCATTTTTGAAAAGCTCCTTCAATCAGGTACAAATTGTAAGCCATCTAGAAATAGACGACTTAAAGAACTACAAAGAGCCAGTCAACGTTTGAAAAGATGTTCCACCTCCATCATAATTCAAGAAATTACCATTAAAGATATCTTTTTTCATGCATTTGGCATAAAAATTATGCACTTGGCAAAAAAAATTAAAAGCCTACTGATACCAAGAGGTGAGGAAATAGGCACATGCTCACGGTTGACAGAACTTAAGATGGATTACATCCGGACAGCAGGTAGCGTGTGTACAAGTGTCTCCGCAAGAACTCGCTAGCGGATGAAGTCAGTAGGGCTATGAACCGCAGCATGGTCTGTTGTTGTAAAATTGGGAGAACTGACCTAAGTTTCCATCAACAGTAGGGTGGGAACATCGTGCAGTCATCCCTGTGAGTCTCAGTCATGATAGTTGACAAGTACATTTGATTTGAAAAGATAATCAAGGTATATTAAACGAAAGACATCAGTTAAAAACATATGGAGTATGATCCTCGTTTAAAAAAAAAGATATATGGAAACGCGGTCTGTGTATGCAAAGGGCTGGTCTGGGACACGTACACCAAAACTTCGGTTTATCTCTGAGCAGGTGGGATTAGAAGAACGGAGAAGAGGTATTGAAAAAGGAGGGTAAGGTTAAGGAGGATACTCGTTTTGTTTTCTGCATCTTTCCAGTTTTCTATCATACTCCTGAATTCTCTTGTAAGGAATTCAATTAAAATATTAAAGACTGCATAATGAAACATCTAGAAAATGGTAGTTCATCTTAAGAGAAGGAATAAGCCATCCAGGAGAGACTTGCGGAGATGACCCTCACCATGTACTCTTGCCCCATGACAACACTTTGCAAAAAAAGAAAAAAGAAACTACCAACAGATCATTTTTGCTTTGATCAAATATTTAACACAGACCGAGTACTCCGGTGGTCCTTAGAATTCTTTGTCCATGCACCTGGAACATAACACATGATGCCACTTGATGCAAAACTAACTCTTCCTGTAACTATTAGACCAACAAAAACTGAAGCCAGGGCTCACTTCCTATGGACCTGCCCAGGAACAGACACCTGTAGGTTTTTTTTTTTTTTTTTTTTAAGACACCTGTAGGTTTTAAACATCTCCTGCACAGCAGCTCCCAGAGCGGGACCTTCTTGAGCACACCTATTTCAGGAATAAAAATAAAAATGTACTCTCATTAAACTACCTTCTGCTGTCATGGTCTGCCTGTCAAAGCCATGTATCCTTCAAGGACTGATGCCTTGGCACAGCCAACAATTTGGCCCATGAAATAGAAGTGAGACGAATTACTTGCATTTCCCTCCTCAGCACACCCTGGCCCACAGTTAACCCATGAAGTCAGGGGACTAAAGCAAGATCTTGCTAGTATCAAGACTAAAAACAGCTTTATTACAGTGGCATTTCTGCTTCTCCACTGGACACATAATGAAGCAGGCAGGCATACACACAGGGCTCCATGAGTGAGGGCGGGGCGTCTACACTGAGCCACAGACATGCCCATGTCCGGACCACATTGCTACTAAGGCAACCATCTGTGAGACTGGCTGCCTTTTTGGAAAGGGTCTACAATCATCTAAGAGACAAAGTTAAAAGTATGAACCCTGTGGCCTTGGCTGACCAGCCATTTGCTCTAACCACCTCTGAGGAATGTTCCACTGTACAGAGGGCCTCACATCAACAAAGCCACCAGAACTCACACACCCCGAAGTGAGTTGTGCCATTCAAAGCAATCTTCCAAGAGCCCAAATGATGGCTGCTACGGCTCCCACAAAAACCTTCAGAGGTATTATGCTTGAATATATCCCTCAGGGATAAAAATGTTCTATCTTTAGTGAGAATGGAATCATGTGGAGGTGGGAGTAAGTCCCAAGGTAGATTAGTATCAACCACCTCTGAATCCTAAATACTCCTGGTACCAGGCCACTCTCCTGGTCACCAAGCTCAGAACCATGGAAAAGACTTTCTCGTGCCTCAAGACTCAACAATTAGGATGACCAAGTCCTTTACTGTCCAAACATCTAAGAATGAAGTAATACATTAGGTTGAACCATATGAAATTGCCCCACTTGACCATTTTTGACCTACAGAAAGGCAGCTTTCCATGACTCACTTATGTCAGGTCAATAGGCATAAAACTAGGCATTTCTGGGACCAAAAAGGACCTGTGGTCACCCAGCATCTAAGCCATCATCAAATCCTTTCCCACCTGCCTCCCCCACCAAACTCTCCCCTTTCGCATGGGAATCCTCTTGGTCCAAACATTTGTTCTCTACCTTTCAACATAGGCTGATGAGCACCTCCTCCCCGCACCCCCCCCCCCAAGTCTCTCTCTCCATCCAGTCCTACCAGCCACTAGTAGATCCACCTTCCTTCAACACCCACCTGGCCTTGTCATTCCTGGTTCAGGAATGATCAGTGCTTCCCAGAGCCCCTTTGAGAACAAACATCCTAGGCTTTGTTCAAGGCCTTCTGAGCTCAGACTCCACTGGCCACAGTTTCTACCCTCTCTCAGACTGACCTGTCAGTCCTTTGCCACTGGCCTGCGCACACGGAACTGCCTTCAAAAACAAAAACACAAAGACAAAGACTTCAATCCCCTCCCACACTGCCTTGCCTTCCTATTCCTGCCCAGGGCCCAGCACTGCATTCTATGCTGGTTCCTCAGCATGCCATGATATACCAACTACCTCCAGACACCATCTGCTCTCTGCTCCTCTGGGAGGCCCCACTGAGCCAGCAGACCCTATGGCCTCACTTGACACCTGCCCATGGGGCCAGTATGACCGGGCACTGTCACTGTCCCATGTAGTTAAGCCAGTCAAATCAAATTACTTGATTTCCGGTCAAGCCCCGGATTTTCAGAATACTGCTGCTGATATGGTCCCCTCTTCCTGGAATGTCCTATCCCTCTCCTTGCTCATCCTCTTGAAATCCTCCCCATCCTTCTTAAGCCTTCTGATTTTCCTCCCACACCCATTCCCCACAGATGAAACTCTCAAGCCCGTCCTGCCTCTCTTGGGGCATGCCAACACATCTGGCTGGACCGAGAGCTGTTAATACACTTGCCTCAACCCAACTGAGGGCCCCATGAAAGTAACCCTACCCACTCTTTTGATTCCCAGATCTAGTACACTACCTAGCCCAATCAAAGCACTCAGTCAAGACTGAGTGATACAGCAGAAACCTGTTTGGTCCATGTGCAGTCTAAAATGGTTAGAACACAATCATAAGAGAATTTCCAAAACTTGAGCAATAGCAGTGTGGTCAAAATAGTCCTAAAGTTACTTCACCCAAAAATAAAACGTATCTAGACACATAAGTTCTGGTATGTTTGTTAAAAACTCCTTCATCGAGCTTGGGCGGAGCAAGATGGCAGAGGAGTAGGAGACCTGGATTTCCTCTGGTCTCAGGAATTCAGCTGAATAGGGATCAAACCATTCTGAACACCTACGAACTCAACAGGAGACCGAAGAAGAGAGTAGCAACAACTCTCTGAACAGAGAAGCGACCACTTACTGGAAGGTAGGACGTGCGGAGAAGTGAAACCGAGGCAATACTCGGGAGGATAGACGGCGGGGGAGGGGGGCCTCCGTCGGCCGCTTCTCGCAAGTGATAGAGCCACGGAGCACAAAATCAGAACTTTTAGAAGTCGGCTCCGCTGAGGGACGTCGCTCCAGTGGCTAAGGGGGGGGTGGAACCCTCGCGGGTCAGTGTGGTCTCAGGACCCTCGGCGTCACAGGAAGACCGGGGGTGCCTGAGTGCGGCAGAGCTCCCGGGTATTGGAGCGGGGAAGCCGGCTGCAGAGACAGAGCTGAGGCGCGGGCTCTCGGCTCGGGGTGGCCATAAACTGTGATCTGTGGCCCAGTCAAGCCACTGCTCCTCCAGCAGGGACCCAACAAGCGGCAGAGCCGGGGAGACTCCCCTTCCTCCCCCGGGAGGAGCGGCGCGGGAGCGCACCGCAGGGATCTGCTGGGTTTGGAGACTCCACACAGGGTCGAGTGCCAGAGATAGAAATACTCGGTCACAGGCCGGGTGAGCACGGAGTGCGGCCAGAGACCGGGGAGAGGGGAATGACTGCTTTTCTCTGGGGTTGCACTGAGGAGCGGGGCCACGAGTTCTCAGCTCCTCCGGGTGGAGATTGGGAGGCCACCATTTTCACCCTGGTCCTCCAAAGCTGTACCAGAGCTTGCAGGGAACAAAAGTTCCTGAGAGCAAACCCAAGCAGATTACTTAGCCCGGACCAACAAGGGCGGGGCAATTCCGCCTCAATCAAAGACATTTGGGAACCACGACAACAGGCCCCTCCCCCAGAAGATCAGCACGAACAGCCAGCAAGCCAAAACCAAGTTTACCGATCAAGGAGAACGGGAGAACTCCAGCGCTAGGGGAATACTGCACATAGAATTCATGGCTTTTACCATGATTCATTAGTTTTTCAAAGTTAATTTTTTTAACTGTTTTTAATTTTTCTTTTTCCCTTTTTCAACCAACATCTTATCACTTTATTTAAAAAAACATTTTTTATTTTTCATTTTTAGAGTCATATTTTATCCCTTCATAGTAGTTACCCTTATTTTTGGCATATATATATAAATCGTTCTCTTAAAATTTTGAGATACAGTTTCTTCTAACAGATCAAAATATAACCTAAATCACTAGTGTATACCTTTGTTCTAGTCTCCTGCCTGATCACATTCTCTTTTTTTTAAATCTTCTTTCTTTAAACAACTTATCAATCCCTTTTATAAAACCTTTTATAATTTTCATCTTTACAGTCATCTTCCATCCCTTCATTATATCAACCCTTATTTTGTACATAGATAAGTCTTTCTTCCCTTAAAATTTTAGGAGGCACTTTTTTCTAACAGACCAAAATACACCCAAAATCTAGTGTGTGGCACTGATCTACGCACTAGCCTGATCATATTTGATATTCTGTTTTTTTGTATTGTTCTGTTTTGGTTTTTATCTTTTTCTTTTTGTTTTTTTTTTCTTTCTTTTCTTTCTTTTTTCTTTCTTTCCCTTTCTTTTCCCCTGGTTTCAGGTCTTTTCTGATTTGTTTAGAGTATATTTGCTGGGGACGTTGTTAACCTGTTAGCATTTTGTTCTCTCATTCATCTATTCTCCTCTGGACAAAATGACAAGATGAAAAAAATCACCTCACCAAAAAGAACAAGAGATAGTACCGTCAGCCAGACACCTACTCAATACGGACGTTAGTACGATGTCGGACCTAGAGTTCAGAATCATGACTTTAAAGATACTAGCTGGGCTTGAAAAAAGCGTGGAAGTTATTAGAGAAACCCTTTCTGGAGAAATAAAAGAACTAAAATCTAACCAAGTCGAAATCAAAAAGGCTATTAATGAGGTGCACTCAAAAATGGGCGCACTAACTGCTAGGATAAATGAGGCAGAAGAGAGAATCAGCGATATAGAAGACCAAATGATGGAAAATAAAGAGGCTGAGAATAAGAGAAACAACTACAGGATCACGAGAGCAGAATTCGAGAGATAAGTGATATGATAAGATGAAACAACATTAGGATAATTGGGATCCCAGAAGAAGAAAGAGAGAGGGGCAGAAGGTATATTGGAGGAAATTATAGCAGAGAACTTCCCTAATGTGAGGAAGGAAACAGGCATCAAAATCCAGGAGGCACAGAGAACCCCTCTCAAAATCAATAAAAATAGGTCAACACCCCAACATCTAATAGTAAAACTTATGAGTCTCAGAGACAAAGAGAAAATCCTGAAAGCAGCTTGGGAGAAGAGATCTGTAACCTACAATGGTAGAAATATTAGATTGTCAAGAGACCTATCCACAGAGACCTGGCAGGCCACAAAGGACTGGCATGATACCTTCAGAGCACTAGACGAGAAAAATATGCAGCCAAGAATACTATATCCAGCTAGGCTGTCATTGAAAATAGAAGGAGAGATAAAAAGCTTCCAGGACAAACAAAAACTAAAGGAATTTGCAAACACGAAACCAGCCCTCCAAGAAATATTGAAGGGGGTCCTCTAAGCAAAGAGAGAGCCTAAAAGCAGCATAGATCAGAAAGGAACACAGACAATATACAGTCACAGTCACCTTACAGGCAATACAATGGCATTAAATTCATACCTTTCAATAGTTACCCTGAATGTAAATGGGCTCAATGCCCCAATCAAAAGACACAGGCTATCAGATTGGATTAAAAAACAAGACCCATCGATATGCTGTCTGCAAGAGGCTCATTTTAGACCCAAAGACAGCCTGAGATTGAAAGTGAGGGGGTGGAAAACCATTTACCATGCTAATGGACACCAAAAGAAAGCTGGGGTGGCAATCCTTATATCAGACAAAGTAGATTTTAAATCAAAGACTGTAATAAGAGATGAGGAAGGACACTATATCCTACTTAAAGGGTCTCTCCAACGAGAAGATCTAACAATTGTAAATATCTATGCCCCGAACATGGGAGCAGCCAATTATATAAGGCAATTAACAACAAAAGCAAAGAAACACATTGACAACAATACAATCATAGTGAGGGACTTTAACAGCCCCCTGACTGAAATGGACAGATCATCTAAGCAAAAGACCAACAAGGAAATCAAGACTTTAAATGACACACTGGACCAAATGGACTTCACAGACATATTCAGAACATTCCATCCCAAAGCAACGGAATACACATTCTTCTCTAGTGCCCATGGAACATTCTCCAGAATTGATCACATCCTAGGTCACAAATCAGGTCTCAACCGGTACCAAAAGACTGGGCTTATTCCCTGCATTTTTTCAGACCACAATGCTTTGAAACTAGAACTCAATCACAAGAGGAAAGTCGGAAAGAACTCAAATACATGGAGGCTAAAGAGCATCCTACTAAAGAATGAATGGGTCAACCAGGAAATTAAAGAAGAATTAAAAAAATTCATGGAAACCAATGAAAATGAAAACACAACTGTTCAAAATCTTTGGGATACAGCAAAGGCAGTCCTGAGAGGAAAATATATAGCAATACAAGCCTTTCTCAAGAAACAAGAAAGGTCTGAAATACACAACCTAACCCTACACCTTAAGGAGCTGGAGAAAGAACAGCAAATAATGCCTAAACCCAGCAGAAGAGAAATAATAAAGATCAGAGCAGAAATCAATGAAATAGAAACCAAAAGAACAGTAGAACAGATCAACGAAACCAGGAGCTGGTTCTTTGAAAGATTGAACAAGATTGATAAACCCCTGGCCAGACTTATCAAAAAGAAAAGAGAAAGGACCCAAATCAACAAAATCATGAATGAAAGAGGAGAGATCACAACCAACACCAAAGAAATATAAACAATTATAAGAACATATTATGAGCAACTCTACGCCAGCAAATGAGATAACCTGAAAGAAATGGGTGCATTCCTAGAGATGTATCAACTACCAAAACTGAACCAGGAAGAAATAGAAAATCTGAACAGACCTATAACCACTAAGGAAATTGAAGAAGTCATCAAAAATCTCCCAAGAAACAAAAGCCCAGGGCCAGATGGCTTCCCAGGGGAATTCTATCAGACATTTAAAGAAGAATTAATACCTATTCTCCTGAAACTCTTCCAAAAAATAGAAATGGAAGCAAAACTTCCAAACTCATTTTATGAGGTCACCATTACCTTGATCCCAAAACCAGACAAAGACCCCATCAAAAAGGAGAATTACAGACCAATATCCTTGATGAACATGGATGCAAAAATTCTCACCAAAATACTAGCCAATAAGATCCAACAGTACATTAAAAGGATTATTCACTATGACCAAGTGGGATTTATCCCTGGGCTGCAAGGCTGGTTCAACATCTGCAAATCAATCAACGTGATACAATACATTAACAAAAGAAAGAACAAGAATCGTATGATCCTCTCAATAGATGCAGAAAAAGCATTTGACAAAGTACAGCATCCTTTCTTGATCCAAACTCTTCAGAGTATAGGGATAGAGGGTACATACCTCAATATCATAAAAGCCATCTATGAAAAACCTACAGCGAATATCATTCTCAATGGGGAAAAGCTGAGAGCTTTTCTCCTAAGGTCGGGAACGCGGCAGGGATGTCCACTCTCACCACTGCTATTCAACATAGTATTAGAAGTTCTAGCCACAGCAATCAGACAACAAAAAGAAATCAAAGGCATCCAAATCGGCAAAGAGGAAGTCAAACTCTCACTCTTTGCAGATGATATCATACTGTATGTGGAAAACCCAAAAGACTCCACCCCAAAACTGCTAGAACTCATACCGGAATTCAGTCAAGTAGCAGGATATAAAATCAATGCACAGAAATCAGTTGCATTCCTATACACCAACAAGACAGAAGAGAGACAAATCAAGGAGTCGATCCCATTTACAATTGCACCCAAAACCATAAGATACCTAGGAATAAATCTAACCACAGAGGCAAAGGATCTGTACTCAGAAAACTATAAAATACTCATGAAAGAAATTGAAGAAGACACAAAGAAATGGAAAAACGTTCCATGCTCATGGATTGGAAGAACATTGTGAAAATGTCAATGCTACCTAGAGCAATCTACACATTCAATGCAATCCCCATCAAAATACCATCCACTTTCTCCAAAGAAATGGAACAAATAATCCTAAAATTTGTATGGAACCAGAAGAGACCCCGAATAGCCAGAGGAATATTGAAAAGAAAAGCAAAGCTGGCGGCATCAAAATTCCGGACTTCCAGCTCTATTACAAAGCTGTCATCACCAAGACAGTATGGTACTGGCACAAAAACAGACACATAGATCAACGGAACAGAATCGAGAGCCCAGAAATGGACCCTCAACTCTATGGTCAACTCATCTTTGACAAAGCAGGAAAGAATGTCCAATGGAAAAAAGACAGTGTCTTCAACAAATGGTGTGGGGGAAATTGGACAGCCACATGCAGAACAATGAAACTGGACCATTTCCTTCCACCACACACAAAAATAGACTCCAAATGGTTGAAAGACCTCAATGTGAGACAGGAGTCCTTCAAAATCCTAAAGGAGAACACAGGCAGCAACTTCTTCATAGAAACATCGCCAAAGGCAAGGGAAGCCAGGGCAAAAATGAACTATTGGGATTTCATCAAGATAAAAAGCTTTTGCACAGCACAAGAAGCAGTCCACAAAACCAAAAGACAACCGACAGAATGGGAGAAAATATTCGCAAATGACATATCAGATAAAGGGCTAGTATCCAAAATCTATCAAGAACTATGAAACTCAACACCCAAAGAACAAATGATCCAATCAAGAAATGGGCAGAAGACATGAACAGACATTTTTCCAAAGAAGACATCCAAATGGCCAACAGACACATGAAAAAGTGCTCAACATCGCTCGGCATCAGGGAAATCCAAATCAAAACCTCAATGAGATACCACCTCACACCCGTCAGAATGGCTAAAATTAACAAGTCAGGAAACGACAGATGTTGGCGGGGATGTGGAGAAAGGGGAACCCTCCTACACTGTTGGTGGGAATGCAAGCTGGTGCAGCCACTCTGGAAAACAGTATGGAGGTTCCTCAAACAGTTGAAAATAGAGCTACCATACGATCCAGCAATTGCACTACTGGGTATTTACCCCAAAGATACAAATGTAGGAATCCGAAGGGGTACGTGCACCCCGATGTTTATAGCAGCAATGTCCACAATAGCCAAACTGTGGAAAGAGCCAAGATGTCCAGCAACAGATGGATAAAGAAGATGTGGTATGTATACACAATGGACTATTATGCAGCCATCAAAAGGAATGAGATCTTGCCATTTGCAACGATGTGGATGGAACTGGAGGGTGTTATGCTGAGTGAAATAAGTCAATCAGAGAAAGACATGTATCCTATGACCTCACTGATATGAGGAATTCTTCATCTCAGGAAACAAACTGAATGTTGCTGGAGTGATGGGGGGTGGGAGGGATGGGGTGGCTGGGTGATAGACATTGGGTAGGGTATGTGCTATGGTGAGTGCTGTGAATTGTGCAAGACTGTTGAATCACAGATCTGTACTTCTGAAACAAATAATGCAACACACGTTAAAAAAAAAGAAGAAGAAGAAGATAGCAGGGGGAAAGAATGAAGGGGAGTAAGTCGGAGGGGGAGACGAACCATGAGAGAGGATGGACTCTGAAAAACAAACTGAGGGTTCTAGAGGGGAGGAGGGTGGGGGGATGGGTTAGCCTGGTGATGGGTATTAAAGAGGGCACATTCTGCGTGGAGCACTGGGTGTTATGTACAAAGAATGAATCATGGAACACTACATGAAGAACTAATGATGTAATGTATGGTGATTAACATAACAATAAAAAATTTAAAGAAAAATAAAAAAACAAAAAAACTCCTTCATCACTGCACAACAACAGAATGTGGGGCTTATTTCCCAGGCAATGAGCATGATGGATGTGTAGATGGAAAGGGCAAAAAGTTTCTGTTCCCAATAATGTATCCTCAAATGATACAAGCCAGGGATCAGGGAAGGAGAATCAACTTCTAACACAGGTCCCAAGCTTCGCAAGGTCCAGAGGCAAACCCCTGACAGCTCATGAAGCAGGCACAGGTGTCTAAGGACCAGATTCCAACACAGAAGCCAGGCAGAGGACCAGACCCTGGTGAAACCAATATTCAAGAGGCAGAGAGATGGAGCAGTGACAGCAACAGGAAATGAGACAGCAGGACTTGGGACTGGCAAAGGGACATCATGAGCCAAAAACGGATACACAACCCTAAACAAAGGGGAAACTACGTGCTGTTTTTGCCAAAGAGGTTAGTAGTATGAGCCAGGAAAAGACAAGACTGACCAGGCTTCCGTTAAGTCCAAGGAAGAGACCAGCTCTCAAGATCAGAGTAAATGATTCCCTGCAGTTAAAATAATTAACACTTCCTCCACAATGTAGTTCGCTTATATCTAACATTCTCCATTAAGCAAGACAATTTGTTTACTTAGGAATATACTTTCAGAGTTAATACTCAGATTCACAGAGAGAAATGGACTTTAAGCAGTGTACTAGCTCACAGGTACTTGGCTCAAATGGTTTCAGGACCAAGGTGTCCACTGGTAATTACTGCTTTCGAGTTGCAGGCTCCAAACCCAGTTGCTATGTTTGCTGGATTCCAATCAAAGTATAACATTTATGTTAGATGTCCCAATCAAAATCAGTACGGAAGTAACCATCAAATACCAAACTAGTTGTCATGAATACAGAGAAGAGAAAGATACAAGCCCCACTTCAGGTAGCTCATAAACCACCATTTAGCTTCGAAAACACTGGTATTCACCTGCGTGGCAAAGACCGGAAGTGCAGTAGTGTGGGAGCAGGATTAACTGGGAAAGGGCCCAGAGATGATAGAATTTGAACAGAAGGAAAAGGCAGGCAAAAGGCTTAGAAACAGGAAGGAACTAATGTCAACGACTATGCAGTAAGCTCTCCCGGATGATCAAAGCACGGAGTGTCCACCACCTGCTCTTGGGCCACAGGTAACTCAGGTACCATCAGAAGACCACGGAGAAGTGGCTCAGGGAAGAGAACAGGTCAGGCTACTGAACCTCTGACCCCCAGACCAGCCCCGGCCATTCAAGAAAATCCCCAAAATGCCAAAGCCATCTGCTCCCTCCCTCAACACCCAGCTGGTTGTCCATATTGGGCACCTTGATCCTCCCCCGAAAGAACAGATAGCAGCGGCCTCCATAGGAGTCACCCCAGCACTGCGCAAAGAGCACAGTGACCCTCACCTACTGCTGCTCGACCTCAGTGACAAGGTCCCCGTTTCATGTCCATTGAACCCATCCTCCCTGAAACCAGCAGAGACAAGCCACATCCCAGCATGTCTCAGTTCCTTAATGAGGTCTGAAGCTACACATTTCCAACTCAGGACCCACTTACGTCTATCTCTGTACCTACTGCTCAGAATAAAAACAAATATGAGGGGGAGAAAGCCCCACCTCAAACTGAAAATGCATGTCAAGCAATAGTGGGAAACAGGTTTGGACAGAGAATATGGAGGCCTCGACACAGGAGGCTGTTAGCGGTTCCAGAGCAGATCAGGGACACGTGAAGACTGTGCTTCAGGACAGCCTGCCCAGCAACCATGGCACACACAGGAGAGCCCTGCGAGAACACAAGTTTGGCAAGGTGCCATGGTTCCTTCCACTCCCCACCGTCTTGTCCAGCTGCAGAGCCTCCAGCCGTGCCTCTTAGCAAAGTGCAATCTAGCTGGCTCTTGGGATTCTCACCTCCTAGGGTCCACACCCTGGAACACAATGACTGTACTATTAAGTGAGAGGTTCTCAAAGATGATCTTGACCAGGAGACATTTGGCAGTTTTGGTTGAGCTGTGAGCTGCTTTTAGGTGGCAGGGATGGAATTGTACATCCTTTCAGCAACTGTCCCCAAGTGCATTTACAGAATGGTCAGCTGAGGAATACAAGGTATCCTGCAGTTACTTTTCCCCTGCAAATCCAGCGGGCTTCACTGATATGAAGAGACGCCCAACATTAGACATACTAACCTATCCTCTACCAAAAGGGCTAATACAGAACGATATTGAACAGGGCCATAGGTGCCTGCCATGAGCTTATTAGGCTGGCTGAAAACACTGGACACAGGGCTAAGCCTCCCACACATCCACACAAGTGTCCTAAAACCACCTTCCGAGATTTACCTCCCATAACCTAGTAGTCATCTTCCAAGCTCAGAGCCAAAATTCACAGCCCAGGTGTTTTAGCAGAGCCATCGGAGGGCTGCAGGAAGATACAGAACCACATGCAGAGGTAGTCCAATGACAGCAGAGAGCTTATTTTCTATTTTAGCACATCTGTTTGGATATTCACTAGAGTAAATTCTTAAGTGACTAATTCACAGTTTCACTTTGTCATGGTTAAAGCATTTTCTGTGACACCTGCTTCTGCTAAATCAGTATCTTGTTTCCTCCTGAGCTGTCACACTAAAGACACTGATGTATCTATCATGCTGGTTCTGTTGCTCAAGTGAGGACTGGAGAGAGTACCTTTTCAGGCCTGGGAATCCCAGCTTCGTTGAGCATCTATGAAGCGTCTACTACTGTGCAGCAACAGGCCCACTAACAAGAAAACCTCAACTACCCATGCAAAAGAGCTATCCTAGTCGAAAGTGGCCTGCATGGTATGAAGGGTGCCTAACACCTTCCAGCTCATTCCTCATTCTTCCCCCAAAGCACATAACACCGACCGGTTACACGCCAGGATGCTATTACTAGGGCATGGTCACTGGGGTCCAAAGCTCAGACACAGTGCTCCTCTTCCCTGCTCTCCACCTTCTCCTCCAGGTCTAGGGACCAGCAAACAACCAGAGGCTCCTCACTGTTGGGCCCTTTCTGCTCTCTTCCTCCTGTCTGTGCTTTGCAAGGAACAGCCAGAGCATGGGGCAACTCCTAAATATGGATGTGGCTTGGGGTGAGCTGGAGCCAATTCTGCCACATGAAACTGTTGGTCCAAACCGAGAACTCTGCTTTGGAAGGCATTGCCCTTGGGCCCATCAAGAGCTAGTGGAACTTTGTTTTTACTACACGGCAATTCTTCCTTTAGAAGGCCCCAGGGAAGACAGGTACTTAGTGAGGCAGTGCTCCGGTACCCTTGAGTCCTTATCTATCATCTCTGGACCGTGAAATCTTCACCTGAAGTCCTAAAGCAATCTTCATTGCATATACTAAGGTTAAAAAAAACAAACAGAACAAAACACCCTCCCTGAGTATTAACCCTGGGGAAAGGAGAAAACTCACAGCAGGAATGCAGCCCAGCTGGAGAGAAGCCAGGTAACAACCCTCCTCAATGGTCCAGCATATTGCACAGACCCACCGAGAAGCTAGAGAAGCAGGGTGGCAGCAAATTAGGAATAGTAAGCCCGAGGAAAAGTCTGCAATTAGTAAATGCCCCTCATTCAGGGCAGAGGCTGCTCCAACCCAGGCCGGCATGGCCAGAAGCAAGGATCTGAACCCAACTGTTCCAGGTGGAGTCCACAGACCAGGAGCAGCACCTAGGAGCTGGCTTGAAATGCAGAATCTCCCACCCAGCCCCAATGTAGGAGACTCTCCAAATAAACACGTCCCCAGCCATTCTGCATGTACATTAAGGTCTAAGCATCTCCCCAAACCACCAGGGCAAAAAGATTACACGAACCTATGGCAGCCAGAGTGTTTCTCAAAGTCCTCCTTTCTTCCCTCTCCCCATTTTCTGCTTCAACTCCTAAGAGACTTTTCTGCCCTCTCCAGAGAGTAAGGAAGTAGTTTTTGGTATTAGCCCCGAAACTCATTTCCCCCCAGAAGAGGAGGAGCTAATCCAGTGGATTGGAGGTCATCAGCAGGTCCGTAGTTACCATGCCCTCAAACAGGCTCTGTCTTCTCCTTTCCTACCTGTCCCAGCCCACCCCTCCCCTCCTTGCTCTGCCTAGGCTCAGGGTTGCAGGCTCACCCTAGGCTTCCAGCCTCCTCTGGTTCATAGGCCTAGCAGCCCGCTTTTTGGCATAGAGCCATCTTGGCATTTTGGCAAAGCCATGACCTCAATTTACCTAACAGACCTGAGTTTCACAGTGAAAGGGTGCTGTCTAGCCATTCCTTAAGCCACTACACCTTGGTCCCCAATTTCTAACTAGTTTGTGTGGATACTCTATCAACCCAAACCATGGAGGCTAGGAAGGGCCAAAGACCCTCCACAGTCCAACCCTGCCTGGAAGTTACATCAACATCTTACAATCCTATCCTGCTCAAATTTCTTAGTGTGGATTAAATCTCAATCCTTTTTTCTTTATAAAGATTCCAAACACCTAACAACTTTTTCTAACATTATACCAGATCTTTTTGATATTCAATAGATCCTAATAATTTGCCATCAAGAGCATGGAGTTCCAAATGAATAGAACCAGGAAGCATCATTCTTGAACATGGTTTGCATCTTATGCTAAATGTAATGACAATCTCCTTCTTAAAAGTACCCATTTTTGAAAAAAAAAAAAAATGCTTTGACTTCATTTAGATCACCACTTCAAAAGATTATATAGTTAGGTTGTTCATATCTTCGTGGTGGTTCTTAGCTTTCTCTGGGATTAAGAACAATTTACTCAAGTAGTATAGGCATCAGGACAAAAAGACATTTTGGGGAGTCCTACAACAATGGAACCCATTCCTCCCTAATATCATTAATACTAACAATCAATTTCAGACCACGCTCTTATAAGCTACATCTAAGTCAATGTAAATCTTTTATAGCCTTTCCTGAAGTTTGAAAATGACAAACATTTCACATCCTTCGATACTCAACTTATTTGTGTAACATTAGAATTTTGGCACTTATAGCTGGCTTCACATGCACGTATTCCAAGGATCATATCAAATGAGTGTGGATCTCTGAGCAGGTACATACAAATACCCTTCAACTGTTAAGACATGCCCAGATCAGGTGTGTGGACCCATCACAGTCTAGGACTTCTGGGGAGGCAGAGGAGCAATGGAGAGGTTATTCTTCCTTCTTTGCATCTCTTCTCAATTCTAATGCACTTGATTTGCTTTTGCACTCTGCAATTACTTAATAACCTTGATTCCTGGCTTCCCTGGAGACCAGCTTACAACCAGAGAAAATGTGAGGGATACAAAAGTAGTTTGACACTTCCAAATAGAGGCTGCAGGTCCCCTCCCCATACTCCTCAGAGGACCACACTCGGGCAAACAGAGACTGAGAAGAGATGGACAGTAGCAGGCCACCAGACCCTAGCCAGTAGAGCCTCTTGAATGTGGGATTTCCCACATCAGGCTTTTATTCAGGAGTCACCAGCACGAGCAGCAGCACCTCCAAGAGACTGCATCTGTGGAATCCATTCTCAACTCTCCACAATAGTGGCAGATGCCTGAGGAGTAGCCCACTGTGAAAATAGGTGGCACCTAAGCACCCAGGACTTGCAGGAGGAGGAACAGAATGAAGGTACTTGACTTTTATGGACAGGTAGCATTTGAAAAGAGAAAAGGCAAGGCGGCAACCCAGAGGACAGTGTTTGAATCCTACACCTAAAGTGCAGATGGTGCTTTTTGGTGTCAGAGTTGGGGCATGAAAATCAAGCCAATATGGTGACAGGCTGCCATGTAATCAGCATGCCAGGCCTCTGCAGGGCCCTTGGGGTCGATTCTTATCCAAAGAATGCACAGATGTGGATCCTGCAAGTAGCATCTAGCCTTGCTAACCTTCAAATTGGAAGCAGATGGACCAGAGCCTTGCCAGAATGCATAGTCAACACCAGCAGTCACAAAAGCCGGAGCAACCACACCTGTGGGCTGGCTGGGGCCAGAACTGGAAGAACTGAAACAGAGCCCCTCTGGAGACCACCACGACTCACATCAGGAGGACTCAAGAAGGGGTATTCAAGGAAGAAGGGGTATTCAAGGATATCTGGTAGCAGGAAGTAAAGACTTGGCTTCTGGTGTTTAGGAGAACTGTTTCACTGCAGACTAAGGATATAAAAGGGCCATCGAGGTAAGAATTTGGACCAGGATGAGACTGTTAGAACAAACAAGACAAAAACCAGTCATTAGCAGGTAGGCATAAGCATGGTGAGAAGCAACGAACAGCTGCTGGTCCCAGGGTAGAGATCAGAGCCGGGTGGACAGCCAGGATGGCAGAATTTGGAGGGACTCTCAGTTGCAAAGATCAGATGGATGTGGAAGCCAGAATGTCATTGCAGTCTCAGGGGTTTTGTTTGTTTTGTTTTTAAGATTTTATAAGACAGAGAGCGAGCACAAGCAGGGGGAACAGCAGAGGGAGAAGCAGGCTCTCTGCTAAGCAGGGAGCCTGATTTATCTTCCACCAAAACAGTGCGGCTATGAACCAAAATCTCCTTAACCTGAACACTCTGGACCAGCTATACCAAATCCAAGAAACGTGGGAAAACCTACAACTTAGACCACCTCAAGTTTCAGAGCTAGCGATTGAGAGCAAGAAAGAGCAGGGGGAGAGAGAAGCAGACTCCCCGTTGAGCAGGGAGCCTAACACAGCAGGGGGTGCGGTGTACACTCCAGGCTCAATCCCAGGACCCCTGGATCAGGACCTGAGCCAAAGGCAGACGCTTGGTGGACTGAGCCACCCAGGCGCTCCTGTGTGATTCCATTTTTACAACATTCTTGAAAAGGCAAAACCACAGTGATGGAGAACAGGTAAGAGGCTCCCAATTAAGTACGAGTTTTACACGTTACTGTGTTTGCAGTGTGCATTTTTTCTGAGGAAAGTTTCCATCCAATTTCAAAGGGGTATGTAACCCCCCAAAATGGTTAAGAAAAAACACTGCTTTAGAATAACCAAGGCGCAGGGTCTCACATAGGCTATTCTGATACGGAGCCTGGTTAGATACATCAGTTAAGGGCAAACCCACCAGAGTCACTTCAAGCACCACCCCAGGCCTCCCACGTCAGCTTGTCCTGGTGATTCTGGTAGAACAGAGCTCTCAGCTGACGCAGTAACTGGCCTCATTGTCACGTAACCCACCCTAGTCACCCGCTCCAGCTTTTTCTCACAGAACCAACTGCAGAGGTAAACCACCATCCTGTCTTCTCAAGATATTCCCTTGCTTCTCTTTAGCACTTGACCACATAATATCTGAATGGCCTAGTTGAACTTTGTCTATAATTGATTTTCATAAAGTTTGCATTGTTTTGCATCTTGCTTCTCTTCCTCTGCATAAATGGAGTCCTCTTCATGTTACTGTGTGTAGGTCAAATTTGTTCAACTATTGTGTGCTATTCCGTTTTATAAATATACTACAGTGTTTTGATCTATTTTAAATATTGAAGGCTATTTCACCCATGTTTTAACATCAACACTGAATCAACTCAGTCTATTTCATTATGATTGTAATGAAAATATCTGTACCAAAGGCAGAAACATGACAACTTCTTTAAGCAGCCTTTACTAGCTTGGTGTTTCTAAAAAGCCCAGAAATAGGAAACTGTGCAGATGGGCCTCCTACTAACATTAATCTTCAGTAATCTACAGTGCTTCTTTAGTGGGTATATAGCAATCTTCTTAGGTCTTAAAAATAAAGTCTTGTGGGGCGCCTGGGTGGCTCAGTCGTTAGGCGTCTGCCCTCGGCTCAGGTCATGATCCCAGGGTCCTGGGATGGAGCCCTGCATCGGGCTCCCTGCTCAGTGGGGAGTCTGCTTCTCCCTCTCCCTCTCCCCCATGCTCATGCTCTCTCTTGCTCTCAAATAAAATCTTTAAAAAAAATAAAGTCTTGCTCTTTGCTAATAATCTGAATCAGTACTGCTAATAATACTAAATATGTCAACAGAAATGGTGAATACCTTCCCCCTAACTAGCTCTGAATTACTCAAGTCTAACATGAGGCTACACGTGTTGCTTCCAGTGTAGATCTGAGCTATACGGTAAAACACTGTCCTCTCATGCAATACAGTTCACCTGACTTTGAATGATCCCATATGCTAGGACTTTGTCCTTTCTCACTAAGGCTCCATGAAGAATAAAGTCACTAGGCTGATGAGCCTGAATCTTGCTACATGGACCAAGGCTAACAGGTCACTAGTGCTCCGAAGACCCTAGAAACCTTGCTTACCCCTCCCCCTCCCCATACACAGCTTCCTCCATGTTGTAAGAACAATGAGAAAGTTTCTAAGGACAATACCCTGAGAGGGCACTTGACAACTCAATCACAGTCAAGACTGGAGTCTAAACGACAGACCACATACCTTTTCCACAAAAGTAGAACTTGTTACAGGAATGAGAGAGAAAAACCATGAATGCTATGCTGGACAGCCAAGCAGGGAGAGAAACAGCCATAAAATTTGAGAACTGTCCCCAAAAGTTAAGTAGTCCTGTATAACATGCACCCCCCATCACTAGCTGGCCAACCTTACCCACACCTCTCTACCGATGGGGACTTGGTCAAAGGTGGCAGTGCTCCATGGACAAAAGCATGTGCCCCATCCTCCTACCAGCACTAACATTATAGAGTTGTTAGAGCACCTGCTGCATGCCAGGTGCCCTCCACACACCAATGTCAACCCCCGGAAGATCCTTAAAGCCATCGGAAAATTAGAACAGATAGTGTCATTGTTCTGCTCACAACTTTCCACTGGTTCCTGTCCAAGTAAAAAGTCTAAAGCCCTACAGGAGCCTCCACAGTCCTGCACAATCTGGCTCCCTCTATCAATCCTCTGACATCCTAACTCCCTCCAACTCAGCTCCAGCCACAGACTTTACTATTCCTCAGAACTGCCAGGCCCATTACACCTCAGGCCTGGGCACTCGTTCCCTTTGTCTGGACTGTTCTTCTGCCAGATGGCCATGCTGCTTGCTCCCTCACTTGCTTCAAGGCTTTGCCCAGAAGTGAACTTCTCCACATAGCCTCAAATACCACCATCATCCCCTCTCCCCATCCCCGCTTCCGTTTTTCCTCCCAGCACTCCACAGTGCCCACGAACTGAGAGAGACTGTCTTGCTTTCCTCCCCATTCCTTCTACGAGCTCTGTATGGGCTAGAGCCAGCTCGCACCGTCTGCTTTAGGTATCCCCAGCACGTGGTAGGCACTCAAGATGCCAGAGTGAATAAAATAGTGCTTACTCTCATTTCACCTAAGTGGGGGTACTTAACTGGCAAGATCAAGCACTTTTGCGAAGCCTAAGTTACTGAAGATTTACAGAGCTGGGATTTGATCCCACATCTGTGGGACTCCAAAGCAGTGCTCTGAATCTACCCTGCCTCCCAAGTCAGTTAAATGTCCCGGGTTATTTTATTTTTAATTTTTTGTAAGGTTTTTATTTTATTTTATTTCAAAGATTTTATTTCTAAGTCATCTCTACACCCATTATGGGGTTCAAACCTACAAGCCTGAGATCAGGAGCTGTATGCTCTAGGGACTGAGCCAGCAGGCACCTCATGAAGTTTTTAATTCCATACAGTGTAATATTAATTTCAGGTGTACAATATAGTGATTCAACACTTCCATACAACCCGTGCTCATCACAGGTGCACTCCTTGATCCCCATCCCTTACTTCAGCCATCCCCCCACTCACCCCGCCCCCCTCTGGTAACCATCAGTTCTCTATAGTTAAGAGTCTGTTTCTTGGTTTCTCTCTCCCCTTTGCTCATTTGTTTTGTTTCTTAAATTCCCTATGAGTGAAATCTTATGGTATTTGTCTTTCTCTGACTTATTTCACTTAGCAAAATACTCTAGCTCCACACAGATCATTGCAAATGGCAAGCCCAAATGTCCATCGATTGATGAATGGATAAAGATGTGGGGGGGGGGGGTGTGTGTATGCGCAATGGAATATTCGGTCATAAAAAAAGAATGAGATCTTGCCATGAGAAATGTTTTATCTCTAAACATGTGTCACTCAAACGATCATACACTATAAATGCAGAACCCTCAAATATAGAGCTCATTAAAGATGGAAGGAACCAAGCTTTTACTCCATTAGTCAAGAATTTCCAAAGATATTTGTAGCACAGATTGAGGAGAATAAATTTTAGGGCTATTAATCACCTGGAAGATCTTAGTGTAGAATACCGATCTACCAAAAAATATATACAAACAAACAGGCAAAGGGTAAAAACACCAAACACAATTTCAGATTAGAAAATGTCTTCCTAAACACAAACATCAGAAAAAGATCCTACGTGATAGTGCACCATAAACAGAATCGCAGCAGATATGAGAGCTACTTTAAAATGGTTACAGTAATGAGATTTCTACAATACTGAAATTTCTTTTCAGGATTATGTCACATATTCCCTCTGGCAAGGTTAACATTTTCGTTCTTTAGCAGTGATCAGTAAGGAAATGGTGGGGAAATAAAGCATAAAAAAGAAATACTCAAGTATTTGATTAGCTCCATGATTTCTAGACTAGAAGCTGAGGCTGTGCCTTCTATTCTCGACATTGTTGGGCCCTGGGTTTAACTTCTACTAATTCGAGAGTTTGTAATGAGGCTGCCACTAAAGGTATCACTGGTGCCGTTTATAATCAGGAGCATTGCTCGCTAGAGAAGTTCGTTCAACCAATTCTCTTATAGAAGCAAAAATTCTATTCACAAAACTGCCAAGTCCCTATTCTGCAAAAGGCACTATGCAGTTAATTTTTAGTCACAGATTGAAACAGGTATACACCCAACTTCAAGATCATGATCCAAATCAATAGGCAGAAGACCAGACCCTTCTGGGTCTCATCTTCTCTGCACGCTCCAGAACAAGTTCTCCAGACAAATTTCCTCTTTCACTCAAATACATGTTTTCTGGGGGAAACTAGTTAAGACAGAACAAGAGAACCAGAGATCTGCTGAGAACCCAATCTTCCTTCAGGGGTCAGTCCTAACTAAGATCTAGAAAAAGGCCATGATGGTTCCTTCTATTACCACATGTCTGCACACGGTTTGGCCATTACCATCAGTAATTAAGGTTCTGCAATTTATGCTAGTTAGCTCATGAAAGTCAAACTAAATTTACAAACTGAACATAGGATGGTGGTGTCTAAGTCTCAGCCTTTATGGTCATCCCTTTAACCTTCTCAAAGACTGCCTCCTACCAACTCATCTCCTCTTCCCAGAGGGCAACTTGAGCACACACAAGAGTCACCTGGAGACATGTTTATGCAGCACCTACTATATGCTAGGCAGGCTCTAGGCACTGGGGTTCAAGTGGAAGAAGAGTCAAGGTCACCACACTCATGGAACTCATGAATGGTAGAGGGGACAGACAAAAATCAGACATAGGTATCTGCTGCAAAGCAAAGTATGATGAGTGGCTTGGGAGCAACCCAAGTAGGGGAACCCAGAGTGGGGCTTTAGATAAAGTAGTTTAAGGAGGCTCTCCAAAGAGTGACCCCTGATAAACGGTGGAAGTGAGGAAGCAAGGCCTGTAAATACTGAATGGGGGAAAGCATAATAAAAAGATCAGAAGCCCCTCTCTAGGGGAACTGGGATGGGTCTAGAAATTCACATTCATCATAAACCACCAAAGCAACTGTATCACAGGTGCTCTGAATCTCACGTTGAGAAACCCTGCTACAGAATAAACATGGAGTCCTCTGTACACGACAAAAACAATACTGACCCAAATTACTGCATGAACACTGAGACATCCTATCAAGAGGTAATGACAGGGTTCCTACGAAGCCAGCCATCCACCTAACACCCACCAAACCAGGTTCCACAGGCAGACACGTGGTAGGGGCACCCATGCCCCTTGGCTTGGAAACTCCATGCTGCCTTAAGCTATCAACCACCACCAGCCAGGTCTTCCTTTGAGCACCCACTATGTGTGGTACCTGACATGGTTGCTCCCCCTTGTGAAAAACCCTTTCTGTCTGCCCCAGGTAGCCTCAGACCCTTTTGGTCCCAATATACCCTGTGTCTATACTTCCATTATAGCAATTAATACCTCCCCCCACACACACACACATCCACATGCTGAAGGTTTCTAAACTGGCACAAAGTAGGAGCTCAATAACTTTTTGTAATAAATAACCATGACTAAGGACAATCAAAATCCCTACTGTAAAGACGCTTATGAAAGTGAACCAATTTCCAACACCCCCCAGTATAGCGGCTTTCGACTTTGACTACAATAAATTTGTATTGAAACAAACTGGGTCATTTATTTCAACGAAACGATTAATGCAATATGATCATCAAATCTCCAACACCCAAGCCTACCACCAACATTAAACTTTCCAATTGTTTAATTAAGGTTACATGGAAGCTCAGTGACTGCTTATGAATAATGTATCACTGGAGCCTTTTCCCATACCAGGATTCAATAGTTTTTCCAAAAAGATGGGGGAAACTGTTTCAATTGTGCCCTTTGCCCCCACTGAATGTAAGTAGGCATTTTCGAAAGCTCTCAACCACAGTTTCTTTAAAAAAAAAAAAAAAAAAAAATCTGCTCCTTACCTCTGGCCAGCCTTAAATACTGGGCACAGAACGATGAACAGGGCAGACAAAAACACCTGTCCTTGGAACATTTACCATTCTGGAGCATTTTCAAGAGGTACTTTGACATAAAACCAGAAGCCTGATCTGCTCTCCCTAGAGTCACTGATGCCTCCCTGCTATGACAAATTCTACCAACTTTACCATAGGACTCACCATGATTTGGAGGCAGATAACTACATTTCACATTTGTGCTAAAGATTAGGGAAAAGTGAACAGAGAAAAGCTTATCAGTGGGCCATGGAACGCTACTCTGATATGGTTTAATTGTTCAAGTCACAGAGCTGCTATTTCCTTTTATGTCTGGACATCAAGTGTGGCCTTGTAATTATCAGGCTCAGACAGGGAACTGTGATTTGTTTCTGTACATTAAAGACTGTCAAAGAGGGGCACCTGGCTGGTTCAGTCAGTTGAGCATTCAACTCTTGATCTCGGGGTGAGGAGTTTGAGCCCCACATTGGAGTTAGAGATTACTTTAAAAAAAATAAAAAAAGATTCAGAGATTGTCCAAACGAGTATCAGCTGCCCAGAGATAGGTACTGCAGGGCCAATGCAGGCAGAATCCGTGCAGGGCTTCTATCATGGCAGACTCCTTCAGGAAGCGCCTCCTAAAGGCCCTTCCTGTCCCCACTTCCCTTCCAGGCTTTCACACTCCACGGGAGCAACTCAGGCTGCTTATTCTCATCTCCCAGGCATCTCAAATGCTATTTTAGCTTCAAGTACCTGAGAGTTTAGCTTTTCGTCCAAAGCCTAAAGAGCCGCTAACACCAGTGAGAAAGAGAACACGCAATTAACTCATTTTATTGATTTCCCCAGTTAAGTCCTGAGACTGAACAAATGGGATCAGATTGCAAAAGATTAAACTTTCCCCTCACTGCCCCATTTCTATCATTAAAATCTCTCTACCACTTGAGTTTGATCTCATGGTCCTTTGCCTCCTCTTTGAGGCATCCAGCATGCCAGGTTGACTTCATCTGGCTTGATATCAGCCTTACAAAAAATTGGTAGGAGGCAAGTGTTACCACCATTTTACCAATGAATAAACTGAGGCATAGGTAGAAGGACAAGAAGGCAGTTTGGTTTATCTTTTAAAAATACTATAAAATTGGGCACCTGGGTGGCTCAGTTGGTTAAGCAACTGCCTTCGGCTCAGGCCATGATCCTGGAGTCCCGGGATCGAGTCCCGCATCGGGCTCCCTGCTCAGCGGGGAGTTTGCTTCTCCCTCTGACCCTCTCCCCTCTCATGCTTTCTCTCTCATTCTCTCTCTCAAATAAATAAATAAAAAACCTTTAAAAAAAAAACTATAAAATTTGTGTTAAAATTTGGACAATGCACGAAATGTCAAGTCACAGCTGCCCAAAGAGAAAGGAAAGCCCATGTCTCAACTACGGCCCAAGAGTTCAGCTAACGGACTCCCAGGCAGCCTTTCTGCCCATGCTGCCACCCTCCTCAGCAGCTCTGGCCTGCCATGTCACATACCGACAGAGGGAACGAGGCCATCGAGGCATCAGAAGGCAGGAAGGGAAGAGTGTGCCAGCTGTTATCTCTAATAGATGGGCACTGGCAACTACAAAATTCATTTCCACGGGCAATTATTTTCCCCAAAACCCTCATGCGTGGCACAAGGGATTACACTGTGACCAGGAAAAACAATGTGTTCAGTAAGAATGAGTGCCAACTGCTGTCATTTAGACCAAAAACTAGTGTTCTGATTGCAGCACATTCCATGAGCACAAGCCAGGGAGGCAGAGAGGTAGGAGGAAGACAAAGAGCTGCAGACAGATACCCCTCAAGCCATGAAGTCCAGCGCAGTGGGGGGGGCCACGGCCCAGGCCAGGGAACAACGCTGCTCACCAGTCTGCTGTCGTCCTCCCAGACAGGCTCCTGATGTTGAACCACACAGGGGTTCGAGCAAGCCAGGCTCTGAAGGTGGCACACCTGATGCCAAGCTCCGGCTCCACTACTTTCTGTCCATCTGACTCTGGGTGAAGGGCGGGCCCTGAGGCCCAGATTCTGCATCTGGACAACAGAGATACTAGTACACTCAAGTATCACCCTCATAGGGGGATCGTTTGTGACTAAATGTTTAAAGCAATTAACATAAAGCCTAACATGGAATGTGTGCTTTATGTGTTAACTATTATTACTAAATAGAGTAAGGCTTTGGATGACTTCTACCTTATCCAACTCTCCCTGGTAAAGGATATTAAATTTCCATCAATGCTTTTGGAAAACAGTAAAAAAAAAAAAAAAAAAAAATTGTCACTAGAAAAATCATGTGCTTGACAGTCCAAGCAACATCGAATTTATTTCTCAGGTAACTTCCAAAGCTGCTCTAGTTCTTCCAGGTCCTCAAGATAGCACTTAGAAGGCTCACCATGTGAAAGGTACCCAAGTAATCCTCAAAGAGCCCAGAGGGGCAGCCAGGCTTCCCAAGGCTGCTGGCTTCTAATTAAGGGGTAACTGAGGCCTCGGGGAGAATCGGGTTTATGTAATAAAGTTATATAACCCTGTCCCCAATTCAGACACTTGTCTGAGCTGGGCAAGCATGTTCAAGTGTCAGCTGATTCCTTCAGAAGCTTCATCTCACACTGCCCTAGAGGAAATTTGGCAAAGACATTAAGGACCAGAACAGAACAAAAAGCTCATCCTTCTACTCAAGGGGCTGGTGCCACCACACCTGGGAGCCAAAAGGCAATGGTTATAGAAGGTTGGGAGGTGCTGGGGAGACCAATGTTGGCATTACATCAACAGGTGGCAGGTGTGCTTTGGTGGTTGCCTCCCCAGTGAAGCCCATGGGGGGCTCCCCAAGATCTGGTTTATGCAAAAAATCTGCCTTTGCAGAAGATACACACGGTTACCTGCCCACTCCTTTGCTCACACCCAGGAAGCTCCCAGGCACTCCACACAGTACTTTGGAAGTCACAGATGTAGCAGAGAAAGAACTGGAAAGCCACGCAGACAGATATGGGTTCTTCGCTGGGCTCTACTGCTAACAGGCAACTTGGTCTCTAACAAGTCCCGTTCCTGCTCTGAGCCTCAGGATCCTCAAAGTACAAAACGGGGACAAAGCTGAAATCCCTGTCCCATTCCAGCTCCATGATTTGCTGGCCCACTCAAGTGCATCTTTGTTTGCCCTTGGCTGTCATTGACACCCGACTCCACACCTGCACTTGTGTCCTTTGCTCAGTCATACCAGCACTATTAGTGACCATGGCTCACTACTGATCCCGCCCCTCAAGGTGGGATAACAGCCTGACAGCTTGCTCTCACTGCATCTCAGCAACTCACTTACGCTGCAAGGTCCCCCCCCTCCGCCGCCCCGCCCCAACAGACACACACACCTCACAGTACTCAGACAGGAGCAGGCCCTTGGCTTATCTTCCAAAAAAATTTCTGTGGAATTGAGTCTTAAGACTAGACTCAATTAGCCTTATGTAAGGGAGGTCTACAGTTATGTAACTTCTTCCATTTGAAGAGAACTTACATTCCCAAGTTATCCAATATATAAATATAGGGCACCTACCATGGCCAGGCCCTAAAAGTGTCCCCAAAACTCATCCCTGTCCTCAGCTGCCGGTTTACTACCTACTCATTAAGTCCACTTAGAAGAGGTCTAATCATTAGCAAGGCTTCAAAATCTTACAGAACATTCTAGAAACACTATAGGTCTAAAGCCCCATTATCAAATATCTGTACTTGTAACATGTTGGGGGATTTTTAGGAGCAGTGAGTATTTTTCTTGTGAGAGGTGTAACTATGTAAGGTTAGGGGTGTTTTACTTTTTAAAGGTAGCATTTAGCTGTTTCCCTGTCACTTTTGAGAAGAGGCTTGGAATGCTTCCAGTTACAACTAATCATAGATGACAAGACGAAGAAACATTCGTTTAATTCATATAAGTATCATTACTCCTCCTTCCATCTACCTAGTCCCTATCCAGCTTCCCCATCTCTCCAGAACACTGAATTAAAATAGTGATTTTCCTAATAAGTAGGCTACTTTCTTGAAAGAAGATTCAAAAGGGCTTAAATTTAAGAAATAGTGAAGAGTCCAGGAGACTCCCAAAAATAATACCATACAACCTTGTGTTCCTAGAGGATCAAAGTTCTTAGCTATAGGACATACAGCAATTGCCCTCACTCCATCAAAAATGTGGCTACTTTTCTTTCACTCTTGATCCCCCAAGTCACTTGTGGAGAGATTTATCCCCTTAACAGCCCTCTTTCTGCTGCATGGATGGAGAACTTCAGGTGCAGAGCGGCCTTTATAATTTATTTTCCAGTCAACAGCCATCATCTAGGTGCTCAAAGTCTTCAGAAGAAAAGTTCACTCCTACTAAATGAATAAATGTGAAACAGGATGCTGGTTTCTCAAATCCAAGAGAAAAGCTCAGACAGGAACTAAGTCGTTTTGCCAATAAAGGACATAAGCTTGGTATCACTGACCCATGCCGGAATCGGTTTTGTAGCAAGAGGCAGCTTCAGCTCCAACTCCGAAAAAAGACTTGCAGCATTTATCGAGTTCACTAATATGTCAAGCGCTTGATTAGTACAGTGGGAGACAAAGGCAAACGAGACAGTCCCTGACCTCAAGGAATTTAACCATTACTCTAGTTAGAACAGTGGTTCTCAAAGTGTAGTCCCTGGATCTGCAGCATCTTCTTCATGTGGGAGCTTAAGACAAGTGCACATCCTCAGCCCCCATCCGGGACCAGCCAGATCAGAAGCTCTGGGGGCAGGACTTGGGAATCCGTTTAACAAGCCCTCTGGGTGAGTTTGGGACACACCGAAGTCTGAGAACTGAGGTACCAAAAATAGAGGAAAGTCAGTGATAGATAGCATCAGTATCTGTGATGTCCTTTAGATATAAACACATCTCATACATAATCCACACATAAAATCCAACCTGACAGTAATATACCTGACTGCTACAAGCATTTAAGTGCTATTAAGTACTGCCCAGCAATTGACATTTTGCTAGGAGATAAGCGAGCAGTACTCCTGTCCTCTTTGAGAACAAGCAATCTCTGAATATTCATTTGTGTATCTGGAAACTTATTTCAAAATGCCCTTTGTTAGACTAACAAGAGACAAAGGCGACAGTCCAAGATAGAACAGTTGTAATATTTATGCACCTAACGTGGGAGCACCCAAATACATCAACTAAAAAAAACAAATTAATTGATAATACACTAATAGGGGATTTTAACACCCCACTTACATCAATGGACAGATCTAAACAGAAAAATCAACAAGGAAACACTGGCTTTGAATGACACACTGGAACAGATAGATTTAACAGATAAATTCAGAACACTTCATCCTAAAACAGGAGAATACACATTCTTCTCAAGTGCACATGGAACACTGTCCAGCATACATATTAGGCCACAGAACAGGCCTCAACAAATTCAAGAAAATCCAAGTCCTACCATGCACTTTTCTGACCACAACTCAATGAAACTATAAGTCAACCACAAGAAAAAATCTGGAAGATCATAAATACATGGAGGTTAAATAACATGCTACTAAACAATGGATGGGTCAACCAGGACATAAAAAAATACATGGAAACAAATGAAAACGAAAACACAACAGTCCAAAATCTTTGGGATGCAGCAAAAGCAGTTCTAAGAGGGAAGTTTATAGCAATATAGGCCTTCCTCAAGAGGCAAGAAAAATCTCCAACCTAACCTCACACCTAAAGGAGCTAGAAAAAGAACAAAGCCTAAAGCCGGAAGAAAGGAAATAAAGATTAGAATACAAAATGACATAGAAACTTAAAAAATAGATCAGTGAAACCAGAGCTGTTCTTTGAAAAAATAAAACTGATGAACATTTAGCCAGACTTATCAAAAAAAGGACCCAAATAAAATCACAAATAAGAGAACAACCAACACCAGAGAAATACAAATTTTAAGAGATTATGGAAAACTGTATGCCAACAAATTGTGGACAACCTAATGAAACAAATTCCTAGAACCACAAAACTGAAATAGAAAACTTATACCACTAACCAGCAAAGAAATTGAATGAGTAATCAAAAAACTCCCAAAAAACAAGACCAGATGGCTTCACAGGGGAATTCTACCAGTTAAAGAAGAGTTAATACTTCATTCCTCTCAAACTATTCTAAAAAATAGAAAAAGGAAAACTTCTAAATTCATTCTATGAGGCCAGCCCTAGCCTGATACCACAAAAGATAAAGACACCATCCCCCCAAAACAAAACAAAAAAACCCTACACGCCAATACCTGATGAACCTAGATGCAAAAATCCTCAACAAAATATTAGCAAACTGAATCCAACAATACATTAAAAGAATCATTCACCACAATCAAGTGGGATTTATTCCTGGATAGCAAGAGAGGTTCAATATTCAAGCCAATCAACATGATACATCACATTAACAAGAGAAAGGATAAGAACCATATGATCATTTCAATAGATGCAGAAAAAGCATTTGAGTACAACATCCATTCATGTTAAGACCCTCAACAAAGTAGGTTTAGAGGGAAAACACCCTAACCTAATAAAGGCCATATATGAAAAACCCACAGCTAGCATCATCCTAAAAGGAGAAAAACAAAGCTTTTCTTCTATGGCCAAGAACAAGACAAGGATGTCCAGTCTTACCACTTTTATTCAACATAGTACTGAAAGTCCTAGCCACAGCAGTCAGACAACAAAAGGAAAAGGCATCTGAATCAGCAAGGAAGAAGTCAAACTTTATTTGCAGATGACATGATACTATATATAGAAAACCTCAAGGACTCCATCAAAAAAAAAATACACGAATTTAGTAAAGTCACAGGATATAAAAATCAATGTACAGGAATCTGCTGCATTTCTATATACCAGTAATAAAGCAGCAGAAAGAAATTAAAGAATCCCATTTACAATTGCACCAAAAATCCTACAGTACCCAGGAATAAACCTAACCAAAGAGTGAGAAACCTGTACTCTGAAAACTATAAAACAATGATGAAAGAAATTGAAGAGGATACAAAGAAATGGAAAGATATTCCATGCTCACAGATTGGAAGAACACATATTGTTAAAATATCTATACTACCCAAAGCAATCTACACATTTAAGGCAATCCCTATCAAAATACCACTGCCATTTCTCACAGAACTAGAACAATCTTAAAATTTGTATGGAATCACAAAGGACCCTGAATAGCCAAAGCAACCCTGAAAAAGAAAAGCAAAGCTGGAGGTATCACAACTACGGACCTCAAATTTTGTTACAAAGCTGTAGTAATCAGAACAGCATGGTACTGGTACAAAAATGGACACGTAGTTCAAAAGAACAGAAAACCCAGAAATGAACCCACAATTGTATGATCAGTTAATTTTTGACAAAGCAGGATCCAATGGGAAAAAGACAAATGGTGTTGAGAAAACTGGACAGCAACAAGAATGAAAGTGGACCACTCTTTCACCCTACACAAAAATAAACTCAAAATGGGTTAAAGAACCTAATGTGAGACCCGAAACCGTAAGTCTTTGATGAAAGCACAGGCAATAATTTCTCTGACATCGGCCATAGCAGCTTTCTAGATAGGTCTCCTGAGGCAAGGGAAACAAAAATGAACTATTGTGACTACATCAAAATAAAAAGCTTCTGCACTGTGAAGGAAACAATCAACAAAACTAAGGCAATCTACAGAATGGGAGAAGATACTTGCAAATGACATATTTGATAAAGGTTAGAATCCAAAATATATCAAGAACCTACAGAACTCAACACCCGACAAATAACCTGATTAAAAACTGGGCAAAAGACAAAGATATTTTTCTAAAGATGACACAGATGGCCAACAGACACATGAAAAGATGCTCAACATCACTGATCATCAAGGAAATACAAATCAAAACTACAATGAGATATCACCTCACACCTGTCAGAATGGCTAAAATCAACACAAGAAACGACAGATGCCGGCAAAGGATGTGCTCAAAGGGGAGCCCTCCTGCACTGCTGGTGGGAATGCAAACTGGTGCAGCCGCTCGGGAGAACAGTAGGGAGGGTCCTCAAAGTTAAAAATAGAACTATCTTACAATCCAGCGATTGCATTACCAAGTATTTACCCAAAGAATATAAAAACGGTAATTGAAAGGGATAAACACACCCCTATGTTTACAGCTGCATTATTTCTAATAGCCAAATTGTGGAAACAGCTTAAGTGACCAGCCAACTGATGGATAGAGAAGATGTTATACAGAGGAGTATCATTCAGCCATAAAAAATCAAATCTTGCCATTTGCAATGACATAGGTAGATCTAGAGAGTATTATGCTAAGTGAAATAAATCAGATAAATACCATATGATTTTCATATATGGAATTTAAGAAACATGAGCAAAGGGGAAAAGGCAGAACCAAGAAACAGACTGTTAACAATAGAGAACTGATGGTTACCAGGAGGGAGGTGGGTGGGGGGATGGGTTAAATAGATGATGGGATGAGGACCAGGTGTTGTATGGAAGTACTAATCACTATTGTACACCTGAAACTAGTATTACACTGTTACCTAACTGGAATTTAATAACTTTTTAAATGCCCTTCATTACGGCATGATCAAATATATTCTTTGGTCCCAATCCGGGAGTAAAAAAAGGGACTTAGGTGAGGATGGTTGTGTACAAGTTCCTATAAAAGCCAGCAGTCAATTTCTACAATTAAGTCAAGGGGAAACCTCAAGCTCCCCAAGCCTACCCATGAATTGTAAGCTCTGAGCTTTTCCTGCAAAGTCCTTCCAGGAAGAGCCAACATCCTACACCTCCCACATAAAGCCAGTGCCCAAAGACCTGGGAAAGCACTTCCAGCCCCACTCCCCAATCAGGAACAGGTCTCCATAAGCTCTAAGCACGTACATGAGACTCCAGAAGACAGCAGTTAAACATTTTTTAAGATTTATTTGACAGAGAGCATGCGCTTGCGCACACAAGCAGGAGGCACATGGAGAGAGAGAAGCAGGCTCCCCGCCTAGCAGGAGGCCTGATGTGGGGCTTGACCCCAGGACCATGACCTGAGCCAAAGGCAGATGCTTAACTGACTGAGCCACCCAGGCACCCCCAGTTAAACTTTGAAGACTATCTTTGGATTATGTAATTCTACACACCATAGCCTTGCCCCCTTTCTCCCTGGGAGTCTGGTTTTCTTCCTCTCTAGAACTAAAACCTATATTCTGGAAAATAGGATAATTAATACCTAAGTGCTCCTTACAAGCTCAGGGAAGCCCAGACAAAAGAAGTGCGTAAAGAAACAAAGCCATTATTTTCTGTCTGTAGGCCCCAGCACTACCGAGCAGAGCAGGAGAAGGAAAAGCTACGCTTCAGCAATGCCCAAAGAGCTTCCCAGCTTCAGCTCCTGAGCAGGGACGATTTTGTTACTAAAAAAATCCCCTCCTCTTTCAGGCTGCCTCCACTGCCTGGGGCCTGAGCCCACAGAACGGGTCTCTGGCTTATGTAACTTCCCCACCACGTGGCACACAACATGCCTTGCATCCAAGGGGCTCACAGTTCAGTACTGTAACCACTTACCGTACAAAGGAGAAAAATTAGGGATGCCTGGCCCATCTCCTCCCGCACTACCAGGTTTCACATGGAGAAGAAAAGGGTAATGGATTCAAGTGGATGACAGCCATACATTACCCCACACTTAATGAAAATGGCCTTTTCATTACTGCCTAGCCTCCTACATTCAATACAATCAAGAAAATGTTTGTCAAATGATTCTAACTCAATAGAATACAATCCACCTTAAAAAAAAAAAAAAAAAAAAAGGCTGAGACCAGCCAGGAGGACCAAATGTCTCATTTTGTCCAAGACTTTCCCAATTCAACACTCGAAGTCCCTGGTCTCGAGAAATCACAGTCCTAGGCACCTCAGGACCGTTGTTCATCCCCAGACCATCAGATCCTAGTCTGCGACTGTAGAAAAAATCTGCAGGTGGCACCATGTTTCCCAATCTGAATCCCGATCAGTCTCAGAAGGATCATGGCCTTTAGTACCTTAACATAAGTGTCTCCGGGTGTAAGGAGCACTCAATTAAGAGCTGGGAGCCAAGGCTAGTGGTTCACATGCATGGCCATGTTTGAGAATCCCCTGCAGGGCTTGCTAAACACCCCCTCTCCCCCAAGATTGAGCCATAGGCCTGGCACACGTGCGTTTGCATTTCTGACGAGCTCCCAGGTGCCCCCTTGATGCTGGTCACAGACCACACTAGAAACAGTAAAGGTCTAGCCCACTGTTCATCCGTTAACTTGCTAACAAAACTTGAGTCAACTATGGACCTCCCTGGGCTTGTTTCTTCACCTATAAGTGTACATTGTCCCTAAGCTCTCCTCAAATGTTAGGTTTCCTCAATTCTCTCAATTTCACCTGGAAGACTTGTTAGAACAGATTCCCACTGATTATGATTCAACAGGTCTGAGGCAGGCCCAGGGAGGTGGATTCCAGCAAGCTCCCGATGGATGCAGATTCTGAGTAGCACTGCTCTCCAACACACAGGGGCCCTCGGACAGTATTTAGATCAACTTTGAACATGGAGCCAAGTAGCAATTATGCTACAGGCTCTTCACATCTTCCAGCTTAATGTTTTTTTAATCCTCAAATTCTATTTTCTCTCCTCACTCATTATACCAACAGCTGCATTCCATCTCCCCAAACTTTTTGTATGTGGATTCAGAGATTGCTGTCACTGCAGATCAGTAATCCCCCAGGCTGGAGAAGTTCTCTGCTCAGTGGTCTGCCCAGTTCCCACTTCAGGGCCAGAGAGAAAACTGCAGCAGAAAGGACGGTCTCTGCACTCTAAAGAGGAGATTTAGGGGCACCTGGGTGGCTCAGTTGGTTAAGCGACTGCCTTAGGCTCAGGTCATGATCCTGGAGTCCTGGGATCAAGTACCACATCAGGCTCCCTGCTCAGTGGGGAGTCTGCTTCTCCCTCTGACTTCCCCCCCCCCCCGCCATGTGCTCTCACTCTCTCTCAAATAAAATCTAAAAAAAAAAAAAAAAGAGATTCAGAGATGCAGTGGTTTGCACGAAGTCCCAGAGTCAGCGAGCAGAATTAGTGTTCTTCATCTCCTGCAAGTATTTATAACATCTCCCCCCCTCATTCAAGGGAGGCGTTCAAGGGAGAAAACCCACCAGCATAAACCAACCCAAGTTGTTCAAGTCAGGCACAGCTCTACTCCTGACTTTTTTCAAGCCCTTCCAGGGCTTCATAGAAAATTGTAGAAGAAAACAGGATTAGCTAGAAGAGATCTTGCACATAAGGAAAAAATTTAGTTTGCTTTGGATAAATGGTAAAACATACCCATACACTTACCTTCTAATACATACAAATATCTTAAAATGAGCTGATTAACTAGACTCTGCCCCCACAGTAGCCTAAGAAGGGGGAAGCCTGGGGGAAGGAGGGTAACAGCCTTCTCATAACTCTGAAGTTAAATGTTGGGTTTGCCAACAGAATTCTTAAGATATCCACCTTCCAAGCTCATGAGGCATTCAAGAAGGTATTAAATAAGAAACACCACTGTGTACTCCACAAACAGAATATTGTGTATATACATTTGCTAAATCTCAAGATTTTAAGCAATCCACTTCAGCTTTTAGGATATTGAGAACAAAGATTCATGGAGCAGTACTTTTTATTGTCCTTTCCTTTAGGAGACACAGTACCATATCTGACACTGGTCAGCTTCCCCACCTTCACGGTACGTGTTTCTTCTTGAGGGAGCCCTCCGAGTCTAAAAGGTGGAAAACACTTGAGGTTGAAAGCTAGGTCTGCTCGAGACTGGCTTCACACAGAGCCCACGCTCCCCAGGTCACATGGCCTGCTACCCAGAAAGTCCCTCCTCAGCCAAGCAGCAAAAGGATTCTGGAGTTGGTTTCCTGAAACCCTTTCCCAACTCATGGAGGGGCAACTAGAAGATGGGAGCAGCAGCAGGGAGACCCCCACTTCTCTGGGCAGCATTATTCTGTCGTGGGGACCCATAGAACCCTGTGAGGTCCCAACAAGTCCCCACCTAAGGAAGGACTCCTAGGAAGTGGAGCAAAGCTGCCAGGAGCACTGCTCCTCAGCCGGCGTGAGGTGTCGGCATTCCTGGGTCTAGCTGTGGCCCTCCTCCAGGGAAACTGCCCTCCCGCAAGCAGGCCACTCCACACTTGAGCCTTCATTTCTTCACACGTGAGGAAGAGAGAACCCCTGCTTGGTGTGGTGATGGAGGACGCTTTGCACCATGGTCAGGGGTTGCCCTCGCTCCTGGGGTGGGGGACCGCAATGGGGAGTCCAGCCTGCCAGTTTACACCTCGGCATTGGTCTACCTTCACCTTCAGAAGTAGTTGATGAGCACTGCTCCTTCTTGGCTAGCTGGGAAATGGTGAAAACATACCCATACCCTGCTTAGAAGCCCTCACACATTCCAGGAGCTTCTAGGCCAGACTCCACTAGGGATCTCTCTTGTCCACCTCCAACCTGCCCTCCAGCCAAAAAGCCAGCCAAGGCCAGCAACTTACCTGCAATTCAACTGCACTTTCTCTCCTCTGGGTCTCTGCCTACACCGCTCCCCATACCTGAAATAATTTCCCTTCTCCTAGCTTTTCAGATTCCTCCAGGCCTTGTTTGGGTCCGTCCTCCGCCAAGTCTATCTTGAGTTCCTTCCCTCCAAGTAGCTTCATGAAGCCTTCTGTCAATTCCTCCAGGGGTACCATAAGCCCCAGTGTGCACACCCCTACAATACCTACATGGTCTTTTACAGTTTGCCTATCTGTTCCTCTTTCCAGATTTAGAACCTTTAAGATTTTGAGAGAAAGAGAGAGAACAGAGGGAGAGTGAGAGGGAGAAGCAGATACCCTGCTGAGCGGAGAGCCTGATGCAAGACTCGATCTCAGGACCCTGAGATCATGACCTGAGCCAAAGGCAGATGCTTAACCAGCTGAGCCACCGAGGTGCCCCCAGATTTAGAATCTTCTTGAGGCCTCAATTACTTCATCATCCTATCAATTTCCAAAGTGGCTTAATAAACACAGAGAATACATGAACTGATCTCTATACACTAAGAGTTATAGTACCACTGATTTTAAGTAGATTTCCAACGCTGGTATATGTCACACTAAACTAACCTAATATGGGAAAGCAGATTTACCTAAAAGTATATCCAAAGGGTTATGTAGAACAGGATTCATCAAAGGACTTTTAATCAGGTTACTGTGCATTTAAAAGAGGATTCAGTCTGTTTTTTTCCAGAACTTCCACCCAATTAGTTCGGCCAATATTTACTGAGAACCAACTATCACCTAACAGAAGGAGTTCTTCAAAACTCACTATAGTTGGGGCTTGCCCTGTGTGCTTCCTCAACCTCATCGTTCAGTGCAATTACAAAGTCTTTACTTCAACACTGGGACAAGAAAGAGACCTAGCAGTCACCGCCCCCCCCCCCCCCAACAGAAGCAGGGACTTTCTTCCAGAGCCACCAGCCTAGAGAAGCACCAGCTGCTGAGGCCTGCTCATGGGTGTAGCAGCCGACACCTCAAGACCCCAGGACCTCAAACAAGTGCCAGCATCTGCCCTTTTCCATCACCATTTGTGAAGGCTTTGCTTTTTACTAAAATATTCTAAATGGACAGGTTTCTTTTCTCCTACTGAAAAGATTCACTTCCCCATGGGAAGAACATGAGCTCTTTGGGGTTTTAGAATCAGATGAGCGGCCCTGAATTGACCCCCAGGGGTGCTGGTTGGCAGCCATGCAACCTTAAGTATGTCGTTTAGCCACTCCAGGTTCTGTTTCCCCACACGTAAAACGCAGAGTGGTTGGAGAACATAATGCACAGAAAACTCTAGAAACACTGGTACAGCAGAGGCATTCACTTAGTGACAATTTATCACCATACCACCTACCTCCTGATCCTACACATTTCACTTTAAAGTCACTCCTTCCAGGAAGTCTGCCATAAGTAACAACAAGGTTGTTCTTGGTGTTGCTTAAAGACAGTCCTCAACTTCAAATCAAATTCACAGTGTGATACCGCTTTGCACCCACTAGAATCCAAACAGAAAACAAGAGTTGGCAAGGATGTGAAGAAATGATTACCCTCACACATCACAGATTCGGATATCAAATGGTGCACTGCTGTGGAAAACAGTTTGGTGTTGCCTGACATACCATGATTCAGCAATTCTACTCCTAGGCATGTACCCGAAAGAATAGAGAACAGGTACCAAATACTTTCCCACGCATGTTCACAGCAGCACTATTCACGATGGCTAAAAAAGTGGAAATTACCCGAGTATCAATCAGCTGAGGAACAGATAAACACAACATGATAGATCCATACAATGGACTAGTATTCAGCCATAAAAAGAAATGAAGTTCTGGCACGTGCTATAATGCAGATGAAAACGCTGTGCTTTATTAAAGAAGGTAGACAGGAAAGGCCACATCTTCTAGGATTCCATTCATGAGAAATATCCAGAATAGGCCAATCCACAAAGAAGGAGAGTAGTGGTTACCAAGGCCAGCCAGAGGGAAAAATGGGTACAGGGCCTCCTTCGTAGGTGGTAGGAATATTCTGAAACCAGAGATGGTAGTTGCACAACATGGTCAATGCACTGAATGCCACTAATTGTATACTTCATGAAGGTCAATGGTATGTTATGTCAACTTCACCTCGAATAGGGTTGCTTCGTGCATATGTACAACACACAGACACGCCATGTGCAGAGTAGGTGCTTTCTCCCATTCCAAGCAATCCTGTGAGTCACTAACAGGCCCACGAACTACATGCAACCCACTTCTGTCGCATAGAACTTGTGCTCTTGCTCTCGTTAGATTTGACTGACTTGCCAACTAGAAATTCAGCAAAACCACCATTGAACCTATGTTTAACAGGGAATTTCCTCCTGTTGTGTCTGCAAATAGGAGCCATACCCTCTGAGAGTGCTGCTTCAGCTGGTTTTTGAGGTTAGAGATAGGTGCTAGCTACTACAGTGTTCTTCTCAAAGCTTTACAGACCTCGCCGTAAAACCACAGGGTTCTTTAAGAGTTTTCAGACACGGACAAAACCATTTTCATCAAGGTGGGGTTTCTTTAGTTGAATAGACACATCCCCATGGGGGAGACTGATTTATCTTGTCCCAAGGCCTTCGGTCCCATCACACACCCTCGCGTCACGGGGTAGTGGCATTCCCCTATAGAAGCCATCATCACGCTCTTTCTTCTATTAAAAGCCTTGGGGGAAGTGCAAATTTTTTCTACCTCAGTTCTCTCTTCAAGTCAACATTAAGGAACAAAAAAATTCTTTCAAAGAATAGGAATACCATGGAATCAGAAAATGCTTTGGAACCAGAAGCTACAGATGTATGAACTACACTGAATCCTTGTACAAATTTCTAACCTAGAAAACGCATAACAAAGCCATGGCCTGAGTTTCAAACCTTTACCACAGCCTCCTTCCCATCCTTAACTCCACGGCACTGTTTGCTTCAGGATCTCTCTCCTGCTGCTCGATAATTCTGAGTAGTACATGCTATTTTTTAAGGTAAACTTCAATAGTAAGTATTACAAAAATGTTATAATAACCCCCCTCCCCACTCCGATAAACTGCAGACATTCAAGAAAGCATGGAGAAAGTCCTACTTTAACTTCCCCAGACGGAGTGGACAGAGGCCTCACTGTAAATAAAGAGACAGCCCTGGAAATCCGACTCAAATGAAGGACCAGGGTGCCGCAGCTGGAACGAAGTCTTCTGCAACTGCACCCCTCCCCACCAGCCACTGGGTGGGGTCAGAATGGAGCACAGAACTACCTTTAGAGCTCCCCTTTCTCAAGGAGTACTAGGCCATACACACCTTTCGAAATATTAAACTAAAAAGAAATGGTCTGAATTGAGGAGTCCATTGACTCAAAGACGCCTAGAGTTTTATATTTACCAAGTATCTAGCATTTGCTATGTGCCAGAAACTGCTATCAGGGTTTAGCAAGTACCAGGCTACTTAATCTCTAGGATTATTCAGCATCTATAGGTATAAAAGAATTAGAAGCAGGATTTCAAAGTCACTTGTGCACCAAAATGCATAACAGCATCAATCACCAAAGCCAAAGGTGGAAACAATCCAAAATGTTCTTTGACAAAGGAATGGGTAAACAGCAAGTGGTCTATACATACAATGGAAAATCACCCTAACTTAAAATGCTGACACAGGCTCTACCCTAGACAAGCCTTGAAGACATTATGCCAAGATAAACAAGCCGGACCGGAAAGGACGAATAGATATCCCACTTACATGAGGGACCCAAAAGAGGCAAATTCAGAGAGAAAAGGCAGAATGATGGTTGCCAAGGGGTGAAGGGAAATGGCAATAAGGAGTCAGTGCTTAATGGGCATAGAGTTTCACTTTGGGAAGATGAGAAAGTTCTGGAGATAGATGGTGGTGATGTTTGCCCACCAGTGTGAATGTAGTTAATGCCACAGAACTATACGATGAATAATGGTCCAAATATGGTTGTTTCCTTTTGCCACAATAAAAGCTATTAAGTAGGTCCATTACTGTCCTGCTCATTTTCTAGTTGTGGGCCCCCCGGCCAGATGCCACACCAGGCACAAACAGTAAACCCTGACTGTCTACACTCCACAGAGAACACTAACACCAACGATCGCCTAGCTACTACTGAAGCACAGGCCACAGAGGTGACGGCCTGAGCTAAGAGGGCAAATCACAGGGAAGCTGAAGGAGGGCCCGTCTGAGAAACAGATTCCTCAGTTGTCTGAAAGGTGGGTAGTGAATGCAGCATGTCATTCTGGTGGGCCGAGGCACCGACAAGGGCTGCTGTACACATTCCTGCTCTCAACTCATACGTGGTCCAGGTCCGGCAAACTCCCCAGTGAACTGCAGGCATGCATTCTCCTCTCCAGGACCTGCTCAGATGGGTGTTAGCCAGAGTTCTCCAAGCTCCCAATACCCTTCCACACAATCTTACAGCACTCTCAGTGGTTAAGAGTGTGCACTGTGGAGCCAGCCCTCCTGGGTTGGAATCCCAGCCCCACTACTACTCTCTGGCTTTGTAACTGAGTTATTAAGGCTCTCTGAGGCTCAGTTGCCAAATGAGGAAATACGTAACTTCAAAAAGCTATGAAATTAAATGAGTTGACATGTGAAAAGTGTTTTAAGAACAGTGTCTGCCATATATAAAGTTAGCTATTATCACCACCTTAATTCCACCTTCACAAGACCCAAGAGGCACATAGGGCAGGGCCAACTGTCTCCACTGAACAGATGTGCGGCAAAGCAAGAGAGCAAATTACTGGAGATTACATAGCTAGTTGGAACCCACTGCTCTCCCTACCGTGCCAGGGAACCTAAAATAATCCAAAAGCATTTGATGAAAACCTCAAGCACCTCAACAACACTTGGGCGCCTACTGTACACCAAATACCAGCTATTCCTTCTCTGGCTGCCTGTAGAAAGCAAGACCTCAGATTCTCCAAAACCATCACCTCGGTCTGTAATCCCAGGAGCCAAGTTCAGTATCCTTCATTTTATCCATTGAGAAACTGAGCTAAGAAAGGCTTTTATTGATCCAGCACTCTATCCCACGGTGGAGGGAAAAATGGTAGAAGTCATGGTATTGGTCCTTCAAACCTAGTGGAGGACGCAAGGGGTACTTGGCAAAAGTAGCTGGAGAACAACGGAGGGACAGTATCACTAAGCGCTGAGCTCAGGTAAAGCCACCAAGTTTAAGAAGAATCCAGCTAGGAGTGAAGAGGGATGGGAGGGATGGGGTGGCTGGGTGATGGACATTGGGGAGGGTATGTGCTATGGTGAGCACTGCGAATTGTGTAAGACTGATGAATCACAGACCTGTACCCCTGAAACAAACATGTAAAAAAAAAAAAATATTGAATCTTCAATTCACACACACACACACACACACACTCCAGCTAGGCTGAGTCCCATGTGAGCTGATGTAGTCAGGAAACACTGGAACAGGTGGGCTTTAAATGGGGGCTTTAAGGATCTCTACTGGTGATAATGTTATGTGCCGACTTTACAAAGTACCCAGACGTTTGGTCAAACTTTCTGAGGATGATTCTGGAGGAGATTAACATTTGAATGGTAGACTGCTCCCCTACTGGGGATGGGCCTTGTTCAATCAGCTGAAGGCCTGAATAGGACAAAAAAGCTCAATAAGCATTTCTTCTGCCTGCAAGCTAAGACATCGGTTTTTCCCTGCCCTTAGATTCAAATTCAAACAGTGCTTCTTCTTGAGTCTCAACTTTGTACCCTGACTACAACTACCCATGAGCTTTCTTGGGTCTCCAGCTTGCAGACAACAGATCATGGCAGTGCTTGGCCTCCAGAGTCCCATGAGCTAGTCTCTCTCTCTCTCTCACACACACACACCCTCCCTGTTTTACTTCTCTGGAGAACACAGACTAATACAGGACTATCAGGCTTGGCAAAGAGGAAAGGGGAAGTTAGTTCCTAGAAATCTAAGAAATGGAATGAGAAGAGGCACCAAGGTGGGAACAAATGAATGAATAAGGCCATGAGCAGGTGGCTCTGACAGGGGGAAGAGGGCCAACAGAATAAGGGCAGCGAGGTAGACCTGGTCATCGGGGGTCCGTTGGTGGACTCTGAACTTGACCCTCCATGCCGACAGCCAGAGTGCCTATTCTGCCAATCACACAAAAACAATTTTAGGAGAAGGAAGCCTACAGGGTTAGGAGTAGAAAAGGCCAGAGCAAGGAGGCTACTGTCCTTGTCCAGGCAGGAGACTGCTATGTGTTTGAGATGACAGTGTAGGGACATGTTAGCAGGCAACCTCCTGCTCCTGAGACAGCAGAGGATTCCAACACTCGCCTTCCGACTCAAGTCAACAGCTCAGGGAACAGCTCAACACGCTGCTGGTACAAAGGGCAAACAGCCTGGGGAGAAGGCCACATCCCAGCACCTGAGAAGCTGAGATCTTTCACACTTCCTAAGCCCCTCACTTAACCCCTCAGTTTCCCTATCTGGGAAATGGAGAAACATGATGTTTACCTCAAAAGGACTGTGTGGAAACCATGCCAAAGGACACTAAAGCAGGAGTGGCCCCAGACAAGGTAGGCCCCAGTGGAAACGGCCTTGGTATAAAGCCTGAAAGTACCAAATCAGGCTGCAGTCCACTGGAAAAACAGGCTTTTCACTGACAAAAGCTGCAGAGGATTGCTCCATAAAACAAGCTCAGAGCCTAATTAAAGTCACAGTAAAACAATTTGCTAAATCGCAGTGATGAATTACTACTGAACACCCTCACCTTCCATACTAACGATGGAGAGGTCCTAGCCAGCTCAGGTAGGATTAGGTGGCAAGGAACACTCAGCAAAGCTGAGCCAAATACCCAGGTCTCGCCCATGGTGGTGGAGATGGAGGCTAAGGAATGGAGAGGAGTACGTGGGAGGATTCTGGAGAAGCCAAGACCTCCACATAAAACTCCTGCAACCGGTGCTTTGGACCCCTTGGTTACAGACCTCACAGGCTGCCCACACCATCCATCAGAGCTCATGCATGGCAAACCCAGGGCATCCCAACCCCTCGCCTTCTAGGGAACTCTGTCATGGGCAATGGTCAGCCTACATCAGTGCTGCCATGTACCACCACTGCAACACAGCCCCCACAAAACGACCCATGCTGCAACATAAAAGGAGACAGGAAATCAACTCCAGGAAAGCGGGAAAATCCAGTAACTGGAGCTATCATCCTCCATGGGACAGAGGGAAAGCAGACATGACCCAGGAGCAGGTTAATGCTGGTGAGGTAACATCTGCACTCAGAGCTATGTCCGGCCCCGTTTCCTAGTGCCCTTCATGTATTCACCTCCATAAGCACACAGCCCTGAGAGAGATCACCTCCATTCTGCACCGAAGCATGAAGAAGTGAAGGGAGTTGCCCCAGGTCTCTAGAAATACCACAGCTATGATTCCAACTCAGGCAGGAGTCTGGCTCCCAAATCTGTGCCCCTTTGATCGTGCTCAAGTACAGCCTCATATTCTCTACCTTCCATCTCTGAAGGGCAAAAAATGAGGCCACCAGTACGAGACTCCACCCTACAAGAAAGGTCACAAGAGTGGCTTTGTTTGGTCTCCTGACTGCTGAGTTTCCTAAAATGAACAGGATATGCTTCTTTCAGCAGAAAGAACAAAAACCAAACCAAACTGGGTTTTTTGATGATATTCCCCCATGACACCCCTCCCGAGTAGCCCCCAGGAGATGAGCAGCAGAGTTTCCCAGCCCACCTGAACACTCAGCATCTCCGTGGAGCTCACTCCTGAAAGAAAATACACCAGTGCAAGCACAGCAAAGCTGAAGGCCAGGCTGGCTGCCATCAGCTGTCAGCTACCTAGTGATCCGATTAACAAGTATTGGTTAATACTGGGAGTACAATTAAAAATACATCAGGACCATCTAAAGCAAAAGCAAAAAACAAAACAAAAACCTCGTGACTTTTTCTAAGAACTTATTCAACAAAGTAAAAAGTTCTGCTGGTTAATGATTAGCCAGCAGAAGGCACCTGGAGTGGTAATTAAGTCTTTTTTGGAAAGGGAAAAAAACTCCCCGGCTGCCCTATAGGATTTGCTGGATTAGAGTCAGATGGCTTATGCCTGAAAACATCCTTAGCATTTCCAGAGGGGTCTGACAACCTCCAGAGAAGTTACCCTGGGTAAGGGCATACATGGTCCATTTGGGTGGCCACTAGAGAAGGTCTTACTGACCATTGGCAAAGCTGCCTTTCGAAGGACACAGGAATGGAAACCGGTAGCGTCCACCCAACTGGTGGGCATGGGTACAGAAATCACGAAATAAGCACCCTCAGTGGATTTGTATAAATCATGAATGCCTAGGAGAGCTCATCTGTCCTAGGCAAGCACACACAGTGTTAACCCTCCTACCCCCACTTGTGAAAATACTCTAAGCTAGTTAGAAAAGGGGTACAGATCATCATTTATCCAGGATGCCACCAACCCTTCCCTGGACAGAATCTACACAGGAATGCAAACCACTGGTTCGAGGAGGTTACATGACGCGCTCTGCCATTCGAACATGTTTCAGGAATCCCAAATGAGTTCATCTGCAGGAGGGCTGAATGTAGCTTCTCCAGGGCTCCTGAGCCCTGATCAGGCTCCTCTGCACAGGTCCCTCTGCCCAGTCCACCTGATGCTGGTGGCCCCACAGCCCCCGCTCCCTGCCGCCCTGAACTCCAGGCATCATTTCTCCCGTGCAGAGCAGTTCCATGGCATAAAGAGCTCTGGTCCAGCCGTCAGAAGCACTGGGCTCTCAGGGGCACCTGGCTGGCTCAGGGGGAAGAGCATGTGACTCTTGATCTCAAGGTTGTGAGTTCAAGCCCCATGTTGGCTCTAGAGATTAAGTAAAACAACAACAACAAAAAGCACTGGGCTCTGGCCCCAGCCCTATCCTGTCCCATCTGTGGAGTGTGGGGCAAACCTCTTCCTCCAACCCTCAATCCTTGCTATTGGCCAAGAACCACATTCTGCTCTGGTCACACGGCTTTTTGTGAGAATCCAATGGTATGACGTATGTCAAGGCGCTTTAAAAACATCAAAGCCCTACATGAGCCAGTATTCGTCATAGAATGGAGTTAATTGAAACTTAGATCTCAAAGGAAGTCCTAATGCTAAAGCCGTTTAATAAATACAACTCAGGCTGCAGGAGACATGGAGACTGTCTCACTGAACAAAATCCAGTTCCCTTCTTGCATAGCACTGGATGAGGTCAGAGGAGCCTGTCTAGGGCCAACCTTTATAGGGGTTATAAAGGGGTTTTAGGCACCATCCCTCTATGATGACCTCCACCTTCACCCTCAGACTGGGTAATGTCTGGAACACCTTTGTCAACATCTAACACTCTGGGTAAAGAAGGGACCCCATACCCCTCTGGGCAACAGGCATGCCAGGAGTTATCCTCAGTGTCAAGGACTGGAGATGAAAATCAGGCCTTCTACACTTGCCTGTGACAAACCCTAAGAAGTTGGAAGGGCATGCAATGTTGCCTTTCTATAAAAAGCTTAAAATTATAAAACCGATTACTTTTTCATGACCCCTAAGAAGATCGAAGTATTTAAGTCACTGTTACATGAGGATATGGTCAACCAACTGATATGCTATTATTAACTGATTAGACCCTTCTCTAAAGGACACCCTGCTGCTCAGCCTGGGCAATGGTGTCCCTTCCTATCATACTGCCCCAGGGGCAGTCACCAGACCACTATTTAAAAGACACTTGGAATGCACAGGATTATTCCTGGCTCCACCTTCTTCCAGCCTCCCACTGGCCCCAGCCCACCACCACTCATGCTAACTTGGTTTCCCTATTCCTCCAGCCTGTGATACACCGATGGTCTCCTTCCTCCAGTGTCCCCTGGAGCTACTGGAGCATTTCCTTGAGTCCTCAATTGCTCCCTGACTCCAAGTCACAGGAGTAGAACCAAGAATGCAGGACAATAAAGGTGGAAGGGGACAGCACTGGTCTGAAGGCCAGCCTGGATTCCCATCTCAGCACAGACAATAACCAGCTCTGTGATATTGGGCAAGTCACTTCTCCAGCTACAATGCCCTCATTTCTAAGAGGAGGAGATTGGGTAAGGTAACTCTTACAGTTCTTTCTAGCTCTAACATTACAGAATTCTTTGTCACAATTTGAAATTCTCAATCTTGTTTCTTTGTAGATTCTTAACATGTTGTGGTTCCAGTGTTAACATCTTTATTCCATATTTAAAAACAAATTCCCTTAAGAGGAAAGTGCTTCCAAAAATCAGTAGCAGGTCAGCCCACAGTGAGGTTGCTGTAGGGATGCTGCCAGCTCAAGAAGGCTCAGTGAATCCCTGTCAGACAACATCTTCATCTCTAAGAGGGTCCTAGGGTGGAGCTCATCAGGCACAAAGGCCATAGATAGACAGTACCACATGAGGCCACCCAAAAATCACACTTCTGTTTTCCAACCTGTCTTCATTTTCACCATGAATTCTTATTTCCTCTTGGCCAGGCAGGAACAGCGAGGTGAGCTGAAGATAACTGTTCTGAAAACTCCAATAGGATCATGGGTAACTGTCATTCCTCTGCTGGACAAACTCCAGACACTGTCAGGAGGCCCTTCATGGCAGGTGAATCTACCCTCTACTCCCTGCCCCACATAATCCCAAACCCCCTACGCCCTCAGCCAAGTCCAAACCCTTTGAAGCCCAGCCTGTTGATGGGGTAGTGAGACTTCACCCTGTGCCTCAGGGTCAACTTTGATTCACTGGCTCAGTAACTTAGCACTTACCACTGTCTGCCTGACATGTTCATCTCATTACCCACCTGAGAGCCCACCTTTCTCCTTACATCTCCCAGCGGTGCTCGTTCTGGAGGCCCAGCTGGGTCCCAGCTCAGACACGTCTGCAGTGACTCCTCCACCCGCTCCTTCCGCCCCTTCCCACCTTCTATCCTGCAGCCTCCTAGAGGACCCTAAGGGAGAAAGGGAAAGATGCCCGCTTTCCTTCTTGGTATCAAGGTCAGGTAAAGCCTGAGCCTCCTTGTATTCTCAACCTGCTTCCCACCATTTTCTCCTGACCAAAATTTAGAGTTTCATATGTGACTCTTTACAACTGATTACTGAGTCCCCAGAGTGAGATGAGACTGAACACAATTTCCCTGCAGCAGTGCCTCAACTCTTTCCCTCCACAGACAGCTCAATGCCAGTGAGGTTCACAGCTTGATGTGCACTACACTCTCCCAGGCTCTGCAGAGAGAGAGAGAGAGAGAGAGAATATCCCAGTTACCGCTTCAACGCTATCCGACCCACATCATCTCAGAAGAGCATACTAAAATGCACATGAGTATAATGTTAAAGGGAGGACATTGAAACTACGATACCCAGACCAGGGGTGGGGGTGGGGGGTAGTTTCATTGTATTAATGATTAGTAGAAAGCAATTACCTGAGCCATTCCTCATAACTGATCACCACACATTAATGTTAAAAATCCATCTTTTCCGACATGATACTCGACATAGAAAACCCAAAAGGCACCACCAAAATATTGCTAGAATGGATACAGGAATTCAGGAAAGTCACAGGATATTAAAATAAATGCACAGAAATCAGTTGCATTTCTATACACCAACAATGAAGCAGCAGAAAGAAATCAAGAAATCAATTCCACTTACAATTGCACAAAACACCATAGGATACCTAGGAATAAACCTAACCAAAGAGGTAATTAAGATCTGTACTCTGAAAACTATAAAACACTCATGAAAGAAGTTGAGGAAGACACAAAAATGGAAAAATATTCCATGCTCATGGATAAGAACTATTGTTAAAATGTCTACACTACCTAAAGCAATCAACATATAATGCAATCCCTATCAAAATACCAACAGTATTTTTCACAGAGCTGGAACAAACAATCCTAAAGTTTGTATGGAACCAGAAAAGACCCTGAACAGACAAAGGAATGTTGAAAAAGAAAACCAAAGCTGGGGGCATCACAAGGCCCAACTTCAAGCTATATCACAAAGCTGTGATCAGGCACGCCTGGGTGGCTCAGTCGTTGAGCAACTGCCTTCAGCTCGGGTCATGATACTGGGGTCCTGAGATCGAGCCCTGCGTTGGGCTCCCTGCTCAGCAGGAAGCCTGCTTTTCTCTCTCCCACTCCCCCTGCTTGTGTTCCCTCTCTCGCTGTGTCTCTGTCGAATAAACAGAATCTTTGGGGGAGAGGGAAGCTGTGATCAAGACAGTATGGTACTGGCACAAAAACAGACATATAGGTCAATGGAATAGAACAGAGAACCCAGAAATGGACCCTCAATTCTATGGTCAACGAATCTTTGACAAAGCAGGAAAGAATCTCCAATTGAAAAAGACAGTCTCTTCAACAAATGGTGTGGGGAAATTGAGACAGTCACATGCAGAGAAATGAAACTGGATCACTTTCTTACACCGCGGACAAAAGTAGACTCAAAATGGATGGAAGATCTAAATGTGAGATAGGAAGCCATCCAAATCCTAGAGGAGAACACAGGCAGAAACCTCTTTGACCTCAGCCACAGCACCTTCTTGCTAGACACATCTCCAAAGGCAAGGGGAAAAAAAGCAAATAACTACTGGGACTTCATCGAGATAAAAAGCTTTAGCACAGCAAAGGGATCAACAAAACTACAAGGCAACCTATGGACTGAGAGGAGATGTTCACAAATGACATATCAGATAAAGGGCTAGTATGCAACATCTATAAAGAATTTATATTTATACAAAACTCCCCCCAAAAAACAAAAATTCCAGTCAAGAAATGGGCAGAAGACATGAACAGACATTTCTCCAAAGACATGCAAATGACTAACAGACACATGAAAAAATGCTCAACATCGCTCGGCATCAGGGAAATACAAATCAAAACCACAGTGAGATACCACCTCAACCAGTCAGAATGGCTAAAATTAACAACTCCAGAAACAACAGATGTTGGCAAGGATGCAGAGAAAGGGGAACCCTCCTACATTGTTGGGAATGTAAACTGGTGCAGCCACTCTGGAAAATAGTATGGAGGTTCCTCAAAAAGTTAAATACAGAGCTACCCTATGACCCAGCAATTGCACTACTAGGTATTTATCCGAAGGATACAAAAATAGTGATCCAAAGGGGCACATGCACCCCAATGTTTACAACAATATCCACAATAGCCAAACTATATAAAGAGCCCAGATGTCCATCAACAGATGGATAGAGAAGATGTGGTATGTGTGTGTTTGTATAGGTATATATAAATGCATGCACACACAATGGAATATTACTCAGCCATCAAAAAGATGAAATCTTGCCACTTACAATGACTTGGATGAAACTAGAGGGTATTATGCTAAGCAAGTAAGTCAAAGACAAACATGATTTCATTCATGTGGAATTTAAGAAGCAAAACAAATGTACATAGGGGAAGAGAAGGAAAAAAAATAAGATAAAAACAGAGGGAGGCAAACCGTAAGAGATTCCAAACTCTAGGAAACAAATGGAGGGTTGCTGGAGGGGAGGTGGGGGTGGGGGGAGATGGAGTAATTAGGTGATGGGCATTAAGGAGGGCACTTGATATAACGAGCACTGGGTGTTATATGCAACTGATGAATCACTAAATTCTATCCCTGAAACTAATAATACACTATATGTCGACTAAATTTAAATAAAAATAAATCTGTCTTTTCATGCTCCAACACTTCATGGATTAACTCCCCACCTAGCATTCCAGGCCTTAGCTATATTTCACTCTATTCAAGCACAATTCATAACAGGAATCTTTGAACATGTCAGTAGGACTGTAAGGCAGCCAAAGCCTTATGGAAAGTAGTCTTAAACCACATCTACAATCAGAGTCAATAGAGCAGTAATAGGTACTGAGCCCCCTGCCCACCTGCCACTTCCTACAAACACCCACTAAACAAGCCTTTCTGACACTGGCCATGGCACTTAGCCTAATGCTCTGTACTCCCTGGAGCTAAATCATAATTATTATTCTTTGATAGCAAGGTAGGCTGAGCAGTGCTTTAAAAGCATTTGTAGCTTGAAAACCTAAGGGGCAACAGGCAGTTTGAAAGCATTTAACTGGATACAGAGATCAGGGCAAAAGCTTATTTGTCACTGTGACAGGAGGTGATAATGTGACATTTCACAAGTTTCAGAACAGCAGAGAAAAGCCTTCCCCTCTATAATTTGCAGCAGTGCTGGACTTCCAAGCATACTCTCTGCATGAACTATAAATCACTCTAATTATTCAGCAGGCTGAATACCAAACCAACCACGGTCCACAATCAGATCTGTGCTCAACTTTTTGTGAAGAGAACATTTCTAGCTTTTGTACCTGCAATTTTCCCCACCATCACCATTTCCCTCCACAAAGAACTTGCAGAATTCCTTATGGAAAGGGGCGCCTGCTTCCACAGTGGGCACTGGCAAAACATATCACATCTATTTTCTCCCCTTCCCAAGCACACCAATACATCCTCTCTACACTTCAAGAACAAAATCAAGGACTGAATATTACCCCCCAAAGCACCATCCATTCTCTGTAGTGTCCATCGTGGTCCTTAAGGATCTTCCAGAAATTTAAGGACACAACCTCAGAACATGCTTGCAGAAACAGAGTAGTGATTATGTATCCTGAGGCTCAAATCCTGGTGCTGCTGCTTCCTAGCAGTGTGAGCTTTATCCAAGTTACTGAACCTCTGGCCCAAGTCTCCCATTATGTAAAAGATAACCTTCCCTTCTTCCATAATTTTAAGGATGGAGTATGAAGTTAGTATCTATGTCAGGTACCGTGATAGGACTTACATCACAATGGTTCCATGTCAAGAATGGTAACAAACTCTTCCTGAGACTAACAAGCCTGGTCAGTAGCAGTCTGCCATAGTCTGGGGAAGAAAATTAGTATTAACCGTCATTTTACTGTACCCAGTAAGATGCTCCTCTATGCCAAGCTCCACCCGCCCCCTTTCTCTACCATCTTTGTTCTTGGGACTAGGGCGGCCTGCTCTGAGTCTGTCTAGTAAACGATTAGGGTGACTGTCATCAAGCAAATGGCAGGAGCAAATAAGCACTAGTTTAAGCTCCAATGTTTAAAAAAAAAAAAAAACAGGTGCATGAAATTCAGAAACTAAGTACCTCAGCAGAAACCTGAAAGGCAAGTAAATTCTGTAAATACTTTGGGGGTAAATACAATAATATTGTATTGCCTATCAGATACAAAAGAGATCCTTTTAGTGAAAAAGGCAACTTCGAAGACCCAGAGGACTTCTGAGACCCTAACTCTAAAACCCCCTGATGACCAAAAAGCACCATGTCTCCTCCACACTCCACGCAGGCGACGTCTCCAGTGTCCGCTCAAGGCCAGGAGCCCCTCAGAGCTGCAGGGACGGGCTGAGCAACACTAACTTGCCACAGACACACCCAGCCATCAACCTGGACGGGTCACTCGGAAGGACGGACAAAGGGCTCCGCTTAAGTGCGGACACTTCTGCCTTTGGGCACATTCCCCAAGTTTCACATACTCCTTAGATGATAGTTTCTTCCTTTTTCTATTTTCTACTTCCTACAAGCCACACACAAGAGCCCATTTGGGGAAATGCAACAATTCCCTCTGAATACTACCCGGGGCGTGCCTGCGCAGACAGTGGGACCGACGCTTAGAAAGGCAGACTGCAGCATGGAAACGGAAAGGAGAGAGAGAAAGAGGCAAGAGACACAAAATGCACATGCTGGGGACCCGAGACCCACGAGCCAGAAAGAAAGGCAGGTGCAAACACAACCGTAAAAACTGCCAAGGAATGCTGAGACTTGCTCTGCTCCTCAGAACAAAGAACCAAGGAAAGCTACACTAACCCGTAACTCCAGCCCTCCCCACCACTGCCCTGGTGTGGGACACTCCAGCTCCAAAATTCTTCCAAAACCCTCCATCAGCAAGGGCTGGGTACATACATAGCAGCGGCTCTCCACTCTGGGCCTTATCAGAATCACTGGACAAGGTTGTCAAAAGGCCCAGGCCCTGTCCTGACTCAAGAAGCCAGAGTCTGTGTGTCCTCTACCAGCTCTCCAGGTGATTCCACACACAGGATTTAAGGACCACTGCCACAATCATAAAAACAAATTCTTTAAACAAAAGGAAATGCTCAAATCATAGAAGAGTGTTTAGCATGCTGCCAAGTACAGAAGATGGGGGGAGGGGCATAGAAAAAAAAAAAAGACTGAGGTAAGTAAGACCAGCAAATAAGCCATCTGTCATATCCCCACACCCCCACCTCCCCTGACACTTCCCCAGCGTGGCATCCATCCATGGACAAAAGGGCCTTCGGGGGAACTATGGGACCTAGCAGCATACAGCAAGGGACCTGGGAGTGGTCTCATCCACCCACACATTGGAGAGCAGGCCCACAGATCTTGGTCCTGTCTGGGGACCCTAGCCTGTGAACTAGCTGCAGCCCCTCATGGCTACAGTCCGGAAGTCCCTGGAGAACACAGAGTTAGACTATTACCCACAGATGAGTGCTTTTGTGGAAGTCCAGGAGTCTAGTGGAGAAGTTCCAACACCACTGGAGAAAAAAAAAAAAAAAAAAAGGAATTTGGACACACTGGAGAGGGTAAGAGGGTAAAAGAAACAGTTTGACTTTACCACCCTTGCCTAAGGGGTCACAGCTCAAGCCAAGAGACCTTCTCAGTTCATGATTTCTCTTGTGGGAAAGAAGAAATTGAGAGCCTGGGAGGGCACGCCAGGCTCCCTAAGCTGTGCAGGACAATGCCAATGAGGCTCATTTTTCCCCTACCCCATGTCCTATGTCATGAGCTACATAACTGGGAACAAGAGGAGGCTGGAAGAGCTGCAGACAGGATTACTCAGAGGGCATTAAAGGAACACAGACCCTAAGAAGCCCAACCACAAGTTACTGGGGACACCACCTGTGGAGCCCACCTGGCCCATAAGCACCCCCAGCACTTCATTATCCTGGCCCATACAGCCCCCACCTCCAACCCATGGCTAGCTCCGTGTGTACTCCTAACAGGAGGAGCAAAGCTCTAGCAGATGGCTAGTGAGCACACTCAGTGAACCAGCCAGAATCTGCAAGCTAGAGACAGACCACAAACTTGAGCTCTAGCACCACCCCTGGGAAAGCAAAAAGGAAGCTGTCCACCCCATCCTGGTGTATTGCAGGTAGGAGGGAAGGTGTACAAGCTGAAGAATTCTGCCACAAGAGAAAACAAATACAGCACATGTGTATCCATAGGTCTGAAAAAGCCTCAATCCCTGGCAGGACTGATAGAAGGTATTCATTTCTGGAAGTCCGTAAAGACAGGAGGAGGGGACTGCGACTTCAAATGCAAAGACAGCAACTTACATTTCCAGTAATTGGGGGTGGGAGGGACATGACATCAGCAAAAGATAATCTTCCAGTAACCAACCCAAAGACATGAATGTATAGTTTACCTAATAAAGAATTCAAAATAACGGTTTCAAGAATGCTCAGAGAGCTCCAAAAACAGTCAAAGCAGTGACATCAGGAAATCAATACACAAAAATGAAAAGTTTAAGAGCCAGAAATCCTAAAGAACCAAAAAGAATTCCGGAGCTGAAGAATAAAATGAGATAAATGCAATAGAGAGCATGAGCATCAGAGTGGATTAAGCAGAAGAAATAATCATAAGTAAAAAAAATGAACCTTTAAAATTGTCCAGTCAGAGGAGAACAAAGAACGAAAGAGTGAAGAAAGCCTATGTGAACTGGATACCATCAAGAGAAGTAGTCTGAAATACTGAAGTCCCAGAAGCAGAGGAGAGGATGAAGGGGCAAAAAGTTTATTTAAAGCAATCATGGCCGAAAACTTCCAAATCTGGGAAGTGATCTGAACATCAAAGTTCATGAAACTCAGTTTCCCAAATTCAATCCAAAGAGATCTTCTCCAATACACACTGTAATAAAACTGTCCAAGTCAAAGACAAAAACTATTAAAAGCTGCAAGAGAAAAGAAGCTTATCACTTTACAAGGAAATTCCCATAATGCTATCAAAGGATTTCTCAGCAGAAACCTTACAAGCCAGAAAAGAGTGGGAGGATAGATTTCAAAGTGCTCAAACTGTCAACCAAAAATACTTTATTCAGCAAAGTTTTTTTTTTTTAAAGATTTTATTTATTTATTTGAGAGAGAGAGAATGAGAGAGAGCATGAGAGGGAAGAAGGTCAGAGGGAGAAGCAGACTCCCTGCTGAGCAGGGAGCCCGATGCAGGACTCGATCCTGGGACTCCAGGATCATGACCTGAGCTGAAGGCAGTCGCTTAACCAACTGAGCCACCCAGGCGCCCTATTCAGCAAAGTTATCCTTCACAAATGAAGAAAGATGTTCCCTGACAAAGAGAAACAGAGTTCATCACCACTAGACCTGCCTTACAAGAAATGCTGCTACAGGAATCAAAACACTATAGTATTGGCATAAAACAAACCCATCAATAAATAGAATTGAGAGTCCAGAAATAAACCCTTGAACGTACAGTCAACTGATACTTGACCAAGGAGCAAAAAGTCAGTAGGTAAAGCATAGGATGTTCAATTATATTGGGAAGACTAGATAACTAGAAAACAAAGAATGAAATGGACCTCTATTACATCACTCACAAAATGTAACTCGCAATGCATTCAAGACTTCAAAGATTTGCAACTATAAAACACCCAGTAGAAAACCTAAAAGGCAAATCCCTTGACATTTGTCTTGGCAGCAATTTTTGGATGGGACACCGAAAACACAAGCAATGAAAGGAGGGCTACATCAAACTAAAAAGCTTTCATACAACTTAAGCGACAAAATGAAAAGGCAACCTATGAAATGGGACAAAGTTTTTATAAAACATCAGTTAAGGGGTCAATATCCAAAATAAGAGGAATTCATACAGCTCGAAAGAAAAAAAAAAGGTCCACAATCCAACTTAAAAATGGGCAGAGAAGGGAATAGATGCTTTTCCAAAGATGACATCCAGATGGCCAACAGGTACATGAAAAAGTTACCATTCATCATCAGGGAAATGCAAATCAAAACCACAATGCAATACTGCCTCACATCCATTAGAAGGAAAGGCTATTATCAAAAAGAGAAGTGTTCAAGATGTGGAGAAAAGGGTTTTCCTGTGCACTGGTGGGGGCAAGGTAAACTGGTACAGCCATTATAGCAAGAAGTATTCAGGTTCCTCAAATTAAAAGTAGGACTACCATAGGATCCAGCATTCCCACCTCTGGGTATATATCCCAAAGAAATGAAATCAGGATCCCAAAGAGTTATTTGTACTCTCCCGTGTTCACTGCAGCATTATTCACCATGACCAAGATATGGAAACAACCTATATGTCCCTCAAGGGAGGACTGGATAAAGACGACGTGGTATATACACACAATGGAATAATATTCAGCTTTAAGAAGGAAATTGTGCCATTTGCAACATATGGATGGACCCTGGTGGCATAATCTGAAGTGACATATACTGTATCATTTATATGTGGAATCTAAAAAAATGCAAAATTCAAAAAACAGTGGTTTCCAGGGGCTGGAGGTGGGAAGAAACGGGGAGATGCTGGGCAAAGGGTACCAGCTTCTAGTTAGAAAACGAATCCTTTCTGGGGATCCAACGTACAACATGGTGATTATAGTTAATACCGTATTATATACTTGAAAGCTGCTAAGGGAATAGATCTTAAATAGCCTCACCACATAAAACAACTATGTGAAGTGATGGAGGTGTTAACTACTATGGTAGTCGTTTGACAATATCTAAGCACATCAAATCATTTTGTACACATTCAACTGTCAAGTGTTGTATGTCAATTATATCTCAAAATTGGGGGAAAAAGGAAAAAATTTTCAAGGATGAGGTAAGGGAGATATATACATGCAATTGTATACATATAAATATATGTAGACCTACCTAATCCATATTTCATGAGTAATATAGAAAATAGAGCTATATGATGTATATATATTTTATCTATATATAAAATCTAAATCCACAAGAAGTGGGTAATACCAGTTGCTTCCAGAGAACATAAATGCCTGATTGGAGATAAAGGTAGAAGGGAAACCTATTACAATTATTTTACTCTCTTGAATTCTGAGATATGTCAATTCATTACCTAAGAAATTTGTTATTGTAAAGAGGATTTGAGCTGCAGAGACTAAAGGTATCAGCAAAGTAAAAACTGATTCCCACTATTGTACACATGCAACTAATATCACACTGTATGTTAACTGGAATTTTAATAAAAACTTAAAACAGATTCGGGGATAACTAAATGCAGCAGCTTCCATGGTTTTCAGACTTTCCTACACACAGGCTCCATTCGCTTTAGCCCAGGGTCCTCCTGTCCCGTGCCTGGAGCTGCTGCATGGGCTACACAAGTCAAGATGGAGACAATCCCACCACTGGTAAGGGAAACGGCACCCTGCAAGGTGCTCCAGAGGCACCTCCTATTGTCCTCTTCCTGAGTTTTGTCTCACATGTCAACCGTAAACTCTGAGTAAAGACTATTCCTCAACCACCTTAAGGTCTCCCTTGTCTCCCTCGATGGCTTGAATCCATTCATCAATGCCTACAGCAGTGCACTCCCAGACTTCTTTGCAGGAGATAAGTCACTTAGAGACAGACCCGGAGCTTTGGAATTAAGTTCTGAAGGCTGTTTTGAATTGCTCGCCTGATAGTAAGATATACATTCCTCCAAGACAACAGTGCCCTCCCCTTTCCTTTCAATCTACGTGCCATGTTAGACAAAAGAGAACAACAGTCTTTATTCCTCATGACCAAATTTTCAGCACAATTCTGCCCCATATTTCTGAAACAATCTACCAAGTCTCATTCTTCTACTCCATGGGGAGATCAAAATGGCCATGCTTCCTCCCAATTTCACTTCCCTCCTTGCAGGAAAGCCTGCTGAGATTTTTTTCAAGGCACACTAGTTGATAGGTGGGTCCAGAAGATAACCTACAAAGTATAGGGGAAGCTCAGGATCAGTTGTGTAATGATGAAAGGATAACAGATAATCCAACAAACCAAGAGTTATGATCAACTCTGCCAGAGTCAAAAACTTTAAAGTTGACCTCACTCTATTTGCATAACACACACACCTTTCTCTCAACAGCCTGGCACCCACCAGGTAAAGGGATTCCAGGCGGCCCAAAGCCACTTCCCTGCGCTTGACAGTATTAACCATTAAATTTGGATCAATCATTGTCACCTAGTAGAGAATGTCTATATTTGAACTGCTTGCTGACTTAGGTTTAAGGAATAAACAGAAAATTCCCCAAGTAGGGATGTTAAAGATAATGGAGATTCCTTGTATTTTCAGTCTCACTATTGTCAAAGCAAGCTTCTGAATGTCTTGATTTTGTCAGAGTGTTAGAAACTGCTATTTAATCACTTGGACACCTTGTCTGTGAACTTGGAAGGACATGCTGCATGGTGCTAGGTGCACCATCTGCACGAGTTATAAGCAGTCAGAGTTTTATAGTTATGCTAGAATTTACAGAGAGCCTTTCAGGTCTTTACATCCCCACAAAAACCCCATGAGACAGATAACGCTCGTTATCCCATTTGATGGGTGAGAAATCAAGAAGTGAAGTAACTTGCCCAGAGTCACTCAGCTTGAAAGCAGTAGATCTGAGTCCACATTGAAAGATTTTTCCACGGCATCACACAGCCTCTCAGGGGTAGACCTTTGGAGCCCTGTGAGCTTACAAGATCCACTAATTCAGGAACTTCACAGAGGATGGCATTTTTAACTCAGGTGATGCTGCCAAGGTCACAGAGCACGTCCATGGAGAAGACTTCCTGCATTCTTGCCATTTTAGTAGAGTAACCATTTTGACTGGAACACCAAATTCAGGGGCCAAGAAAGCCTTATACCCACATTACTGTCTACCTGCCTTCAGACTCTGAAAGGACGACTCGGTTTCTTAATTTTTGTATCTATGCAAATCCGTGAGAAAGAATCAGATGAGGTCGGGACTATAATATTAGCAAGTGAAACACAAACACCTGCTAGGCTTTTGGGCTGACTTTTCCCCACCCCTACTTAGAAGGCCTTCGGCCCTTTTTCCATGTGATCAAATCTAAATCATACTCCAAGGCTGAACAAAATTGAGTTCCAGAAAGCCAGCGTGGGCACGTGAGCGCAATGCAGTTCCAAATACAGCCAGAGTAAGTAGGGCACAAAATAGAGCCCCAGACATCAGAGTTCAATTCCCAACTTGCCACTTAGTGGCTCTTTGGGAAAGTAGTATCCTCATTTCAGTTCTAATGTAAATAAGGAGACAACCTCCTACCTTGAATTATAGCAAAGATCAAAGGAGCCAATGGCCTCAGACCCCAGGATAGTGCCTGGCACATAGTAGGTATTCAGTATTTTACTGTTAGTTCCATGAAACATCTAACCAACCAACTCCATCATGATCTCTCCATCTTTAATTGCCAAAATATTCAGAGGCCCTTTCAGAAGCTCTCATATTATAGTGATTGGTATCAACAGCTTATCTGCCCAAATACATAAAACCCTTTGGGAAGAAGGCTAATTCTTACCTTTATGTCTCCCATAGCCTCTTGGAAGATGCTGTTGACATTATGAGGGCTCCAATATTTTTGAAGGAGCTAACTCAGGGAAACAAACAAGTTTCAAGTGACGAAAAAAAGCACAGTGGCCATAAGGCCAGTTCATCAATCAAAAGCTTTTGCAATACGCAAATAATGAAACATGGAACACTATATCAAAAACTAATGATGCAATGTATGGTGATTAACATAAAAAAAAAAAGCTTTTGCAGGTATAGACACCACCAATATGGAGGATTCTCAGTCCCATCTACCAAAAGGGAAAATCCACACTGTTGATGTTTTCAAGAAACATTATTTCACCACCTGCTGTATAAAGCACTATGCAAGGCACCAGGGACACCAAGATGACTAAGAGACCCCAACTTCAGAGCAGCCCTGGCATAACGGAATGACCTCAACTAATAAGGACACAAGGAGCACAGACAAGGCCCTGTTCTGTCCATCCATCTCTATCTGGGTCTCCGTTTTCTCAGCTAGAAATGAGGAAGTTGAATAGATTACTGTCCAAGGTCTATGGCAGCTCTGTCAATTAGTTTATAAGTTACCCCTGGAGACAGGAAGAACAAAGGCACCTTTCTAAATATGACTTAGTAATACATAACTGTTAAAAGCAAGGTTTTCCATAATGAAGCTGAAGGACTGTCATTTCAATCCCCACAACAGAGAGCAGGGTATTCGGCCTTCCTGCCATCTTTCCCACCCAGAAAACAAAGTGATCATGGCCAGGAGCTGTGGGGGAAGAGGGGAAATACACTCACAAGGAGGGATGGGGGGAGGCACCCAGCAGGAACCATGCTGCCTCAAAGAGAAACACAGCCTGTAGCAGGGGGCAGTTCAGCAAAGAGGAAAGTAAAGAATGGTCCAAGAATAGAGTGCTACACTACTCTGGTTCCATTTAAAAAAAGGGAAAAAAGGCCCAGCCAATATCATCGGACCCTGACAGAATCCCATGCTAGACCACACTGAAATACTAGTTTTTTGGTGACTCCTGAGTCTAAGAAATTAAAGTGGAATTATGCTCACTAACCTCTATTTGATCCTCCAAAAGTCATTTATGAAACACTTTGGTGCTTACCTAGTTAAATCCTCAGCTACCTGCAAAAAGGACCTATTCCTCTGAACTACCAGGAAGTAGGATCAAGATTTCCCTGTATTTGTTTTGATGTGTTTGATGTATTGGGTATGAGAACCCAGCCTTTCTCCCTTGGAGACAAACATTCATAGGCCTGGGAAGTCCATTCTGAGCAGTAAGGTCCAGGGTCTCCTGGGCAGGGGGCCTTGTGCCACCATCCCCTTGACAAGGGCCACTCAGGGTGGACCCACAACTCTCGCCCTCAACAGGTACCACTCGTTTCCATTTTCCCAGGACCCTGTTCTCCACCAACAAACAAGTTAATGCATGCTAATAAATTCCTAGTAACCCTGCCCAAGCAACTGGTCTAGACTAATGTAAAAGCGTTTAGCTGGTTTGAGGAATTTTCAGCAGCACTTGGGGCAGGCCAGAGCACTGGAGATATTTAGGTCCATGGGCCATCCTCAGCATCGCTGTGCTCCTGTCATCTCGTTACTCTTCCTGGAGACAGTGCTAGTTCTAAGGGTACACAGCATAAGAGGGATCACAGTTCTAGCCAAGAGTCTTTCCTCACTTCTCATGGTGCACAGTAAGGGGACACATACTAGAAAAGGAGGCTCAACTGGAGCCAGGAAAAAAAAAAAATCCCTTGGTCTGAGCCCCTAGCAGATTACAGGCTCCTGCCCTAGGTTCCCCCAAAGGGATCTGTGAACACCAAAATGTAGGATTTCCAAATTTACTTTTGTTCTGATGACTAAGAAATTCTAAATAAACCCATAAGCAAGGCTCTTGGCTTTCGAGTTACTGGCATCTTTAGCATTGGTTTCCTTCACGGTCCTGATCTGGGTACAACCAAGTCACAGGCTGTCCGTGCAGAAAACATAAGGTGAGTGGGGAAGCTCCTTGGGAACAGTGGTGCCAGGCTTTTCTGAAACCACATGGCCCGGTGCGTTGCTCTACAGGCACCATCAGGAACAAGGGCCTCGAATTTAAGGGAGGAACCACACCAGTCCCACCTGTTCAAGTTCCTAAGACACAGCCAGCAGTTCCAAGGCAAGTGAGGGACCCTGCAGAAGGCATACTGCTCCTCACATCCACCACTCACCCCCACCACGACTTGTCCCCGTTCTCTTCACAGCTCCTTCAACTGCTTACATCTATGTATTATACAAACAAGTTTAATTCATCTATTAAACACTGTAGTTAATCAGCATGAATTCTTCAGCTTCTCCATTAGAAAAGCATAATTTAGCAAGTTCCATTCTTTTTAAAGTTCTAACCACCTTTCAGGGCAGGGAACCCTAAAAACTAATCAGCTTAACTATTAACAAAGAAGCATCAACATAAATTGGATGTATAATTTCACACTTCTATCATTTGCTACGTGTGACATTTAGGTCATTCTTTAAACTCACTATAACTGGAAGAGATCCAACAATTTCATGTTTGGGTCTAGACAGAAGATTTAAAATGACTCTATGCTGCTCGCTCCAGGCTATCTTTGTTAGTTACCATTTTGGGAAACACCATTTTGCGTATGGTGCAATAGCAAGCAAACACCACATACGATCTCTTTAAAACTAAAAGAGCAACTTTTCCCAAACACGGGGCAAAGTGGGTGAACAGAAGAAAACCAAAGGGATGCCTCCATGCACAGGAATTTTTGACTGGAAATAGAAGGGTTGTCTGTTCGCGGACCCATTATAGGATGGAAATCCTAAGCTCACAAATTCTTCTCAGTCCTTCCTCTCCTGCATTTATGATCAAACTGTCTTCAAAGGAATGGAAACCATTTCTTTCCGTTCAGCAGAGAAGTAGGAAGAGGATCTAATGAGCTCAAGAGTCATGAAGGGGGAGGGGGTGATGCTAAGAGTGAGGGCCAACTATCCAACTAGTGGGCACACAGTCCACTTAACCACCCTCACTTCTGACAGCAGTCCTGAGTTCAGGGGTCCGCGGGTTCAGAAACTCACTAACAGAGCTCACTGAAAGCTGTGATCCTCACTGCTAGTTTCTTACAGGGGAAGGACACATAGATCAGCCAAAGGAAGAGACACAGGCAGAGTTCGGAGAGCCACCAACTGTGCCACATTGCCGGTATCAGCGTGTAACACGTCCTGACCACCCAGGGAAGCTCACCCATGCCTCAGCTTTCAGGGTTTTTATTGGGGCTCATTAAGTATGATGGACTTCTCTGCAGTAATAAAGACATACCTTGGTTTCTGCCCCTAGTACCTAATATTTGGTCTTTGACCCTGGTTCCTGACACAAAGCTCCTAAAACTCAGATTCCATAGCAGTGTCTGACACAGCTCCCAAATCCCTTGAATTTCTTGGGTGATTAAAAAAAAAAAATTTTGCTAACTAATGAGAGGCTTCTTGATGGGATCCTGGACGGGAGCTGGTGCATAAAAAGATTAAGCCATGATTAGAAGCTTGGAACTTTCGCCCCATCTTCCATTCTCCAGAGTGGGAAGTGGGGACTGGAAATGGAGTTACACCTACATGATGAAGCCTCCATAAAAATCCATAAAGCACAGGGTTCAAAGAGCATCCAGGCTGATGAACACATCCACGTGAAGCTCAACTGTGAGGACAGAAGCTCCTGTGCTCAGGACCCCTCCAGAATGTAATCATCTAGCTGTTTATCTGTACCCTTTATTAGATCCTTTGTAACAAACCAGTGAATGCTCCACTAAGTTCTGTGACACCTTCTAGCAAATTATCAAACCCAAAGAGGGGGTCATGGGAACCCCAACTAATAACCAGTTAGAAGTTCAGGTGACAACCTGAGACTTGTGATTAGGGTCTGAAATGGGGGGCAGTCTTGGAGGACTGAGCCCTTACTTGTGGGATCTGAGGCTAACTCCAGGTAGATGGTGCCAGAATTGCATCCTAGTACACCATGCTGGTATCTGAGAACAGGTTAGTGGCGTGGGAGGGGTGAGGGGGGAGAACCTACATGCCTATTGTCTGAAGTGCGGAGTGTGCTAGAAGGGGAGTAAAGAAAACTTCCAGACAAATGCTTACCAGGCTGATCCTAGTCTCCAGCCTTTCTGGGCATGGCCCCCACCCCATATTACAACTGTTATCCTTCTAGCAGCGCCACACCCCACCCTGAGGTGTGGCCAGTTCCTACCCTAAATCACTGTTAGCCTGATGAGACTAGACCTTTTTATGGGCAAGTTTTTTTTTTTTTTTAACCACAGTAGGTAAAGGCCGAGGTCAAGCATAGGCAGAAACTAACACAGAGCCAAGAAACAAGGTCAGTCAGCCTCCAAGAGCTGGAGCCAGCCCATTCTCCTCTACCACAGCTCTTTAAAGGTCATAAAAAGGCAGTGACAAGGGATTGGAAGCCTAAGGAAAAAGATAAAGTCCACATACAATTTCTTCTTTAAATAAAGGATAATTTCTCCATGGGAAATCTGTTTCCAGGACCCATGGGACTTCATTTGCTCCAATTCCACCAAGTAATTCCAGCTACCTTTTAGGAAGCTAACCTCAGAAGCCTGATAATCAAATGCACCCATCAATGAGGATAGACTATATTCTGCCATGGTCCAAAACCACCCAGAATCTCACTGGCATACAAGAAACAGCTGCTTCTTGCTCTGAGTTCATCACCAGGTGGCTGGGGATTCTGCTCTGCATCAGCCCATCTGGATTCAGGCTAATGGAGCAACTCCTACACCTGGAGCAGTCCAGGTGCCCATAGTGGGGAGAAGACAAAGCTTGGCAGAGTTTGTTGCATCTGAAAGGTCACAAATGACTTCCACTCACATCTCCTTGGCCAAACCAAACCTTCTCGTCATGCCTAAGTTCAACAATGCCACAGATGGCCAGAGGACGACCAGCTGACACTGGTGAGCAGTCAGACCCCCCCACCACACCCATCTCCCGAACAACAGAGCAGTCTCTTCATGGGCCTGATGGGAGATGAAAGGGTTTTGATGAGGGATTTGGGGTTTGTGCTTGGTCCCCAAAACCAAGGCATAAGGTGGGAGAGCTATAGAACGAAGGGTTTCAGTTTTACACGTCTGCCATGCCTCGCCAGACCTTTCCAACCTAACGACAGAGCCGGACCAAGAACTTAAACCGTAGTCTGGGTTTAACAGCTAGCAATGAGGGACACTTAGGTTCACCTTCACCCACAAAACCGAGTATGCCGATTTACCACATCAAATCATGGCATCCATTCTAGCTATAAGAAAACACAGTGGAGACGAGTGCTATTAAGACAGGCTAGGAAAAGGTTTCTCAAGAATGGGAAACAGTCACAGAAACTCCTGATAAATTACCTACTCAGTTCAGTATAAGCTAAACTAAAAGCCCATCAGTTCCTCAGACTTCTGGCCAGACCATGGGAATTTGGTAATTGCATTACTGTTTTAACTTAAATGAAGCATTTCACTTTTATATTAAGTTTTATCTTGCTTGTTCTAATCCATCAAGGTAACAGCATGTAGCCCTCAACACTACACTTTAAGGTCATTGACAAACTAGCAAGTACTCATAGGAGGGAGAGGATAATAGTCTGTTAAATGAGCAATAGCCCAGGGGATAGGGACATAGCTTAGAGAGGCTTTGGGAGGGTTAACATTTGACAGGCTGTCATGTAGAATAGGCACTCTCTCAACTGGAGGGCAGAAGCAGAGTTAGTGGGTGGGATTCTGGAAAAAACCCTCCATTACTGAGAGCAGAACCACCTTCTAAAAATGTGAGTATTCCAAGGGCTTAGAAATCTTGGCCTTCTTCCATTGGGCTAAGTACCTGGCTAACATCAGGGGTGTGGAGTGGTTGACCTCTACGGGTCTAAAGATTCTAGGTGATTAACTACACAAATATTTATCTGGACACACTGGGAATAAGAATTTAAGAGTTCTAGAATATTAGCGCCAGATCCAGAAAATCTCCAAGTCTTCTTAGAGGGGAAGATCCTTTTCTGATGGGCACCATGGGAAGGACACAATGTAAAGTCAGAGCTCAGTGTGCAAGGAAGAGAACCTGCTTCCCATGCAGCCAGCTTAATCCCTCTGGTCAACACAGTACACTCTGCCCTTTCACTGCTCCCACAAAGGTCTTACTTAGGGCTGAGCACACAGCAGGCACTCAACTTTCCAGTCAGATGGGATCACCTTCTCATCCAGAGTCTTGGGGGTCTACAGTGAGGAAGCAGACAAGGGGCACACAGTCATGAGAACTCATGTTCAGGCCCTTGTGACATGCATTTTTCACTCTCCCATCCAGAAACCGACTTAAGTGGAAAATAGAAGCTTCCAGAAGATGCTCTCCATGAATTATATACATGTAGGATAGTAGCAGATAAACCCAGAAATGGCCCTCAAGGGACCCAAGAGGAAGAGAAATTTATTCTTCAGGAAGATAGAGCACTGCTTGGGAGCACTGCTGGTATTCCAACCGAATGAAGATACCAACAAGGGTCTACTGAGAGTATGTGCGTTATAAATTCTTGAAGCTCCCTGTCACACCGAGGACAGCATGTAATAGATGCACACAGTTTGCCTCAACCCCAACCCACTCCACCTCCTTCCTACTGCACATGCCCAGCCTGTCTGAATCTGAGCCCCAGGAAGAGTTTCCGGCAGGACTCCTACACTTCCTTAAATCCTTCAGTGTGCTGGGGACACATTCGCGTTTAATACAGAACTTTCAATTAATCCTGCTAGGTACCCTGAAACAGGGAGCTCCGGGAGAGACGGCAATTCAACACCTCCCGTCAGGACACAGTTTCTGGCCTGGAATTTGCAGGTCTTTCTCAGCAGAAGGAAGTTGAAGCTCCTGCCAGGATGCAGAAATTAGAATTTCTACAAAGTGACCTACTTCCGGGTGTCTTTAAAAGTTTTAAGAGCAGCAATCCCCTCAGGATCACCCCCAAAAAGGTGAGGTATTTAAATAAAAAATGCTGATGGAAAGTGCTTTAAAAATGTGTTTCATTCATCATAAAGTATTTTCTGTTAAAAAAAACAAAAACGTATCTCTAACAAAATCTCTGAAAAGATTATCCAACCAGCTTAACTCAGTCCTACAAGGTTAGAATTCAACTTACCGCTGGTAGTCCCAGAAAAGATTTCTACAAACAAGGAAAAAAGTCATCTGAGGGCCACAGAGGGATTTGGGTGGGGGAGGGGGGGGAGGGAAACGGTATGGTTTTCCACTGAGGTGGTGTTTTAGCAACTCGGAAGCCCTAATTAAATTTACAAACTTGTTATGCCATTGGCCCTCACTGGTGCCTGTGACATTGATGGAACAAACCATTTACCAAAAAGTGATACACTTCAAAGCACTTTGTTTTCATTTCTCAACTTTTTGTTTTGTAATTTAAAGGGGCAGCCCTTCCCAAAACACAAATTACCACACCACTTCCCTAGAAGGTAGAAAAGATGGCTAAGACAGCAGCTCAGTTTAATTATGATTTATTGAGGGCGAGTCCTAGAGCATGAAGTCTCTTTTCAACAGACCTTCATGTTCTACCTTCCCTCAATCTAACCCCTCGCAGGTACATGGGCCAGGTATCCTGAAATATTCCTGCCGGACATAATCTTAGTCCAGGCTCCTCCTTTTACAGATGGGAACTAAAGGCCAGAGAGGTAAAGTCACCTATACAAGGTCACACAGCCGATGAATGGCACAGTCTTATCCAGCCAGGTAGGACGACTTTGGAAAACCCTCTCCTTACAAGGGATACCTGTGGCTTGAGGCAGGCAAACCTGGAGCCTATTCTCAGAGGACCTTGCTGCTTCTGGAGTCCTGCTGCACCAGCCAGCTTCGGTTCAGTGCAGCCAGGAGACCAGGCTTGCCTGGCAACCTCAGTGAAGAGCTGTACACCACGAGACTAGCAGCAGAGAGGAAGGAACCAGGGAGAAGGCTAGACTCTCCACCCTGTGTCTACATGTGTTCAGTAAAGATGCACAGTCACCAAATAACCTAACCGTTACTGTTTTGAATAATCATTTTTAAATTCTGTACTTTCATCAAGAGTTATTAAATCTGAACTCAGTCCCAACACTACATGTCTTTTTATGGGATCTCTTTAGGTGTTTTTCTACACAAATCATAGACGTTTATCTTCGAAGGGGATGTTCTAGAAGCCAAATGCATCTGGGTAAAAAGTGAGATGCATATGTATTTAGGCTTAGATACACAAACCTGCTAGAAGAATACAGGACAAAATGTTTTCTGCAGCTACTCCTGGGGAGGGTATGAGGAAAGAAAGGGGAGGGGCAGACTTGACTTCATACAATTCTATACCTTTGAACTTAAGCAAGAGCATGTTTTACCACCCTCCATCCCTTGCACAGCTTCCCTGCTCCTGGTGCCTTAAGCATCATCATTTCAGAGGGTTCCATTAGGGGCCACCATCTTGTTTCCTATATACTCAAAAGGACTGACAGCTTACAGTTTTCATTTCTACCTGATCCCCAATGAACCTCTACATCCCCATTCCAACCTGGAATGCCTTCTTGGGTTCCAGAACTCTATGTCCTGAGGTTCATAGGCCAACACCCACCAACTATTCCACAGATTTTTTTTTTTTTTTTTCAACCCAACATGCCCCTAACAGAACTCACCATCCTTCCTTCTTCCCCACACAGGATTCTTCTCTCCTTCAAAGCATTCAAGTCATCCTCAGTTCTTTCCCTTCACTAGTCACACACAGGGAATCTACAGGTCTTCCCAGAAGCTCTCAAAGCAGGTTTCTCCTCTACTGGGCACTATGGCTCTCTCCCGATTCACCTGCATTTACTCTAGTCACTCCCTGATTGGCACCCCTGCTTCTAGCACTTTCCACCTCCAATCCACCACACAACACATGGGGAGAGTCAGTATACAAAGCTGATAAAGTTCATGCAGTCTTCGCTGAGCAACCAGTATGTGCCAGACACCATTCTGGGCCCTGAGGATACCAGTTGTCAGCCCAACATTATCCCCATGCTCACAGACCTTCCATTGCAGATAAAATTGAATTTAAGATCCAATTAGGACTCCCCATCACTCAGGTAAACTAGACATCGCAGGTAGCACATAAGGCCTTTCCTGAACCCAGCCCCAACACCCTGCCACCCCACCCCACCTCACTGGGTACTATTTGTTGCTCCCCACCCCCCAGACATTTTGGCACACTTCTGGTTCCCTGAATGCACGGTGCTTTCTCCCACTTCTGCAAACAGCATTCCCACTACCTTGAATGCCCTTCCCTTCTCTGCCTGGTTACCTTCTCTACATCTCTAAGCAGCACCTCCTCCAGGCAGCCTTCCCTGATGTGATTTAACAGAGTCCCTGCATAAGCCTCTGTCACAGCACTTCACACACAGTCCTGTATTTGTGGATTGAATATCAGAAACCTCTCTGTAAGGCCCTACTCTGTATCTTATCTCTACCATGACTGGCACACTGATACATAAACATGAAATATTAAGAGATCTGCTAAGAATCTCAGGAACTGTTTCCGAATCCTAGGATCCTGTGAGGAAGACAAGAGGAAGGAATGGTTAACAGCATTGATAAATACAAGTCAGGCACAGCCATGTAGGCAAAGGCAGAACTCCATGGACAATTCTACACCGACTGTCCCCTGTACGTTTCTTCAGGCAGTCTCCGATATACTACACACACACCCCCAGCAGGCTCACGGTCATTAGCCAATATATCCATCAGATTTGTCATTTTTCAAGTCCAGGTTTCAGGAGCCTGTCCCCCACCCCTCTCCCTCCTTCCCTCCCTCTCAGGATGCCTGCTTAGATGTTCTCTCTCAAAGCAAGCTTCTGGTCTTCCCCCGAGTATGGTTCAGAGACCGTGGCTCCCTTCCGACTCCAGGGTTAAGTTTTGCTTCCGTCTTGTTCTTTCTAATCCCCTCACCTTCCTCCCAACCCCTCATACTCCTAACTCATAGTGAAAACCACTCTGAAAAATAAACGTGCCAAGGCGTCCCAGTTCGGGGTTAGCATGCCAGTCCGCTACGCCAATGACAAAGAATTTCCATCATACTACGACCCACCAGGAATTCTTCCTGGTAACAGTGGGCTGGGCACCACTGGGTTCTTCCCTAACTTTGTGACCATATAGGAGAGGGTATATCACCTTGAGGATCTCAGCCCCCTCAGAAAGGGTCACAATTTTAAGGATCACAACTCTTAACAATAGGATCTTCAAATTCTGTTATCAAGCCTTCCTGGAATCTAGTGCACTCTGAAGTCAGATCTCATTTTAAATACAGGTTGCATGCTTGAGTGACCTCGATGCTGTTGTTCCATGTGCAAATCACACTCCAAACACCTCATGGGTCTACTCTTTTCAAGTGTTTCTTAGTGTGTGGTTTTTCCTTTTCACCAAGTGGACAAGAATGTGACTTGAGTATTACAGTTTTCCTTTTTGTACAACGTATTTGCTGATTTGTTTTTCCACTGTTGCAATTGTATGTGAAGTCTGCGAAAAGATTTTCACTATCCTAAGTGAATGAATACAGGCCCCCCCCATTTGTAAAAGTGATACAAACTCCTGGACATCGTCATGTGAATTAAGTAAGACCATGTAGGAAAGACACTTGGGTCTAGTGAAATTCCAATACACACTAGCTTTTCTTCTAAAACCTTCATTTGTTAAAAGCCTGGACACAGGATTGGATTGTATCAGAAAACCATTCAGGGCCGCTGGAGTACGCATTTATTTTCAAGTGATGATGTGAGGGAGATCAGCCCTCTGACCTCATCACTCGGCAACATGGTGACCTGCCCAGTTTCTCTGGGGAAAGGTCCACCCTGGATCCTGCCTCCTGGGTTCCAGCTTTCTCATTCTACCTTCAGTTCCAGGAATGCACAAATCCAGCAGCCCAGAGAGCTATGTCCCAGGGGAACACCCACCCAGCTCAGAGCCTCCCCTGCCTCTCATCTGGGATAGCTGGGGGCATAGCCAGAGCAATAACTAGAACAAAGAATTGTGTAAACAAGAGTGCTGAGTCATCACAAAGAGGAAATCCTCTCCAGACCACAATTCCTCAGCTCAAGATCAATGTGTTATACAGCAGTTTGATTTCCAGGCCTTCAGGGAAAGCAGCGTCTGCCCATCCCTTGTCCCAGTTGAGCCCCCATGTTTCCTGGTGAGGTGGCAGGCAATTAATGAAAGCCACCTGACTAATCCTACAGCCTAAGCTGCTTCAGGGCTTCAGAGCCTTCCTTGGGTGTTAAAGGGCTTAACGCACAGACAGGGCACTTCCTGGGTGGAATCTGAGCAGAGTACTCGAGGGTGAGGAGTTTGGGTTGAGATACTGAAGGCATCCCTCCAATGTAAGACTGATAAAGAGGACCAGTGTATTCTAGGAAGGGAGGTACCACTGCTTTCAGCAGGATTCTAAGGACAACCTCCTAGAGATTTTTATTTCAGAATTTACTAAAGCCTTAAGCAGTGGGAGCTTTAAAGCCTACTCCATTATCCTGACCACATACAAGATCGAACACAGGTATTGACATCTCAAATCTCTCCAAGGAAGAACTAGAATATGAGCAGGTGATCTGTTCGTAAAATCGCCCACCGGCCCAAATGGCTGAAGAAACCTGCCTAAGAGGTTTTAGGATTTATAGGTTAAAACTCAGGAATGCTAAGAAAATCATTTCCTTAGTTCTGACATCGGTGTTCTTAAAACCTACATGGAGTGGTGGGACAAGACTATTTTCTATTAGTTGATGTTCATCAAAAGAAAAATTCTAAAAAACTAAAGAACTATTATACTAAAAACTAACTCATACCGCTTGTTCATACTTTCGTGAATTCTGGATTCTACCCTTGAACAAGCAGCAGCAAAGATTTTCCGTATGAAAAATGCAGGAAATCAAACTCGAGTCACTGCTAGTGGCATACTCAGGCAGATTTAAGTGGTTGTCATGGCTATAACTTGTGTTCTCAATTAGGTCTTTCACAAAAATATCCCTGTCCTAGGTCATAAATTCATCACCCAATTTCAGCTTACCCAGTAGGATAGCATAGCACATTTGCACTTTATATATTTGCATATTTGCACTCACTCTAGTTTCCAGAAGAGTTATGGTCATGGTCAACGTCTAGAAGACTAAAAGGATGTCTTGTGTAAGGCACAACATAGTGCTCAAAGCACTTCAAAATAGTGACCCCCAAGCTATAGGGGAGATCCTGTGAATGACAACAGGGCTCATCTTAGCAGTAACACAGGGCTCAGGATGTAAGGCACACCTAGTAGGTGGAGTATATTCTAGCAACTTAGGAGCAAAGCAGCACGAGAACTGGGAGAAAGATACCACTTTTCTTGTAAAAATAAGACCAGATTAACCCATGACTGGGACTTGAGTAAAACCGGTGTCCAAAACTGCCAATGTCCTTAACCCTTTGGAGCCTCAGAGCACATCTCCAGGACCACCTGCAATTTCCCATCATCAGGATGCATGTGATCAGCTAGTACAGCAGGATGTCAGTGAGGCCCAGGACCCCGTGCGGACCCACACAAGAGCAGCTAGCCCTCCTGGGTCCTGTGAGCACAGAGAACCCTTCCCAGTCATGGCTAGGGCTCGACAGGTGTGTGGTCGTCTCACAAAGGGCCTTCCCCATTTATGTGAAAACAGACTCCACTCCACACTTGTATACAGACCCTATGTGCCTAGAAAGAGTGCTACCTCTGACAAAGGAGGGATTGAGAAAGGAGGGGTAAGGGAATGGGGATTCCCACTTCGTCTAGAGATCCCCGTATCGTTTGATTTTTTCCAAGTTGATCCTATCAACTCTGAATTTGAAGCTTACCAAAGTAGTCAACTGGAAGAAACCTCTGACAACCCAGTCCACACAACACTGAAGTCAAGAGTCCCCTTTTCGTTCACAAAGTTTGGCTCATCTTAAAAATTCCAATGGTCAATGCCCCAACACCATGCCTCCTTTGACTGGTAAAGGTAATCTAAGCCTACCAGCATATGAGGGAGGAGCAGGTGGGAGGAGCAGGGTTTCATTGGTAACGTCAAGATGGAGTCCGAAGAGCTTGGGCCAACAGCCCTCAGTCATCTTGGTACCTGAAGTTTCTAGTCCACAGCAACCTCCGGAGTGCTTGTTACCTATTATCTGGAAGCACCATGAGGTGGTTTCTTAGAATAGGATTGGCAAGCAGAAATACAGATTAAGAGTCACTGGCTTATTCAACAAGCATCTGACAGGCCACAGGGAGGTGGGAGTGATTAGACTTAGTCATAAGGAAGCCTTTGCACAACAGCAGGGGCTGGTTAAGGCCCCGGAGTGAATGGCAGGGGAGGGTGCTGAGGCTTCCTTCTCCTAAATCCCCTTAAAATCAGGTAGATTCTCACCTGTCCAAGGTGGTTCTACTGGAGCCCTGCCTGACACTGGCTGTTACACCACAGAGTAAGGCTTACAGGCCTTGCACTCCCATCTGCCTTCCAGGTGCTTCGCTCGTAACAAAATAGAAAGGTAGCAGAACTGATTGAAAAGGTCCGCTATAGAGCACGGACTTTAATCCCAATTGCAACCCTTCTAGTGGCTTTAACTCTCACACTACCCCCCAAAAATAAGAGTTAAACTTGTTTTCTGAATTTAGAGATCACTGTAAGGTTTCTGGCACAAAATATGCTGCATAAACAGCAGCTACAATCAGTCCAGGCAGGAAGCAATCATGTGGCACACACGACTACATCTCATTTCAGGTAGGTAGAGTGAACTATGCGTCATTTATTTCCATTGTCCTAGGTCTTTAAAACAGTTCATTAATAGAGCTTCACTTTAACCAGTATTCTTTTTATTTTATGTTATGTTAATCACCATACGTCATTAGTTTTTGATGCAGTGTTCCATGATTGTTTTCGTATAACACCCAGTGCTCCATTCAATACGTGCCCTCCTTAATACCCATCACCAGGCTAACCCATCCCCCACTTCCCTCCCCTCTAGAACCTTCAGTTTGTTCCTCCAGAGTCCATAGTCTCTCATGTTTAACCAGTATTCTTACCATTTTTAGAAAAACAGTAAGACTCCTATTAGGACAAGATTTCAAAGCACTACAATACTTATAGTCAACAAGCTACATATCTTGGCAATCCTTGAGTGGAAGATTTCATCTCACCCTCAATATGTTGAGTTAAAAAATCTTCCCCACGTTTGTACACCCATCCCTGCGAACCACCTTCAGGCAGTTAATCTACATGCTAATGAAAGAGCCTCCCAGCTCCCCAGTCCATCAGAGAAGTCATTAAGGTGCTTTGCCCAGCACTCCCTGCTAGCACAAGGGGGTCCTACCAACACAGATGTAAAGAGAGGAAAAACCAAAGTGTGCTTACCTAAGACTTGGCATTTTTTTTTTTTAATTAGAAAAGTCATTTATCGACATGTATCACATGACCTCACTGATATGAGGAATTCTTAATCTCAGGAAAGAAACTGAGTGTTACTGGAGTGGTTGGGGGTGGGAGGGATGGGGTGGCTGGGTGATAGACATTGGGGAGAGTATGTGCTACGGTGAGCGCTGTGAATTGTGCAAGACTGTTGAATCACAGATCTGTACTTCTGAAACAAATAACGCAACATATTTTAAGAAAAAAGAAAAAGAAGAAGATAACAGGAGAGGAAGAAAACGGGAGTATGTCAGAGGGGGAGACGAACCATGAGATGATGGACTCTGAAAAACAAACTGAGGGTTCTAGAGGGGAGGGGGGTAGGGGGATGGGTTAGCCTGGTGATGGGTATTGAGGAGGGCACGTTCTGCATGGAGCACTGGGTGTTATGAACAAACAATGAATCATGGAACACTGCACCAAAAACTAATGATGTAATATATGGTGATTAACATAACAATAAAAAAATAAAAAAAAAAGAAAAGTCATTTCTCTAGCTTTTGATAACTAGGAATTTCTGAGCACTAAAAAGCTCAATAAACACTATAAACTAAGACATAAAAATGCTTTATAAAATAAAGAAGATGGGGGCACCGGGTGGCTCAGCCCATTAAGCGTCTGCCTTTGGCTCAGGTCGTTATCACAGGGTCCTGGGATCGAGCCCTGTGATGTGCTCCGTGTGCATACTCACTCGTGCACTCATTCTCTCAAATGAATAAAATCTTAAAAAAAAAAAATACAGATGATCAGTGTCAAAGAGACCTTCAACATAAGTTTCATGTGTTTCGAAACATTAACGTCCTTTAATGCTAGACCTAGAATCTCTTGTTCCAGGTCTAGGATCATGAGGAGAAAACGGCACTCACTCTGGTCATGTGCAGTGAGGTTCCAGTGAGATCCCATGCCTTTTCTGGAACCACAGTCTACAAGAGCCTTCAGATTGTTTCAATTTAAAGTCAAATCTCAACCAGGACCCAACTAACCAGAACCAGTGCAGTGGCCTTCACAAAATATGGATTAATATCTACTCTTATTTAAAATCAACTTCTAGGGGCACCTGGGTGGCTCAGTTGTTAAGTGTCTGCCTTCGGCTCAGGTCATGATCCCAGGGTCCTGGGATGGAGCCCTGCATTGGGCTCTCTGCTTGGTAGGCAGTCTGCTTCTCCCTCTCCCACTCCCCCTGCTTGTGTTCCCTCTCTGTGTCTGTCAAATAAATAAAATCTTTAAATAAAAAAAAATAATAAAATTGACTTCTAGGGGACCATCTAGTATCAGTACTCATTCAACAATCTCCTATCCCTTTCTCCCCTTTTAGTAGACTTCAAGAGTTTTACGTTTACAGCAGAAATTGAGCAGAAAGAGTTCCCATATGCCCCCACCCCTAACCCAGGCATAGCATCCCCCACTATTCACATCCCTCTCCAGAGTGGTACATCTGTTAGAATCCATCTCCCCTGACATGTTACTCCAAGTCCATAGTTTACATTAGGGTTCATTCTTGGTGTTGTGCAGTTCAGATTTTGACAAGTAGGAGAGGCCTTGCCCCCACCATTGTATTAGCATACGCAATGGTTTCATTGCCTTAAAATCCATCCCCCAACCCCTGAAAGCCACTGATCTTTGTACTCTCTCCATAGTTTTGCCTTTTCCAGAATATCATGAAGTTGGAATCTTAGAATACATAGGCTTTTCAGATTAGCTTCTTTCACTTAGAAATACCCATTTAAGGTTCTTGATTGGTAGCTCATTTCTAAGAACTATTATTCCATTGTGTGGAGGTACCACAGTTTGTGTATCCATTCATCCACTGAAGGGTATCTTGGTTGCTCCCAAGTTTGGGCCATTACGAATAAAGCTGATGACATCCACACTAGTGGGCAGGTTTATGTGGACTTAAGTTCTCAGTGCCTTTGGGCAAATGCCAAGGAGCACAACTGATGGCAAAAGTATGTTGCATTCTGTTTAAAAAACAAAAAACACAACCCACACTGTCAAAACGCCTATCATCTACAGAACAAGTATGGTAAATTTTGCTGTTTTATGATGCAAAGAGCCACATGCACAAAGTCCTGTCTTCAGCTCTACTTATGTAGGTATAGAAGTTGTAGGAAATGTATTATTCTAGGAAAGAATCTCACATCGTATCTCAGCACACGGCATTCCCATTTGATTATAGAGCCGAAAGCTAGCAGTCAACCGTGACACCTCTCCCATCACCTCCCGAGCACACCTCCAAGTTCTAGCACTTCTACCGACGTCCAAGCCAGTACTGTCTTTCACCTAAGCCACAAGTCTTCTGTAACTGAGCTCCTCCACCTCAACTCCTGTCCCCCAAGCCATTTGTCCTCCACATTGTAGCCAAACATCATTTGGCCTAAATTCAGTTGTGTCACTCCCCTGTTTAAAAATCCAGTAACTGATATCCTTAAATTTAGGGTAGAATCCAAAATTCTTGCCTCACCAGAAAGCCCTGTGTGACCCTGGCCTGCCTCTCTATCCTCTTCTCAAGGATTATTATTTATATAATATAGGGGATTTATCCCCTATTTACACTTCTAACCTTTTTTTATATAGTCCTTCTAACCTCACAATTTCTTTCCTTACCCCTGGGCCTTTGCACTGGCTTTTCCCTCTGCTGGAAACAATTTTCTCCCCAACTCCAACCAAACCCTTTCCCCTAACTTCGTATCTTTCACTTTCTCCAAGAGGTCCCGCTGATCTCAAATCTAAAATAGGCCCCCCTGTTATTTTTGTACCACCTGTTCTATTTCACTGTAGCACCTTCCAACTGCTCAACTCACCTGTATCTGTGTAGTGAATTAGTATTGGCCTCTCCCACTAGAGCAAGAGCTCTGAAGGCAGAAATCATGTCTGTTTTGTTTACAAATGCATACCTAGTGCCCGGTGTAGAGCACGCCCTTAAAAAATGGTGGAATGACACAACAGACTGAACAAATATGCTATTTTCACAGGCGGAAACAGGATAGTAGGAGGATAGCTCATGTGGAAAGGGGCACCTAAAGCCATTTCCCTGAGAACAGGAGTTGGTAATAGGGGTCACCAAGTAATGAGGTCAAAGACATCAATATGCAAGTTGTATTAGTTTTATATAAGGTCTTGGGATCACAAGTCTAAAGCACACTGTCTGGCATATCACAGATATTCAAATATTTATAACATAAAAAAGGGGAGGAAAGATTCCTGAGCCTCCCAGTTCGTGCATTATGGAGAGCCTCAGCCCCCTCAACCACATCTGCCCTTTTCTACACCTAACACCTCAATTGAGCAGGTGAGCCCGACTCCCTATTTTTATACCAATAGACTTTTACACTTTCCACCTTCTTGGCAAAGCCGTTTCTGGTCATTAGGACCCACAAGTACATTCTCCTTGTGTGAGTTCCTAGCTGTTACTATCTGTACTGTTCAGAGACTTAATTATATAAGGCCTCTGTACGTGGACAGTCAGAACCCTCCAATATGGAAGGAGCTGGGAAGACCCCCTCAAGTTCCTCTTGTCCAAAGGTCTCATTTCCAAGGGAAAATCCTGAGGCCCAGGGAGGGGGTCAGAGTCCATTGCTGAGAGCACCAAAGTGGGAATGCCAGTTCCCTGGCTAACATAAAACCTGCCTGGTCATTATCTCCCTGAGATGTTCTGAGGAACCAACTGTGGTCAACAGTCTCTTGTCACCTATAGAAGTTTACTGAATATTTGATGACTAAGAATGGTGATGCGTATGAGTTTCTGTGAAGTTTCCAGATTAAACACAAACCCGTACCTGGCACCACCACGGCCCCATGACGTTTGCTGTTATTGTTCTTAATGCGCATTTCCAAAGGAGAGGTGGCTGCACAAAGCACTGGAAATTCTACAGCTCCTCTCATGCATGAATACTAACTGTGAAAGGAAACAGCTTTAAACTCCTTACCCTTGGCAGACTCTCAAAGTCAGACAGGTTTGTCTACAGCTGTCAGTCACTTCTGAGAAAGCACAGAGCCTCATGATTAGGTTAACCAGACCCACAGCTAACCCCAGACAGACCCTCCCCGGACCTAAGAAATCCGGCCCAAGTTTTGGTATTAACACAGGTTTACCCGCCTCCCCATGAGGTCAAAGGAAAAGTTTTCCATCACTTTCTGACTAATGTTTAAGGACTTCAATTCCTACAGAAAACTTTCCATATGGAGCAACCCCCTGGTATTTCCAAGGTGTTTTCCCATGTCTTATCTTCTTTGATGATTCAACCACCTTCTGCGGCTGGGCCCAAACTTACAACCCAGGAAACTCCAGCTGAGAGCTTAAGTGACCTGCCAAGTCACCCAGCCGCAGAGCCGGGGCTTCTGACTCCTGGGCTCTTGGCCCAAGACCATCGTACCACCTGGCTTCTCACACTCAGTGCCTCCTCCTCTGCCCCATCACATCAACTCCCACGCTCACCTCCCCTACACAGACTTCTCTCCCGCATCTTCTACTCCGAGAACAAGTCCCTTCACGTCCTGTCCCCAGGACTCCTGTTGCTCCACACCTCCTAAACATTCTCCCACTGTCCATTTCTCCAGGTCTTCAATTCCCGCTGTTTAGAATATTCCAGGGCATAGCAGCCACACCTCCTGCATCCTCCTCAGCCCTCACTCACCTTCTGCTTCATATTCCATCCACTACTGTTTACACAATGCTGCCCTAATTCAAGGCTGAGATTCAGATGGCGGGAACTCTTCTGTTCTGCTCAGCCCTCACGCCCCCCACCCCCACCCCTTGTACAACTAGGACAAGCCAGCAGGTGAATGAATGAATGTAATGAAGCCCGATTTGGGAGTACCACAAAGCAAACGGGATTTATGCAGCAACAGCATAGACAGGAATAAGGGCTCCACACATTCAGGGGACACGTTTTCACAAGCACGACATGCCAAGGTCAACAATTCCCAATTAAGAAGGAAAGGTCAGGCAAGACTATCCAACTTAAGCATGGAAGTAGAACAACGGGATCTGGGGAGGGGGGTACACCTGCATCCTGAACTTGGGATCAATCCAGGGTAACTGATCTCCTGAATTCTGCTTTCTGTAAGTTGTGGTTCTTTGTTTTGCTTTTAAAGTTTAGCAGCTGGGCGCCTGGGTGGCTCAGTTGGTTAGGCGACTGCCTTCGGCTCAGGTCATGATCCCGGAGTCCCGGGATCGAGTCCCACATCGGGCTCCCGGCTCAGCGGGGAGCCTGCTTCTCCCTCTGACCTTCTCCCCTCTCATGCTGTTTCTCTCTCTCTCTCAAATAAATAAAATCTTTAAAAAAAAAAGTTTAGCAGCTATCTACAGAGGGCAAGGCTATGTGGTGAGCTGTGTAAGCGTTACCTGTTCAGAGGCCATAGCCATAGGTCCCTAGTGTGGAAAGGGGCCTTAAGGTAGGTCTTGGGCAACAACCGCATTCTCCAAAAGAATAGACATTTTAGGGGCACCTGGGTGGCTTAGTTGGGTGTCTGCCTTCGGCTTGGGTCATGATCCCAGGGTCCTGGGATCAAGCCCTGCATTGGGCTCTCTGCTCGGTGGGGAGTCTGCTTCTCCCTCTCCCTACCACTCCCCCTGCTTGTGCTGTGTGTCTCTCTCAAAATCTTTAAAAAAAAAAAAATAGACATTTTAATCTCCCCTGAAGACTACCTCAAGAAAGATGGTCCTTTAAATCAACACATTCCTGTGGACAGGCCATGGAGCAGACACCCTCCCCATGGAAGGTCCAGCAGTGGGAGCTTATAGGGCAGCTCAGTGGACCATTCCAGGTGTCTGAAAGTTGGGTCCTTTCTGGGCTGGAATCTCTTCTGGAGATGTTCACCCACAAATCATAGCTGTGACCTCAGGGAGAGGAAACAACAGAGCTTAAGGACTGGCATGAAGTAAATCCTCAGTGACATTAACTCTGTCTCTCCCCATTCCACCTGCGGTTCGGTAACACTGAACTCACAACTACGTGGAGACAGTGTTCACATCCAATGCCCATGCTCCAAATACTATTAACCCGTATCTGAACACTTCTCTAGGAAAAGCCTCTAAAACACTTCCGTCATTTCTCTCATGTTTCCTGCCTCCCTCACCATCCTGGCCTTTCTCCCTCAAACTATTCTTCAGTCTGTGTCCTTCCAGCCCAGGACTCCCTGTTGGGCATCAAGCACAGAAAGTCATGGTTGCCCCCTTGTGGAGCTCACAATCTAGCTCCCATCAAACCAAAAAAAGAAACCCCTCTCCCCTAAACACCTCATAACACGGAATTATGTGAGGAGACCATAGATAGTGACAGGATTTGGAGAAAGGGGATGATAGTAAGGACTGAGCCTCCAGAAGCATGAGAGTCACGCTCTTATCAAATTCTACCTTCCCCTAGACAGGTTAGGTTGTAGAACAAACCTGAGCCCGATGCCGGGTTCCCACAGCCCGAGGTAGGGACCTGGGTGATCCTCACAAAGCATCCTTACAAACAACCAAGTTCTAGACAATCTTCACTGTGGGACGAGCAGGAGGCTAAGGCCAAGTGCCCTAGGGGTCCTGAACATACAGTTCAAGGTGCAGAAGCCCACACCCCACTGCCGAACCAAAGGCAGAGAGCATTTCTAAAGAAAAAACAGGATGAGGTGGATTTGGAGAGGACTGTTTTTAAGAATTCAATTATGCCTCAATTCAGGAAGACCTAACCGAGGGTGCGGCCGCCAGCTTTTGTCTAAACCGGTCTAGGGGTTTGGTTTGCTTTGCTTTTTGGTTTATGGAAATTACTACACGCTAGGTCACCTGAATGCAATGCAGGCAGTCAAAAGGCCACTCTTTCAATAATGGTATTTCCTAGTACAGGGCAAAGAAGTTGCCCATCCTGCAAAGGAGGCTTCACTACATTCTCGAATTCCTCTAGGCTTTGATCTTGCAGGATAAGGGCTATTTCTGAAACTGTTCTGTTTGGCCCAAATTCTTTCTCTGAATCACGTTCTAAAATTTGTTTCTGCATGTTAGCATTCTTCAACAGCAACAACAAAGGAAAATAACCTTCCGAACATTCCCCTCACCTCCCTATCCCCCAAGTTCCTGCCAAATGCTAGCATACGGCTGAAATGTCATTACCACTCAAAATAGGAATCCCTGCACCCAGTTTTTGACACCACGAGGATAGAAGAACGTCTAGTATGTTGTTAAACAATCTAGAAAGATCGTGCTGCTCTACTAGTGACATCAGGCCTTCTATAAAAGGCATCTGCCTTTTAAAAGCATATTTTCTTTAAAAAAATTTTTTTAAAGCATGTTTTCTTTATGATTAATGACACTGTTCAGACACAGCTTCATGGAGCCAACAAGAGGAGGTGAATGCCAGATCAGGAAATCTGTGGCATGTTCTAGAAGCCTACTCGGGAACATCCCTGAGCTCTCTACCACATCACATTAACACCTTCCACACATTCCACCCCCCCCCCCCCACCATGGGCTGATACGGAAATACAGGAGGTCAAGGTATGCGGTGTCCACAGACTCCTAAGTCCTACACCGTGCCAACCTTTCTGAGGTAGCGTCCTCTGCAACCACAGGTCAGCGCAGCACTGCCCAAACGGAAGATGTAGCTTTCAGCATCCCTCCACTCACCCCATCCCATACATTCTAGCCCTGTCAGAGCAGCTTCTCCTGCTCACATTTTGCAGTAAGAGCAACATCCATGAGCAAAGTAGAGTGCCCTTGGCAGAGACCTCCTTTCACAAATGTAGAGGCAACCACGTTTTACATTTCACTGATTTTTTGTTTGGTGATCATGCAACTGTAGCAAACAAAAACGACTGCATGGAACACAGTGCAATCAGCTCTTCTGAAATGCACTGCAATCAAGGTTGTCCACTTTCCAAGACACTCACTGGAGGCCTCTTCCCACGAGGTCTTGAATCATGTTGTAAGTCCAACCAGGCCGTACCAGTTCATTCCTCTGCAAGAGGGGAGAGGTCATGGATAGGAGTGAATCCATCCTGATGTCAAACTTGCAGTGGGTACAGAGGCTGGCCCCAGTCCTTTCAGGGTGGTCTTTCTCCCATGGAGACTGGTGAAGGAGGGCCTGTTCAGGTTTTCCCCCACTGCCACAATGCCAGCCCAGCAACACTTTGTTTGCGAGGCCATTTTGCTTTTTCAATCTGTCAACTTAAGGGACAAGGGGAACCCCCGGCAGTAGCTATAGGCAGAAACAGACCTTCTCCTGGACACATCATCTTAGTCTCGCCTATCGTATTTCATTAACTTCAGAGTCACCAGCAACACAGGTGCCTCGTGCTGTGGGACATGCTCTGCACTGCGTTTCTGATACAAACGTAAGCACCGTTCCAAACGAACGGCGGTCTCCGGCCCAGTCAGCATCTCCTAAAAGCTAGCTGGGCAAAACCGGCTCCATTCAGAAGGGACCAGGCACCCCTCAGACCAGGTTATTTCAACAAGCTGCAGCGGGATGAACAAGTAACCCACGGAGCTGGCCCTCCCGTGCCCGCCCGGACTCTGGACCATGACATGAGCTCTATCAGTAAGAGAGGTGGGTGGCAGGATCGTGACACACTGATCTGCTCTGAGATCCCAAAAGATGGGTTAGAGGGCCTCTAACATCCTTTCACAAAATTCACGTTAGCCATGTAGGCAGGAGCAGAACCCGATTTTTACCGCAAGTAGCATCACAAGATAGTTCAAGCTCATGGAGGTACAACATCCCAGGCAAAGGAAAATTCGAGGAAACAAAGGGTCTCTCTTCTGTCTGAAGCCGCAAGATAGTTGCCCATGATGGTTTTAGGCGAGGCAGCCCAAGACTCCTGCAGGACTCTAAGACCACAGAAGCTGGCCCATACCCAACTTAGAGTTTAGGGTATCTGGTAACTCACCACTCCTAACCCAGGGCACCTGTTACACCACATTTGTGTTTCCATCATCCTTACATAGTTCCTTAGGCCCGAAACAGAGGGTGAAAGAGAGACCTCAAACATGCCCCTTTAAGTCTACACATTATGGGTGGCACGGTCTCCAACTACAGTCTAACCTGCTGGCCTGGCCAACAGCGCCACCGTCCCAACACACCACCCCTGCTATCAGTGAGGGTCTGAGAAAAAGAGGCAGCTTAACGAACCACTGTGAGGGGCCCCCATTTGTCAGTACTTTCATTTAACGGAAAGGTCTCCTTGATAAGGTATTCACATACATCATATCCTGAATCTGTGACTCAAGGCCTCCTATAGAATTGTCTTTATTGAACTCAAGGTATTCAGATTTTTAACGGACTTTCTACCCAGAGATACGTTCCTTCCTGTTGAAGCTACAGCAGAGTTAAGAAGTATTAAGACCGGGAGTCAACTTGGCATTGATGGATCATGAATTGCATATGGTTTTCTGGGGGGGGGGGGGTCCTCCCACCTCCCCTATAGCAAGAGGGTCTGGCTCAGTTATCTGGCAGGGCTTTAGAGGGTCTCCAGTGTGCTGGGCATGATCCCCACCTTGCAGGGGTTGGCTGCAGGGCTGGACCTGGGAAGCTACCTGGTAGATCAACTCAGGAGAGAGACCAGCATCTACCAGCATACCACTAAAACATTTAAAATTACCTGGCTGGGGAACCAGGGCCACGTTCTTTGTGGCAGGGGTCTGTTCACTCAGTAACAAGACCACTTGATGGAAGGTGTTGGACAGTTCCTGCACAATACAAGGCTGGTGGATGATCTTCCCCCACCCCAAGGTTTGGATGCTTCATCAACCATCAAGCATTCACTCTCTCTCAAAATGGAGAAACTCAGGTTTGTCCCAATCTTCTTCTCAGTTACTAGATGAGTCCTCACCCTATGCCAATGATCAGGTAGCATGCCATTCCGGTCTTCCTGAGAATGCACACCAGCCTTAGGACTTACTGCCACACATATGGAGTGATCCCCTGGTGAGTTCACCTGGCAGGTAATATTGGTAACAGAAGCCCAAATTATTTTCTCAAATGGCCATGCTTACTTTTTAGTTAAGCCACAAAAAGGAAAGGCATGAGCAGCTTAAGTCTTCTGTTTAAACATCGGGTTAAGGGGAAAAAAAAAAAGGTACATCTCAATTATAGGCCCTGTAGTGCTTTAAGCACTTTACACCAATTTGTTGGAACTTTTAAGAGTTACAAGCTCATTGCAAGAAAAGAAAATTGAACTGTTTTGTACACAAATCTAAGATTTCCCAACTCCTACTTCCCATTCCCACCTACCAAGAGAAAAATCACAATCAGTTCAGAGTTTTAAGATTCCTCATCAGGAGATTAGGCTGAGGTAAGGGTCTCCCATGAAGACACCACTGATAGGGACTCAATGCATGACTTTAATTTGGGTTTGGGGGGAGGTCTTAGAAGCTGGACCACTCTATGTTCTCCTGCAAATGGACCTGAAGGTTTGGAGGTTCTAGCAGGGAAGGGCAGCTACTCATATACCCTTGGCCAAAGAATGGTCCTCTCTCAGGGCAAGTGGCCCTCTTCCCCTGAGTGCACAGCTCTGGGAGGGATGCACATACAACAGTGAGGAAGGGGACACCGCGCCCCCCACCAAGCTGGCCAAATCAGCTCAACACTAGAGATCAATGGGGTGACAGATGTCACAACCAGATCACCCTCATGTCCTCAAAGCATGAGTTGGGGGAAGCGGGGGACACTAGAGCTTTGCCCCCAGGTATGACCTATTGCATTTCCATCTTTAGCAAAACCAAGTGCAAGTATATATTTTATGAAGATCAGTTTTGGATAGCCATTTTTATTTCCTTTGGAAAGAGGTGCCAATCTTGAACATGTAATACTAAATCCATTGTTTCAATCTTGTAAGTGACTAAAAGTTTTAAAGGAAGAATCCCCTGGAAAGGATACTGAAGACCTACACAAGGTAGGTGAGTCCCCCAAGAGTATCTTTTATCAATCTGCCATCCTGGCAAGCACAACCCAGCTGAGACCGTTTGGACAAACACTAAAGTCTCTCCCGCAGTTTCTAAGGAAAATCCTGTGTACCACGTGTCCCTCTGCTTTTGCCTCCTTGTATGCATTCCCGATTTGGAAGTTCAAAGACCTCACAGAGCACCTCCTGTCTGAGGCAACATATTGAATGCTTTCCCTGGCATCACCACGTCTCCAGGTACTGAAGATGGTTTTGTTTTTAAACGCAGGAGACGATTACTGACCCCTGAAATGACAGGACCAAAGTCACACAGGTGGAGGGCTTAAACTGGCATCAGTTTCTTTCATCCCCCTGTAGCTCCACACCATCCAACCTCCCCCTTCAATCTGGGGATTTACCACCTGTCTGACCTCGATGTGGTGACTGAATCTCCAGCAGAAGAGAACAAAGTCACAGGAAGGAATGGTGGTGGCGGTCAGAACCGGATTACCCCATGAACAGTCATGCAAATGCTTTACCCTCCTTGCTGTCCTCTGGCCCACATCCCATTGGCTCAGAGATCTGGTTTAAGACCCATCACTCTCCATGAGGCCCCCTCATTCCCTCCCTTCCCAGCTGGGACAGGCAATGATCCATAGTTGAGAGACGCCTGGGAGTCCTCTTGTCAATTTTTGTAAAGCTATATATGTAACTTGAATGTTCAAATCTCCAAAATAAACCCAAGCCCACCTGCCATCTGGCCCCATGTGTGAGGCAAAAACTTTATCATCACGTGTAGAAACCTGTGTACTCCACTTAAAGGCCACTGCTGTCCTGGGGGCGTACAGTCCAGGTTACCCAACTACTCAGAATATAACACACGCCATTCGAGAAAATTGTAAAATTTCACATAGGCCATGGTTCCAGGCTATTTATATTGTACTTACAAGAAGTACCACATGGGGCCTTGGCTGGCTTTTTAATTCTAAATTATTCAGCACCACAGTGATAGATTGCTAATTAAAATGCTAACCCCTAAGGCAAGGGCCCAACGGGGAACAATCCTCTGGGCTTCACGAACTCCCCCTCACTGCATCAGAGGCAGACCTCCCCCTTTGCCTCCCTCCCTTCCAACTGCCAAAGCACACCAAAGGGCCTTCATTCTTACAAGTCAAATGTGTTAAACAGCTAAGAAAGTAAAGCAGAAAATCTAGTGACAAGGTGACTTACTGAGGTCCTTTCAGAAGCCTGCAGTTCCAGAAGACTCCGGACAGTTCGGACATCTGGCGTTTTAGAAAACGGGCTCTCTTCCTTGAATATGCCTGAATTCCCCTGGTCTCTTGCACTGCAAGTCTCGTGTCCCTGATTCTTCTTCCCACCACAGTACCCGAGACCACCCAGGGCATATCCATCACTGCTCCCCAGCTACCCCAGTGCCATCTGGGACACAAAGTAACAACTAAGGAAATAGGAATGGAGTATGGACTTTCATGAAGGTGTTCATATTGGTTTAATTGTAATATGTAGCATACTAATATGTTAAGAGAAACTGGGAACAGGGATATGGGAACTCAGCACTATCAATTTTTCTGTAAATCTGAAACTGTTCTAATTTTAGAGTTTATTTTTAAAAATAACAATACTGATGAGTATGGAAAAATGAGATCATTCCTACATTGGGCAGTTTCTTAAAAACTAAACATGAACCATAAGACCCAGCTTCTGCACTTCTGGGCATTTATCTCTGAAAAAACGGAAACATTCGCACAAAAGCCTGTACACCAATGTTTATAGCACCTTGATGCATAATAGCCATGAACTGGAAACAACTCACACGTCCTTCAACAGACAAGCGGTCAAACTGTGGTACATCCACACCACGGAATCCTGCTCAGCAATAAGGAATGCACTACCATGCAACAATCAGAGCCAATTTCCAAATTATGTTGCATGAAAAAAGCCAATTCCAGAAGATTACATACTGTAGGACTCTATATGTAATATTCTGATGAAATTCTGTAAATGGAGAACCAGCTTAATACCATTTAATGATTGTCAGAGGCTAAAGAGGAGGTGGGAGTGGGTATAGCACAGGAGAAGTAAGAGATCCTGGAGATGGAAATGTTCTGGCTCTTAAATGCATCAGTGACAAAATCCTGGTTTTTCTACTATAGTTTCCTGTAGTTTGGTAAGGTACTGCATTTGGGGGAAACTGAGTAAAGGGCCCCTGGGATTGCTCCATATTATTTGTCACAACTGCATGTGAATCTACAATTCTCTCAAAGAGACAGTGTTTTAAAAGCAGCAGGTGGCCTGGAGGAAGAGGTGGGGAGACCCAAACACGAGTGGGATGGGAGTCCACCAGCAAGGGTGGGAGACCTTGCACAAGGCTCTGAGACTATGGAAGCCAAGCCCTTGCACATGGCGCTGAGACTATGGAAGCCAAGCCCTTACACATGGCGCTGAGACTATGGAAGCCAAGCCCTTGCACATGGCGCTGAGACTATGGAAGCCAAGCCCTTGCACAAGGCTCTGAGACTATGGAAGCCAAGCCCTTGCACATGGCGCTGAGACTATGGAAGCCAAGCCCTTGCACATGGCGCTGAGACTATGGAAGCCAAGCCCTTGCACAAGGCTCTGAGACTATGGAAGCCAAGCCCTTGCACAAGGCTCTGAGACTATGGAAGCCAAGCCCTTGCACAAGGCTCTGAGACTATGGAAGCCAAGCCCTTGCACATGGCGCTGAGACTATGGAAGCCAAGCCCTTGCACATGGCGCTGAGACTATGGAAGCCAAGCCCTTGCACATGGCGCTGAGACTATGGAAGCCAAGCCCTCAGAGTGTAAACGTGGAGGACCGAGGCTGGCCTGAATTAGAAGGTATTGGTGTGAACTTCTACTTCTTTAGCCATATTAAAAAAACACAAGCACACATTTATGTGTATGACTATAGGTTTACACACAATCATTTCCTAGCTCTGTCCAAAGGGCCTGAGGGCAGCTACACTCCAGGGGCAACCACTAACTTAATGCCTAGAAATTGGTTTCCAAGTACCTCTCCACTAGAAAGAATACGGGCTCTTTAGGAGAAATGGATTCTGGGCTGGGGCAGAAGAACACAAGATGTATCTGGAACACTGTGTTGGGGGGAAAAGAAAAATGAGCTCACGTCAAGAGGGCACAGAAGTCAGCTTAAAGCATGCCCACCACCCTGACCTGGGACAGTCTGATCAAAACAGAGGTCACATATTATAACTCATTGAAAAACTCCTGAGCTCACACAGGTAAGTGAATGGCTATATATGGGGAAGAGAAGGCATTTCCTTAGACGCCAATAGAGAGCAGATGGTCACAAGTCACCATGTGGCTACCACCATATTAAAAGTAAATCCAGGGGCACCTGGGTGGCTCAGATGGTTAAGCATCTGCCTTCGGCTCAGGTCATGATCTCCAGGTCCTGGGATCGAGCCGCACGTCGGGCTCCCAGCTTAGCGGGAAATCTGTTTCTCCCTCTGCCTCTCCCGCTGCTGTGGGCGCATGCTCGCTCTCTCAAATGAATAAATAAAATCCTTAAAAAAAAGTAAATCTAGAAAAAATAAAGATCTAGGTAAGAAACATCAAAGGATGCTAAAATTAAAGTCCGGTGAGAAATAGAGATGTATATCCTCTTAAAGTATCTCCCCACAAAACATTGCAAAGAGGAGAAAAAAGCAACTTCACAGAGGGGGAACCCGGGAGACACCACCTGAAATGATCCAAGTTGCCACCACCTCTAACAGGACAAATCAGGCATCATGAGTCATCCCACAGGTTGCAATGATCATCACAGCATCTGGCCAAAAACACACACCCCAGATGGAGAGCCTTTCTAACACTGCCTGGGCTAGCACCTTCAGAAGTGGCCACATCAGGGCCCAAGGCGATGCTGCAGACTGAAGGAAACTAGAGGCAGGACAGGCAGGTGGCAGGTGTCACCGTGGACTGGAGTCCTTCCTATCAAGGACAGTCGGTGAACCGCGAAGCCCAATTCAAGGAAATGCAAATTCCTTCGATTATTCTTGCAACTCTCAAGTTGGAAAGGGTTTCAAAATGTTTAAAACAGAGCATTTTCATTGTTCACCCTTCCACCTCCTTTCTGCCTAGACTGCAGGCGAGCTGGCACAAGAACGAGGTCTCAAGGTAAGGATGGCAGGACAGCCAAATAGGAGCTGTGGCACGGCCGCATCATCCCAGGTGGCCAACCTCAACCCTCCTCCTTCCGTGGTGGGAAAGCAACCCCTTGATGGTGTCCAGGCACGAGAGGGGGGTTTCCAGTCACTCACAACCAAAGCCATCATAACATTTAATAGAATCCTGCATTCCTGGTTGCCCCTATTACTAATGGAAAAACACACAAAACAGAAGAGAGCCCAGACTTGCTCCAGGGGCAAGGTGGCAAAGCAGGTTTTGTGAAGCAATGGCAGTTAAAAAATAAATAAATAAAAAAGGCACCTGGCCAGAAACAGGAGCAGGTCCATTTCCACGGAGACTCCAGGGAGTTGCCACATGGGGGGGGGGAGGGGGCGGGGAGGAACAGGGCTGGAAGTAGGCCTCTGGTAGACCGCTCCTAAAAGGGACAGAAGTCTTCGGGGGCATCTTCCTGGAGAAACAGCTCCGTGTTCAATCGGTAGCAAAGCAGCACCTGCTCTGGGCACAAGAGGAATTAAACATGCTCTTGGGTGTTTTTCTCCTGGACCACCACTTAGAACATGGTCCCTAGGAGAAAGATTCTCAATGCTGGAGGGTATGGATTCAAGGTTTGTGTGCCCTCGCAATTCATGTTGAAAGCCTAACCCCCAGAGCGATAGTATTAGCAATTAGGGCTTTTGGGAGGTGACTAGGTTTTGAAGGTGACACCCTCAGGAATGGGATCATGCCCTTATAAAAAGGACCCTGGTGGGGCATGTGGTTGGCTCAGTCGGTTGAGCATATGACTCTGGATTTTGGCTCAGGTCGTGATCCCGGGGTCATGGGATCAAGCCCCATGCCTAGCAGGGAGTCTGTTTGAGATTCTCCCCCCACCTCCCTCTGCCCCTCTTCTGCATGCTCTAAAATAAATCTTTAAAAAAAGACCCTGGAGAGTTCTCTGGCCCCCACTGCTGTTTGAGGATACAAAGAGAAAACCACCAACTACAACCAGGAAGCGGGTCCTCAGCAGAACCCAGCCACGGTGGCACCCTGACCTTGGACTTCCAACCTCTAACTGAGAAAGGAGTTTGTTGTGCACAAGCCACCTAAATCCATGGTACCGTGGTATAGCAGCCCAAGCAGAGAAAGACACTGGAACTTTTAGAGTACAACCAGTCGATAACCTGGGGACTTCTATAAACAACTTTTTCATTCCTCGTTCAACTTTGTTTCTTAGGCAATTTTTCTAATCACAGTGCATCTGTATTGTAACCCCTCAGTAGGCCAGTACTCCCTCCTTACTCTGTCAAGTTTTTTTCATACCATTATGTTCATCCTCACTCTGAACAGTACTGAGGTAAATCAGGTTGCTTCTATTTAACACGCAAGAAAACAGATGAAGACATTAAGCCACTCGCCCAAGTCCTCACGGCAAGGAAACGACATCAATGGGACAAGAATTCTGAGCCATGGCTCCCAATCCTGCATTCCTTTGCCTCATCCACCTGGAATATCATTAATAGCATTGTCAATTTTTAACCTTTCCATCCCTGCTTTAAGATTAGTGTATTAAAACGGCTAGAACACAAGATCAGAAAACAGTGATCAGGAGGAAATGCATGTTTTACCTGACCTTAGAAGAATGTTGGAGGAAATTCAGTACTCCATCTTTCTCTACTCGCTTGCATTTGTTTTTGTTTCTAAAGTGAAGAGGTATAAAATATGGTTCCCCATGATGAGCCCACCCCTGCCTCCTGAGACCACCCCTTTTCAGTTAACAGCCCCTCAGTACTTTCCAGGCCTTTCAAAACTTCTGCAATACCAGAATCTCAACTGTTCAGACCAGCAAGCACCAAATACCTATTACGTAAGACCCGCTGGGCCCTTGGCATGGTCTCTGCCCTCATCAAGGGGCTGAAGAGATAAGGCAAGTATGTAAAAAGTTAAGCAATCATCTGAGACATCAGTAACAGTACTGACCCATGACAGATGCAGAAACATAAGAGGATATGAGCAAATGCCAAGACCAAGTAATGGTGTGGACATTATTTACAGTAACTGCTTCAGAGTACGAAGAATAGATTTCCCTAGGCTGAAGTAGTCAGGGAGGGTTCACGGAAAAAGCTAAAACTTAGCCTTGAGAAAGAACTTAGAGAAGAAAAGAGTATTTTAGGTAGAAGCAGCATGGGTGCAGAAAAGCTCAAGGCACATCAGGAGACGAGTGGACATTCTGTGGGGGGGCGGGGGGAAGGGGGAGTCAATCATACAAAGCAGTCATCAACTGATAATCAAATGTAGCAATCCTGAGGCTTTGGCCAGAACAGAGGCTTCAAGCTGGTATTAACAGAAGGATTACTTCTACATCACGTGATAAGGAGCCTAGAATGCTTGTGAGTTCTAGAGTTTCACCCTAAAACATGGCGCATAGGAGGGCGTTTTGTCAAGAAGTTAGGAGGAGGGTGCAGATGGTCCTGAATGGGGAATGAACCACCACAAACGGTCACCACCTAGGGAATGCAGAGCCATGCACGGTCCCATCTAGCTCACCCTGAAAACAAGATTACAGGCACAAAGCCAGCAGCACCTCCTCCTCAGGTAACCAATTCCAAAACCAGCTTTGGAAATGCAGCAATAGGTCTTCCTCCCTGTATTTATTTACCAAAAAAAAATACTTGTGCATCCTCAAGGGGATCTAGCCAGAGTGGCTGTTCAGTCTGAAAAAAAAAAATTCAGTGGAGACCTCTGTTCTAATGACCACTGAGGACTATGTTCACCAAAGCATAACTGTTAGGGCATTCCCCAACACGTGAGTGTGAGCGTGAATGAATGCCAAGGGATTGTCCAGACCATTCTATCTGATAGGATGACCCAGAAGAGAAAGCACACCAACCCCCAGGCCTAGGGAATTGGAATTCCCAATAGGTTCCTGATCCATTGAGTCCTATCATGGTGAACTCTGGCCAGGCTCAAGCAAGACTCTCCTACTCAGGAGAGAGTATAACTCCCTCATTCTAATGCTAAACATCTAAAATAGATAGGGGAGTCTGCCAATTGCAACATCAGAATATAAATGTTAAATTTCATTTGTTTTTAAATTGTTTCTCAAGCACCATCTACGTGCTACACACGCTCTTGGCACTGGAGATTTGAGTAAGGAATAAACTAAGTGCCGCTCTCATGAACCCCACGATCTAGCTCAAAGTGCCAGGTATTGATATTAAAAACAAAACAAAAAGGTAGTGGATTGAGTAGGTGGCAGAGAAGGTGTCCATGAAGGTGATCCACAGAGGTTGGGGTGATAAGTGACCAGTGCAAAGACCCAGCAGAGACCACTGATGCAGAAGGACTAGGGCAAATGCACCGAGTGGGGGCAAGAAGCCTGCAGAGCTCCCTGAATAAGGAAGCAGCTAGCATAGAAGGAACCAGAAAGTGAGGAAAACAGGGATACTAATGGATCAGGGTAGGCACGGGCCAGATTACATAGGGTCCTATAGGCCCACGACAGATTTGGGTTTTCTTCCAGAAGAAAGCAGCAGCTAGAAGGTTTCAAGCAGAGGAATGACCGAATCCAATGAGCACTTTCGAGGACTGATCTGGCTACAGTGAGAAGAAACTGGAAGGAGACAGGGAAGCAGCAGGAAAGCCAGTCAGGAGACTATGGCCATTACCCAGCCAGAGACCGAGTTGGATGGGTCAGAGTAGCGAGATCAGCAAGAAGCGAGGATGGGGGCTATTTGGAAGTTGAATCAAAAGGACTTGCAGATAGACTGGGTGTGGAGGGGAAGATGCCCTGAACTGGTGACTAAGGATTAAATCCCGGATCTCGCCCTTACTAAATGAAGAAGGGGGAGAACGTGGGGGGAAATAGGGAGAGCATCTTTTCTTTGTCTCAAGATCTTTCATGGTGAGGTGGCAACTTCTGGCAATGTGCACACTTCACTCTAGTGAGACCAGAAAGATCGGAGAGAAGCAGCATTGCACTCTCCTTGACATACACATTGTGACTCAGATTAAGTGACACTTTTACAGAATCAGAGAGAAGGACCCAAGGGACTTGGTCCTACTCTCTCTAGTAGATGAAGAAACGGAGGCCCGGAGAGATCCAAGGGCTTGGCCAAGGTAGTTAGCATCTCTAAGCTAACATCAAGTTATATTGGCATATTACAATCCAAGCCTCCAAGCAGAGAACTCCGTGCTCTTTCCATTACCCCACACTCGTTCTAGGCTGCTTCTCTGTAGAGGAAGTCAGTGTGCATTTGTGAGTCAGCCTGAATACACCAATAGATGGGGAAACTGGAAAAATACAGTAACAGAACTAGTGACATGTAACTTAACTCCTTTAGATACAAACAAGCTATTGAGTATCCAGGAAAACATACACCCACCACAGTAAATCCACAGGAGATGGTACTCCCCCACCTCCACCAGCCCACAGTCCCCAGTAAGGTGCAACACCAGGATGCCACATGCTGGAACCCCGACCTCAGCGTCTGCAGCCTTGCACTTGCCCACTTTGCAGCCCTGTATCCCCCAGTTGTTCCTCAGGTGCTACAGTTTTCAGGCATCTAGCCCTGGATGAGCTCCATTTACTGAGATCCCCTAAAGTAGGTCATCAATATCAGAACACAGTTGAGTGGAATCATATGGGTGGGGGGGGCCAATCCTGAAATATAGCAAGAGACATGCAGCAACATTACCCCTGAAAATCCCTTATGCTGTCCATCACAGGTGCTCTCACTTCAAGAGGCTCCAAACTGCCTAAGCAAACAGATTCCCCCACATCCCACCCTCACCATGGGGCAAAGCCTAAGCAGGGTGATTGCTAACACAACTAAGAGGTTTCTGTGAGGTTTTGTGGTTGTTTCTTGGAGATTGGTTGCTTTTAACAGCACAACCAGCTGCACTCCCGACCTTTCAGTGCCTCTGTCTAGGAGCCAGGTTTACCCAAGCTGAACAGTGCCACTGTTCATGCTCTTCAAAGAGCAGCTGTTCTCTTTGGGTCTTCAAGTTCAACCTCCACCCCCTACAGCTGTGCCTCAGTTCAAGTCAACACTTCACAATAACCAAAGAGTTGCCACTGAGCAGAATTCACTTAAGAACTTTGCAAAACTTCCATTTTGAAGTCTCACTTTTGTAAATCATGGTCTTGATACAATAGAGGTCATAAGGAGGTTCATGTGATTTTTTTTTTTTTAAAGATTTTATTTATTTGAAAGAAAGAGAGAGCACATGAGAGGGGGGAGGGTCAAGAGGGAGAAGCAGACTCCCTGCCGAGCAGGAAGCCCAATACAGGACTCGATCCCGGGACTCCAGGATCATGACCTGAGCCGAAGGCAGTCGCTTGACCAACTGAGCCACCCAGGCGCCCAGCAGTCTTACTATAGTACATAAAATCAATAGCATTATCCTTTATTAAAGGCTGCAGTAATTTTTATCCCTGTAAGACAACTGTATGATTATTGTCATTTGATCATCACAAGTGAAAGTTAATGACACAGGTTTCTTGCCTGTGTATTTTCCTGGTTGTATCTGAAGTCACCATGTAATGACTTCAGGTCATCCTGAAGGGGTGTCCACCTGACCTGTGCTCGGGTTGCAATGTGAATCGTCTCAAATCAAACTGCCTAAATGCTGGCCAGAGACTACCATGTCCAGGGTGATAAATAACCCCAGCAGCCCTGGACCCGGAGCCCATATCTACAATGATGTAGCTGAGCGCCAGCCGAACCATCAACACCTATTTAGGATAGAAAGTGTTACTTTAAGGCAAATTATGAATGCTGAGTTTTGAAAACTTCCTATAACCCCTGTTTAAAACAAAGTGGAAACAGTAAAACTAAAATGATTACATAAATCAAGATAATCTTAATTTTATGGAAACAAAGCCATCTTACAAAAAAAAAAGTGGTACTAAATTAGCTTTGTCCTCAAGAATAAGCTTCAACAAAGGACTACATGGTAAGATTAGAGGCCCCGCGCAGTGTACTGGAAGTAGCCCTCCGAAGATTCATGCAGATGTTTTCCCATATTTTGGGCATTACTGTATTCTCTAGAGGAATTTATTTTTTCTAAAGGAACTTTTTAAAAGGGTATAGTAAATCAACTCTTACAGCCACTTATAACCACTGTTTAGATCTCTTATATACTCCCATCTTTGCCTTCAAGTAGCATGGTAACATATAGGAATCATTTTTATATCCTTATTGGATGTCAGTCTCAAAGGGCAATGCAAACAAAACTTCAGCCCCATCCCGCCCTACCCACTCAAGTTGTCAACCCTTACAGCCCACTCCCAGTCTTGGAACCTGAGGCTGGAGAGAAGAGTTTTCTGGATGAGAAAACGAAAACAAAAACGGGGCTCCCTTTCTAGTGAGCTCTTTTGAACAGCTCAGAGGAAGAAACAGCTCTGGAGGTTGGAAGCTCCCTGGTGATGGGATTCTGATCTTCATCCCCACCCATGAAAGTGTGGTTCTTTCTCGACAGGGGCACCAGCCCTCCCCGACCCTCAGAGGAAGGAAATAAAAGGGCAAACTGAGGGACTGACAAGGAGCAAGAGGGGAAACTTCCTCTCAAACCACCATCTTCAGGGTCATCATGAAAGCCAAGGAACCTCAACTTCCTACTGAGCAGAAACCACACTCCACCACTCTGGTGGTCTTGGTAAAATGCTATTCTCAGACATTACAGTCCATTGAATTGTTAATTCCTTATCAAGGAGGACTAGCTTTTATGCACCTTTTATGCTCATCCCTGTGCCTAAGATTTTTAAATACCTGCATCTGCTACACAACTGCCCAACCCACTGAAGCTAAGACTGGAAGACACTGCAGGTGTGGGCCAGGACAATTCCAGCACAGTGAGCTGGAAACGGACATCTCTGCAAAAATAGAGCTTCAGACGCACTGTGGAGTTCATAGCCCAACCAGGCACAAAGCAGAATCCATGCCACTGCCCACCTGCATAACACTGATCAAGTAGGACTGAAAACTACCAGCTTACCTGGTTCAGTGCCGTGAACTAGCTCAAATACTAACCACTATTTACTACAGTGAATTAGCAGTAAGTGAAAAATTACCATTTCTGAAGATGTCCACTTGCACAGTAATTTAACAGGGAAAATACTTGAGATGCATAAACCTAGCTCAGCAAGGATGTGCTACCACTGAACCCCTGGCAAAGCCCAAGCAGCATAAGGCAAGAGTTCAAATTCCAGCATCAAGAGCAGACTTACTGAGTGAGATCAAGTGCAAAACAGTTACAGCCCAACTAGCTATTCAGCTGGCGCTCAGCTACATCATTGTAGATATGGGCTCCGGCTCCAGGGCTGCTGGGGTTATTTATCACCCTGGACATGGTAGTCTCTGGCCAGCATTTAGGCAGTTCCTGATTTGAGGCGATTCATACTGCAACCTGAGCACAGGTCAGGTGGACACCCCGAGTGTCCGCCCCATTCAGTAAGAACGCTCTACCTGGCCGAGTGTTGTGTAACCCCAATGGCCTGCTGAGTGGTATTCTTTCTGACTGCCAGTCAGATCCCAGGGGTGTGAACAGGTGATCCCTGGAGCCTTTATTAAGGATGGATTAAGGTCAAGGAATGGGAGGCAAGGAAGTAGAGGAAGATGCAGAAGGAGAGCCTTAAAACACTTAGAGGAGATGGATGAAATCCAAGAAGAAAACAGTTCTTATGGGACTATTTATAATAGGTGTTAAGGCCCATATCCCAGCACTGTTTTTAGGGTTTTCTAGCAGGTTAGATGTGGAAGCCACCATCAGAATCCAAGGTAGTAACTGTTAGTCAAAAAACCCCATTATAAACTCAAAAAAAAGCAAGTGCCGTAGATAGCCATGATCTAGCAAGAAAGGAAACCAAGCACAGGATCGATCTCCCAAATCCCATTCTACGGGGGTGAGATGCAGCATCTCCATCTTCACTAGCTCTCCAGGTCTGTTACACCCTGAGTGAGAAAACCATGGCTCTAGTACCTGCAACACCCACAGCCTCTTCAGAGGGAAGCACAGTGTTCCCAGTGACCACCATCTTCGAAAGTTCTTTGGCATAGAAGGCCAAAGCCCCCTGGACCAGGTACCTGCCCAGAAACAGCCACTCAAAGGCCTGCTATGAAAGCTTTAAAGCTTTTGTCATTGATGACAGAACCAACAGCCAATCTCCTGTAGATATTACAGCCCATCTAAACTGGTACTGGATATCCAGAAAGGGGTACTTAATCCAAGCCAGAGGGGAGAAGACAGGAAAAAACCAGAGCCAAGAATAACGGAGTCCTGTTGATGGCATCAGTGTGGCGGGAAATGCAGTGCGGCCAACTGCTGACAGAATAGCCTGGTCCCTAAAGCCTCAAAGGTCAGGACCAGCTTTCTGGCCCCTGAATGCTGCACTGGCACATTAGGCTAGGGAATGCAGACCAGCTAAGCCCAACTCCTAAGAGCATCCTCAGGGCAGAGCCAACATCCGGAAGTACCCTGACAAAAATAGCCAAGTATGCCAAGCGCCAGCAAGGGCTAAAGACAGACATAGGCATCCTGTTAGTAGGGCATGGTGGAATGCTCCTCTCAGGACGATCTGGGGCAAACCCCACCATCGTAAGCTACGGAACAGTTAGGGCTGGTGCGCCTTAGGGTTGAGAGGATAGGTGGTCTTCAAAACTAAGACCTTTGGACTACTTTGTTCCCTCCCCACACCTGAAAAAGATGACACACAGACATATCCCAGAGCCTCTCCAATGCCAGTGCTTTGCTAGTTTAGGACCCAATCCAAGGTCGGCTGCCCCCCTCAGAGAAACTAGAGCCAGTGAATCAGCACCCCAAGCACCCTGCAAGCCCTCACACGCTCACCCCTACATTGCCCTGCACTGAACTGCAGCTTCCCAGAAAACCAGCAACTCCTATTACAGTTCATGTGTTCTCATCGTGTTTCATCAGCAAGCCTCTGAGGGTTGTTCTAGCTTCTTACCAATGTCACAGGTAACCGAAGCCTAGAGGTTGAGCAATCGCCAAAGGTCACACAGCTGGTTAAGTGGGGAACCAGGGCTCAAATCCAGGTCTATCCAGTCTAAAGGTTATGCTTTTAACCTCTATGTTCCCTGTTCCTTTTATTGCCCCCAGTTTGATTATGGTATAATGGAGAATTTACCATCTTCACCCTTTTGAAGTGTACAGTTCAGTAACATTAAATGCATTCACCCTGCCGTACAACCGTAACCACTGTGCAGCTCCAAAACTTCTCATCTTGTAAAACTCAACTTCTGTACCAATACAACCACCCATCTGGACTCTCCCCTCCCTCCTGCAACCACCATTCTACTTGGTCTCTGAATTTGACTCCTGTAGGTACCTCTCATGTAAGTGGACTCCTAAAGTCCACTGGTCATATCCTCAAGGTTCATCCCTGATATAGCATGTATCAGAATCTCCTTCAGGCTGAAAACTACTTCACTGTATGGATATACCACATTTCGCTCATCCATCCATCCAGGATGGACACTGGCTTGCTTTATCTTTTGACTATTGCGAATAATGCTGTCTCCCCCCCACCTCACTCCCCCTCCCCACTTTCTTATATCAAGTATCTAACATCCTGCCTGATGCATAGCAGGGGGAAACAGGCCACAAAGAGCATTTTGGGAAATTAGGTGGAATGGGCTTTCCATCTGATTTTCAATCAGTAGATGATGCTAGTATACTTGTCATAACACTGAGGCAATCATGCCCATGTATTTGTCATATTAGCATACACATATTTAAGAGGGACTGTAAGTCAGTATAACTACAAAATCCAATGAGCCTTTAAAAAAAATTTTTTAAAGCAGGCTCCACACCCAGCACAGAGTCCAACGCAGGACTCAAATTCACAATCGTGAGATCAAGACTGTAGCCGAGATCAAGAATCAAGACACTCAACTGACTGAGCCACCCAGGCACCCCAAGCCTTTACATTTTTAACATCAAGCAGACCAGAATGGCTACATTCAAAGGAGTGTTTTCCTGACAGCCACGGAAGCTCTTCACTGACCCACTGAGATCATTCCAAGTCCAACTCTGACTCCAGAGGATGACAGCGAGGAGGTGGCCACACCAAACTGGCATCAGCACCTTCAAGTCACTTAGTCTGTAATAGAAATGCAGGTCAGTGAACACCTACCTTACTCAACCAAACTAGTTCTTTGAGTAACTCTTGGATATCTCCAGAAAGGCCTACCTCCCAGGCATGGCGAGATTACCACCACCACAATGGAAAAGGAAGATATCAGATCTGAAGCCAACTTCAGAGAGGTGTTGATGAGCTCCAGCTTTCTGGTACCTCTGCAAAGAGGCCACCGTGGAGCAGAAAGCATTCGTTCAACTAGATCAACTGACCAGCATGTCAGGTCCCACCACACTGTAAGGGCATTATCATTCTGGTGTGCACAGTGTGTGACACAGTTACACACAGGTGTATACACAGTAAAATGACAAAAGCGCAAGCAGCTGGACAGCAAAGAAACTAGCTTCTGGCTGAGGAAACATTCATTTTCCTCATTTTATAAACAAACATTAGCCCTCATTAGCGAGTATAGGCAAACAGAAAATGATTAAATCTGATGAGATAAAGCAATTTACCTCCTTTTAACGTATTAATACCTTCAAGCTTATTCATACAACAAATGAACCACTGGATTGGGAGAACGCAAGGTCAGAAGATTCCTTTGCACGATGGGCTGTGACTATATCCCAGCAGGTAGAAGGTGCCCTGGACAATTGTTGGCTTAGTGATCAATCCAAAGGATCAATCTTTAGCTGAAGACTGAGGATCACCAGTGAGGTTGATTTCTGGATTGATTTCTGGTGAGGGAAGACAGCAGAAACAAACTCAGTCTTTCCCGCCTCCCCCCACCCCCCCCCGCCCCGACTCAAGTCTCTCCTGAAAGCCTCTTTGTCTGGGCTCACATGAAGGATGGAGATCTGTATTTGTCCCCAACCCCCATCGAGACTCATGGACATTTGCCTGAGACTGTTAAATTGAATTGGGAATAAAAAGGAGATTATGCTTTTAATGTAAGTGACTTTAGGAAAGGCAAAAAAATGTGTGATAATTGTGCATAGGTTAGGATATTCAAAAACTAGTTATATTAGCTTTTCATGTCCACAAATGTTACTTTGCTGTTATTCCGCATTCACACCTTGTGCTAAGCCTTTAGGCACAGTAATAAAAAAGAACATTTAATTATCTCCTGATGGGCTCCACATTCATAGGTTTAGGCAAGTGCCAGAGAAAACAGATGGGCCTTCCGCTGGGTACCCAAAGCCAAAAGCCGAAATGACAGAAGAAAATGTTACAGTAAAGCTGGCTCCTTAATGGAAAAAAGGCCTTTCCTTGAAGTGCCATGGCCTGGAAACAGGAGGGGAGTACAGGTAGGCTTTATACCAATTCAACAGCATTTACAGAGTTTCTACAGTACACAAAAACTGTATCTTGGGACCTAAGGGATGGGAGAAGATTCAACCTACATCTTGAATGAGAGCAACCTTACAGATATGCACACTCAACCATCAATTGCACATACATAAGAAATCCAGAATTAGTTATTTCAAAGGTTTATAAAACTTGGCTTTGTAACATCCTGTTTTTAGCAGAAACAGTCAGATATGTAATTGGTGAAGCAGAGTAAGGAATACCTGTGAGCTCACCATGCGATCAAGCAGACTGCTAACGGCCCCACTCTGGGTTTCCCCCACCGTCCCCAGGTTACCACCACTCTGGTCCCCCCCACCAAACTCAGTTTCATTATATACATATATCCTCCAACAACAGGATCCATTTTGCTAATTTCAGGAACTCCTAGAAGTGGTGGTATCATTCTGTATGTATTCTCTATGTATGTATTCTCTAAAGCACTCAAGACTAGCAGCACGTAAATTGAAGTAGAGTTTTCTAAGCATGCATCCAATCATTGGCAAGACTGTACTGGGGTCTGGTGGCCGTTATCAAGTCCCAGGGAACGGCCAGGGCACACAAAATAAAGAGCTGAATATAGTACAGTTTACCAGTTCAAGAATTTTTACCTTTTCATCTTCCCCCAAAGAATACCAGTTCCCAGGTCAGAATACAAATGGAACTGGAATTCTGTCCAGTAGGTTTAGCTGCGGAGGCTGCTCTCTAAGCCAGGGGACCTGAATTTGGTGCAGAGAACGTTATAAGGGAAGTCTTTTGAATTCCATGCAGAAAGCATCTAAATGTTCTTGTTCACTTTTAGGATTTCACATCACAACACATTTTGGCAAAAGCTCTCTGGGAAAAATCGTTAACTTTCCATGATGGGCCCCTTCATTCCTTCCCCAAACTTCAGCAAAGGAGAGAAAAGCCTCTAGGGTCCATGTCAGTATCAGAATCGCTCATACGAGGGCAGTAATTTATGAGCCGGTGAATAAATGTTAAGAGGAGCATTATGAGCTATTAACTTTGAGCTCAGATCTAGAAGCTTCATTCCCACAGCAAATCAGCAAGATAGTACCAGCGCTGATCCACACCAGGATCCAGACAGTGTGAGGACCTCCCTCCTCGTGTCCCACCTAAAACGCCCGTTTGGAGGGGCTGCTGACTTGGACGAAAGCCCCAAGAAGCACCTACAGTTATGGCAGAAAACGGTTTGAGGCCTGGTTATCCCTCTGTAAGGCGCTCTCCTCGGATGCTGGAAGAGAAACCTTGTCCGAGATGGCCCGGACTAAACCAGCAGATAGAAAAGGGCTTCCCAGGGTACCATGCCTGGCTCTCTGCTTGTATCTTAGAATAAAATGCTCACTAGACACCAAGCATGGCAGGAAAGAAGATGCTCTTGCTGTGCGGCTGGGGGAGTGGGGGAGGGATGGAGCCAGGCGAAGTGCCTGGAAAGGAGTCAAAGAGTGGTTAAATTTCCAGTCCATCAGGTTTACACTGCATTAGTGTCCTACACCTTTTCTTACATTTAGCTCTTCAAGATGTGAACCCCTTTGGGGGCCAAGAAGGGCTAAGGAAAGCCAAAGACGATTTTGCCTGCATTTGGGAGTGAAGACGCACCAGGATGCCCATGGGGTTGAGGGTGGTGGCGGCAGAAGGACAAAAAGCACTAAGTTCCTAAAGTAAAGAACTGTAGGGTCTGACCATCTGCCCATCTTTCTCTATGCAGACCATCCTTTCTCCTCTGGGAGGGTGCTCTGCTGCTCGGGGGCAGGGCAGTGCTAGGTAGAAAGCACCTTTCATGAGCTGGACTCTTCTGTACAGATGTTCCACCATCAATGGAACACATCTTCGTGGAAGGCAGAAGCCAGCCCTTGGCTAGACACCTGGGGTGGGGGTGGGGGGTGGTCATACTTCCCCAGTAAGAGTACAGCTTCCAGCCAGTCCTTAAGCCGAGCTCTCCCATTTGTAACTGGGAGGAGTTAGTACTGAGTTAATACAGAGCACTTAGAAATAACCTGGCTCAGAAACGACTCCATGAACATTAGCTCTCCTAGCCCTCTGAATCAGGGTTTTCATTTTCTTTGGGTAAATACCCAGTATTGGGATTACTGGATCATATGGTAATTCCTTTTGAGGAACCTCCATAGGTTTTCCATAGTGGCTGCACCAATAGTACAGGAGGATTCCTTTTTCTCCACATCTTCTACCTTGTTAATTCTGCTTCCATTAAAAAAGTTAGCTATCAGGGCAGCTGGGTGGTTCAGTCCATTAAGCGTCTGCCTTTGGCTCAGTTCATGATCCCAGCTTCAACCCTCTGCCCCTGCGCTCTATCATAAAATTTTAAAGGAAAAAAGTTAGCTATCATAACCAGTGCTTCCCCCCACCCCGCAACTGTAGAGCTCAGACATGTACAAGCTCTACATGAAGGAGAAAATATATGCCAATGTGCCTTTTTAAAGATTTGTATATTTTATCCTATTCTGGTTTCTAGGACTTTTAAAATTATTCAATAAGCAAAACCTTATATACCTCTTAATACAGGTAATACAAGGAAAACTACAAATGAACGTGCTAAGCATATGAAAAGATGCTCAATCCTCCGGGGGAAATCAACTTTAAGTCAAAAAATGTACCAGGTAGTGTAAGTTTAAAAAGAGCAACAATGGCCAGTGCTGGGGAGAGGTGAAGAAAAGTTTCCTGAAGGCTACCGGTCATATGGAGGACTAAACATGCATGCCGGCAATTCTACCTTAGGAACTCATCCTAAGCGAATAATTGAAAGGCTCCAAGAATGTTCTGCAACATTTTCCACAATACCAAAAAATTATAACAATGCAATGCTCATCAAAATTAGAACAGTTAATATTATGGTAAATCCATAATATGCCATATTATACAGCCATTAAATGGTAAAAATTACCTTTATATGCTACGGGGGGGAGAGGGGGAGGGGAGAGCCCTAGATTAAGATTTAGAGTAATATCTATGGCATGATCCCATTTTTTAAGTATATATTATACAGTGCATTAGTAAAACAGTGACACCTAATAGAAAAACTACATACGGAATCTTAAATTTTTTAGTAGCCAAGTTAAAAATAGGTGAATCAAATACTTTAGCCCAATACATCCAAAGTATTTCAACACTTAATCAACAGTAGTATAAATGAGATGTTTTACATTCATCTTTTTTTACTAAGTCTTTAAAATCTGGTGTATCTTTATTGTTTATACTTCCAGCTCATCTCCATTTAGGCCAGCCTCATTTCAAGTGCTCAGGAGCACCCTATTGAACAACAGGTCTGGAAACTATACCTATAAGGGATTAACAGTAGTGGTTTCTGGGAACAAGATTAACAGAGCCTTTGCCCTTCCTACATTGTAGGAATTGTTCCAATAATCATTTGTATTAACATAAAAAAGGCATTGTCAAAAGTGTTTTTTAAACTTCCCTTAAGAAGGGGCGCCAGGGTGGCTCAGTCATTAAGCATCTGCCAGGGTCCTGGGATGGAGCCCCACATCAGGCTCCCTGCCCAGCAGGAAGCCTGTTTCTCTCTCTCTCTCTCTCTCTCCCACTCCCCTTGTGTTCCCCCTCTCGCTGTCAAATAAAATCTTTAAGAAAAAATAAATTTCCCTTAAGAACTCCAAAGACAGACCAGAAAGCACAGCTTCAATGGAAAACTTCGTTCAAACTGTTTTTTTAAAGATTTGAAAGAGAGAGAGCACGAGACGGGGGACCCTCTGACCCTCCCCCGTCTCATGTGCTCTCTCTCAAACTGCTCTTGCTCATTCCCCAGGGGGCAGTGGGAGAGTGGAACCTTTTAGGCTTTGGTGAGAAGGCCAGCACCCGGCACTATGACTCAAGGGGGAAACAAGCTGATAAACAATTAAGCCCGTGCAGTGCACCAGACACTGCACTAGGTCACTTCACATGTTAGAGCACGTGACCCAGGACTCTTAGAACACAGATACCAGGTTGGAGGCGGAGCAAGATGGCGGAGGAGTAGGAGACCTGGATTTCGTCTGGTCTCAGGAATTCAGCTGAATAGGGATCAAACCATTCTGAACACCTATGAACTCAACAGGAGATCGAAGAGGAGAGTAGCAACAACTCTCTGAACAGAGAAGCGACCAATTACTGAAAGGTAGGACGTGCGGAGAAGTGAATCCGAGGCGATATTCGGGAGGATAGACGGCGGGGGAGGGGGGCCTCCGTCGGCCGCTTCTGGCAAGTGATGGAGCCGCGGAGCACAAAATCGGACCTTTTAGAAGTTGGCTCCGCTGAAGGACGTCGCTGCAGTGGCTAAGCGGGGGGTGGAACCCTCGCGGGACAGTGTGGTCTCAGGATCCTCGGGGTCACAGAAAGACCGGGGGTGCCTGAGTGCAGCAGAGCTCCCAGGGATCGGAGCGGGGAAGCCGGCTGCAGAGACGGAGCCGAGGCGCGGGCTCTTAGCTCGGGGTTGCCATAAACTGTGATCCGCGGCCCACTCGGGCCACTGCTCCTCCAGCAGGGACCCAACAAGCGGCAGAGCCGGGGAGACTCCCCTACCTTCCCCAGGAGGAGCGGCGCGGGAACGCACCGCAGGGATCTGCTGGGTTTGGAGACTCCACACAGGGTCGGGAGCCAGAGATAGAAACACTCGGTCACAGGCCAGGTGAGCATGGAGTGCCGCCAGAGACCAGGGAGACAGGAGTGACTGCTTTTCTCTGGGGGTGCACTGAGGAGCGGGGCCCCGAGTTCTCAGCTCCTCCGGGTGGAGATTGGGAGGCCACCATTTTTGCCCTGGTCCTCCAAAGCTATACCGAGAGCTTGCAGGGAACAAAAGCTCCTGACAGCAAACCCGAGCAGCTTGCTTAGCCCGGACTCACAAGGGCGGGGCAATTCTGCCTCTGGCAAAGACATCTGGAAACCACGGCAACAGGCCCCTCCCCCAGAAGATCAGCACGAAGAGCCAGCAAGCCAAGACCAAGTTTACCGATCAAGGAGAACGGGAGAAATCCAGCGCTAGGGGAATACTGCACATAGAATTCATTGTTTTTTTTTTTTTTTAACCATGATTCATTAGTTCAAAGTTATTTTTTTAATTTCTTTTTCCCTTTTTCAACCAACATCTTATCAATCCCTTTTTAAAAAAAACTTTATTTTTCATTTTTAGTCATATTTTATCCCTTCATAGTAGTTACGCTTATTTTTGGCATATATATATATATATATAAGTTGTTCTCTTTAAAATTTTGAGATAGCTTCTTCTAACAGATCAAAATATACCCTAAATCACTAGTGTATGGCTTTGTTCTAGTCTCCTGCCTGATTTTTTAAATTTTTTTCAAACATCTTATCAATTCCTTTTATAAAATCTTTTATAATTTTCATCTTTACAGTCATCTTCCATCCCTTCATTGTATCAACCCTTATTTTGTACATATATGTCTTTCTTCCTTTAAAATTTTAGGAGGCACTTTTTTCTAACAGACCAAAATACGCCCAAAATCTAGTGTGTGGCACTGATCTATGCACTAGCCTGATCATATCTGATCACATTGTTTTGTATTGTTCTGTTTTTGTTTTTTTTTATTATTTTTTCTTTCCCTTTCTTTTCCCCTCGTTTCAGGTCTTTTCTGATTTGTATACAGTATATTTGCTGGGGATGTTGTTAACCGGTTAGCATTTTGTTCTCTCATCTATTCTCCTCTGGACAAAATGACAAGACAAAAAAAATCACCTCAGCAAAAAGAACAAGAGGTAGTACCGTCAGCCAGGGACCTACTCAATACAGACATTAGTACGATGTCGGACCTAGAGTTCAGAATCATGACTTTAAAGATACAAGCTGGGCTTCAAAAAAAGCATGGAAGTTATTAGAGAAATCCTTTCTGGAGAAATAAAAACTAAAATCTAACCAAGTCGAAATCAAAAAGGCTATTGATGAGGTGCAATCAAAAATGGGGGCACTAACTGCTAGGATAAATGAGGCAGAAGAAAGAATCAGCGATATAGACGACCAAATGATGGAAAATAAAGAGGCTGAGAAAAAGAGAAACAACTACAGGATCACGAGGGCAGAATTCGAGAGATAAGTGATACGATAAGACGACACATGAGAATAATTGGGATCCCAGAAGAGAGAGAGGGGAAGAAGGTGTATTGGAGCAAATAATAGCAGAGAACTTCCCTAATGTGAGGAAGGAAACAGGCATCAAAATCCAGGAGGCAGAGAAAACCCCTCTCAAAATCAGTAAAAATAGGTCAACACCCCGACATCTAATAGTAAAACTTACGAGTCTCAGAGACAAAGAGAAAATCCTGAAAGCAGCTCGGGAGAAGAGATCTGTAACCTACAATGATAGAAATATTAGATTGGCAACAGACCTATCCACAGAGATAGGTGTTTCTGGCAGGCCAGAAAGGACTGGCAAGATATCTTCAGAGCACTAAACAAGAAAAATATGCAGCCAAGAATACTATATCCAGCTAGGCTGCCATTGAAAATAGAAAGAGAGGCGGAGCAAGATGGCGGAGTAGTAGGAGACCTAGATTTCGTCTGGTCTCAGGAATTCAGCTGAATAGGGATCAAACCATTCTGAACACCTACGAACTCAACAGGAGATCGAACAGGAGAGTAGCAACAACTCTCTGAACAGAGAAGCGACCACTTACTGGAAGGTAGGGCTTGCGGAGAAGTGAATCCGAGGCGATATTCGGGAGGATAGACGGCGGGGGAGGGGCCTCTGTCGGCCTCTTCTGGCAAGTGATAGAGCCGCGGAGCACAAAATCGGACCTTTTAGAAGTCGGCTCGGCGGAGGGAAGTCGCTGCAGTGGCTAAGCGGGGTGTGGAATCCTCCCGGGACAGTGTGGTCTCAGGACCCTTGGGGTCACAGAGATACCGGGGTGCCTGAGTGCAGCAGAGCTCCCAGGTATCAGAGCAGGGAAACCGGCTGCAGATACGGAGCAGAGTCGCGGGTTCTCAGCTCGGGGTTGCCATAAACTGTGATCTGCGGCCCAGTCGGGGCACGGCTCCCCCAGCAGGGACCCAACAAGCAGCAGATCCAGGGAGACTCCCCTTCCTTCCCGGGGAGGAGCGGTGCGGGAACGCACTACAGGGATCTGCTGGGTTTGGAGACTCCGCGCGGGGTCGGGTGCCAGAGAGAGCAACGCTCGGTCACAGGCCGGGTGAGCACGGAGTGCGGCCGGAGACCGGGGACACGGAAGTGACTGCTTTTCTCTGGGGGCACACTGAGGAGCGGGGCCCCGAGTTCTCAGCTCCTTCAAGTGGAGATTGGGAGGCCACCATTTCTGCCCTGGGCCTCCAAAGCTGTACCGAGAGCTTGCAGGGAACAAAAGCTCCTGAGAGCAAACCGGAGCAGCTTCCTTAGCCCGGACCGACAAGGGCGGGGCAATTCCGCCTCCGGCAAAGACATTTGGAAACCACAGCAACAGGCCCCTCCCCCAGAAGATCAGCACAAACAGCCAGCAAGCCAAGACCAAGTTGATCGATCAAGGAGAATAGGAGAACTCCAGCGCTAGGGGAATACTGCACATAGATTCATGGCTTTTTTTTTTTTTTTTTTTTTTTTACCATGATTCATTATTTCATCAAAGTTAATTTTTGTTGACTTTTTTTTTATTTTTCTTTTTCCCTTTTTCAACCAACATCTTATAAATCCCTTTTTAAAAAAAAAAAAATATTTTTCATTTTTAGAGTCATATTTTATCCCTTCATAGTAGTTACCCTTATTTTTTGGCATATATATATAAGTTGTTCTCTCTTTAAAATTTTGAGGTACAGTTTCTTCTAACAGATCAAAATATACCCTAAATCACTAGTGTATGGCTTTGTTCTAGTCTCCTGCCTGATCACATTCTCTCCCTTTTTCCTTTTTTTTTTTTTTCTTATATCTTCTTTCTTTTTTCAAACATCTTACCAAGTCCTTTTATAAAATATTTTATAATTTTCATCTTTACAGTCATCTTCCATCCCTTCATTGTATCAACCCTTATTTTGTACATATATGTCTTTCTTCCTTTAAAATTTTAGGAGGCACTTTTTCTAACAGACCAAAATACGCCCAAAATCTAGTGTGTGGCACTGATCTATGCACTAGCCTGATCATATTTGATCATATTCTGCCTTTTTTGTATTGTTTTGTTTTAGTTTTTATCTTTTTTTTCTTTTTTTTTTCTTTTTCTCTTTCTTTTTTCTTTCTTTCCCTTTCTTTTCCCCTGGTGTCAGGTCTTTTCTGATTTGTATACAGTATATTTGCTGGGGACGTTGTTAACCTGTTAGCATTTTGTTCTCACATTCATCTATTCTCCTCTGGACAAAATGACAAGACGAAAGAAATCACCTCAGCAAAAAGAACAAGAGGTAGTACCGTCAGCCAGGGACCTACTCAATACCGATATTAGTACGATGTCGGACCTAGAGTTCAGAATCATGATTTTAAAGATACTAGCTGGGCTTGAAAAAAGCGTGGAAGTTATTAGAGAAACCCTTTCTGGAGAAATAAAAGAACTAAAATCTAACCAAATCGACATCAAAAAGGCTATTGATGAGGTGCAATCAAAAATGGGGGCACTAAATGCTAGGATAAATGAGGCAGAAGAGAGAATCAGCGATATAGAAGACCAAATGATGGAAAATAAAGAGGCTGAGAAAAAGAGAGAGAAACAACTACAGGATCACGAGGGCAGAATTCGAGAGATAAGTGATATGATAAGACGAAACAACATTAGAATAATTGGGATCCCAGAAGAAGAAGAGAGAGAGAGGGGCAGAAGGTATATTGGAGCAAATTATAGCAGAGAACTTCCCTAATGTGAGGAAGGAAACAGGCATTAAAATCCAGGAGGCACAAAGAACCCCTCTCAAAATCAATAATAATAGGTCAACACCCCGACATCTAATAGTAAAACTTACGAGTCTCAGAGACAAAGAGAAGATCCTGAAAGCAGCTCGGGAGAAGAGATATGTAACCTACAATGGTAGAAACATTAGATTGGCAACAGACCTATCCACAGAGACCTGGCAGGCCAGAAAGGACTGGCAAGATATCTTCAGAGCACTAAACGAGAAAAATATGCAGCCAAGAATACTATATCCAGCTAGGCTATCATTGAAAATAGAAGGAGAGATAAAAAGCTTCCAGAACAAACAAAAACTAAAGGAATTTGCAAACACGAAACCAGCCCTCCAAGAAATATTGAGAGGGGTCCTCTAAGCAAAGAAAGAACCTAAAAGCAGCAAAGAGCAGAAACGAACACAGACAACAGACAGTTAACAGTCACCTTACAGGTAATACAATGACACTAAATTCATACCTTTCAATAGTTACCCTGAATGTAAATGGGCTAAATGCCCCAATCAAAAGACACAGGCTATCAGATTGGATTAAAAAACAAGACCCATCAATATGCTGTCTGCAAGAGACTCATTTTAGACCCAAAGACACCCCCAGATTGAAAGTGAGGGGGTGGAAAACCATTTACCATGCTAATGGACACCAAAAGAAAGCTGGGGTGGCAATCCTTATATCAGACAAACTAGATTTTAAAACAAAGACTGTAATAAGAGATGAGGAAGGACACTATATCCTACTTAAAGGGTCTATCCAACAAGAAGATCTAACAATTGTAAATATCTATGCCCCGAACATGGGAGCAGCCAATTATATAAGGCAATTAATAACAAAAGCAAAAAAACACATTGATAACAATACAATAATAGTGGGGGACTTTAACACCCCCCTGACTGAAATGGACAGATCATCTAAGCAAAAGATCAACAAGGAAATAAAGACTTTAAATGACACACTGGACCAAATGGACTTCACAGACATATTCAGAACATTTCATCCCAAAGCAAAGGAATACACATTCTTCTCTAGTGCCCATGGAACATTCTCCAGAATTGATCACATCCTAGGTCACAAATCAGGTCTCAATCGGTACCAAAAGATTGGGATCATTCCCTGCATATTTTCAGACCACAATGCTTTGAAACTAGAACTCAACCACAAGAGGAAAGTCAGAAAGAACTCAAATACATGGAGGCTAAAGAGCATCCTACTAAAGAATGAATGGGTCAACCAAGAAATCAAAGAAGAATTAAAAAAATTCCTGGAAACCAATGAAAATGAAAACACAACTGTTCAAAATCTTTGGGATACAGCAAAGGCAGTCCTGAGAGGAAAGTATATAGCAATACAAGCCTTTCTCAAGAAACAAGAGAGGTCTCAAATACACAACCTAACCCTACACCTAAAGGAGCTGGAGAAAGAACAGCAAATAAAGCCTAAACCCAGCAGGAGAAGAGAAATCATAAAGATCAGAGCAGAAATCAATGAACTAGAAACCAAAAGAACAGTAGAACAGATCAACGAAACTAGGAGCTGGTTCTTTGAAAGAATTAACAAGATTGATAAACCCCTGGCCAGACTGATCAAAAAGAAAAGAGAAATGACCCAAATCAACAAAATCATGAATGAAAGAGGAGAGATCACAACCAACACCAAAGAAATACAAACAATTATAAGAACATATTATGAGCAACTCTATGCCAACAAATTAGATAACCTGGAAGAAATGGGTGCATTCCTAGAGATGTATCAACTACCAAAATTGAACCAGGAAGAAATAGAAAACCTGAACAGACCTATAACCACTAAGGAAATTGAAACAGTCATCAAAAATCTCCCAAGAAACAAAAGCCCAGGGCCAGATGGCTTCCCAGGGGAATTCTATCAGACATTTCAAGAAGAATTAATACCTATTCTCCTGAAACTGTTCCAAAAAATAGAAATGGAAGGGAAACTTCCAAACTCATTTTATGAGGCCAGCATTACCTTGATCCCAAAACCAGACAAAGACCCCATCAAAAAAGAGAATTACAGACCAATATCCTTGATGAACATGGATGCAAAAATTCTCACCAAAATACTAGCCAATAGGATCCAACAGTACATTAAAAGGATTATTCACCAGGACCAAGTGGGATTTATTCCTGGGCTGCAAGGCTGGTTCAACATCCGCAAATCAATCAATGTGATACAATACATTAACAAAAGAAAGAGCAAGAATCATATGATCCTCTCAATAGATGCAGAAAAAGCATTTGACAAAGTACAACATCCTTTCTTGATCAAAACTCTTCAGAGTATAGGGATAGAGGGTACATACCTCAATATCATAAAAGCCATCTATGAAAAACCTACAGCGAATATCATTCTCAATGGGGAAAGGCTGAGAGCTTTTCCCCTAAGGTCAGGAACGCGGCAGGGATGTCCACTATCACCACTGCTATTCAACATAGTATTAGAAGTCCTAGCCACAGCAATCAGACAACAAAAAGAAATCAAAGGCATCCAAATCGGCAAAGAGGAAGTCAAACTCTCACTCTTTGCAGATGATATGATACTGTATGTGGAAAACCCAAAAGACTCCACCCCAAAACTGCTAGAACTCATACAGGAATTCAGTAAAGTAGCAGGATATAAAATCAATGCACAGAAATCAGTGGCATTCCTATACACCAACAACAAGACAGAAGAGAGACAAATCAAGGAGTCGATCCCATTTACAACTGCACCCAAAACCATTAGATACCTAGGAATAAATCTAACCAAAGAGGCAAAGGATCTGTACTCAGAAAACTATAAAATACTCATGAAAGAAATCGAAGAAGACACAAAGAAATGGAAAAACGTTCCATGCTCATGGATTGGGAGAATCAACATTGTGAAGATGTCAATGCTACCTAGAGCAATCTACACATTCAATGCAATCCCCATCAAAATACCATCCACTTTTTTCAAAGAAATGGAACAAATAATCCTAAAATTTGTATGGAACCAGAAGAGACCCAGAATAGCCAGAGGAATACTGAAAAAGAAAAGCAAAGCTGGCGGCATCACAATTCCGGACTTCCAGCTCTATTACAAAGCTGTCATCATCAAGACAGTATGGTACTGGCACAAAAACAGACACATAGATCAATGGAACAGAATCGAGAGCCCAGAAATGGACCCTCAACTCTATGGTCAACTTATCTTTGACAAAGCAGGAAAGAATGTCCAATGGCAAAAAGTCTCTTCAACAAATGGTGTTGGGAAAATTGGACAGCCACATGCAGAAGAATGAAACTGGACCATTTCCTTACACCACACACAAAAATAGACTCCAAATGGTTGAAAGACCTAAACGTGAGACAGGAGTCCATCAAAATCCTAAAGGAGAACACAGGTAGCAACCTTTTCGACCTTAGCCGCAGCAACTTCTTCCTAGAAACATCGCCAAAAGCACGGGAAGCCAGGGCAAAAATGAACTATTGGGATTTCATCAAGATAAAAAGCTTTTGCACAGCAAAAGAAACAGTCCACAAAACCAAAAGACAACCAACAGAATGGGAGAAAATATTTGCAAATGACATATCAGATAAAGGGCTAGTATCCAAAATCTATAAAGAACTTATCAAACTCAACACCCAAAGAACAAATAATCCAATCAAGAAATGGGCAGAAGACATGAACAGACATTTCTCCAAAGAAGACATCCAAATGGCCAACAGGCACATGAAAAAGTGCTCAACATCGCTCGGCATCTGGGAAATCCAAATCAAAACCTCAATGAGATACCACCTCACACCCGTTAGAATGGCTAAAATTAACAAGTCAGGGAACGACAGATGTTGGCGGGGATGTGGAGAAAGGGGAACCCTCCTACACTGTTGGTGGGAATGCAAGCTGGTGCAACCCCTCTGGAAAACAGTATGGAGGTTCCTCAAACAGTTGAAATTAGAGCTACCGTTCGATCCAGCAATTGCACTACTGGGTATTTACCACAAAGACACAAATGTAGGGACCCGAAGGGGTACGTGTACCCCAATGTTTATAGCGGCAATGTCCACCATAGCCAAACTGTGGAAAGAGCCAAGATGCCCATCGACAGATGAATGGATAAAGAAGATGTGGTATATATACACAATGGAATATTATGCAGCCATCAAAAGGAATGAGATCTTGCCATTTGCAACGACGTGGATGGAACTGGAGGGTGTTATCCTGAGTGAAATAAGTCAATCAGAGAAAGACATGTATCACATGACCTCACTGATATGAGGAATTCTTAATCTCAGGAAAGAAACTGAGTGTTACTGGAGTGGTTGGGGGTGGGAGGGATGGGGTGGCTGGGTGATAGACATTGGGGAGGGTATGTGCTACGGTGAGCGCTGTGAATTGTGCAAGACTGTTGAATCACGGTTCTGTACTTCTGAAACAAATAACGCAACATATTTTAAGAAAAAAGAAAAAGAAGAAGATAACAGGAGAGGAAGAAAAGGGGAGTATGTCAGAGGGGGAGACGAACCATGAGAGATGATGGACTCTGAGGAACAAACTGAGGGTTCTGGAGGGGAGGGGGGTAGGGGGATGGGTTGGCCTGGTGGTGGGTATTGAGGAGGGCACGTTCTGCATGGAGCACTGGGTGTTATGAACAAACAATGAATCATGGAACACTGCACCAAAAACTAATGATGTAATATATGGTGATTAACATAACAATAAAAAATTAAAAAAAAATGTAGCATCAAAAAAAAAAAAAGAAAAAGAAAATAGAAAGAGAGAAAAAGCTTCCAGGACAAACAAAAACTAAAGGAATTTGCAAACACAAAACCAGCCCTCCAAGAAATATTGAAGGGGGTCCTCTAAGCAAAGAGAGCCTAAAAGCAGCATAGATCAGAAAGGAACACAGACAATATACAGTCACAGTCACCTTACAGGCAATACAATGGCACTAAATTCATACCTTTCAATAGTTACCCTGAATGTAAATGGGCTCAATGCCCCAATCAAAAGACACAGGCTATCGGATTGGATTAAAAAACAAGACCCATTGATATGCTGTCTGCAAGAGACTCATTTTAGACCCAAAGACACCCCCAGATTGAAAGTGAGGGGGTGGAAAACCATTTACCATGCTAATGGACACCAAAAGAAAGCTGGGGTGGCAATCCTTATATGAGACAAATTAGATTTTAAACCAAAGACTGTAATAAGAGATGAGGAAGGACACTATATCCTACTTAAAGGGTCTCTCCAACGAGAAGATCTAACAATTGTAAATATCTATGCCCCGAACATGGGAGCAGCCAATTATATAAGGCAATTAACAACAAAAGCAAAGAAACACATTGACAACAATACAATCATAGTGGGGGACTTTAACAGCCCCCTGACTGCAATGGACAGATCTAAGCAAAAGATCAAGGAAATGAAGACTTTAAATGACACACTTGACCAAATGGACTTCACAGACATATTCAGAACATTCCATCCCAAAGCAACAGAATACACACTCTTTAGTGCCCATGGAACATTCTCCAGAATTGATCACATCCTAGGTCACAAATCAGGTCTCAACCGGTACCAAAAGACTGGGATTATTCCCTATTTTCAGACCACAATGCTTTGAAACTAGAACTCAATCACAAGAGGAAAGTCGGAAAGAACTCAAATACATGAAGGCTAAAGAGCATCCTACTAAAGAATGGTAAAGAATGGGTCAGCCAGAAAATTAAATTACAAAAATTCATGGAAACCAATGAAAATGAAAACACAACTGTTCAAAATCTTTGGGATGCAGCAAAGGCAGTCCTGAGAGGAAAGTATATAGCAATACAAGCCTTTCTCAAGAAACAAGAAAGGTCTCAAATACACAACCTAACCCTACATCTAAAGGAGCTGGAGAAAGAACAGCAAATAAAGCCTAAACCCAGCAGAAGAAGAGAAATAATAAAGATCAGAGCAGAAATCAATGAACTAGAAACCAAAAGAACAGTAGAACAGATCAACGAAACCAGGAGCTGGTTCTTTGAAAGACTGAACAAGATTGATAAACCCCTGGCCAGACTTATCAAAAAGAAAAGAGAAAGGACCCAAATCAACAAAATCATGAATGGAAGAGGAGAGATCACAACCAACACCAAAGAAATACAAACAATTATGAGAACATATTATGAGCAACTCTATGCCAGCAAATTAGATAACCTGGAAGAAATGGGTGCATTCCTAGAGATGTATCAACTACCAAAACTGAACCAGGAAGAAATAGAAAACCTGAACAGACCTATAGCCACTAATGAAATTGAAGCAATCATCAAAAATCTCCCAAGAAACAAAAGCCCAGGGCCAGATGGCTTCCCAGGGGAATTCTATCAGACATTTAAGAATTAATACCTATTCTCCTGAAACTCTTCCAAAAAATAGAAATGGAAGCAAAACTTCCAAACTCATTTTATGAGGTCACCATTACCTTGATCTCAAAACCAAAGACCCCTTCAAAAAGGAGAATTACAGACCAATAACCTTGATGAACATGGATGCAAAAATTCTCACCAAAATACTAGCCAATAGGATCCAACAGTACATTAAAAGGATTAGTCACCACAACCAAGTGGGATTTATCCCTGGGCTGCAAGGATGGTTCAACATCTGCAAAATCAGCGTGATACAATACATTAACAAAAGAAAGAACAAGAATCATATGATCCTCTCAATAGATGCAGAAAAAGCATTTGACAGAGTACAGCATCCTTTCTTGATCCAAACTCTTCAGAGTATAGGGATAGAGGGTACATACCTCAATATCGTAAAAGCCATCTATGAAAAACTTACAGCAAATATCATTCTCAATGGGGAAAAGCTGAGAGCTTTTCCCTTAAGGTCGGGAACACGGCAGGGATGTCCACTATCACCACTGCTATTCAACATAGTATTAGAAGTCCTAGCCACAGCAATCAGACAACAAAAAGAAATCAAAGGCATCCAAACCGGCAAAGAGGAAGTCAAACTCTCACTCTTTGCAGATGATATCATACTGTAGGTGGAAAACCCAGAAGACTCCACCCCAAAACTGGTAGAACTCACAGGAATTCAGTCAAGTAGCAGGATATAAAATCAATGCACAGAAATCAGTGGCATTCCTATACACCAACAAGACAGGAGAGAGACAAATCAAGGAGTCGATCCCATTTACAATTGCACCCAAAACCATAAGATACCTAGGAATAAATCTAACCACAGAGGCAAAGGATCTGTATTCAGAAAACTATAAAATACTCATGAAAGAAATTGAAGAAGACACAAAGAAATGGAAAAACGTTCCATACTCATGGAGTGGAAGAACATTGTGAAGATGTCAGTGCTACCTAGAGCAATCTACACATTCAATGCAATCCCCATCAAAATACCATCCACCTTTTTCAAAGAAATGGAATAATCCTAAAATTTGTGTGGAACCAGAAGAGACCCTGAATAGCCAGAGGAATATTGAAAAAGAAAAGCAAAGCTGGCGGCATCACAATTCTGGACTTCCAGCTCTATCACAAAGCTGTCATCATCAAGACAGTATGGTACTGGCATGAAAAGACACACAGATCAATGGAACAGAATAGAGAGCCCAGAAATGGACCCTCAACTCTATGGTCAACTCATTTTTGACAAAGCAGGAAAGAATGTCCAATGGAAAAAAGACAGTCTCTTCAACAAATGGTGTTGGGAAAATTGGACAGCCAAATGAAGAATGAAACTGGACCATTTCCTTACACCACACACAAAGATAGACTCCAAATGGTTGAAAGACCTAAACGTGAGACAGGAGTCCTTCAAAATCCTAAAGGAGAACACGGGCAGCAACCTCTTTGACCTCAGCCGCAGCAACTTCTTCCTAGAAACATGGCCAAAGGCATGGGAAGCAAGGGCAAAAGTGAAATATTGGGATTTCATCAAGATAAAAAGCTTTTGCACAGCAAAAGAAACAGTCCACAAAACTAAAAGACAACCGACAGAATGGGAGAAAATATTTGCAAATGACATATCAGATAAAGGGCTAGTATCCAAAATCTATAAAGAACTTATCAAACTCAACATCCAAAGAACAAATGATCCAATCAAGAAATGGACAGCAGACATGAACATTTTTCCAAAGACGACATCCAAATGGCCGACACATGAAAAAGTGCTCAACATCGCTCAGCATCAGGGAAATCCAAATCAAAACCTCAATGAGATACCACCTCACACCCATCAGAATGGCTAAAATTAACAAGTCAGGAAACGACAGATGTTGGCGGGGATGTGGAGAAAGGGGAACCCTCCTACACTGTTGGTGGGAAGGCAAGCTGGTGCAACCCCTCTAGTAAACAGTATGGAGGTTCCTCAAACAGTTGAAAATAGAGCTACCATACGATCCAGCAATTGCACTACTGGGGATTTACCCCAAAGATACCAATGTAGGGATCCAAAGGGGTACGTGCACCCCAATGTTTATAGCAGCAATGTCCACAATAGCCAAACTGTGGAAAGGGCCAAGATGTCCGTCGACAGATGAATGGATAAAGACATGGTGTATATACACAATGGAATATTATGCAGCCATCAAAAGGAATGAGATCTTGCCATTTGCAAGGACATGGATGGAACTGGAGGGTGTTATGCTGAGTGAAATAAGTCAATCAGAGAAAGACATGTATCATATGACCTCACTGATATGAGGAATTCTTCATCTCAGGAAACAAACTGAGGGTTGCTGGAGTGGTGGGGGTAGGAGGGATGGGGTGCCTGGGTGATAGACATTGGGGAGGGTATGTGCTATGGTGAGCGCTGTGAATTGTGCAAGACTGTTGAATCACAGATCTGTACCTCTGAAACAAATAATGCAACATATGTTAAGAAAAAAGAAAAAGAAGAAGATAGCAGGAGGGGAAGAATGAAGGGGAGTAAGTCAGAGTGGGAGACGAACCATGAGAGACGATGGACTCAAAAACAAACTGAGGGTTCTAGAGGGTAGGAGGGTAGGGGGATGGGTTAGCCTGGTGATGGGTATTAAAGAGGGCACATTCTGCATGGAGCACTGGGTGTTATACACAAACAATGAATCATGGAACACATCAAAAACTAATGATGTAATATATGGTGATTAACATAACAAAATTTTAAAAAAATACCATCCCATTTTCAGGTAAAAAAAATGAAATTAAAAAAAAAAAATCAAGGCTCAAAATGCATCTATTCCAAAGTGTCAGAGCAGAGCTTTTAACCACACACCAGGAGTCTGTACCAAGATCATGACCAGAGGCCAGGACTGCCCACACCAAGGCCATGATCTGATCTTTATTAAAATCATGTTGTAAGATCTGCATTTCTTTAGAGAAAAGCCCACCCATCCTTTTCATTTGCAAGCACCACCACATCCTAACATCTCTCCTTTAATCTCATAGATCCTCAAACATAAGTTCATCTAAATAGAAAGTATTTTTATCACCCCCAACTGAACAGGCTTAAAAAAAAAAAAAATCAAGTATTCCTTGCCCCATCCCTACTTTTCTGTCCACCTTCAAGCTGGAAACTTCAAAGTCATATTGGACTCCTCCTGCCCTTGCCCACATAATCAGACATTTGTTGAATTCTAGGCTCAATAACCCCTAAGTGGCTATAAAAAACAGTATAAGCATACTTAGCACACATATCTTAGTATGTAAATACCCCTCAATAAAGGAAAACTGGTAGACATCACTTTCACCCAAGGATCAAAGGGATACCATCAGAAATGGGACACGTTGATAGCACAGATCTCTTGAAATGGTGCACTAAGACCCATCACTCCTGATGTTTTCTTAGCAAAAATTCATAAACTCCATGTAAACAGGAGAATACATCATGATTATCCAAACTGAAAGCCTTTCTACAAAGTAATGGACCAATACTCAAATTGCCAAGATTGTAAAAGATAAACTGAAGAACAGTCCCTAATTGGAAATTAAGGGTGCCAAGGTGCTAAACAATGTGGAATCCTAGAAGGGAGCATGGACCACAGAAAGGTCGTTAGTGGAAAAACTGGTGAACTTCCAGTAAGGTTCATAGACCAGTTAGTGCTGTATGAATCTTAATTTGCCCATTTCAACAACTGGGCTGTGCTTATATGAGGTGTTAACATTGGGGGAATTGTGGAAAAACACACCAACTCCATGCTATCTTTGCAACTGTTCCAGAAGTCTAAAATTTCATGATCAAGAGCTAAGCTATTACTATGGCTACTACCCCCAAATCAGTCTTGCTCATCCCTTCCCCCCATGCTTCCTATCATTCTTCCATTGCCTCCTGATAATGCCCTCCCTTCCACCCTCCATGCCTATTCAAATCCCATTCACTCAAGGCCCAGTCACAACTCACTGCTGCTAAAGGAAGTCCTCCCCCCACCCCACTGCAGCACACCCACCTGCTGCTTCCACAAAACATCTGTAACGGAGTATCTGCGCTCCTCCCGTGATCCACGGGTAATGCTGTACTGCTAACTTTGTGCACTTTAGGTTTCATTGCCCAACGACAATGCAAAATGTTTGTGTAGACAAGCCCATCAGAAGAGATGCTTCACTGAAATGGACTGCTTTTTAATGTGGTTTCTGGGAGTCTGCTGAAACGTATTAGTTGAAATAGTTGGCCCATTATATAAGTTTACCTTGAAAACTATGTATAAATACACCATCACTTAGGGAAGGCTGTATTCAGACTTAAAGGTCTTAAGCAGTATGGTTTATAGTGGACCATTACCACAGAAAGTATTTAAGAACAAAAAACCCTTGCCAGACCTTAGAAAATTTTCTACTCAGAGGTGCCTTGGCACTCCAACAAGTGAATGCCATCTCTATGAACAAGTACAATGGTATACAGAGAGACTCTGACCAGACCTGGAGTTGTCAAAAAGCTTTCTAATGAGTGGCTACCCTGCAGCTATTCAAGTGAACTATTAGGAGCACGTTAACCAAAAGGAAACTGGAAGAAACTAGCAGCCAGAACGCAAGCTTTCCCAAGAGGCCTGAGTGGGGAGACTTGGTGTCAGCAGAGCTACAAAGAAGTTCCAGCAGGACTCGGGGCAGGGGGATTTTAGGGGGGAATGGGGGGGGAACACAAGCTCTTAAGTATCTCTTCAGTACAAGGCACAGCGCTAAACACTGGAGGCTCCAAGAAACATTTGCTAGGTCGTCTGCTCTCTAGGTGTGCTCAACCTACCTGTGGAAAAGGGACGGGACAAGAACTCCGGACAAGGGGTTGGGGCAGGGCAAGCTCACTTGGTGCATACCTGTAATAGGCAGAGAACACGCCTGGGCAACCGGTGACAATTTGCATGCCAACTTTGGAATTCTGATGCTCACCAGTAGAGCCCACTGGCTTTACAGGTGCATCTGAGGAAGGGGAGCAGACAGGAAAGGGAGTAGGAACCAGGGACGGGAAAGGCAGCAAGACGCAAGGCAGAGAATAAGGCAAGAGCACACTAATGGCCTGTGTGTGGCTACCTAGCTTCATAGGACCATAAGGAAGCCAGAGCCCTTGAGTTTCTCAACATCCACTCAGCCAAGCCACCATGGTTCCCAGAATCAGATGCTAAGATGAAGATCCCTGTTCAAGCAATCCATTAGGCAGTGCTCCCAGGAAGGGGGTTGGGGGCTGGGGAGGGAGTGGGACAGGGAAGGGAAAGAAGGCAAGCAGGGGTGTGATGTTCAGCAAACTCCAAGCAGAGGAACTTTGGCTCAACCTGCACAGCTCTGGAAAGAGTAGAGGCCTCACCTTAGGGCAGCCCCGTTCCCAAGGTCGCGTGGGCGGGGGGCGTTGGAAGCCACAGCTCTTACACTCCCATTGGTTAAAGGGCTGTTCTGTTCTTAATCTCAGGAAACTGAGGGTTGCTGGAGTGGTGGGGGGGTGGGAGGGATGGGGTGGCTGGGTGATAGACATTGGGGAGGGTATGTGCTGTGGTGAGCATTGAGAATTATATAACACTGATGAATCAAAGACCTATACCTCTGAAACAAATTGTTAAAAAAAAAGGGAAAAATGAAGGGGGGAATCGGAGGGGGAGACGAACCATGAGACACTATGGACCCAAACTGAGGGTTCTAGAGAGGAGGGGAGTAGGGGGATGGGTTAGCCTGGTGATGGGTATTAAAGAGGGCACGTACCGAATGGAGCACTGGGTGTTATACAAAACAATGAATCATGGAACACTACATCAAAAAATAATGTATGGTGACACAAAATTAAAAAATAAAAATAAAGGGCTGTTCGGGGCACGGGGTGTGTATTCAGGCTCCAGGAACCTTGGACAGAGAGAGGTGCTACCGGGAGTGAACAAGCACCAGGTAGTATACAGGAGAAGAGTCAAGGGCTTTTCTGAAGTATCATTTGGGAGCCAACAGGAGGAGTTTGACTCCTTAGTGCTTCCAAGGGTGGGGCAGGTAGGTACAGAGGCTGGCAGCTCCTGCAGTTTTCCAGACAGATACTTGGGAGACACCTGCATACCGGATGCATAGGTATGCTTTCCAGATGGACACCTGGGAGACACCTGAATACCGGATGCATAGGTAAAGCAGAGACAAAACCCCCACTAACATACACAGGGTGGATCCACCAAGAAACTAATAGCGCACTCAAACATCCACTTGTCATTTAAAAATCAACCAGAAAATGGTTTGATAGTACTTCTTTCAGTCCGGGGATTTCCCCATCACTCTTCTGGGTAAAATCAAAACAGCCTACTCAAAGACTCAACTGAAAGAGCAATACTTATAGAAGGGTTATTCTGGATGAAAACTTAAGTCAGACTATTTTCTGCAATTACCACAATCAAGTTGTACTTCCCAGGCTTGCACATGCTCAGGTGTCTTCCTCGGGCCTGTACAAATCAAATCAGCCCATGTTTCCAACCCACAGGAAAAAAAAATTATGACTACTCCCCACATACATGCCATTTGTGACAGGACCGCCCATTGTCAGCTCCAGCTTTCTGTGAAGAGTAGAGGAGGCTGACTCACCTTGACCTCACCCTCAGAGTGTCTGGCATGGACTCTAATCTTTTCCCACCCAGAAAAGTCTCACTAGAGAGAGAACAATTTCTCAAAGGTGAGGTGTTGGGTCTTCCGAAAACAGGCATGCCTTTATTAACAGGAAGTAACCATCGTCAGGAACTAAAAACTCCAAAAAAAAGTAATTCACATAGCATGAGAGCCTCCCTTTGGAGCATGCAGATAGGCAGACACCAAGAAAATAGTACCTTGGGAGGGGGGAAAGGAAGTCTTTTCTGGAATAAGTAGGAATAGACGAATATACTAAGTTCTTACCTGAAACTGTACTTTCAGGTTAATTTATGCATGTAAAAGGTCCACTTCCAATATCTTCCAACTAGGTCACTAAAGCAACAGGTATAGTCCTAAAGGGCTTTAATATTTCCATCCCACTTATAAATGCTGTTGACATAATGGATAATTATTTCCATCATGCATAATACATTACAGTGCATGCCTGGATCCCGCATTCATCACGTTAGACTAGCCCAGCAAGTTAAAAGGGGGAACATTGACTTTTAATACACTAAAATGAACAAACCATCTAAGAAAATGAATCGGAGTAGCAGGACGATTTCTCTGTGTAATTTGTGATTCAAACGCATACTGAGAATCCAGCCTAGCAAGGAGGGTGATAATGGTTAGGAAACAATGCAACTGCTTCTCCTAGTAAAACTTAAGTCTAACTCTGACAAAGAACTGCTCAAACTTCAATCTGGAAGCTACTGGGTGAGCCACAGAAAGTCTCCATTTCAGATTCATCTACCTAAAAGTGATTAAGAACAAGAAACCCACTAACACGGCCAGGTAAAGCCACCCAGCCCTACAAAGGCATTCTAATACTTTGAGTTGTGTCAAACCCTCAACACCCATGAAGCCACTTTAAGTGACTTGTGTGTTCTCCCAAGACGTTTTCCTTTGGATAGTGTCGTTACCACAAGCCCAGAAAATTACCCTCAAACTTCGGGTGGACTTCCACTAGCGTTCATTTCTAACAGTTAATATGCAATACACTCATTATAACAGGAAATATACTCATTTCCAACAAGGAAAAAAAAAAAGAGGTTCTTCCCCTTAAAGTGTGATCCATCAAAAACAATGCGATCTTGTTTTTCAAGATCAGGGCTTCAAAAGTTAGATTTATTCAGTTATCCATTAGCTTCACATAACCGCAATTATCTGACGAAGGACTTGGGGGATACATTGCAGGTATGGGCCGTTGAGGCACTCGTTTTATTTGGCAGTCTAGTAGTATCTCCGTGCACTTCTGTGTGTTAAAGCTTCAGCGTTTCACTCTAAATTCGGGTGTCTTCCCCACCCCTCCGCTGGGATCCAGCTCTAGTCCAAGTTCCTGACAACCCGCCTCGCGGAAAGACTGAAAGCCAGAGCTTTGAGGGCTCCTCCCAAGACGCACAGGAGTAAAGCTGGTGGGGCATTTGATTTCAAAGTCAGAAGCGCCAGAGATTTTCAACCTAACTCCCCCCCCCCCCGCCCCCTTTCCCACACCTCACCCGCCTTCCTCCCCACCCCCCTTTCCAGCAGCTGTCGCCCATCTGCAAGGCCGGCCGGAGCCCCAGCGGGGGTGGAGTAGGTGTCTGAGGCTGCCGCGACCCACCCTCAGCCAGGATGCAACCTCTGCAGCCACCTTTTGAGCGTCATCCCCGCTCGGCTCTATCCTCCCAAGAGAATTGAGAAAACTGGTCCAGCGACTCGGCCAGCCCACCCAGCCGCAGAGCGCGCCCACGCGCAGGGCAGCTGGGAGCAAGAACCAGGTGAGGATGCGGAAGTGGCTCTTCCTCCCCGCCTAGACCTGTTGGCCCGGGCGGGTCTCCTGCAAATCGCACACCCTTGCGCGCACCGCCCCCCCCCCAGAGCCACACCCACTCTGCACGCAGACGGACGCAAAAGACGCTGTCAAACGGGTCACAGCCCCCAGAAAAGCCCAGGCGTGCAAACCTCAAACTTACTGAAGGGGGGAGGGGCACGTGCTTAAAGGCCCCAGCCCCTCGCCGTCCCCGCCGAGCTGAAACCCGAGCGGGGCCCGGCGGCGGCCGCTGAGCGGCAGCGGGCGCTCGCAGAGGCAGCCGCTTGTCCCAAACTTTAAACTGCCGCGGAAGCGGGGCGTCTCCACCCAGCCGCACCTGTTCCCGGCCGCGGGGGCCGAGCCCCGCACATCCCTGCTGACCTTGAGGGCATCCTGGATAATCCACACACCACGCCCAGGTCAACGTTCCTCCGACCCCCTTCCCATCCGTAACTGAAGCCTTCCTGGTACCCACGCAGAGGGGCCGCCTTCAGCCGCCCACCCCCGGCAAATTAAGAACGCGCTTCCCTGGGGTCTCAGCAGATCCTTCGAGCATCTCACTTGATCCGTTGCTTATCTCCCCCTCCGCAAGCCCCTCACAGCAGGATGGGTCCCCTTCTCTCCACCCCAAGTGGGCTAACATGCCCTACGGGCGGAGTCCCCCCCCACGGGTGCGCTGGCGCAAAGCCTTAGAGGGGCGCCCTTGGGAGCTGCCGCTGCAGAGCCGCTGGAGCGGGGTCCACGGGCAGGGGAGGGGGCGGCAGCGGGGCTGTCCCCACGCTCCGGGCTCCGCGCTGGCACGGACGCCCCCCCCCCCCACGGACCGGGAAACTCAGCACAGCCCGGCGAGGAAAGCGGTAGCAGGGCGTCGGGGAGAGGGCGACAAGCCCCGGCCGGGGACAGAGCTGCCGAGTGGGCGCCGCCGGGAGCCGCGGCCGGTGAGAGCAGGACGCTCCCGGAGCAGCCAAACTTTCTCTGCCACCCGAAGTTCTAGGCGCCGGGGAGGAAGCGATGGGGAGGCTGCCAGGCGGCTCCCAGGACTGCAGAAGAGGGCGACCCCGAGGGCCGCGGCGGCCGGAAGCGCGCCGCCCTCGCCCTCACCTGGGCCGCCGGGACGGCGGCGCGCGGCCCGCACTCACCTGGCTGTAGAGCTCGCTGACCGACATGACCCCGAGGGCAGGCCCGAGCCGGGGCACCGTGCCTGGCGTGCGGCCCTCGCTCGTGCCCCGCTGGGCGGCAGGTCCCGACTCCTCTCCGCCCGCCGGCTCTCAGTCCACAGCCGGCCCGCCTGGCGCCATCTTCCCGGGCCGGCCAAGAGTTTCCCGGTGTCTCGTCGCTTTCCCCTGGACCTGCCCCGCCGGCTTCCTGGAGGCGCCGCGGCCCGCTCGCTCCCGGCCGGCGCGACCTTTACTCCCGCGGTGGCGGCGCCGCTGCGGCCGGGCAGGAGTTGCGGGCGGGGGAGGAAGCAGCGCGGCGCCGCTCCCCGCTCAGGTATGGGAGGAGGTGCTGGCGCCCAGGAGGGAGGACCGAAGGCAGGGAGGGCGGGCCGCGGAGCAGGCGGCGGGTACGCTGCGGCCGCCGCCTTTGAGCCCTGCCTGGGGCCGGGCTGGACGCGCCCTCCGGCGCCCCCGCCGCAGCGGGGTCCACGGGGCCGGGGGCGGGGCCGGGCGAGGAGCTGGCGCCGGCCGCCCCCTGCTGGCCGCCGAGCGCACGCCGGCACAGGTGCGCGCCGGCTGCTGCACCTGCCGCGCCTCGCTCCCCTTGCTCTCGGCAGAAACTGGGCAGGGAAAGCGGAGACAAGAAAGAGAATTAACAGAGGGCGAGGGGAGGAGAGAGGGAGGAAATAGAGAAATAAGAGTCTACGGCTGAAAGCTTCCATACATTTGCCTCCGGACTTTACGTGGCTGCGTTCAACGTTCTCATTACTAAAATTCAGTTGTCATGGCATGTTATAAAAGACGATTTGGCTATACCAACGATGGTCTCCGTCAAACCGAGCTCCGTGGGCTGAAGTCCTTACTAGAAAAGTGGGATTCGTAGCTTCTCTACTTGTTTTGCCTGTTCACCCACGGCTTCCAACTAGGTTCCTAGCCGCCCCCACCCCCATCAGAGGATTGTTGTTCGCTTTTCAGGGAAGTCTCGCATTTTCTTCTCTTACATGCGCCCTCTCCATCTCTCTGCCACTTTCTACCTCATTTTGGTCCCCCCATCCTCTCCCCCCCCGCCCGCTAATGGCATTTGGCGGCCTGCAGCAGCTTCTGCCCCCCCCCCACCTGTAGTAAAAAAGGAAACCTCAGCCTAAAGGAAAGTAGCTGGTAGGAACTGGCGGAAGGAAAGCAGGTACTGTAGAAGAAAGGGACCTTGACTTATCTGAAGATGGCCTCTGAGGGTAGTTCTCAGCTGGAGTATGTGTGTATCGCCGCTGCAGAAATGGTTCTGGAGCCGCAGGCCCTGGAAGGTGCTCCTTAAACTCTCCCCCCATTTAAGACCTTCCCACGTGGAATCCAGGACCTCAGTTTAATTCACCTGCCCAGCCCTTCACAACTGTGCCTCCTCAATGAGAATTACCTAGGGAGATTTACCAGATCCAAGGAAAGAAGCCCACCCTCATGAATTCTGATTGGTAAACAGTGGGACCCTAGTGTCTGAATCTTTAAGCTCCTCCATAATTCTAAAAGACTGGACTTCCAAGGTTGACAAATGCAGTGACCAAAGCTTGGAGAACTCTCCTTGGATTTGAAATGGAGCTCTTCATATCACTGGCTAGAGCAGAAAGGAAATGGCTCCACCACTTATCTCTCACTCAAAAATCTGGCTGCATAGTTTCCTTTCCTGTTTTCTAGTAGTTCTCCAAGTGTGACCCCCAGGGCTAGCAGCATCACCTGGGAAGTTTAGAGCTACAAATTGTGAGGCCTCAGATTTACTAAATCAGACAGGGTGGGGATGGAGCCAACACTGTTTTCATACCTTTCTAAGGGATTCTCCCCTTTGGGGTAAAGAAACGCCCCTTGCTAAAGCTCAGTCCCCACCTCTGCTCTGGACATTCTTGGCTTCACCACCATGCTCCGTCAGGGGTCTCACCTGTACCAGCAACTCCTTCTCTGTTCTCCTTTCCTGCTAAACTTCAGGTGGTAGGTCGTACTAGCTGGCTCCTCTTAAACCCAGTCCTCCATAATTCATGGGTTCTCAACACTTTCTGCAGTTTTACAAAAACAAATGCCTTGTGCCCACTCCCAGAAATTCTGATTTAACTTGTCTGGGGTGCTTCCTGGGTAAATGGATTTTTAAGAGCGCCCAGGTCATTCTAATGACAGCCAAGGTTAAGAATTGCAGCTTTAGTCCCTTCCTAAATGATTCCACTCACCCCCCATCCTATTGAAATTGTCTTCTCCCTCTGAAGCATGGGGTAGTAAATGACTCTCCCCACTCAGGTTCCACCATCTCCTTCTTAGCATCTCTCATTTTTCTCTTGTTTTCCCAGTCTCTCTAACCATACCTTCGTGATGTCCTTTCTAACTGTCTGCTGGTTCTTCAATAAAACTGTGGCCCATTTCCCAGATCTCTTCTTTCTCATCCACACCCCCCATTTTGCCTCTCGCTGCATTGTTAATTCTTGAATCTAATTCTGACCTTCCTGTAGACCCACCTTTCCACCTGCCCAATAGACAAAGTTAGCCATCGCACTAGGACCTAGCATTAGCCTGAAACTCATTTGTTTCCATCTGTCCTCCCCACCCCCAACCTGCCTCCAAACTTCTTGCTTCCATCGTACCTGGCACAGATTAAAATCTCAGTTCATGCTGACTGAACTGAATCACCTCCCTGAGGAGAATCCTACTCTTGGCCAGGGCTTTGTGAATTTCTGGTCTCAGAATCAGGTACGGTCTTTCCCTCCTTTGAATAATAATAAAGACATTTTAAAACTTACTTTGTGCCAGGAAACTTGCCAACTGCTTTCTTTCTGTGATCTTGTCTGAGCCTCAGAGCAACCCTATAAAGGAGGTTTGAATAATAAATCTATTTCACAGCTGAGGAAGGCGAGGCTGGTGGAAGGAACATTCTAGATCGAGAGAACAGGCCCTCAACTACACTCTGTCTCACTCTAGAGCCTAAGCACTTACTTTTACGCTGGTGGTTCTTTACTGTTAATGTGTATCAGGATGATGAGGTACCAGGCGGTGCTAATTTGGCTGGTCCACGTGTGGTCCATGAGTCTGCGTGTTTAATGAGTACCCCAGCTGGTGTAGGGGCAGTTCAAACTGAATCCTCCCAATAGGTAAATGAGTGAGTGAGCGTGAGTGAGCATGGAAGTGGATTCCTTGCTAGTTGAGCCTCCAGACGGGACTTGAAGACCACAGCCCCACTTGACACTTTGTTTGTAGCCACATGAAACATCCTCAAGCAGAGGATTCAGAAAAGCTGTTAAAGAAACATAATAAAGTCTGGGACCTGCAGAAACTGTGGGGTAATAAGTGGGTGTTGTTTGAAACCACTGAGCTTTGGGGTGCTTTGTGATGCACCAAAAAATGACTAATAAAATCACCTACAAAAAGTGTTGTGTGATGACTGGCTTACTGGTAAGAACTTCTTCCCAGCAATTTTCTCTCATCCCCTTGATGGCAGGTTGCTTTCCCAAATGCTCCTACCTGCAAGGCAGCCATCTCCTTACTGGGGTGGGTAGTCCCCTGGTGTATGCCAAGACATTTCAAGGAGTTCTATTCCATAATCTGTTTTAAGGAAGTCAGTATCCAGATCCTAAATCTCCATATGCACTGGCAAAACAGAACACTGATTTGCCAACAAACAGGCCTGCAGTGAGGGGGCTCATTGTCAGATCTCCCTCCTCCCTTCTCAAAAGAAAGGTGCATTTCTCAGTCCTCCTGAGGAGTAGGATCGTGCTTTGCTTGGGGAGCAAGAGCGTCCAGGACGCCAAACGGAAGGACCGTTAGAAACTTTGGTGCTGATAACGTGAGTGGCCTTCCTGAAGGGGTCATGTATCCTATGCAGGGCAGGTGGATTCCAATTCTGTTATCAACAAAATTGAAGGAGGACCCAAACCCGTTGTCAGCCAGCAGATTGTCTTCTTTAAAAGATTTATTTATTTGATGGGGCGCCTGGGTGGCTCAGTCCTTAAGCGTCTGCCTTCAGCTCAGGTCATGATCTCAGGGTCCTGGGATCGAGCCCCATATCGGCCTCCCTACTCACTGGGGAGTCTGCTTCTCCCTCTCCTTCTGCTGATCTCTCGCTCATGCTCTCCCTCAAATAAATGAATAAAATCTTTAAAAATAAATAAAAGATTTATTTGAGAGAGAGTGCACATGACCTGGGGGGGGGGGTTGGCGAGAGGAAGAGAGAGAAGCAGACTCTGCTCAGTGCTAACCCAAGGGGGCTTGATCCTAGGACCCAGAGATCATGACTTGAGCCAAAATCAAGTCATATGCTTAACCAACTGAGCCACCCAGGCACCCCATCAGCCGACAGATTATTAAAAATAATTTTCTGATGAATCACTATGTGATTTTTTGGCAACTCTAAAGGAATTCAAAGAATTGAGGGACAGTGTTCTAATAGAAATTCCTTTCCCATCTATTAATGTATGTAAACAAATATATAGCACCTATGTCTATAATGAAAATCAGAATAGATTTTTGAGGTTGTATAAAAACACCATCTGTGTTAATTCAGTTCAGGATAATGTTAATACTAGACCACTAGAAATGGTTTAAAATATATTAGTTTATATACAGATATTTGTTATAGGTAAGTATGATAGGGTGTTTGTTAAAAGAGTTTCTAGCATAAACACGTGGGCTAAAATTCTGTAAGGAAAGTGGAATGGAATTTCAAGCTCAAGAAAAAAATGAATAAAGAATTTGTGTGTTCTCTTTAATGAGCAACAGAGGGTATCAAATTGCTGTGGCAGTGACAACCCACTGAATCCACTTAAAGTTTATGAGTTTTATTTTAAGCTGACAATATGTACAATATGCCAAAAATGGCATCTGTTGCAACTATCTAAACTTATTAAAATTTTGGTTATTAAACTAAAAATGTGTGGAGACATAACATGGTTTTTCAAAATCCCTTTGGAGAGCCTAGAAAGCAAGAAAGTCCAAAGCCCATTGAGCAAAGGGCAGCCTCTTGCCCAAACTACCAAATTACGTCTTTATTAGGAATTTAGGATTTAAAATGGCATTAACTGGGGCACCCGGCTGGCTCAGTCGGTAGAGCATGCAACTCTTGCTTTTGAGGTGGTGAGTTCAAGCCCCACATTGGGCTTAGAGCTTACTTAAAATAATAATAATAATAATAGGGACACCTGGGTGGCTCAGTCAGTTGGGCATCTGCCTTCGGCTCAGGGTCATGATCCCAGGGTCCGGGGATCGAGCCCTGCATCATCGCATTGGGCTCCCTGCTCAACAGGAAGCCCGCTTCTCCCTCTCCCTCTGCCCCTCCCCCCTGCTCATGTGCTTGCTCTCTCTCTCTCTCTCTCTCAAATAAACAAAATAATAATAAAATAAAATGGCATTAACAGCCTTGGTGCTGTGGAACACTTTCAGCTTTGCGGTTTCTTCAGGGTCATCTCTGAGTTTTTCTGAGGGCAAGGCAGATTTATTTTTCCCCTGTTCTAAGTTAGCACTCAGCCCATGAGCGCCTCAACAGTGACTTCTGTTACCCTCCATATAGGGAGACCCTGACACTGAACCCAACCTGGATTCCTGCACTCCCGGGTGGGGTGGAGGCAAGCAGTGAGGAGTGGGGGAGCCCTACCACGTGGGGATGGTTGAAGACGTGGCAGGGAGAGGTGGGGGAGAGAAAGGACTCGGGGCCCTGAGGAATGCGGAGGGCTGGGTACCCCAACCAGAGAAATGAGGGCGTCGTAACTGTTTTCAAATACTTGAAAATCTGTCATGCAAAAGAGAGATTAGGCTGGTCCTGCCTCTTGGAGGCCAGACTCAGACCGCAGGGAGGAAGTTAGATAGAGGACAACCACAAAGATCAAGTACAACATTCTAATCAGGAAAACTGCTTAAGAGAGAAACTGGCCTCTGATGAGGAAGCGAGTGTGCTGTCCCGGGAGTAATTCAAGCAGAGGCTGGATCGCTGTCAAGGTTGCTATAGATTCTGCCACGGGGAGGGAGGCTGGGCTGTACCACTCCCCCCGGGCATGGGCTCTGCTTAGCTGCCCTCTATCCGCCTCGCTCCTGACACCAAAGAGAGTCTAGACCTGTTGTCACAAATGCCGTATTGAGAAGCTCAAGGGAAGAAAAGCCCCATCTCAAAGCTTGCTCCTTGGGAAGGTTTGATATCAATCCTTTGCAATCAGTAAGACTGTAAATCCTTTGTTCTCTTCAGTGGGTTTCATTTAAAGCTTGGCTTTAATCCCAAATGGAATGAAGGGTTTTGCTTCCTACGAGGCACCCTGACTGCTGCAAAAGAGTTAGATTCTTTTCTTGGGGGAAGAGGGAGAGAAAAGGGTGGAATTTACACTCTCCCAGAACCCCCAAAATCTCTGCTCACGGAAGCTGTTCACAGGACCAAGGGCTGTTATATAAATGACTGTAATGACCCCCAGAATGGAATGGCATATCTACCAGAGCTTGAACAGAGAGAAGGGAGAAGAAGAATGAGGTGGTGTGGATCAAAGAAAATGCAAAGTAAGGGCCTGCGTGCCACAGTCTACATATCCTGCTAAAGTGACCCTGAGCCCCTGGTCCTCTGATCACTGCCCCTCTCCCTGGCCTGCTCTCAGGGAACCAGAGGCAGATCGCTCTGCGGAGGATGGCCAGGGCCACAGTTAAGTTCTAGCCCCAGCATCTTGCGCCCTCTTCTGGACACTTTTCCCAACAGCCAGTTTTATTTTTGCTTTTTCTCTCATTTTCTGTATTCCGTAATTCCCTGATCTTTGAAAGTCATAACTGGAAGGGCCTCAAGGAGATCGATGGCCAACCTTCTCGTGTGACAAGTGGGAAAACTGACGCTCAGAGAGGAGGTGGGAGCTGCCCAAAGCCGCAGAGCTTGTTGGCGGCCCAGCAGCTCTTGGCCTGGACATTTCTGAGAAGAATTAAGAAGTGGAGGCTCACAAGCCCTGCCTGAGGGACAGAGAATTTCACTCACAGTCTCTCCCCACTTGCCTGGCTCAGAAAGCATACCCTTCAGTCCATATCACCCATCAATAAATCAAACCTGAACCATCAAACAGACATCTTGCTGTGGGGCCCAAGCTGCTCCCTGATTCCAGATGAGACTTTTCTCACATCCTAAGATGAAGTAAGGGGGAATCAGAGCCAGAGGCTGTCTGAGGATGGATCTCGGGGCTTCTGTTAATTACCCAGTCTAGTCAATTAATACAACCTGCCTAGAAAATGCTTTCTGTTTCCAAATCCTACCCATCCTTTAAGGCCATGATTCTCCATCTTGGTGACACATCCACGTGACCTGGGAATTGCTTCACAAAGCCTGACCCCCATATCTCCTCTCAGAAGCTCCAATTTATTTGTTCTGGGGCATGGTATTTAAACACTCCCCAGGTAATTCTAGAACGGAGCCAAGATCAAGAACCTCTGAGTTAGAATTACCTCCCGCATCCCACCTCCTCCAGGAAGCCTTCTGGCACTACATGGATGTGTTTCTATTCTATTGGGTACCAGAAATTGGTGATATCTATAATATACTTTGGAATACTTCAGTATACACAGTTAGTTTGAGCTTTAATTCTGGGGGTAGCCAGGTAACCTGCTATTTACATTGCAGAGGGGCCACCTGGCATATCAGAAAAGGCCACATTCCATACAGAACCACAAGTCTTTCCACTATTCACAGCTCAATCAATAACCAAGTCTTGGCTAGTTAGCATAATGGAAGTCCTAATGAGTTTTTATTGGTGAAACTGGTGACTTCTTAAATAGCAAGATGGATGTTAGGAAGAAGATCTCTTTGGTGAAATTAAAGGTCCTCAAAATTTGGGGAGTGGCCAGAGACACCCCTCACCCTTGCTGAAATAAGCCACAGCAAGAATCCTGAGGGCTTGGCAACCCGTCATTATGGTGGGTCCCCAAGCCTGGATCCTAATTTGGCCCAGTGTCCAGCCAGGGGTTCAGGAGGATTTCTGATTGTCTAATACTGACTAGAAGGCGAATCCTGCCTCAGAAATGTTGCAATGAATGTAGGTAAACCTCCAGGGACCCTGTCTTACAGGTGTGTCAGAGCCCCTAAAAAGGTCAGCGGCTTGGGATTTTTATCAAGGTTACAAAGCCAGTCAGTTGCATGACTTCTCTACCTATTTTGCCAATGAAGCCTTGTTTAGTAAGTGTCCAAGTGTGGCAGAATTTGGACAGTCTTCTTTATAACCTGTAGCCACCACCTCAAGGTTGGTCAACTACTGTTATCTACCAAAAAGAACCCAATTGCAATGGATGACCAGATAAATCTAGATCATTTTCTCATGTTGAGTCTTGTTTGTATAATTCTGATTCTTCTTGAAAAATATTAGTGTAAACATTATTTATTAAATACCCACCATGGGGGCACCTGGGTAGCTCCCAGTCAGTTAAGCGTCTGCCTTCGGCTCAGGTCATGATCCCAGAGTCCTGGGATCAAGTCCCGCATCAGGCTCCTTGCTCAGTGGGGAACCTGCTTCTCCCTCTGCCTACCGCTCCCCCTGCTTCTGCATCCCCGTTTGTGTGCACACATGTTCTCTCTGACAAATAAATAAATAAAATCTTAAAAAAAAAAAAACACCATGTTTCAAGTACCCTACAGGAGACTAGATGTTTAGAGATAAATACAATGTGTTTTGGGGACTCATCTCAAACATGCAGCTGCCTTCTAGACGTTGCCACACGGTTATCTCAGGATATCTCCAACTTAACCTGCCTAAAACAAAAGTCTTTATTTTCACCTGCCACACACGTTCTTCACCAAATCTTAGCCATATGGATGTAGGACCCAGAAGTCATCTGGGTTCCTCCCTTTGTCTCAGTTCTCCGGTCTAATCCATCCGCAAGACTCCACAGCTCAATCTCCAAAGCATGCCCCAAATCTGCCACCTTGTTCCATCTCTCCATCTCTGCTGCCACCACCCTCAGCCAGGCCCCGGCCACATCCTGCTGGACCCTGCGAAAGCCACCAGATTTGTCCCTTCATTTTCATGTACGCTTTTTTTTTCTTTAGGTTTTATTTATTTATTTGACAGAAGGAGACACAGCGAGAGAGGGAACACAAGCAGGGGGAGTGGGAGAGGGAGAAGCAGGCTTCCCGCAGAGCAGGGAGCCGAGCCGATGCGGGGCTGGATCCCAGGACCCTAGGACCATGACCTGAGCCTAAGGCAGATGCTTAACGACTGAGCCACCCAGGTGCCCTTCATCTACACTTCTGACCTCATCTCTTCCTGCCCCTCTCCTTCCTTTCTTTTTTTTGAGACAAAAAAAAAGGAAAATTTATTTCGTGAAAGGGAAGATAGATATTGTAATCAATTAACCTTATTTAAAGGAGACCATAGGAGGCCTTAAGCTGGACCTCCTTTTCCCTGTTTATATTTTTACTGAGATAAAATTGGCAGATAACATTAGTTTCAGGTGTACACCATAATAATCCCAAATTTGCATTAATTGCAGACCGATCACCACAATGAGTCTAGTTGCCATTCATCACCACACAACGGACTCCCTTTCTCCCTTTTAGCTCTTCTCCTTTCTTACTTTGCTCTTCCAGCCACCACCTTTCTGCTGCCAAAACAGTGTCTCAGCTCAGGGTCTTTCAACGTGCTGACATGTGAGCCATTCACTTTAGGCCCCAGATTTAAGGATGTACCAAATATCTCAGGAATCAAGGCAATGTTTCAATGCAATAGTTAAAAAAACTAATGCAAAAAGTCCACGCCCCTTTATGCATGCTCTCTATATTTTTTTAAAGGCTATTTTCTTCCCCAGGACATTCAAGGAGTGCAAAAGGATTGAAAAATCATAAAGTAAGTGTATTAAAACTCACATTAAGTTTAAATATCTTATTTATACTTGGATTAGGGCCCCCCGAGACCACCTTCAGGTTTGATGATTCCTTAGGAGGACTCACAGGACTCAGCAGAGCTGTTATATTATTCATGGTTTGGGTTTATTACAGTGGAAGGATACAAACTAAAATCAACAAAGGAAAGAGGTGCATGGGGTGGTATCCAGGAGAGAACAGGCACAGGCTTCCCATTGTCCTGACCAGTGGACTCATAGGTGCAGCTCTTGCTTCTCTCAGCAAGGATGTATGACAACATGTCACATGTCTGGTGGCCACCTAACAGCGCCCCAATAATATTTGCATCCCCAGCCTTGGCAGCTTTGGAGTGTGGGGATGCATATCATTTAGCATTTTATTTTTCTGCTCTAGCTGAATATTTATGGTTTGCTTCTATTTCAACATGTGTTACTCCATAAATCAGGCTGTAAAATTCTCACCAAGTTGCCTTTTGACTCAAGCATTTGGCCATTCCTGCTCTGGCTGGTCTTAAAGCTCGTTCCACAAGTGGTCAGGGCAGTAACTGTGCAGCTCCTGGCTGCCCACTGCTCACATCTCCAGTACCACCCGCAGGGAAGCTCCCCCCCTTCCCCGGGCTGCAACCAGTTTTAAGCCCAAGTCAATACATTGCCTAAGCGGGTCTTGACACTCCTTTGCCTTGAACTCCAGTTCTAGTCACTGGGATCCTGCTTTACTCCTTACAACCAAGCTTCTGTCACAGTCTGGTTATAGGGCCTGAACCCCCCTCTTGCCCTGGTGAATCTCCTCTCTGTCCTGTTCCCCGTGTCATACCCAGGTTTTTCTGGGAAAAGACTCGACCGCCCCGCCACAGTCCTCCCCCTGGTCTCTGATCCCCATCTGTAAGCCCAGGTCTCATGCCTTCATCCCAATTTCTGCAGCATTTCCTCCCGGATGCCTGGACCTGCCTGTATCCTGCTTCAGATTCCCGATGCTCTGATCTGCTCACCTGTCAAGATCCCCGGGACCCACCGCTGGGAGCTCCCCAGACTTCATGCTAAGCCTGGGGGATCTGTTTGGTTTGGGGGTCAGTGCTTCTTAATAACCTCCCACAGCATGCTGAGGGAGCCCTGAATGGTCATGAGTGGACCGCCAAAGTCTGATTACAATGTAAAATTTATTTTTGGTATGAACTCAGACACACACTTTGATGAACAGGATGCCCTTTGCTTTGATGGAGAGGTAAAAAATAGGGGACCCTGTTTGCTGGCACGTTTCAGGCTGAGAGAGTAAGGGGCGTGGACAAGCACTGTCCACAGGCAGGACATCCACACCGAGGGCCAGCCTGGGGGCTCGTGCAGACCTCTCGGGATGCCGGGCAGCTGCAGTAATGTCATGCAGTAGTCACCTCTGACCTGGGCTGGCTTCGCTCATTTCAGTCCTTCCAGATGCGCCAACAAATTTTCTCATATTTCCAGTGTGACTTGAAACATGCACAAAAAAGTTGAAGCAACATGACGGGTGCCAGTTTCACCCTCCCGGCACTGACCTGCAGCCGTCCATCGGCCCCTTCTTTACTGAAGTTGATCAGTAGCTCGGATGAGGATATTGCTGCCTGCTTGGCAATTATGAGCAAGCATCAAAATGCCCATTCCCTTTGCCCCAGAGATTCCACTCAGGGAATTTACATTCCTGATGTGCTCATGAGTTTATTCATGGCAGCCCATGATTTAAGATAACAAAAGCCTGGAAGCCGCCTGGAAGCCGCCCCGAAAGTCCATCCCCAGGAGTCTCCTGGTGGCACGAAGCCCCAAGCAGGATTGTCCATGAAGATGTTGGTCCAAACCAGGGTCCTAGCAGTCTCAGAGATTAGATTTCCCAAACATTCTCTGGTGAGAGTTGGGTATTGCACACACCAAGAATAGAGGAGTTGGAGTCAGAAAAGAGAGAGAGGAGAACCTGCTGTGGGTGGGGTGAAGAGGGGCAGCCATGTGTCTTCGTGGGAGAAAAAGGCATGAGAGATGGGGAGGGAGTAGGGGGGAGTCCTGCCCACTGGGTGCTGGACTGCGTGGGGGTGGGGAGAGGCGAATGTCACAAGGTGGGGCCTGGGGGTGGGGAAGGGGACACAGGAAGTGCCAGAGATAGAACTTGATTTTTGTATTTTTTACCACAGTAACCTGGGTGGCTTGGATGACTCTCTTGCAGGAAACATAATTTCTCTTCTAAGTAATAGAAGAGTCTCCCCTCTTCTTGACATTGCAGACACCTGCATTTAGCACACATTGTTGGGAAAGCACATTCAACCTGAATGATTACCTCCCTTGCTTTTTTACCGCACATAAATTTCTCTGGTTCTTGGCCCCAGACATGGGATTTGATTTGCAGCATTTACGACGAAATGATTTGTTGTTTTGTGTTGTTGCCCTAAATCCTTGTCTGCGTCCATTTCCCCTGCCCCAGTTTTCCACACATCACCATGACCTGCCTCCAGCGTTTCTCCCCTAGTCAGGTGCCAGCCCATGCCCGCTTCCCTGGGTCCCCGAGTCAGGTGCCAGCCCAAGACTTCTTCCCTGGGTCCCTGAGTCAGGTGCCAACCCATGGCTTCTTCCCTGGGTCCCCAAGTCAGGTGCCCACCCATGGCTGCTTCCCTGGGTCCCCGAGTCAGGTGCCAGCCCATGCCCGCTTCCCTGGGTCCCCCAGTCAGGTGCCAACCCATGCCTGCTTCCCTGGGTCCCCGAGTCAGGTGCCAGCCCAAAACTTCTTCCCTGGGTCCCCGAGTCAGGTGCCAGCCCATGGCTTCTTCCCTGGGTCCCCGAGTCAGGTACCAGCCCATGGCTTCTTCCCTGGGTCTCCGAGTCAGGTGCCAGCCCATGGCTGCTTCCCTGGGCTGCAGCAAGACTGCAGTTAGTCCTTTGGAGAAAGAGCTGGAGAGGCTACAGCTGGTTCCTGAGAGGCCCGGAAGCTGGGGGCCCGCCAGAACAGAGCACTGTGCCTCAGTTTCCAGTGTAGGGAGATGTGTGTGCCCGTATGCACAACAGGGTTTTGGAATGTCACCCTGATTAATGGCATGCTAATTTCACACACACACACACACACACACACACACACACACACACACACACACACACCCTGGGCCAGCCAACCACAGGCAGACTGTAGGGAAATGGTGGTGCTTCTCCCCCAGCCTTGCTCAGACTATATCTATAAACATTGAGAGCTGAGAACTGAATCCATAACCCCAGGACTCTTTCCATATGAATCTGGACCACGAAGCATTTATTCAAAGCCTACCATGGGCCTGGTGTTCATTTGGAGTCCATACCTCATTTTCTCGTGAGAATTCCCAACAGAATAGAGTTTTTATTTTTGCTTTTGCTTTTTATTTGAACTACGTGTTCTCTTCAAGTGATTTAAGATACTACAAGTTATGTAGTTCAAAGTTCTGCAAGCTAAAGAAAAAAAAAGCTTCAAAAGTGGTATGCCTCACAGTGTTTGTTAGAAAGGGCACTGGAGGGCACCTGGGTGACTCCGTTGGTTGGGCGTCTGCCTTCAGCTCAGGTCACGAGACCGGGGTCCTGGGATCAAGCCCCACGTCGGGCTTCCCTTGCAGGGAGCCTGTTTCTCCCTCTTCCTCTGCCTGGCACTTCCCCTGCTTGTGCTCTCTGTCAAATAAATAAATAAAATCTTTAAAAAAATAAAAAGAAAGAAAGAAAGAAAGAAAGAAAGAAAGAAAGAAAGAAAGAAAGAAAGAAAGAAAGAAAGGGCACTGGATTTGGAGCCAGATAACTCAAGTTCAAATCCTGACCTACCCAGCTGCCTGGCCTGAGGCCCTGGGTTCCTTCATTTGTAAATTTTGTTTAATAATCCCTGCCTAGAAGAGAATGGATAAATAAGTTCTGGTATATTCATACAGTGGAGTACTACCCAGCAGTAAGAAAGAGCAAACTCCTGACATATGCAGCAACATGAAAGAATCACATAAAGTTTATCTTGATGGAAGAGACCAGTCACAGAAGACTACATTCTTTTGTTTTGTTTTTTGTTTGTTTTGTTTTGTTTTGTTTTAGAGAGAGAGAGAGTATGTGTGTGAGGTCGGGGGAGCCCAAGGTGGGGCTCAATCTCTTGACCCTGAGATCATGACCTGAGCTGAAATCAAGAGTCAGACACTCAACCAACTGAGCCCCCCAGGTGTCCCACAAAGGACTACATTCTGCGTGAGATTCCATTTGTATGATGCTCCAGATCAGGCCAAACGGAGGGGGGGTTGCTACAAGTTGGAATAGCGGTCACTTCTGAGGGGCACTGCCTGGGAAGGGGCGTAATGCCGGCAATGTGCTAAGTGTGGGCTGGTGGGGTTATACAGGAGCAAACACGCCAAGATGCACCACACTGTGCACTTCACACGGTTTGCTGTATGAATGTTGTACCTCAGTTGCAAACAGAAAAAAATTCCCCTGTCAAGTGCCCATGGCTGTGGTGAGGACCGTGTAAGATTAGACTTGCTTGTAAAACACCAATACATATGAATTGTTATTATTAAGTAATAATGCAGATGAACGATGTTAGAGCTTCGAGAAAGAAAGCCATACTGTTCTAGCCCAGCACTAACATGACTAGGAGTAGAAATTAAGAGCTTCTGGGATATTATATAATGTCACCAAAAGGATATGATGTTATGGTCTACAAGATTTCTGACATAGAGGTCTACACTTGGCATGTGTTGAGTGCTAACCCTGTGTATTGTCTCCTTTAATTTTCTAACAGTCAAGGTGGAGTTGTCCCCGATGCCCTCAGTTATATGACCCCTCCCCAGCCTTGGATGTCAGTAGAGAATCCGGGCCCTGAGTCTCAAAGCTCCTGAGGCTCTGCAGGCACCCTCTTGACTGTCACCCAATGGTGCACCTTCTTCTTCCTTCAGTTAATGGTCCAAATGATTAGGTCTAGTAGTGTTAACCATACAATCAATACTGCACCTTACTGGAAAGAGAGGTAGGGTGGTCTGGTCATGACGCGTGCCTGAGGTGGGGTATGCAGTTACTGAAATTCAGCAGGAAATTTCTATTGAAATCTGGTGCAGTGTGGGAGATTTTCCTTTTTTCTTATTTCAGAAAATGGGACAGATTCTCCAACTGAGTTGAGTCCACTTCTGACTGTGACCTGCCCCTAACAGACTCACCTCCAAATACTGTCTTCCCTCTCGAGGCCATCTATAGTCACCATGACCTACATGTCCAGCTCAAGTGCCACCTTTGCCCCAAAAATCTTCCTAGATAGCCTTACCCATAATAAACTTCTACCTTTTCCAGAAACCCAGAGCAGCAGTGGTGTGGCTCCGAAGTGTGACTCGGATGGTACTACCCCCCTCTCAGTCACCAAAAGCTCCTCCACCAAGTACTCCAAATAAACACAAAATCTTGGGCGCCTGGGTGGCTCAGTTGGTTAAGTGTCTGCCTTTGGCTCAGGTCATGATCTCAGGGCGTTAGGATTGAGTCCGAACTGGGCTCCCTGCTCAGCGGGGAGCCTGCTCGTCCCTCTCCCTCTGCCTGCCCGCCCTGCTCATGCTTTCTGGCTCACTCTCTCTCTCTCTCAAATGAATAGATTAAAAAACCTTTAAAAAAATAAAATAAACATAAAATCTAAACAAAACCTCTGTGCCACCACTCAAATGCACCTTCAAGATGTGTTCTCTGCCCCTGTCTTCCAACCTGGTGCCTCCCTTCGGCCAAGTGACATAGAAATTCTGGAGACTTTAAAAGAAGGCTCGGCAGGAAGTCTGTTCTATACACTTGATTATATTTAACACGGCCCTATTATATGTTGCCTTCTGTTGTTCGCGTTTATTTATTTTCCCAGGTCTTGGTCTTGGACAAGGGAAGAAACCATATCAGTCTTATATTGTTTGCTCCATGGGGTCTCACAGGGGGCTTGACAGAGCCGAGAGAGCACTGGTTACTAAAGATTTCCGGGGCTCCACTAAAAGCAGACTTTACTCTGCACATTCAGCAAGGTAACTTTACCGTATTATTTATAGGAGTGTCGCTGAGAGTCATAATGAGTAATCGTGGGTGCTCTTATAATTGCATTTTTTTATTGATTTCTCCAGTTGTTAAAGGCAATTTATAAAAAGCCAATTGGACTTCAAGCCGTACCACTGCTATTTTCCATGGTAATACTGTACTTTCTCATTACTTCTTTAAAAACTGTACTCAGCACATTCTGTAGGCTGAGGAAATCAACTTCTCATCTGGAGCATGTATATCAATAAACATGTTTTAATTCCAATCACACGTCTCCCCAGTGTAGGATTAAGTTATTTCTCATTCTGTTCAAATGGCAATTGCAGTCTATTTATATACCAGATAATTAGTGTTTGCCACGGTCTTCCTTAGGTTGACAGCTGTGCGGTTGGTATTAACCCCTGAGGCAGCACAGGGCCACAGTCTTTTATCCAAAATTCTTGGGGCCAGATATGTGTGGGTTTTTTTTTTTTAAGATTTTATTTATTTATCTGTCAGAGAGAGAGCACAAGCAGGGGGAGTGGGAGAGGGAGAAGCAGGTTTCCCGCGGAGCCGGGAGCCCGATGCGGGGCTCGATCCCAGGACCCTGGGATCATGACCTGAGCCGAAGGCAGACGCTCAACCACTGAGCCACCCAGGCGTCCCAGTTTTGGGATTCTGCATTTTTTCGAGTTTAGAAACATAAGTAGATTCCTAAGCCATTAGTTTTATAATACCCTCAGTGAGAGCTGGGGCAGTGCCCAGTAATCAAAAACAGTAGTAGTTCTGTGGTAAAACCTAGTGAGGTCATCTTAAGTAGTTCTACACTCGTGTTGGTCAGGTTTTGCTGCTAAATGACGTTTAGCATCAGGCTTTCTGGTTTCCAAGCTTTTTGGATGGTGCCGTGGTAGATGAGAGTTGGTGGGCTGGTCTCCTAAGGTGTTCCTGGAGCAGGCCACTGGGTTTGTGAGACTTTCCAGACCCTGGGCACCCCCCGGGCCCATGCATCACTCATTCATTCAGGCATTCCAATTCCAATTCAGCAAACATCTGTTGAGGAGTTTCGATGTGCGGGGCACCGTCCTAGGTGCCGTGAGAGATTTTAAGGGGAATAAGAGGGCTCCGTATCAGGCTGCCTGGGCTGCCATCACGAGGTACCACGGCTGCGGGGCTTGAACCACAGACACTTACTTTCTCACAGATCTGGAGGCTGGAAGTCCAAGATCAAGGTGCCGACGGGCTGCTGGTTTCTGGTGAGGCTCCCCTTTTGGGCTTGAAGATGGTCTACCTCCCCACTGCATCCTCGCGTGATGCCTCTCTGTGCGTGCAGAGCGTGGGCGATCTCTGCTGTCTCCTCCTCTTCTTACTGGGACACCAGCCTTATCTGATGAGGGCCCCGCGCTTATGACCTCATTAAACCTCATTGCCTCATAAAAGCCCTATCTCTCAATAGTCACACTGGGGGACAGGGCTTTAGCATAGCATTGGGTGGGGGACACAACTCGGTTCCTAGCTGGCTCTTTCCCTCTCAGAGAGCTCACAGTCTAGCGGTAGACCCCGGCCAGAGCACAACTAACCTGCTAAAATCTGTGATGAAAAGCAAAGAGAAACACAGAGCTGGGGTGGAGCAGGGACATGGCAGGGGGCACGACAGCCTGAAGCAACACTGAGTGAAGGCAGAGCCGCAGGGAAGTGTGTGGAGCCGGACAGTGTCTGCTTAGGGATCCCTGACGATCCGTTCTGCACTGCTGGTTCTTGGTGCTCAGGGAGTTCTAGGAAGAGAGCCCAAGGTGGCCTCTGTGTGTTGGCTCCTGGCTTATTTCTACACTGGAGGCCGAGACCTGTTAGTTCAGAAGCCCTCCCATGCCAAACTCAAGTCTTCACACATCCCATTATTTTAAAAAATAGCCCAAACACACAAATGTTTATAGTCGATTAGAGACCACCTGCTTTGCTTACCCCATGACTCCCAGCCCAAGTGCTGTTACTAAGATAGGCCCCCACGCTGCCAGAGCCCCTTTGGAGTTCTCTGACCCAGAGACTTCCCACTGGGCTACTGAGCAGTATCACCTAGACACGTGAGTCCCTCCCTGATGCCCCTCTCCCCCCGGGGCTTCCCTTGTCCTCCACCCTTTCTGGATGGCCTCAGCTTGATCTCCCTCCTGTCGGGGTCTCTTGCTGTGAGGCCTTAGCCTTTCCTGCAACCCCGTCCAAGCCCCAACCCACCGAAGCTTGTGTGTGGTACTGCCATCTCGAGGTCCTATCTTCTCTCCTTGCTCCGCCCCAAATCCACCAAACCCCTGCAGAGAGGCAGGGGGAAGGCTGCCATCAGAGGAGGGACCTTTACTCAGTGACCAGAGACACAAAGGGCAAAACGCCTTTCATTTCCACCCTACACTCTCCTCATCAATCTGGCTAACCTGTTCCTGGCTCTGGGTAGTCACTCACCTGAGAGCCTGTACCCAGACAACATGGCAAATGTAGACCTGTGCCATGATCACCAGCCTTACGCCTGTAGTCAAGATATGAGTCTGTGAAAATTCTAGCTCCCCAGTGAGGAGAGAGAGGGCAAACATGTTCCACTCCCTTCGGGAGCCCTTACCTGCTCTGTGCCAGAGGCTGTGGCTACTGGAAGCTACAGGACATTTCCTGTCCTGCTCTGGGAGCTGTGGAATCCTAAGTGTTGCCCCCTCAGATGACGTCCCCCAGCCCAGCTGCCTGCCTGCTTCCGGCCCTGTGTGGCCGCTTCGTGTCAGGGCTCTCGGCCTCCTGTCAGCTCTAGCCTGCTGCTGGCCCTGCCAGGGGTTCTCTGGGGGCCGGTCTCTCTCAGCCTGGCCTCATCCCACGACAGCCCTGCTTGGCTCTCTTAGGTCTGGTTGCTGAAGAATCAGACAGAAGGTTCGGTGGTCACCGTTTCACCCTGCTCACTGATCCTTCCTTTCTTCCCCCAGGACAAATGAGGAAATATTTTCTGAGGACTTGCTCTGGGCAAAGTCTTGTGCTGAATGCTTGGGATCATTCGAGTTGTCTAAGACTGGCTACCTGCTTCATGCAACTCACTGTCTAATTGGAGAGAACACACACACACAAACACACACACACACACACACACTCAGAAAATATGTTCACACGCAGAAAGTATGGTTCTAGCTGTGTGCTGCGGGTCCGATCTTAAGTCTTCATACCTTCTCCAGCCTTGAGGTGCCCTGTATCACCGCTCCCCTCTGCCCCCCGGATTCCAGCAATGGTTCTGTCTGGGGCTCCAGGAAACACCTCAGGGGCATACCCCACATGACTCTGCTTTATCACCCAGGGCCTTCCTACAGCCTCCTTGGCCTCCCAACTACTACAGGGGCACCCCTCAACAAAGGGGGCAGGAGTGGGGTGAGAAGTGCCCCAGCTTCCACCTTGGGCAATACATACCTGCGAGGCTTTCTGCATAGTTCCTCAGAAGGCCCCCAGGTGGAATGAGATCCAGTTGCCCGCAGTGGTAACCACCCTATAGCACATTCTTGTATTGGCTCCTCCCTTGTTACTCTGCCCATCCCAAACTTCTTCCAGAATCACCTACCAAATAACCTAACTGCAGCTAAGTCCTCATAGTGTGAGACACTCTCTCATCTCTAAAGTGAAGGGTTTGGACTAGACACTCCCTCAGGACCCTTCCAGCCCTAGAAGCACCTCGGTTTTTAGACAAGAGAAGCACATCCCAGATGGTCCCACCAGAAGTCACACAGCTGATTAATGGCACATGGGGCAAGAACCTGACATGAAACGGTCTTGTTATATCAGCTTTCCCAGAACCTCATCTATAAAGTCATTTCAAATAAAAGTCCCACATCACAATGTTTGGAAGCACTAAGTTCATAACAGTCAGCCTCTATCCAAAACACATGTCTTAGAACTTTTAAAGAGTTTATACCTGGAGGCAATTTTTGGCTCCTAGAGTTCTGTCCAGCAACAGCTTCTCTGGAGGCACAAACAGAATCACATCTTTTTATTGTGACCTTTTCCTGTTATCTCAGGGCCATCCCTGTACAGGAAGCTACTCTTTTTATTGAATGAAGTTCTCGTCTATATTCTGAGGGGCTGTTTGCCCAGTGTATATAAGGTAATCAAAATATCAGAAGGATGCTTTATAGAAAGAAAAACATTCATGCCCATTTGTAATTTATGGAATGTGTATGCATAAGTGTACTTGATGGATTTGCACCCATATGCTGTTAGCACACGTAAAGGTGTGGATACAGGCCACAAAGTGACAGAAATAGAGTGGAAAGAGCCTCATGCTATCTATTGCCTAGACAGCAAGCTGTGCAGGGCATATTGGTTGATTAAGAGTGCATTGATAAATTGGATTTTGGCAACAAATCATGATGTTATATGAAGAAAGTGCTGAGCCAAGACATAAGAGATTTTGGGGGGTTCTGTTTTATCATTTCCAAAATAAAGGAAACTAAAACATTCGTGATGGGTTTTTACACTCTAAAAGTCTATCGTTGATTTATTTTGACGGTACCGCCTGTTGTGGGGAGGCAGCGAACCAATGAAACTAAAAGCATAGACGCTCTATTCAGCCAAGGTTCGATTGCCAGCACCACCCTACTAACTGGGGGCTCCCAACACCAACAAACAATTCTCTGGTTCTCCAAACACCGATGTTCAACAACTCAATTCCGTTCTGACACTAATTATCTGGAGTTGGTGCAGATCCCACAGATTTAAAAGCTCAGTCCCTCCAGACTGCCCCTGCCCCATTTCTGAGGCCCGTCGCAAGCCCTGGGCCACCTAGACTTCTGATCGGCTGGCTATCAATTGGGAATTCCTACAATCCCCTCTCCTTGGCTCAATAATTGAGAACGGCTCACAGAAGTCAGGAACACTCTGTATTTACATTTACAGCTTTATTATAAAGGATATAACTCAGGAACAGCCGAGCAGAGGAGCCAGGGAGGGCAAGGTATGGCAGAGGCAGAGCGTCGGTCCCCTCTCTAGGTGCGACACCCTCCCAGCTCCTCGTGTTCACCAGCCAGAGCACCCTGAACACCCAACATCGTTACGCACGGGTTTACATACAGCTCAATCTCCAACCTCTCCCCTCTCCAGCTTCTTATTGTCTTGTATATAACAAGCAGGTAGGGCTGCCAAGGACAAGACGATTGTGCCTACATTTTTTCAATTGTGATTCGATGGTGGGCACTCAAACATGGACTGCGTTAAATGAAGTATAATGCACCGATTAAAGGAGGTGGTGGTCCCACTGTATTGGGCTCTGCAGACCTCTTCTGGGCTGCTTTTTTCTAGTTCTGAGCATCCTGTTTTAATACAAATCTGGAAAAATGACCAGTGACCACTAGAGGGCAAGGTGATGATGAAAGGTCCACAGTGCAGGGACCAATGAAACATATTTATCTGGAGAATAAATGGCAAGACACATGATAGTAGTCTCCAGACACTAGATTCAGTTTGTAAAGATCCAGAAACCCACATCATGACCAATGGCAGCTATTTCAGAAAGCTTGATTTTTTTTTTAACTCTTAATGGAAGCCCAGTACACATATCGAAAACTGCACAAATCTTAAATGTACAGCTTGAAGAATTTTCTCAAGGTGAACACACTGAATCACCACCACCCAGATGAAGAAACACAGCATTAATACCCAGAAGTCCCTCTCCAGGAACTCTCCTCCAAAAGGGTAATCACCTGATTTCTAATACCAAAAATTAGTTTTGCCTGCTCCTGGGCTTTTCCTAAGTGGAACCTCACAGCACATGTCTGACTTATTTTGCTCATCATTATGTCCATGAGGCTCATCAATGCTGCTGCATGCAGCAAAGTTCATTCATTGTCATTGTGTATAGTGTTTTCCATTCTAGTCTGGTTGGGCATTTGGGCAACTTCTAATCTGGGCTATTATGAATAGTGCTGCTCTGAACAATCTTATATATGGCATTCGCTGCATATATGTATGCATTGGGTAAATACCTAAGAGTGGAATTTCTGGATCACAGGGTACATATATTTTCAGTTTTAGCAAATACTCCCTCATAGTATCCCAAAGTGATTTTTAAAATTTATATTCTGGGGCATCTGGGTGGCTCAGTCGTTAAGCGTCTGCCTTTGGCTCAGGTCATGATCCCAGGGTCCTGGGATCACATCCCACGTCGGGCTCCCTGCTCAGCGGGAAGCCGCTTCTCCCTCTCCCACTCCCCCTGCTTGTGTTTCCTCTCTTGCTCTCTGTCAAATAAATAAATAAAATCTTTCTTAAAAAATTCCTGTTTTATTTTTAAGGCTGGCTGGCTTCTTAGGGGTGGCCCTCTGTCCCTTCAGCCTAGTGCTCAGTGAGTGATTAAGCTAGTAAGGCTTTTACCTTTTGCTGTGGATCTGTGTGAGGGTTGGGGAACACATTCAAAGTTTAGGCCAAATCTGCCCCAGCTTTTACTTTCTGTATGTGCAAGGCCTCACATTTGGCCAAGGATCGGTAGACTGCTAGGACCTGTCCAGGTTCTTTAATGAGCAAGCATGTAGCTTTATGTCTACACAGATTTCCAGACTCCCAAGAATATGTGGAAGCCCATTCAAATACCAAAGCCCATTACAGCTGTCATGTTCCCCAGGTCTTCCTGTAAATTTCTGGCTGTTCTGCTGCTTGTCCCAGTCAGTATCACAACCTCAGGCTAGTTGTGATTGTTGGTCTTCCCTGACTGCCACAAAAATCACCATTATTTTGACAATGCCACAAGCATGGATTTTTCTAAATGGTGCTCCCAATCAAGTCGGCCTAATCTGGCAGTGAGGTTGCAGGTCCTCACGACCTGCCTTGCCCTGGTAGAACTACTGCTCCACGTAGCTGAGGGGATATGGCAGTAGCTCCAGGCCAATATGCCATAGATTCCCACCATTCTCACCAAGGTTTTGTAGGTTTTCTGGAATAAATGCTTCCCCATCTGTTGCGTGCCTTTGGTCAATTTCCAGTGCTGAAATGGCTGTTTTTGACAATGTTTCCCATTTTATCATTGCCCTTTGCGAAGAGGATTTCCAGAGCTCCTGACTCAGCCATTCCAAAAGTTCTCTCCCCTCCCTTTTAAGGAGGCTCTCTAGAAGACCCTATAACACTTTGTCTGCAAGGGGGTGTAAGTATCTTACTGATCACACAGGGCAGCCATGGCTTAGGGTGGAAGGGGATTGCACAAGGGCACAGATACAGGGGAGAAGATCATAGGGACCATCTTGGAGGCTGGCTACCATGCTATCCTCACCTCTCACCTGGACTACTATGATCCGCCATTCCTTAACTGAGTCTGTTTTTGTCTCCCCAAAGTCTGTTCTCAACACAGCAGCCAGCAACTGTCTTACATCTTATGTTGCTCTTCTGCTCGAAATCCTGTAACAGCTTTTCATAGCCAAGTAAAAGCCAGCCTTCACCATGGCTCCACAGCCTTACATCATTTAGCCCTAACTGCCTTTCTGATTAATCTTCTACCACTCTCTCCTCCCTCACTCCACTCTAGCACAAATGCTATGCCTCAAACGCACTAAGCAGACTTCTGCCCCAGGACCCTTGCACTGACTCTTTCCTCTGGCTGGGATCTGCCCAGATAACCATATGGCTGGTTCATTCAAGTATCAGCTGCTCAAAATGATCTTCGAGCACTCTTGCCATTTCCTTCTTATAGCACTTAACACGTTGCCTGGTTTCCTCCACCAGGACAGAAGTCCCACAAAAGCAAAGAGTTTGCTCTGTTCTTGCTAAAGTCACATGCAAGGTAAATATTTGTGTAATATTTAAATAGGTGGGCAAATGAAAGTGGATGTTAGGCCCAGCTCTGCCCTGTTGATATGGTGACTTTTGTATATGAGACAAAGCAATTATGTATATGAAAGAAAGGCAAGAGGAAATAGGCATTTGAGTGGATGGGGGGGAGAAATTGTAGCTATTAATAAATGAACAAGAAAGGGAGGTGTATGGGGGGTAAGTCAGGAAAATAACTGGGTGATATGAAATAAATCATTCAGATTTGTAAGTCTATAAAGTCTAAAATAGGCACAAAGTTGAATTTGAAGGAATAACATTACATAGAATTATGCAAACTCAGAGAAATAAAGGAAGTTTATCCATGATTTGAAAGGAACAGACCAGCATACTGTAGTTAAAAACATTAAAAGACTGAGAAAAAATACATTAACATTAATGAAACTACGGCGGAAGCTTATCAGGGCATGCCCTCCGCATGGGATGAATGTTGCAGGGCAGCACTTGATGGAAGGACAGGATCTCCCTGATCTTGTCCTGGCAAATCTTGTTTGCTGCTCGCCCTGCTTCAACCTCTCGGCGTTCCTCTTCCTTCTGCGCTTCCCGGGCCTGCTGCTGGTAGGATATCTGCATCCGAAGTTGCTTCCTGTATTCCTGGGCCAAACTGGAGCGCCTAAGGTATTGGCAATGTCAAGTACAAAATTGTAAAAGCAAGCATTTGGATTCATTTAGGGCATTAGAAGTAAAATGTAATTTTTGAAGTCAAATTAAAATTCCCATTAAAATCAGGGTGAGATGGGAAAAAATAGATGGAAAATTCATTAATGTGTTTATTACACAATAATAATTAAGATGAACAGAACAAATATTGATTTTAGGGAGGGAATGCTTCTGGCCCACTCAGAATATTTCCTGCTATCTGGAGTGAGTCCTTGGCCTCTCTCCACCCCCTCTCCCACTCTTCTCCAAGGAAGAAGTGACTTTTCCACTGGTCAAACCGGGAACAGGTTAGTCTGCCGGGTTTCCACCCTCCTGTCAAAGGGCCACGCCCCTGCCGGAGAGACCTGGCACTCCTGGGGTCTGGGTGGGTGTGTGTGTCTCATTCTGTTCAGTATGAACTAGACAATTTCCTCCATACATAAGCTACATTCTAAACATATAAACCACATTTTAAATTTTATAGTGTGATTTTTTTTTTTTTTTTTTTTTTTTACTGTGGTAAAAAACACATAATGTAAAATTGACCACTTAATGATTTTTAAGTGTATAGTTCAGTAGTGTTCAGGACACATTGTCGTGAATCAGTTCTCCGGGACATTTTCATCTTGAAAATTTGAAACGCTACACCCATTAAACCACAGCTTTCTTTCCCTCCTCCCCCCAGCCTCTGGCAACCACCATTCTAACCACCATTCAATTTGCTGTGTCTATGAATTTGACTACTCTAGGGATCTCGTATAAGCGAAATCATATAGTACTCATCTTTCTGTGACTGGCTTACTCATCTTTCTGTGACTGGCTTATTTCACTTAGCATAATGTCCTCAAGGTTCATGCATGAGTTGGCATTTGACAGGATTTCCTTCCTTTTCAAGGCTAAATAATATTCCATTGTATGTATATATCACATCTGGTTTACCCATTCACGTGTTAATGGACATGTGGGTTATTTCCACCTCCTGGCTATTGTGAATAGTGCTGCTATGAACATGGCTGTGTAAATATCTCTTCAATGTCCTGCTTTCAATTATTTTGGATATATACCCAGAAGTAGGATTGCTGGATCACATGGTAGTTCTATTTTTAATTTTTTGAGGAAACTTCATACTGTTCTCCATAGTGGTCATGCCAATTAAAATCTATAAGCCACATTTTTAAATAACAGCTTTTATCAGAAAAGAAGGCATGCCCATACCTCTGTGGCAGATTCCATTTTCTAAAGATGGTCATAGTAGCATCTCCCCTTCCATATGTTCTTCTGCGATGTGAACCTCTATTCCCCTTATCAAGACGTGGAGCTTCAGTCTCCAGCCTTTGAATCTGGATAGGCCCTGGTGACTATTTTTATGACCAATAGATTATGACACAAGTGATGCTATGCTAGTCCTAGGCGCAGCCCCTGTGTATTGGAACTCTCCCTGTCAGAACCAGCCACCACACTGTGAGAAGCCCCAGCACATGGAGAGGCCACATAGAGGTGTTCTGGGTGATAACACCAGCTGAGTCCTTAGCTACAGTCAGCACACACTGCCAGCTCTATGAGTAGGTATCTTAGGTGTCCAGGGCAGTTGGGCCCTCAGATAAATGTAGCCCTGGCTAACATCTGACTTGAACCACATGAGGGACCCCAAGGAAGAACCACCCAAGTGAGCCTTGTCACCAGAGAATCATGAGAGATAATCATAACTCACTTTAAGGCACAAATTGTAGGGTATTCTGTTATGCACCAATAGGTAGCTATGATACCTTCCACACATACTTGTTTTTCTTCTCTCTCAGTTGATTCAGAAGTTGGGCAAGGAAGCACATTGCTATTTATCAAGTCCCCCTCACATCTCCAACAATAAATTTTTCAAAATGAGAAGGAAAGACCTCCAGAGCAGAGGCAGTAGTAGGAAGTAAGTAGGGTAGACCAGAAATTGTTAGTGCCCCC